>NC_141592.1:13787008-14427008 GCF_036417535.1 Chlamydotis macqueenii
CTCTCCATCCTTCTCCAGCTACACTATGAGCCCTCGCACACCAAATGGGACACATTTTTGGCTCCTTCTTTCCCAAAAAACCATCCACTGTCCAGTGTGGTGGCAGATCCTTGCATCCCAACCCACCACAGCGAGGAGATGCTCCCAGCACCTCCACATAGGGAGAAGTAAATCCCCAGCCGTGTTGTGTCCCCAGCAGATGAACCAAGGCACACCAGGTACGTCCCTGTCCCCAAAACACCACACACCTTGCAAGAGGCTTAATTGGCATGGGTGTTAATCAAAAGAGGACCCTTGGAAACTAATGGTGTAATGGGGACGAAAACCAGCATCAGAGACGTGCACCTCTACGAGCCGACAAAGTAAAGCTGAAAGTAAAGGTGGGTCTCACTGTGTTACACGCTTTCCAGATATCACACAGCCTCCATGACAGATCATAGAATCATGGAATGGTTTGGGTTGGAAGGGACCTTTAAAGACCATCTAGTCCATCGTCCCCTGCAAGGAGCAGGGACATCTCCAACCAGATCAGGTTGCTCATAGCCCTGTCCAACCTGGCCTTGAATGTCTCCAGGGATGGGTCATCCACCACCTCTCTAGGCAACCTGTTCCAGTGCCTCACCACCCTCAGTGTAAACAATTTCTTCCTTATATCTAGTCTAAATCTCTCCTCTTTTAGTTTAAAATCATTACCCCTTGTCCTGTTGCTACAGGCCCTACTAAAAAGTCTGTCCCCATCTTTCTTCTAAGCCCCCTTCTAAGGTATTGGAAGGCCACTATAAGGTCTCCCTGGAGCCTCCTCTTCTCCAGGCTGAACAGCCCCAACTCTCTCAGCCTGTTCTCATAGGAGAGGTGCTCCAGCCCTCTGATCATCTTCATGGCCTCCTATGATACAGGATTCATTCCTGTTCATGCATAAGGAGCTCCAGCAGATATATGAAGTGATGAAGTCACATGGGCTACGCCCAATCTAACATTGCTAACTGGCCCCAAAGAGCCAGCTCAGTTCCCGGGACCCATAGCAGCTCCGAATTTCACCCATGCCACCTGCGAATACAAACTCTTCCTCACCCAGCCATCCCACTATGGTTTCTGGATGCAATGTGGGCATTTGACCACTGCAACCCTGAAACAAAACTAGGAGCAAATCAACCTTACTGGATGTCCCCGAGGAGTGGGAAGAAGAGAGCTCACCACCAAACCCAGCTCCTTTAGCAGCTCATCACCTTTCATGGTGGATTGTACTTCCACCATGAGGATTTCCCTGAAAATTATCTCATAGATCATCCCACCTAACATTAGCACCAGCATTTCCATTGCAACACAATGAAACGCATGCAATTCATACCTCTCACCTTGCATTTTCTTAAGTAACATGGTACAATAAAACAGCCTGCTCAGATTCCAGTCTAATCTAAAAACAACTATATGGCTTCTAATTTTAGCACTAATCTTCCTTTGCTATGCTTGTGTGATTTCTAATTATTTTACCCCCAAGCCATGCTTTGAGGGATAGTTGTACCTTTTCCAACACTGAGTGACTTGTAAAGTGCATTTAAAAAATACGCTGATCATTTCAGGTTCATTTTCAGTTCCTACACAAATAATGTTCTCATATATGGCTTCACTAAGGAAATATTATTACTAAAATAATGTCTCTCTAAACTGGAGAGACATAGGTTTGGTGGACGGACCACTCAGTGGATAAGGAGTTGGCTGGATGGCCGCACTCAGAGAGTGGTGGTCAACGGCTCAATGTCCATGTGGAGACCGGTCACGAGTGGCGTCCCTCAGGGGTCCGTGCTGGGCCTGGCCCTGTTTGACACCTTTGTCGGCAACATGGACAGTTGGATAGAGTGCACCCTCAGCAAGTTCACCAATGACACCAAGCTGTGTGGTGCCATCGACACGCTGGAGGGGAGGGATGCAATCCAGAGGGACCTGGACAGGCTGGAGAGGTGGGCCCGTGCCAACCTCATGAAGTTCAACCAGGCCAAGTGCAAGGTCCTGCACCTGGGTTGGGGCAATCCCAGGCACAAATATAGGCTGGGCGGAAAATGGATCGAGACCAGCCCTGAGGAGAAGGACTTGGGAGTGATGGTGGACGAGAAGCTCAACATGAGCAGGCAATGCACCCTTGCGGCCCAGAAGGCCAACCGCATCCTGGGCTGCATCAAGAGGAGTGTGGCTAGCAGGTCGAGGGAGGTTATTCTCCCCCTCTACTCTGCCCTGGTGAGACCCCACCTGGAGTACTGTGTCCAGTTCTGGAGCCCCCAACATCAGAAGGACATGGACCAGTTGGAGAGGGTCCAGAGGAGGGCCACAAAGATGATCAGAGGGCTGGAGCACCTCTCCTATGAGGACAGGCTGAGAGAGTTGGGGCTGTTCAGCCTGGAGAAGAGGAAGCTCCGGGGAGACCTGATAGCGGTCTTCCAGTACCTCAAGGGGGCCTACAGGAAAGATGGGGAGAAACTCTTCAGTAGGGCCTGTTGTGACAGGACCAGGGGTAATGGTTTTAAAATAGAGGGAGGTAGATTTAGATTAGCTCTTAGGAAAAAACTTTTTACAATGAGGATGGTGAAGCACTGGCACAGGTTGCCCAGAGAGGTGGTGGTAGATGCCCTATCCCTGGAAACATTCAAGGCCAGGCTGGATGAGGCTCTGAGCAACCTGATCTAGTCGGGGATGTCCCTGTTCCTTGCAGGGGGGTTGGACTAGATGACCTTTGAAGGTCCCTTCCAACCCTAACCATTCTATGATTCTAAAATAATAATAATAATAAAAGCAATACTATTTAAAAAGGAGAGCTCTGTTTCTTAGAATGATCCCTATCTGATCCTGCAAACACTGTATTTTCTCTTAAAAGTTGTTGAAGAGCATAAATCCGTTATCCAGATACAGATCTCTTAATAATTCAATGTCTTTGGCTTGGCATCGTTCCCAGAACATTTTGCCTTTATATATCCTTATTTTCAGGTTACAATACATTGAAGAGCAATCGGCCATGCTGAAACCTCAGGGGGACTTTGCGAGGGACGCTGCGAAGCAGTGGCGGAGACATGCTTGCCTTAATGCTCCCCAGGAGTGTTGCCTATCCAAATCCTCTGAATTTATCGCAGCATCAGCTGAAGATGTATTGCAGGGGCTTATGATGAGCCTCCAGCCCAGGCTTCTCAACAGGTAGATGTTTTCTCTCTTACCATGCTCACCTGAAGCAACCTCTTGATCCTCCTAATCACTGACCTAGATCAAATCTGGATCTCATACTGTTAAATTTGCACAAAAATTTATCGGGGAGAAGATGCTGCCCGTGGAATGTTTCAGGATGCAGAGGCAGGCAGCTGCCTCCCTGCCCAGCTCTGCCACCGGATCGCAGGTCCTAGTAGGACCTGCCACCAGTAGCTGGCACCAGGATGGGGGATGCAGTGCTGGTGGATGTTTGGTGGGTTATTTCCTTCCCCAGGATTTACATTGCACTCCAGTCAACTGGAAAACATCCATTTGACCTGTGACATTTTTGTTTTAGTTACTCTCCAAGCTTTGACAGCAGCAGTTTAAACACAGAGTGTACGAGCTTCAGCACCGAGAAAGCACCCCATCCCCACAAATTCAGAGTGGATGCAAAAAATACTGCTCTGCAGCCCTGATGGTGATCATATTTCTTCTTTCTCATTCTTCATTTTCCTCTCTTTCACTTTCTGAGCCTATTTCACCATCCGTGTCTTCGCCGGCCCCATTAGAAACGTGAGCTTAGCTCCCCACTGCAATATTCAAGAGAGAAGGATACGGGTTTTTTTTTTTAATTCCCTGCACAATGCTGTGTACAGAGTATTTGAAATTGAGATTGTCAAAACAGGAAACAACCCAGTCAAAGTCCTCAGGCCTGGGTCCCGAAAATGTCATCGTACAGAGCTGCAAGGGATGGAGACTAGCCCTCTGTTCCCGCACGGAGAGAGGATGCTCTGGGAGAGCGGCCAGCGATACATGATCTGCCCTCTCGCCATCCACCCTGATCTTGAAAGCTGGGCTTTAACCTCTGTCGAAATCAGTGGGAAGCTGGTTTTTATTAACCGATTTATTGGGAAAAAAATCTGACAGACAGGGTTAGAAATAATAACCCTCTGTTGAGTGATACTTTTATCAGTATAGAGAATTTAGTAGGGAATATAATCTCACTCAGGAAGCCAACCCTACAGGAAATCCTTCATCCTTAGTGTTTCAGACTAACATCCAGAGCATCCTGCTGGCTTCCTTCTTACTCCTCTTAAAATTCACCCCTAAGATCCTCGCTTCTCAAGCTCAGGCACTGAGTTTGAGCTGGCCTTGCTAGGCTGGAAGAATAAATCTTGGGTCAAATCCTGCCCATGGCCCCCTGGGCAAGGCACCAGGCTGACACTGCATCTCCAAGAGGATGCAGAGCAGGGCACTGCTTGGTTCTAGGCTCTTTTGATTTCCATCTGTCCATCTGGGAACAAATATTTTAAAAATAATGAGGAAGTTTCTCAAAGGCACAACAACGAGGCCAGGTTTGAAGAAGAGAATGCAGCTGCCATGAATAAGATTTTTACAATTTATTTTTCTGCAGAAAACAGTTGTTAGAATTATTTTAAAAAGCAAGTTCCTGCAGCTGTAGGTTTTGAGGCCTTTTTAAAAGTCTGACCTGACCAGGCATCCTCACCAACACTGGTATTTTTGGCCTTTGATTACTTCCGATGGGAGTGAAAACCTTTTTTTTTTTCTTTCTTTGGTTTGTTTTTACAGCTTTCTGCAAGTTAAGTTCAGGATGTCGTAGTTCAGCCCCGATCGGGACCAGACTACGCAGTCTCTCTCTCGCTCCCCCCACCCTCCGAGAGAACAGGGGGAGATGATATAAGAAAAACGGCTCGAGGTTTGAGATAAGGACAGGGAGAAATCCTTAAAGTTACCGTCACGGGCAAAACAGACTCGACTTGGGGAAAACTATTCATTTATTACTACAAACAGCAGGATAATGAGACAGGGAACAAGATAACCTCCCCCCACCCCTCCCTCTTCCCAAGCTTAACATTATCTCTACTACCTTCCCCTCCCGAGCGGCACGGGGGGGGGGGGAAAGGGAATGGGGGTCGCGGTCAGTTCATCACGTGTTGTTTTACGCTGCTGTATCATCGTCGGGGGAAGAACTCCTCGCATTCCTCCTCTGCTCCAGCGTGGGGTCCCTCCCACGGGCCACAGTCCTTCATGGAACTGCTCCGGCGTGGGTCATCTCTTCCACGGAGTGCAGTCCCTCTAGAACAGCTGTCCCAGCGGGCCCTCCACGGGCCACAGCCTCCTTCAGGCCTCCACCTGCTCTGGCATGGGGTCCTCCACAGGCTGCAGGTGGATCTCTGCTCCTCCATGGACCTCCATGGGCTGCAGGGGGACAACCCGCTCCACCATGGTCTTCACCACGAGTTGCAGAGGAATCTTGGCCAGGAGCCATATTACTCCTCCCCCTCCTTCTTCACTGACCTTGGCGTCTGCAGCCGTTCCTCACAACAGGCTGGCAGACGTCTCTCAGGATCCTTTTTACATCTTATTCACTTCTCATCTCCTCTCCACTTCTTGCAGCCAGGCCGGGCCGAGTTGGGCCCAGTCGGCTGCCCGGCGGGAGGCCAGAGGGTGAGGCCTGCAAGGCCCATGAGGCTCGTGCCTCCCCCTCTCTGCCCCCCCGCTCAGCTTCTTCACATCTTCTCCTCTTTTTCCTGTTTTCCCCTACTTAAATACGTTATCGCAGAGGCGTTATCACGGGACATTCTGCTACCAATTGGCTCGGCCTTGGCCAGCAGCGGGTCCGCCCTAGGCCCGGCCGAGTCCACTGAACAAAGGGGAGCGACTTCTAGCAGTTTCCTACAGAAGCTACCACCTTAGGCCCCCCCTCACTAACAAAACCAGAACACAGGACAACTTCCCAAACAGAAGAGCTGGTGACCATTGCCAGAACAGTGATCCAGCAATTCAGGTTGCCCAGAGAGGTGGTGGAAGCCCCATCCCTGGAAACATTCAAGACCGGGTTGGTCAGGGCTCTGAGCAACCTGATCTGGTTGGAGATGCCCCTGCTCCTTGCAGGGGGATTGGACTAGATGACCTTGAAAGGTTCCAACCCAAACCATCCTGTGATTCTATGATTCCCCCTCTGGAAGTAAAGGAGATATATTGTTTTAGGTTTGAGGGAACAGTGGTTATTATTGTAGTGTCAAGTGACAACCTTCAGGGGGAGAAAAAATCCACAGATTCATAGGATGGACAACTAGGAATGTAATCTCAGATGGTCTGCATAGCCCAGAACATCAAATTTCACCCGTCATCCAGGCAGAGAATTAGAATAATTACCTAGGGCCTGATCCTGAAAGGTGCTGAGTGTAGTCAAGTGGTCTCTGCTCCCATAGAGTTCAGTATCTCAGGGACTCTCAGTAGGGTCAGTGTTGGAGCCTGGGCAAAACAAGATAGGTTGGTTTTAGTCCAGTCTTCTGTAAAAAAAACTATACAACCTATAATTAAAAAAAAAAAAAAACCCAGCTCCACGTGCCAGCCCCGTATTCCTGTATGAGGAGCTAAGGCAAGGGTCACGCGGAGTGTGGCCAGGGAGATGCCCTCCAACCCACAGGCATTCTCTGCAGATCAGGGATGGATGCCTGCAGCATACAGGAGAGAAACTACACCGGGATCGATGCACCCATAGAGTTTTGGTCCATATCCCGGAACATCAAAACGATGTTCCTCAGGAGTACTGCTTTATCCAAGCCATCACACACAGACACATACACTGTCAATTCTGTTCCGGAGCTAACACACCTTTCCTGGCAGAAGACAAACTCCAAGGTTGCCTTGCCAAGTCTACGGGAAGCAATCAACCTGGAGATAAGAGAAGTTTGTCGAGTCTCCAGGGAGGAAGCCTAGGAACAATCCTCCGTGCTCCTTGCCGGCTGGCCAGCCCCGGGTAGGCATGGCCGTGCTGAGAGCAGGGTGAAGGGAGGGAAGAGGATGACAGGGACAGGATGATAACACTTTTCTCCATGCAGCCCTTTGTTTTGGGAGGTCTCCTGAGATGCTCGGCTCGGGGTGGCCAAGTCCTCCTTTCCCTATAAGGGGAACAGATGAGGGGAGGAAAACAATGCTCTGTCCTTGCTTGCCTAATGGAAGAACAAAGGCACAGTGATTCTTTCCAAAAATGTCTTTTGAGGAACAGACGATTGAGCCCGAAGGCCCAGTATTTCTGGTTTACTTATTTTTGGATGAACTCCAGCCTGGCAGGGTCTTCCTGTCCCTCCTCCAGACTCTTGCAGGACTTGCCCAGAGCTGCACGGATCATGCAGGGCTTGCACAGAACCCCAAACCCAGTCGAGGATTTAACATCCAGCACCTTGTAGAGGTGATGAAACCAAAAGGTGAGGTTCCTCCACTGAACCCAATCACGAGCAAGCCCCAGCCATGGGATAGAAGGGACAAGGGGGCATTACCCACCCGCAGCCCTGGTCCAGCAGGATGTGTGCAGCAGGAAGGGTCTACCCCAGCCTGATTTCACTGGAAACTGGGACCAAAACCCACTAAAGCCAAAACCAACATCAGACCTTTCATTGCTCAGCAGCGACGGCTGCTACAAAGCAGAAGAAGGGGATCTCTGCCATGCTGATTGTTCATGGAAAGTCCCTGACTGGCCCACAACCGTGGGAAAAAAAAAGGAAAATATAACTTTAATACCAAGTTGGTGGCAGGCTGTCTATTTTTCTCTCCTGTGACTAGTTACCATGGATAGATTTCTGAGGTCGACCATGCAATTGTTCACTGCACTGCTCCTATTAAACAGAAGATGAGCAAATCATCCCATTTGTACCGTACTTTAATTTCCAGAAATTCTTTCTTAATTTGTTTGCTTAAATTATTTCTCTCATTTGAAGAAACAGGGGCCCAAATCTCTTGAGTAACCCTGCTGTGGTTCATTACTTCTACGCTAGTTAACAAGACCAGTAATTTCCCTAATGTTTAATAGAAAAATCTTTCCAGAATGCAGAGAGGCAGGACATTTTAAGAAAATCACTACTGTATTCCAGTTATGTCGTAGGTGAGGGATATCCTAGGCAAGGCACAGGTTCTCCTCAGGGGTACTGTATAAAAGCAGGTACCATAAATTGAGCTTTTTTCACCCACAGCTACCCCCTCAGCTGGGGAAGGGGACCTGGGGCTCCCTGTCTTTCTGCTGAGCCTTGTCTTGCTCAGAGCATCAGCTCCGGCTCCGCTTGGCAATGGGTTCCTGAAGCATCCCAGTCCTCATTCCAAAATGCAGACTGGTTTATCACAGTAAAAAATGGGATGAAGTAGAGGATACTGGAGATCTGAGATTTCCCTGGGGCGGGTGTGCTGGCCCCATTTATGAAACATAAATATATATATATAAAATATATATATATATAAAAACAGCCCAGCAAAGCTCTATTAAGATGCAGATGCAAGTGAAATGCATCCCAAGCTGGGTGAGAAGCCAGCAGCGCTGCCTTCACTTATGAGGACATTTGCCTGACAAGTGCCTCCGCAGCTCCTTGCTATTATTTCTACAATAGGATTCGTCAACCAACAGCTACAGATGTTTGCACAGAGTCTTCTCGCTTATCCAGTGATAATATCGCCTGCCTGGGACAGCCGAACAAATAGTATCGTGTAAATAATAAATAATGGAGGGTTAATCAGGAAGAGGCGGTGAGCAATCTGGAGATTCCCACAGACACCCTGCCGCGAGGAAGGAAACAAGAAAATGCCCTGACCTAAGCAGGGGTGAGTCTGGCACACACACACAGATCACAGGGAGATCACAGGAACTGTTTGCAGATCACTTACTGAACATGAATAATTCAAGCAGAAGTTGCTGGAAGTATGAGAAAAGACAGATGGGAGCTCACCACTGGCACACTGGCAGATTTTATTTTATTTTATCAAGCAAGGCAAAGAAACCACGAGCCTCAACAAAAATCCTTAGCCTAACGTTGCCAGTGTCGTGACTTTACTGTGAATCTTGTGATACACAGTGTTTTTACCAGATCCCCAGGTGCTGCTGAGCATCCTTTCCCTTTCTCCTCAAGGCAGTTTTGTGATTATTTGGCTGGGTGGGTGGGGGAAAATGATGCATTTTTTTTGAAACCCTTAGGACCCACCAGCAGTCCACTGCCTAATTACACAAATCAAATAATCACAGAATGGTTTGGGTTGGAAGGGACCTTTAAAGGCCATCTGGTCCAACCCCCCTGCAAGGAGCAGGGACATCTCCAACTAGATCAGGTTGCTCAGAGCTCTGTCCAACCTGGCCTTGAATGTTTCCAGGGATGGGGCATTCACCACCTCTCTGGGCAACCTGTGCCAGCGTTTCACCACTCTCAGCATAAAAAATTTCTTCCTTCTATCTAGTCTGAGTCTCCTCTCTTTTAGTTTAAAACCATTACCCCTTTCCTAATGCTACATGCCCTACTAAAAAGTTTCTCTCCATCTTTCCTATAAGCCCCCTTCAGGTACTGGAAGGCCGCTATAAGGTCTCCCCGGAGCTTCCTCTTCTCCAGGCTGAACAGCCCCAACTCTCTCAGCCTGTCCTCATAGGAGAGGTGCTCCAGCCCTCTGATCATCTTTGTGGTCCTCCTCTGGACCCTTTCCAGCAGGTCCATGTCTGGCTTGTACTTCTCCACCCTTTTTTTTATCATTCCATGCAGAAAATTACCTAATTAATATGACTGACAGATGTTCTTTGAAAGAGATATCACATCTTCAAAACACAAGATGATGAAAGGAGTAATTGAGTACATTAGACTGACCAGAAAAGCAAGGATTGTGGCATGACAGCAGAAAGCATAGCTTTAAATCTTTCTCTGATATGATGGTTTTATTTGCATATCAAACTATGTGCCAATTAGCTGTATATATGATGAAATTATGCTGTGTAGCTCTCCATAGTGAAGAAACACCAGGGCTGGGCTGCATAATCACCCTTCACTTTGCCCCTCCGGGTGTTCCTCACTCCTAATGACGGTGTACTATTTCCCAATAACACAACTGAACAACAAGCATCTTCTGCAATCATATGGATGTATAGGCAACATTTTCATGTACCATATGCTGCTTTGTGTGTGGTGGGACCTCTGCATCTCCCGTGGCCATTTCAGGATCATTATTTTTTCATTCTTCTCCAGCTAGCTACATCTGCCTGCCACCCCTTGTCTCAGACGGCCATCTCCTTAGGGCAAGCTTTGGCTCTGTTGAGGCATTGTGTAATCCCATGGGAAAGCGGGGATCCTGCCTGAAGACCTGGAGGTGACACTGGGATGCAAACAATCATAGAGACACATGCTCTCATTTTACATATCAAGAGGAACATAGGGATGCAGCAGCCTGGTCCTGAAGCAGCATCACCTGCCTCAAGTGTGCACTGGAAGGGTCATGCTCTTGTAGTCAAACTAGCCACCTCAATGATGTCTTCATGCTCTGCTAGGTATCTGCAGAAGGCGGCATGCAAAGTTGGAGCCTACAGCCCCGTCTGCAGTCACAGCTAGCACTGCTTATAGGCAGCACTGCCTGAAAATTGGGCAAGCCACCCTGTCTGCGTGGGTCAGGGAGAAGGTGTCCCAGAGGGGCAAGCAGCGCTGGTGCTCCTCATGGCTTTGTCTAGATGAGAAGCACTGGTGCAGGTCCCAGTAGAAATAAACCAGGCAGCTATGTGATCCCAGCCCATCCCAACACCTGGATTCGGCCATTCTACCCTCTTTCAACACCTGGAATTGAAAATGGGACCTAATAATATCGTGTTGTTATGATAGTTATGTCCCCTCCCTCTCATTACCTTCACCAACCTGCCCCTTTTACCTTCAGACAACCATATTATCTCCAATGATGCTCTACACGTACAGACCGCTGCTCAGGGCAAGTCCCTAAAACCAGTGCCTCTGCTCCCTCCCAGTTCCCTTTTACTGGGGTGCCTGGAGGAGACTGGTTCTTCACAGCCTTACAATGAAAGAAGCCATCAACTGGGTCAGCTGCAACGATGGGCAACTGTACCACCATATGATCACTGTCAGTCTCCCTTCATTCACCCAGGGCCACCAAATTAAGTTAGCAGGAGGTTCAAGACAAGGAAATGGAGATGGTTTCCCTGCAGCAGATGGTGGATCTGCAGAACTCCTTGCCGAAGGACTTGCAGGAGCAAGCGTGCATGGGCTTCATGAGAGACTGGATGATCCACTGGGATTAATAAACAGATGCACCACTACAGGATCAGGAAATCCCCGTTGCTGGAAACAGGTCTTCTTATGATCAATTAGACCAAGAGAAAGAGCCTCTTACCACAAATTTCTTGCCACTCCCACCGTGAGTATTTGAGTTGCAGGTGACTCATGGCCCCAAGCAATGGCAGCATCACTGAACTTCAGGCACTGTACAGAGACATGTCAAAAGAGTTCCCACCTCAAATGGGTAGGACAGACACATTGTGGGAGGCATTTGACCATTGGTGAAGTGTCACCCAGACACCATGTAAGACATGCTGAGCAAAAAAGCTGTGCCCAAGGTGGGAATCAAGCCCTGAGCTCCCCTTCCAGTTTCTAATGACGCCTCTGTCCTTTGTGGTTGATAGACACTGGTCCTGACTGCCTCCCCTGTAGCTCATACACCGATGTATCTCAAGAAACATCCTTTTTCCACATGAAAATCGTGTCCACTTGCAGGAAGTGAAAACATTGGGCACAAACGGAGAAGCCGTAACTCTCTGGGATAGCCAGAAATCCCAAATGTGCTCAGCTCTACAGCATTCTATGTGGAACACACCACTGAAGGGAAGCAAGGCTCCTGTTCATGCACCCACAATACTATTTATCTTCTTGATGATCTCATGATGCCACTTTTGGGTTGGGATCGATATTAACCACTCTGAGCTTTCCATACAGATGTACTACCAAGTAGGTCTTCTTCCAGGAAAATCCCAGACATGAACAAGCCATCCCTAGAGATGATGTGAAGAGGAGCAAGGAATAAGCCTACATTCTTTAGGATCATTTGTTTGGCCCAATCGAGGTAGCAACTTTGACTAATTTGAGTGATTAGGTACATATTCAGGCATAAAATATTAATATGAGAACAAATCAAAGGCACCTTGGCTGGCTGGGCTCCTGCTTTGAATTCACTACGTACATTAAAAAAATAAAAAAGAAGGAGAAGAAAAAAAAAAAAGTTTGTATCTTTTCAAGTACGTATGAAAAGATATAAATTCCTGCCCGACTGCAGCACTTGGCCTCGCTGCGCTGGTAATTGGAACCAGTGTGCTCTGCTTCCCGAGCATCCCATTCACAAGCATGAGAGGGAAGCATTTAATTTTTCAATTGGAAATTTCATTGCCAGAAAACAATCCACCTTCCTTGCCTCCGAAGAAAAGCCAGAGGGTGAGCTCTTTCCTCGGCCATGGTTTCGGCTTACTGCCAGCCCTAGCCAGAGCTGCTGGCAGGCAGGAGGAAAGGCTGCAGCGCTGACTGCTCAGGCCATCCCAAAGCCATGAGATTGCCCTCATCACTGTGAGCACAGTGCTTTTTTTTTTTTCTTGTAAACACATTGGGTTCTTTTTTTTTTCCCTTTGGGAGAGCTCAGAGTTTCAGTGTGTAACTTTTCTTTCCATAACCACATGGGATAAACACATCCAGATTTTGTCATTACAGTTTTCCTTAGATTTTTCAGCTTTACACCCAATTTCAGACCTAGGACTTCATGGAAAGCACCTGGGTGTATTCAAGGGCCATGCAAACAAGCAAGGGGATATTTTGCACAGGGATTTCCTCAGAGACAGAGCACACATAAAGAGGATTTTTATGAGCTTGGGACACTCCTAGCCATATAGAACTGAGCAAAAAATCACCTTACACTAATAGCTTTTTTAATAGCAGTTTTTAAACATTTTTAATTCCTAAAGTTGGTGCCTTAGAGAAGTTTAATAAGGCTTCATGGCCACAAAACCCCATGAGAAACTCCAGCAGGACTCAAGAAAGCCAAGCAACAGGCAAAAGGACTAAGCAGTGCGATGGCAGATGAAATGCAGCACTGGCCAACAAAAAAACATTGCAAAACAACTTCCGGCAGTGGTTACTGTAAGGATCAAGCTTCAGGATTAAATAAGAGTCAGAAGCAATTGTTCTGTGCTTCTATATGCATAGCGCAAATTTAAAAATCAAAATTTACTACTACTTTTAAAACTTACTGGAAAAGTTATTTTTCTCCTTGTTATTTATGTATTTAAAAGTATTAACTAATAGTTCCCACTGTAATGGCTTATTTCTTTATGTACCTACAGAAAAGCTGCATTCTGCAGCATCCCTGGGACAGAGCTGGGAGAGGAAGGATTCCCTCCATCACGTGGTCTTGGTGCTTTCTTCTATCACATCGCGTCGCATCGCGTCTCATCGCATCCAGGGCCAGTGGGCTGGACAAGAACACAATCATAGGCAGTGCATGAAGGAGTTCCTCAAAAGTACATCAAACTCCATCTTTACACCTCTTTTCCTCTAATATCTCTAGAAAGGGGTTGTTGCAGAGCTGCTCTCAACTGATAGATAGAAACAGTCTCCTAACCCTCAGTGCAGCATCATTAGGGTACTTTTAGCCATATTTAGGGTACTTTTAAGTGCCATGAGCTGATCGGCAAAGGGAATTTCTGAAGCAGACGTGTGTGACTGGGAGTGCAAACCTGGATCGGTAACTGACGGCACAAGGGGCAGGAGATGGGCAAATGGATAAAGACGAGGGCAGCAACTGGAGCAGAATAAGGAAAGCTTAGCACAAAGTCAGCACGGAGTCACATGGAGTGCTGGATATTTTGGGCAACGGGGGCACCTGCTGTTCCTCCACTCCAGCAGGACACCGTGCTTTCCCCTCAAGAAACCGGGGTACAGTTGCCCCAAGCCTACGCTGAGGTAGGCACAGGATGCCTTACACAGCCCCAAAGTAAGACATAAAGACTTGTTCTGGTTTTGTTTAGTGAGAGGGGGGCTAAGGTGGTAGCTTCTGTAGGAAACTGCTAGAAGTCACTCCCCTTTGTTCAGTGGACTCAGCCGGGCCTAGGGTGGACCCGCTGCTGGCCAAGGCCAAGCCATTGGTAGCAGAATGTTCCATGATAATGCCTCTGCCATAACGTATTTAAGAAGGGGAAAACAGAGAAAAAAAGAGAGAAGATGTGAAGCAGCTGAGCAGGGGTAGAGAGGGGGAGGCGCGAGCCTTGTGGGCCTTGCAGGCCTCACTCTCTGGCCTCCCACCGGGCAGCCGACTAGGCCTAACTCGGCCCAGCCCGGCTGCAAGAAGTGGAGAGGAGATGAGAAGTGAATGAGATGTAAAAAGATCCTGAGAGGCATCTGCCTGCCTGTTGTGAAGAACTTTTCTTGTGAGAGGAACAGCTGCAGATGCCAAGGTCAGTGAAGAAGGAGGGGGAGGAGTAATGCTGCTCCTGGCCAAGATTCCCCTGCAGCCTGTAGTGATGACCATGGTGGAGCGGGTTGTCCCCCTGCAGCCCATGGAGGTCCATGGAGGAGTAGAGATCCACCTGCAGCCCGTGAAGGACCCCAAGCTGGGGCAGGCAGATGCCTGAAGGAGGCTGTGGCCCATGGAGGGCCCACGCTGGGGCAGCCATTCTGGAGGGACTGCACCCCCTGGAAGAGATGACCCACGCCAGAGCAGTTTCACAAAGGACTGTGGCCCATGGGTGGGACCCCACGATGGAGCAGGGGAGGAATGTGAGGAGTTCTTCCCCCAATGATGAAGCAGCGGCATGAAACAACACGTGATGAACTGACCGTGACCCCCATTTCCTCTTCCCCCCTGTGCCACTCGGGGGGGGAAGGTAGTAGAGATAATGTTAAGCCCGGGAAGAGGGAGGGGTGGAGGGAGGTTATCTTGTTCCCTGTCTCATCCTCCTGCTAGTTTTAGAAATAAATGAATAGTTTTCCCCGGGTCGAGTCTGTTTTGCCCGTGACTTTAAGGATTTCTCCCCGTCCTTGTCTCAAACCTCGAGCCGTTTTTCCTTATATTATCTCCCCCTATTCTCTTGGAGGGTGGGGGGAGTGAGAGAGAGACTGTGTAGTCTGGTCCCAATCGGGGCTGAACTACGACAGACTATAGCATCAAAGTACTGAAAGTGTCCTCAAGAAGTCTTCTGGTTCACCCCTGGTCCAAAGCACAGACACCCAAGGATGCAAGGGAGATGCCTGTCTAGTTCACGACTGCCAAGGATGGATCCACAGCATCGAGAGGCCCCTGGTGTTTCACCAGTCCTTTCCTTAGAAGATCTGCTCACAATGAGAAGACCCATCGTTGGACCCTACTAACTCCTGAACAAACCAAGAAAGTCAGGCAACACTTCATCTCTGCTGGCCTTCATCCTGGTCTTGACATACAAGTCTTTGACCCTCCTGTTGTACTTACTTGGACTCCAAGCCCTAATCCAGACCTGAACACCAGACCTTATGGCTCTCCTTGAGCACCAAGGATCACGCTAAACCCCAACAAATTTCAGAGCAAATGAATTGCAAGCATCTATTTTCGCAAGTCAGGATCACCTTCCTTGAGTCGCTACTAAAGCTTTTCCTAGAAGTCATTAACTGAGATGGCCAAAACACGATTCCACCTCACTCCTCTCCTTCCTCTTCAAGGGCAGGATGGCAGTACTTGAGCCTCCGCAGTGCTGATTGTCCTATTGTTCCACAAAGTGGTTCCTCTCCAGCAAATTGAAAGCTGAGAGCCATCAGAGAGAGCCCTAGACAAAGGGACCAGTGCCTGTTTCTGGGATTATTAGAGGGAAGCAGAAAGAAGCCTCTTGAAGAATCTTTGTGGCACTTTAACGGATAGGACAAAACAGAGCAAAGATGATTTAAATTAGGCAATGTGAGATATGTTCACGTGATTCGTGTTAATGTGAAGCAATACTAGGGTTGCATGGTGAAATGTGACCCTCTCTGTATATGGAATCTTTAATTATCCTGTTTGTTCTTATATAGCCACAGGCTTAGGAGAAACAGGAAGATATGGACATAGTTTTAAGCCCATTTTTTTGTAAACTGTATATAAGTTTTGTTGTAAATGTATTTGAGTTATTGAGATGTGTTTGGCGGGATTCACTCCTGCCTTGGTAGTTTAACATAATTAGAGGTTTTACCTGCTGCAAGGTTATAAGGACACTGAACAGTGGAGCGAGCAAAAGGCGGGAAAACTGGGCTGGGGGCTGATGGCCACAGGCAAGTAAACAACTCCAAATATGGGACCAGCCGCTTCGGTACTTTTGGCTAATTAACACCTGTATAGCGGCCGGAGACACGCTCTTAGCCAATCAGCACCTGTCACGAACGGTGTGAGTAACCAATGGAGTGTAGATTGTGAGCTCCCAAAAGGAGACAGGCAAGGTGGGGGAACTGGGAGAGGTTATAAATACTGTAACTGTGAACAAAGGGGTGTGCGTCTTGGTGGAGCGGAGACTCCCGGCGCACCCAGCGCTGTTTGCTTGCCTCTATTCAATAAATTGGAAACTATAATTGGAATCCTGTTTTGGGACTCAACTCATTTATAACAGGCAACTCCTGGAAAGTGGTGTTCACTTAGGCTTCCAAAGGAGAATTGCCATTTCTTAGAAATGCTAATGCTCACATCTACTTGCACTCCCCCTCCGCAGAGCATACACACACACAGCCTCCTTTTTAGGTGATCTATTGTCCTGGTTGTGGCAGGGATGGAGTTAACTTTTCCTCTCAGTAGCTGGTATGTTTTGGATTTCGTGTGTGTGAAGAATGTTGATAAACACCCTGATGATATGAGTTGTTGTGAATGAGACCAAGGACACTGTCTGGCTTTCCAAGTCTCCTTAAGGTTCAGATGCAGGAAGCTGGGAGAAAGACAGAATAATTGATCCAAACTAGCCAAAGAGAGCATTCCATGCAATAAACGTCATGCTCAGTATATAAGTGGGGGTTGGCCAGGGTGGATATCTGCCTTCCTGGCATCCATCTCTCCCTCTCGTTTTGCTGGCATCGTTCCCTCTACCTTGCTGGCTCCCTTTTGCTCCTTTGCTTGCTGCGCGGTTTCGTTTCCGTGATCGCTGCTCGGGACGGGCTGTATCGGTCATTGGGACATCGGGTGGTGAGAAAACACATATTGTTCACTTTGTATATTTTTAATATCCTTATATTCTGTTATTATTGTAGTTTTCCTTTGCTATTTTAGTGAATTGTCTTCATCTCAACCCATGAGTTCTCCTTCCTTCCCAATTCTCTCCCCCATCCCCCTGGGGAGGGGGAGGGTGAGCGAGAAACTGTGGTAATTCGGGCTAAACCATCACAGTCATTTTGGCGCCCAACGTGGGGCTGGAAGGGTTGAGGTAAGGAGAGATCTGACTAGAGTGTGTTAAAGTTGTTACAAGTGCTCATTATTTTATTTGAGTCCCTGGTCACAATGTTGTACTACGTGTTGTACTACGTGTTCACATGGTTGTGTTATGTCTGTCCTAAGTTGCATCACATATTTCCTTTGGTGCTGTTTATCATTTGTCGGAAATGGATGAGAATCCTCATTTTGTTGTACTGGGCACTACTGGCTTATGACATGGTATCATCACTGGTCATGAAATCAGTCTGGTCCTTGTTTTTGGCATTGTTGGCAACTCCGTACTTCGGATGCCATTTGGTAAGAATTATTAATAATCGCACATTTTTCTTTTTCTCCCCGGAGAACCAATCTATGGGGAAGTCAGAGGAGGGTTCCTTCCCCTACTCCTTTACCTTCCCTTTTTCTTTCAAGCTAGTCACATCAGCTCTCAAGAATTTTGAATATCCTTGGGATGTGCAAGCCAGCACACTCCCATTGCTCTGTCTCCTGAATGTGTTTCAGATGTTGTTTAGGATTAAACAACTATTTAAAAATAACACCCGGAGATCTGCCTCGAGGTCGGAGGGGCAGTGGTGGTATGGCATGTGGGAGAATATGGGCAGGTACCTAGAGAGCTTCTCACCTCCAATGGTCTGGAACTTCACTCCCGAACAACTACAGAATCCTGATGAAGTGATCGAATATTTGAAAGGAAAATGCCATGGCAATTCTAAAGAGGCAAAGCTTATTGCTTTGTGTTGGGCACTGGCTAGTATCTACCAAACACTGCTTAACGTTGTGCAGCACCTTCAGAAAGACTGGAGGGAAAATCAACCGACCGATACCATGGCTACTCCAGCCCCAGCTACCGGCACTGCGGCTACTCCAGCCCCAATGACAGGCACTGCGGCTACTCCAACTCCAGCTACTGGCACTGCAGCCAAATCAGAGAACCAGCCTGTGTCAGTATCGGTCGCCCCTGTACAGAAGAAGAAATCTTGGAAGCAAAAGTCAGCTCGTTTAGTAAGGGATGAGGAAAAACCAGGACCATCACGAGCAGAGGAGGAAGAAGAGGAACTCATGAGAGAGGAACTCATGAGAGAGGAACTCATAAATGAGACTGAAACCACCCGATCCCTATCCCTGAATGAGTTGCGAGACATACGAAAAGATTTTGGCCGCCGTCCAGGCGAGCACTTTCTCACCTGGCTGCTCCGATGCTGGGATAATGGGGCCAGTAGCCTGGAATTAGAAGGTAAGGAAGCTAAACAGCTGGGATCCCTTTCTAGGGAAGGGGGCATCAACAAAGTGATTGGAAGAAGTGCACAAGCTCTCAGCCTCTGGAGGCGATTCCTGTCAAGTATGAAGGAAAGATATCCCTTCAAGGAAGATGTTACCTATCACCCAGGCAAGTGGACCACTATAGAGAGAGGTATCCAGTACCTAAAAGAATTAGCCATGCTGGAAGCCATTTATAGTGACCTGGACAGTGAGGAGTCACCCAAAGATCCAGATGAAGTCCAGTGCACACGGCTCATGTGGCGGAAGTTTCTACAGAGTGTACCATCATTGTATGCCAATTCATTGGCAATTATGATCTGGAAAGAGGGAGAGGGACCAACAATGGATGAATTGGCTACTCAGCTCCGGCATGAGCAGGCAATGCACCCTTGCGGCCCAGAAGGCCAACCGCATCCTGGGCTGCATCAAGAGGAGCATGGCCAGCAGGTCGAGGGAGGTGATTCTCCCCCTCTACTCTGCCCTGGTGAGACCCCACCTGGAGTACTGTGTCCAGTTCTGGAGCCCCCAGCACAAGAAGGACATGGGCCAGTTGGAGAGGGTCCAGAGGAGGGCCACAAAGATGATAAAAGGGCTGGAGCGCCTCTCCTATGAGGACAGGCTGAGAGAGTTGGGGCTGTTCAGCCTGGAGAAGAGGAGGCTCCGGGGAGACCTTATAGCAGTCTTCCAGTACCTCAAGGGGGCCTACAAGAAAGATGGGGAAAGGCTGTTTAGTAGGGCCTGTTGTGACAGGACGAGGGGTAATGGTTTTAAAATAGAGGGGGGTAGATTTAGATTGGAAATTAGGAAAAAATTTTTTACAATGCGAGTTATAGAACACTGGCACAGGTTGCCCAGAAAGGTGGTGGAGGCCCCATCCCTGGAAACGTTCAAGGCCAGGCTGGATGAGGCTCTGAGCAACCTGATCTAGTCAGGGATGTCCCTGCTCCTTGCAGGGGGGTTGGACTAGATGACCTTTGAAGGTCCCTTCCAACCCTAACCATTCTATGATTCTATGATTCTATGAATATGAAGACACTCTCTCTTCTTCCCTCGTCTCAGCTGTAGAGAAACACTGCTCAAGAGGTCCAGCAGTTAAAAGAGGATAGGTCCTACTCCCCGCCCATACAGAGCAGTATTTCAGCTATTAGGAGTAAACGTTTCCCTGCTCAAGAGAAACGGTACACACGGCAAGGTACCCTGTGGTTTAACGTGCGTGACCAAGGAGAGGACATGAGGAAGTGGGATGGGAAACCTACCTCAGCCCTAGAGGCACGGGTATGTGAGTTGCAGGGAAAAGCAATTACAAATAGAGGTTCTCCCAGGAAAACTGCTGCTCCCGTCTCCAGTGGACAGTTCCCCAGACAGAATAGAAGGGCTGATCTCACCTCTGATCCTATGGAAGGGAATTCTAATTCATATTAACAGGAAGTGAGCAGCAAATACTATGAACAGGATTAGAAGGGCCTTTCCTCCAGCCAGGCGGAGGAGAGGGACAACAGAGTTTATTGGACTGTATGGATTAAATGGCCTGGCACATCAGACCCACGAGAGTATAAGGCTCTAGTAGACACTGGTGCACAGTGTACCCTAATGCCATCAAGCTATAAAGGGGCACAACCCATTCGTATTTCTGGAGTGACAGGAGGATCCCAAGAACTGACTGTATTGGAGGCTGAAGTGAGCCTGACAGGGAATGAGTGGCAAAAGCACCCCATAGTGACTGGCCCAGATGCTCCCTGCATTCTTGGTATAGATTACCTCAGGAGTGGGTATTTAAAAGACCCAAAAGGGTACCGGTGGGCTTTTGGTGTAGCCATTGTAGAGATGGAGGAGAATAAACAGCTGGCCACCTTGCCCAAGCTCTCAAAGGACCCTTCTGTTGTGGGATTGCTGAAGATTTAGGAACAACAGGTACCAATCGCTACCACCACGGTGCACCGGCGGCAATATCGCACCAACTGAGACTCCATAATCCCCATCCTCAAGCTGATTCGTCGACTGGAGAGCCAGGGAGTGATCAGGAAGTCCTGTTCACCCTTTAACAGTCCCATATGGCCAGTGAGAAAATCCAGCGGAGAGTGGAGACTAACAGTGGACTGTCGTGGCCTAAATGAAGTTACGCCACCATTGAGTGCTGCCGTGCCAGATATGCTAGAGCTTCAGTATGAACTGGAGTCGAAAGCAGCCAAGTGGTATGCCACCATCGATATTGCCAATGCATTCTTCTCCATCCCTTTGGCACCAGAATGTAGGCCACAGTTTGCTTTCACTTGGAGGGGCATCCAGTACACTTGGAATTGATTGCCCCAGGGGTGGAAACACAGCCCCACCATTTGCCATGGACTGATCCAGACGGTACTAGAAAAGGGTGGTGCTCCAGAGCACCTGCAATACATTGATGACATCATCGTATGGGGCAACACAGCAGCAGAAGTTTTTGAGAAAGGGGAGAAAATAATACAAATCCTTCTGAAAGCCAGTTTTGCAATAAAACAAAGCAAAGTCAAGGGGCCTGCACAAGAGATCCAGTTTTTAGGAGTAAAATGGCAAGATGGACGTCGTCACATTCCAATGGATGTGGTCAACAAAATGACAGCTATGGCTCCACCAACTAACAAAAAGGAAACACAGGCCTTCTTGGGTGTTGTGGGTTTCTGGAGAATGCATATTCCAAATTACAGTATGATTGTAAGCCCTCTCTATGAAGTGACTCAAAAGAAGAACGAGTTTAAATGGGGCCCTGAACAACAGCAAGCCTTTGAACAAATTAAACAGGAGATTGTTCATGCAGTAGCCCTTGGGCCAGTCCGGACAGGACAAGATGTTAAAAACATCCTCTACACCGCAGCCGGGGAGAATGGCCCTACCTGGAGTCTCTGGCAGAGAACATCAGGGGAGAGTCGAGGTCGACCCCTAGGCTTTTGGAGCTGGGGATACAGAGGATCTGAGGCCCGCTATACTCCAACTGAAAAAGAGATACTGGCAGCATATGAAGGAGTTTGAGCTGCTTCAGAAGTGATTGGTACTGAAGCACAGCTCCTCCTGGCACCCCGACTGCCAGTGCTGGGCTGGATGTTCAAAGGGAAGGTCCCCTCTACACATCATGCAACTGATGCTACGTGGAGCAAGTGGGTTGCACTGCTCACACAGCGAGCTCGAATAGGAAACTCCAATCACCCAGGCATATTAGAAGTAATTACAGATTGGCCAGAAGGCAATATTTTGGAATGCCACCAGAGGAAGAGGTGACGCGTGCTGAAGAAGCCCCACCATATAATAATTTACCAGAAGATGAGAGGCGATATGCCCTGTTCACTGATGGGTCCTATCGTATTGTAGGAAAACATTGGAAGTGGAAAGCTGCTGTGTGGAGTCCTACACAACGAGTTGCAGAAGCTGCTGAAGGCCAGGGTGAATCAAGTCAGCTTGTAGAGGTGAAGGCCATCCAGCTGGCTTTGGACATCGCTGAACGGGAAAAATGGCCAAAACTCTATCTCTACACTGACTCATGGATGGTGGCAAATGCTCTGTGGGGGTGGTTAAAGCAATGGAAGCAGAGCAACTGGCAGCGTAGGGGCAAATTCATCTGGGCTGCCACTTTGTGGCAAGATATTGCTGCCTGGTTAGAGAATCTCATTGTAAAAGTACGTCACGTAGATGCCCACATATCCAAGAGTCGAGCCACAGAAGAACACCAAAATAACCAAAGGGTGGATCAGGCTGCTAAGATTAAAGTTTCCCAAGTGGACCTAGACTGGCAACACAGAAGTGAACTATTTTTAGCTCGGTGGGCTCATGATACCTCGGGCCATCAAGGAAGAGACGCAACATACAAATGGGCTCGTGATTGAGGGGTGGACTTGACCATGGACACTATTGCAAAGGTGTGATGGTTTAGCCCGAATCACCACACAGTTTCTCGCTCACCCTCCCCCTCCCCAGGGGCATGAGGGAGAGAATTGGGAAGGAAGGAGAACAAAATACTTGGTGCCAACAAGCTCCTCAATTTAATTATGCTCTGTGTGAAAAACTATTTCCTTTCGTTTGCTTTAAACCTGCTGCCAAATAATTGCATTTCACAGCCATTCGTTTCTAGGTTACAAAGGAGACAATGAATAAACCGTTCCCTGCTTCCCTTTTCCACACCAGTCATGGTTTGATATTTCTGTCTATACAAAACCTCCAAGGACAAGTTTTTTCCAGTCTTAAGGGACCTCATCTGTTGAGCCTCTCTTCCTGCAGAAACTTCTCCATTCTTCCTATCTCCATCACTCCTGCATTGGGCTGCACATTCTCCAAGATGTTCCTGCAAGATGTAGTCCAGTCACGTCTCATGTTCTCCTTTCCTTCTCAGTCTTCAGCCCAACTTCTAATGTTCAATTTGCCTTTCAGACAGCGACTGAGATTTGAGCTGACATTTCAAAAAAGTATCCATAGTGATGCTGAGATATTTCCTCATCTCTCTGTGCTTTTAACTACCTAAAATAATTCACTAAAATTGGTAAATATTGTCATCTCCCTGGCTACTTGTTTCCAGATCATTTATGAACCATTTCTGAAGGTAGTCTCCCACTTTGGCCTCCCACTCTTTTTTTGGCCTTCACCCTTGCTCAGCCTCAACTCTTCCTTGTCCCTCACCACCTTTTGGCCTCCCACCAACTTTCAACCTCCAGCTTGCTCACTCTCAACCCTTCCTCAGCCTCCCATCACCTTTTGGCCTCCCACTCCCTTTTTGGCCTCCATACTTGCTCAGCCTCAACTCCTCCTCAGCCTCCCACCACCTACTGGTCTCCCACTCCCTTTTGGCTTCCACGCTTGCTCACCTAAGACCAGCTATGTACATCTCGACAAGGGTCTTCCCTCTCCTGCCTTCTGCCCACACAGCCTTGGGCATAGTGATGCAGATCGCCTTCTCCTGAAACCTAACTCAGAGCCTTCACGGTGATGTTCCCCAAAACCTCAAAGCAAAGCTGGAGCTAGAATGCTTCATTCCCCTGGGATTGTACCCAAGCTCTGCATTTCCAAGGGAATCCCAGCACAAGTCCAGGCTGGGATGGCATCTCCAACCGCTTGGATCAGGAGCACATATCCTTCAAAAGAGGTGGTCTAAAGGCAACAAGAGCTCCACGCAGGTTGTGTGCTCCTCAGTAGTTGTGCACATTTCTAATTGGGAGCCTCGGCTTCCTGGAAGAGGAGGCCCCAGGGCTCAAGGTTTCCTTCAATCAGAAATTCAAGGCAGAACCTAAAACTCTCCATACAGACATCTCTGAGCTTTGGGGCTCTGCTCATGTGGCTCTAAATTTTGCAGCTTGCACCCATGATCCCTATACACCAGATGGCTTCAGTGAAAAAAAATAGTCATCCTTCACCAAGTCCAAGCCACAGCAAAGCCATAGCATCACTGCATCTGCAGTGGCTCCCAAAACAAAAGGTGGGTCATGTGGGTGGGAGAAGAGGACAGAGAGATAAACGGCAGCTTGGGACATCGGAAGGAGCAAGACCTTGGCCAGAGCAGGGGCAGGTTTCACTGAAATTAGTTGCTCAGAGAGGTGGTGGATGTCACATCCCTGGAAACATTCAAGGCCAGATTGGACAGGGCTCTGACCAACCTGATCTGGTTGGAGATGTCCCTGCTCCTTGCAGGGGGGTTGGACCAGATGGCCTTTAAAGGTCCCTTCCAACTCAAACCATCCTGTGATTCTATGAGTGTGCACATGTGCAGACGGCTGCTCTCCTAACTAGGACACGTCAGTCTTAAATCGCAATGCTCGACATGGCACAGGGCAGTGTCTCCAGCTTCCACCATCCCCCTCGATATTTATGTTACAGCCATCTGGATTCATTTCTTGCTGGCTTGCCCTTCCTCTGCCCTCTGCAGAATTTTATTAATGCTGCTTTGTTGGCTGGGGGGAACAAAACAGTCTCTTATTTTTATTTTATTCCTCCCCTCTCTCCACTTGGTTTCAAAACATTTTCAAGGATCTCCTCCTGGTATCTACACGTAACATCCCTCAGCATTACCCAGGGTGAGACAACACCCTGGAGCCAAACGCTGCCCCTAAATCTTAAGCCCTTATCCCAAACCAGCACCATTGGAGCACATTGAGCACAAGGGACCTGACTGCTGAAGATCAGAAGCCCAGCCTAGGACCATGAGGAATCTCAACCTTAACCACCATGGCGCAAAACTCTTCCAGAGGAGATGTAGTCCTTGAAAGCAGCAGGATGAGGAGCCAGAGTTGCCATCTCAGTACCCGGCCACCTAAAATGGACTTTGAGCCTCACAGCCACCCTGGGGAAGAGTTATCCAGGAAAGCCAGGGATGGACCTCAGCATCCCCCGCATTGAGCACCACAAGCCAGACTTGCTTGGCACAGCACTGGCTGGATGATTTTTCCCAGCACAGGAGCTTCAGGGTGATGTCTGGACGTTTCAAAGCCACCAGCGAGCATGACCACCGGTGAGCTACCCAAGCTCCAGCTGCCTTCTCTCCCCCGGCAATCTACCAACAGCAGACACATGCACCAAGGAGTTTTCCAAAATGGGTCTCAGAAAGAATAATGTGCTTAGCTCTTATTTACCTGGGTGGGAGTTAAGCACTTCACGCCATCAGTCCTCTCAGAAATTCCAGCTTTACTGCTACAATGAAAAGTAGCAGGGGTTATAAGATGTTGCCATAGCGGCATGTGTGGGTGTGCACTTAGAGATTATCTAAAGGCCCAGATCTGCAAAGATGCACATAAATCACTTGACTCCCATGAAAACAGCAAGAACAGTCATAAAAAGACCTGAGCGCCAAGATCAGATCCACCCAGACGACATCAATGTGCGCTACTGAGGGGTAAAAGAGGGAGAAAGAAAAAGAGATGATGCATTAAATTTTTATTCCACCTCATGATCAGTTTGCTTCTGCATCAAGTATGTTTTTCTGTGTAAATACAACACTTATTAAATGTTACTTAACTCCTTGTTGGTGCAATGGAAGGTGCTGCATGATGCTGGCTGGGGTCTGGGGTTTCCTACACCTGCCCTGGTGTCCCCCTCTCCTCTCAGGGCAACAGCAAGGACCCGAGCAGCCACCCCAGCCATCATGCCTTTCCCACCCCTTTCTCCTTTCTTTGCCTCTTTTCCACTTCCTTGAGTAGACAAAAAAGATAAAAAGATCAGCTTGGTGAGCTGATCCACAACAAGCAAGGAGGCGAGGACGGTTGTGGTGACCAGGGGTTAAAGGAGAGTAAAGGCAGGGAAGAAAAAAAAAAACATGTTACCAGGCAGGATGGAGTCGCCGAGGCAACAGCTTCGGAGTCGGCACGATCCGCAGCGGCGCGGCACAGCGCAGAGCAGCGCAGCCAGGGGATTCCCGAAGCAGGGAAGCTCAGGGGGGAGCAGAGCGAGGCGCCAGGAGCCCGCAGCTCGCGCGAGAGCGGCTGACGAGATGTGAGCGGAGCCAGGGGGCACCGGCGGCCTGGCCCCTCTCCCCGTATAAAGCAGGGCCTAGGGAGCGCCAGCGACCCGGAGCGCGGCGAACAGGACGTGGCGCGGCAGTTTGCGCGGGAAGGGCGCGTCAGCGAGGGCGCCGCCCCGGGGCACTTGGTGTTTTACGACTCTCAGGGCAACATGGGCAACACCCGCCTGAGAACAAAGGCTGCAGCTCTGGCCGGGAGGCCTGCACCGGCTCCCCCTGCGGCGGTCGATGCCTCCGTGCAGACGGAGCAGCCGAGGGGGGAGGCTGCGGTGCAGAGCTCGGGCTGCAGGCAGTGCCTGGACCCTACTCCCGGGGCAGGGGCAGGGGCAGGGGCAGCGGCAGCCCTGACTGCAGAAGGTGTGCCCAGGTGGAGGAGCTCCTGGGGCAGGTGGCTGAGCTGCAGGAGGTGGTCAGGAGGCTGTGTGACATCAGGGAGACTGAGAGGGAGCTGGATACTTGGTTCCAGGTGACGTGCGGAAAGCAGACTCCACAATCTGTAAGATTGTAAAGTAGGTATGTTTATAGACTCCACAATCTGTAAGACTGTAAAGTAGGTATGTTTATTCGGCGCCGGGCAGCACGGGGGGTAGTCCCGCCAAAATCGTGCGCGCTTGGCACGGCAATTCACTTTGAATTTTATACAACCAAGTGTTACATATGCATGAAGTTAAAAAACCACGCCTATACATATGCATGAGCTATCCCCGCTCCGTATTAAAATTAGTTCCAAGAGGTCATTTTAGGTATTACAATTAGTTCCAAGAAGTCATTTGGCCAGTTTTAGCTGGCTCCTGAAGGAGGCCCCTTGGTTCTTATCAGGACTGTCCTTGTGCGGGAGGTGCAGGACTTCTCACTTCAGATAAAGAGTTCAAAGCACAAAGCAAGGCCCCTCGGTTGGGGAATGCAAGACTTCCCCCCCCTCGGGTAGTTTTTACAATAGCTAATTAGCAAAGCATAAAGCGCCATTTGTATTAGCATGCACAGCAATGATCAATAAATGCCATATCTATTAAAGTTTCCTTAGCCCCTCTTCTCATTCCCCCCTTTTCTAGAGAATTAGTAAATTCTTTTACTATACCTAATTCTGGCACAATGTTTATTTATTTAGCACTTTCTCAAAGTATTGGTTAGACTCAAGCCTCTGTCGTAATTGGTTTTTCTTCCAATTACTATAGGAATTTCCCGTGCTCTGGAAACACCAGAAGCCACACTGAACTGTTATAAAAAGGATTATGAACAAAGTTATAATTATAATTGTTCTGCAGAAATGTGTTACTTTCCCATGCCCCGACTTTACTTGTCAGGATAACGACTAGCGTATAAGTTTTTGAGGCTGTACTTGTGTGACCCTCCATGTAGACTTCGGTGCTCTTTTTACCCTGGTGTGGTGTATCCAGGCACTCTGTTCTCTGATCTTGATTGCTGTGAAGGAGGTGAGGAGTACCTGGTACGGTCCTTCCCACTGTGGTTCCAGGGTTTTTTCTGCAAGAGACTTTACATATACATAATCTCCAGGTTGTATATCATGCACAGGTTCATCTAGACCTCTTCCCCGGGTCCCAATTACATGCTTTCTTATTTTATTGAGCTGTTTGCTCAATGCCACCATGTAGGAAGTCATAATTTCGTCCCCAATTTGCATAGATATCCCTTTTTGTATTCCATAGGGTCGTCCATACAAAATTTCAAAAGGGCTCAGTCCTTCCCTCGCCCTTGGTCTTGTTTGTATACGCAAAAGGGCTAAAGGGAGAGACTGAGGCCATGTCAGGTTTGCTTCTTGTCCCAATTTCACAATTTGCTGTTTGATTAAGTGGTTCATTTTCTCCACTTGGCCACTCGACTGAGGGCGGTATGGGGTATGAAGTTGCCAATCTATACCTAAATGGTGGCTGATTTGTTGTACTACTTTTGAGACAAAATGCGGTCCTCTGTCTGAGGATATGGTTGCCGGAACCCCAAAACGTGGTATTATCTCTTGTACCAATACTTTAGTTACCTCCCGAGCCTTGGCTGTCCTAGTTGGGAATGCTTCTGGCCAACCTGAAAAGGTGTCAGTTAATACCAGTAAATATCGGTACCCCCCTTTTCTTGGAAGTTCTGTAAAATCAACCTGCCATTGTTGTCCAGGCCCATTGCCCTTCCCAATCTGGCCCATTTCTGGTTTGGGAGTATTTTTTGGATTAGTCTGGAGGCAAAGCTCACACTGTTGAGTCACCTGTCTCACTGTGGTATATAAGTTTCTAGCCACGATTTCTCTTATCAAATGTTTATACAGAGCCTCTGTTCCCCAATGCCTTTTTCTATGTTCCTCCCGTATCAAGTGCCACAGTAAACAAGAGGGAATAATTAGTCTTCCCTGTGGGGTATGAGCCCACCCCTCTTCATTATATGATCCTTCTAAGTCTGTAATAAGTTTCTGATCTTCTTTGGTATATTTCGGCTTACCTTGTAGGGAGATTCGCCTATCAGGAATTAGAGCCCCTTCTATTTTTATTTTCATTTTGGCCACTTGGTTTGCCTCTCTGTCCGCCAGCTCATTCCCTTTTTCCAAATCTGAGCTCACTCTCTGGTGTGCCTTAATATGCATAATTGCCACTTTCTCAGGGAGTTGGACAGCTTCTAGTAGCTTCAGAATTTCTTCTGCATGTTTGATATTTTTCCCTTGGGAGTTCAATAGTCCTCTTTCTTTCCAAATTGCTCCATGTGCGTGCACAACTCCGAAGGCATATTTTGAGTCCATATAAATGTTCACAACTTTGCCCTGGGCCAATCCCAGGGCTCGGGTTAGGGCAATTATTTCTGCCTTCTGTGCGGAGGTGTTCATGGGCAAAGGCCCTGATTCTATTACCTCTTGACTGGTGGTGATGGCGTATCCTGCATATCGATTGCCATTTAAGACATAGCTGCTCCCGTCTGTGAACCAGTTTTCCCCGTTTTTTATGGGGCTGTCCCTCAGGTCTGGGCGGCTTGCGTATGTTGCTTCGATGGTTTCCAAACAGTAATGATGCACCGGTTCTCCTGTGTTCCCGCTGAGAGAAGAAGCTGGGTTGACAATGTTAGTGACCACAATTTCCACATCATCCTGTTTCACTATCACAGCTTGATATCGCAGGAATTTTTGTGGAGAGAGCCAGTGCCCACCCTTTGCTTCCAGTACTGCTGACACCGCATGGGACACCAAAACAGTCATTTTCTGGCCCAGAGTAAACTTTCGGGCTTCCTGTATGTTCAGTATCACAGCTGCAACCGCCTGTAGGCATCCAGGCCAGCCCTTTGCAGTCACGTCTAACTGCTTAGAGAGGTAGGCAACTGCCTGTCGATGTGGACCCAGATCCTGTACCAATATTCCTAGGGCAATGCCCTGCTTTTCATGAGAGAAAAGAAGAAACGGCTTACTCACATCTGGGAGTCCTAAGGCCGGGGCTGACATCAGAGTCTTTTTCAGTCACTCAAAAGCTTGTTCAGCCTCCTTATTCCATTCAAGGTGTTTCTGCTCAGTCGCTGTCAGTGCATACAGTGGTTTAACAAGAAGTCCATAATTGTGAATCCACAACCGACACCACCCTGTCATTCCCAGAAAGGTTCACAACTCCTTTACTGTCTGGGGTTTCTGAGTTTGGCATATCACCTCTTTGCGGGCCTGCCCCAAAGTTCTCTGCCCCGCACTAATTTCATAGTCCAAATAATTCACTTTACGTTGCATTACCTGGGCCTTCTTCTTGGACACCCGGTATCCTTGGAGTCCTAAGAAGTTTAACAGACTCACCGTCCATGCCATACAGTCTTCCTCTGTCCTGGTGGCGATCAGGATATCATCCACATACTGCAACAATTTCCCTTTCTCAGACGGGGTTTCCCAGGATTCTAGGTAAATCCTCGCGGCAACACCGTCCAAGTGAGCTGGGTCTTCCGACCACTCTTAGGATTTTCCCATTCGAATGCAAACAATTTTTGACTGGCTTCATGGAGAGGGAGGCAAAAGAAAGCATCCTTCAAATCTAAGACAGTAAACCAAATTAGATCAGGTGTTAACGCAGTCAGCAGGGTATATGGATTCGCCACTACTGGGTAGAGGTCTTTTTTCGCTCTTCCCAGTACGTCGATAGCCCATACCCCTGGGTACACTTGATTTAGGATTTCCTCGTTAATTTTTTCTTCTGAGGGAAGACTGGTTAAGGTTAGACTCAATATTTGAACGTATTGTTGATCTTTTACCTCCAGAGTAATTTCTCCTTTTTCAAATATGATTTTTGCTCCCAACTGTTCTAACAAATCTCTTCCCAAAAGTGCTTTTGGGGAGTTGGGCATATATAAAAACTTGTGGATGCCCCATTGTTTTCCCAATTTGTATTTTAGAGGCTTACAAAAATATGCCTTTTCACTTTGGCCAGTCGCCCCTTTTACCATAACATAATCATTCCCTAGGGGCATCAAAGCTTGATTCAAAACAGAGTATGTTGCCCCTGTATCTATTAAGAATTCTACTTTTTCTTGTTTTTCCCCTAGCTTAATTATAACCAGTGGATCCGCTAGGGTAGATTCCCCAGGTTCCCATCAGTCTTTCCCTACGTGGGCTATTGTTCTTCCTGTGTGAGCCCTTTGGCCCCCTTTCTTATTCTTTGGGCATTCCTCTTCCAGTGACCAAAATTCTTACAGAAAGCACACTGATTTTTACCCACACGAGGCAGGTTCCGTTTAATCCCTTTTTCCCTTTCCTCCCGCATGACAGCTATCAGCTTCTTTTGCCCTTGCCTATATTCTTCCTCTCTGTTACTAAACACTCTCCATGCTTCATCCAGCAGCACTTCTAAATTCCTGCTTTCTGTGGGGCGTAATTTCTGAAGTTTGCGTCTTATATCTCCTGTGGATTGACCCAAGAATAGGGAGATTAATTGTTGTATTCCTACCTCTGACCCAGGATCCAGCGGTGTGCTACGGCGCATCACATCCCTCAATCGATCCAGGAATTCAGATGGGGACTCGGAAGGGCTCTGTCTGATTGCATACAAAGCTGACCAATTTATAGTTTTGGGGATTGCCTTCTCCATTCCCTTTAAAATCCATTCCTGGTACTCCTGCAATTTTTCCATATGTGCAGATCTATTAACATCCCACTTTGGATCTTGGAGGGGGAAATGTTCCTTAACGTTCCCTCCTGTAACTTTATAATGGTATCCTTCCAATCAGGATTATGTTGCTTTATAATAAATTGGAAATGCTTAGTTACACTTACCGGGTCACTCCTATAATCTTTTGCAATCTTTTTCCACTCCCCTAGGTCAGCAGTAGAAAAGGGTACTTTAATTAACATCGTCCCACCATCCGGTCCCACCGCATCCCGGAGAGGTGCTTGCAAAACTGTTGGAGCGGATTTCTTCCTAGTACGGGAAGATACGGGACTGTCCGGGGGAGTCGAAGCTCTGTCCGAGTCCGCATCCTGTTCCTGTGGTCGAGGGGGAGGCTTAAACAAATCAGTTAAATCTTGTTCTGGCGCCTGATGAATCTTACTTGCCTTAGTACATCTTTGTCCAATACTACATGCCGAACAACACCGCCTCAGTTTACCTCTGAGCTCCTTGTTATTTTCTCGCTCAAGCGCGAGTACCATAGGGTCCTGTGGGGGCACCATTCCACAGCCCCTTTGCCATTCCGGGTGGTTTCGGAGGGTGAAAAACATATCTGCATACGAAACCTCATCCCATTTTCTTTCTCTTCTTAAAAACAATATTAGTTGTAAAAGGGTGTTATAATCTATTGACCCATCAGACGGCCACTTAGCCTCACCTTCTAGCTTATACAACGGCCACCATTGATTGCAATATTTGATAAGGGTCTTTTTACTTTCCGTACTTCCAGTCCCAGCAATATCTTTCCAGTGAGCAAGTATGCAACCCAGAGGACTTTTCTTTATTATTCCTCTACTCTGACCCCCTCCCATATTTATTGATTTATTATTTATCCTTCTTTTGTACACAAACACAGCCCTTTCTTTCTTATCCCAGTCTAAATTTTACACTTAGGATGCTCGGAATTTCAGTCAAACTCTACTCACAACTTTTCACCACAACACTTACACTCTAGAACAAAATATAGGTTTATGAGAGTTACCGTGATGTAAAGGACACTATTCAGGACCGTCAGGGTCCCACCACAAGGGAACAAAGGAATCTACAATGACAGAACACAATAAACTACTACCGCGGTTACAAACACACTTTGGATCCAATTCAATCTTTGCACACAAACAATACGATTTACATAGACTCACAGTCTTCACACTCTCGTGAACGTCCACACACTCATAGTGGTCACACAATCATACAAGAAACTTCGGAAAGAGGAAAGTCCCCTTGCTTTCTAGCCCACCTCAGAAGACTCTGGGTGGCTAGGGGCGGCTGGACAGACCTCGTGCCACACACACAGTCACAGCTTTGCTGGGATTCCCGAGACTCACTCACGCTTTCACAACACAGGCGTTTACACCATAGAAGGTCCTGCACGCAACATAGAATTTTTACCATGCAACATAGATCACACACACACACACAAGAATCCTTCACGCAGACACTATGGTTCAGCAAGACCAAATCAGTAGCCAACACAAAATGCCTTATTACAAGAACCAAAAATCGATACCAGCAAAACACAGACTAATTTGATCTATTCCCAGGATCACTAGTGGTCACTCTATCTGTCAGTGAGTCCCCAACTGGAGCCCCAAACCAACCTGGGTACCCACCCAAAGGGGACTATGCTGCACGCCAGACGTCTCTGCGCGATTTACCAGCTGCCCCGGCCACGCGTACGACTTACAGGCTCCTATCGTTAAACATACTGTTTGGTCCGCGGCTTCAGGAGGTTGTTGTCTGCTCCCGCGGTGAGCGGCTGGCAGCGGAGGCTCCTCCGAGGAAAGTGCTCGGGGCGCACCTAGGAGAGTCCGCTCCGCAGTCGATCCCGCAGCCAAGCAGAGAGCCTCCTGGCTGGCTCGCCAAACTGACGTGCGGAAAGCAGACTCCACAATCTGTAAGATTGTAAAGTAGGTATGTTTATTCAGCGCCGGGCAGCACGGGGGGTAGTCCCGCCAAAATCGTGCGCGCCTGGCGTGGCAATTCACTTTGAATTTTATACAACCAAGTGTTACATATGCATGAAGTTAAAAAAACACGCCTATACATATGCATGAGCTATCCCCGCTCCGTATTAAAATTAGTTCCAAGAGGTCATTTAGGTATTATAATTAGTTCCAAGAGGTCATTTAGGTATTATAATTAGTTCCAAGAGGTCATTTAGGTATTACAATTAGTTCCAAGAAGTCATTTGGCCAGTTTTAGTTGGCTCCTGAAGGAGGCCCCTTGGTTCTTATCAGGACTGTCCTTGTGCGGGAGGTGCAGGACTTCTCACTTCAGATAAAGAGTTCAAAGCACAAAGCAAGGCCCCTCGGTTGGAGAATGCAAGACTTCCCCCCCCTCGGGTAGTTTTTACAATAGCTAGTTAGCAAAGCATAAAGCGCCATTTATATTAGCATGCACAGCAATAAACAATAAATGCCATATCTATTAAAGTTTCCTTAGCCCCTCTTCTCACAGGCACAGTCTGCACCGGAACCGCAGCACCCAGTGAACCAAACCCCCCCACTGACACACGACATTAGCAAGGAGGCAGAAGATGCCACTGAATGGAAAGCTGCAAGGGCAAGGCGCAGGAGGAAGAAGCAGCAGCTTCCCCAGAACCCCGAGGTGCCCCTGCAGAACCGCTTTGCTGCTCTGCAGACTGAAGAAGTAAGACCCAGCACCTCGGGGGAGGCACGGGAGCCGTGCGAGGTAGCCTGACCGGCTCGCGTAATAACTAGCGCTACCAAGAAAAAGAGACGAGTGGTAGTAGTGGGTGACTCCCTGCTGAGAGGTACGGAGGCACCCATCTGCCGCCCCGATGCGCTCTCTCGGGAGGTATGCTGTCTCCCAGGGGCTCATATCAGGGAGGTCGCCAAGAGACTACCTAGCCTCATAGGGCCCACGGACTATTATCCACTGCTGGTGTTTCATGTGGGGGCCAGCGACACAGCTGGCAGCAGCCTGAGAAACATCAAAAGGGATTTCAGGGCTCTGAGTTCAACAGTCAAAGGCTCTGGGGCGCAGGTGGTATTCTCGTCAATCCTCCATGTCGAAGGGCAGGGACCTGAAAGGGCCAGACATATCTGGCAGGTCAACTCGTGGCTCAGGGAGTGGTGCTACAGCCAGGGCTGTGGGTATCTCGACCACGGGGTGTGCTTTGAGAAGCCCAGGCTGCTAGGGGCGGATGGCATGCACCTAACAGAGAGGGGGAAGAGTGTGCTTGGACAAAGACTTGCCAGGCTCGTCCGGAGGGCTTTAAACTAGTGTTGCTGGGGGAGGGGGAGCACAGTTCAGCCCACTGCTGTCAGCATGGCGCCAGTGCCAGCACCAAGAGTCCGGAAGCTGAAGAAGGATCACAGATAAGTGCAAATGAACCTAAACTGCGGTCCAATAGCACCCCTGTTGCTCCAGCCAGCAAGTCGGCTTTGTTGGGGGCCCAGCTGAAGTGTCTCTATACCAATGCACGCAGCATGGGGAATAAACAGGAAGAGCTGGAGATGTGTGCACACGAGCAGGGCTACGACCTTGTTGGCATCACGGAGACGTGGTGGGATGACACATACAACTGGAGCGTCAACATGGAAGGGTATAGGCTTTTTAGAAAAGACAGGAAGGGGAGACGAGGAGGGGGTGTCGCTCTCTATCTCAGCAACCGGCTGGAGTGTGTGGAGCTCTGCCTGGGGATGGAGGAGGAGCTTATGGGTCAAGATTAGAGGATGGGGACGGACAGGGGACATTACGGTGGGGGTCTGTTACAGGCCGCCTGGCCAGGAGGACAGAGCAGATGAAGTGCTCTATAGGCAGATAGGAGCAGCCTCACAGTCACAGGCCCTGGTCCTCATGGGGGACTTCAACCACCCTGACATCTGTTGGAGAGACAACACGGCAGGGCACAGGCAGTCCAGGAGGTTCCTGGAATGCGTGGACAACAACTTCCTCCTGCAGGCGATAGAGCAGCCGACAAGGAGGGGTGCCATGCTCGACCTTGTGCTCACCAACAGGGAGGGGCTGGTGGGGGATGTGAAACTAAAGAACAGCCTTGGCTGCAGCGACCATGACATGGTGGAGTTCAAGATCCACAGGGCAGCAAGGAAACTACATGGCAAGCTCTCTGCCCTGGACTTCAAGAAAGCGGACTTCGGCCTCTTCAGGGACCTGATGGGCCAAGTGCCATGGGAGGCGGCCCTGGAGGGAAGTGGGGCCCAGGAAAGTTGGTCTATATTCAAGGAGCACCTCCTCCAAGCTCAGCAGAGGTGCATCCCGATGAACAAGTCGGGCAAAAAGGCCAGGAGGCCTGCGTGGATGAGCAAGGAGCTCCTGGACCAACTGAAAGTAAAAAAGGAGGCCTATAGAGGGTGGAAACGGAGACAGGTAGCCTGGGAGGACTACAAAGAGGCTGCGCGAGTGGCCAGGGATAAGGTAAGGAAGGCCAAAGCCCTGGCAGAACTGAATCTGGCCAGGGATATAAAATGCAACAAGAAGAGCTTTTATAGGTACGTAGGGGACAAAAGAAAGTCCAGGGAAAATGTAGGCCCCCTCCGGAAGGGAACTGGTGTCCTGGTTACCCAGGACATGGAGAAGGCTGAGGTACTCAATGACTTTTTTGCCTCAGTCTTCACCGACGAGAGCTCTTGTCCCACCGCCCAAGCTGTAGAAGGTGCAAGCAGGGACTGCGAGGATGAAGAACCGCCCATTGTACTCGAAGAGCAGGTTCGGGATCATCTGAGGAACCTGAAGGTGCACAAGTCCATGGGACCTGATGAGATCCATCCGCAGGTCCTGAGGGAACTGGCGGATGAAGTTGCCAAGCCACTGGCTATCGTATTTGAGAAGTCATGGCAGTCTGGTGAGGTCCCTGATGACTGGAAGAGAGGGAACATAACCCCAACTTTTAAAAAGGGGAACAAGGAAGACCCGGGTAACTACAGGCCGGTCAGCCTCACCTCTGTGCCTGGCAAGGTCATGGAGCAGATTCTCCTGGAAACCATGCTAAGGCACATGGAGAGCAAGGAGGTGGTTGGTGACAGCCAACATGGCTTCACCAAGGGCAGATGGTGCCTGACCAATTTGGTGGCCTTCTATGACGGGGTGATGGCATTGGTGGACAAGGGACGAGCAATGGATATCATCTACCTGGACTTGTGCAAAGCTTTTGACACTGTCCTGCACCTGGGTCGTGGCAATCCCAGGCACAAATACAGTCTGGGTGGAGAATGGATTGAGAGCAGCCCTGAGGAGAAGGACTTGGGAGTGCTGGTGGATGAGAAGCTTAACATGAGCAGGCAATGCGCCCTTGCGGCCCAGAAGGCCAACCTCCTGGACTGCCTGTGCCCTGCCGTGAAAAAAAAATACTATTTTTCCACCGCACCTTCTGCCCCCCCCCCACCGTGTGCGCCACGTCCCCCCCCGCCACGCCTGGCCCAGCCCCAGCGTCGTGACGGAGTAGTTGAAGCGCCACGCGGAGCGCAGGAACCGCTCGTAGCCCTCGATCGCCTCCGTCGCCACCGTCAGCACCAGCAGCTGCTTGGGCCCGGGGGGGGCACTGGGGGCGACGAGCGGCAGCAGCAGCCCCAGGGCAGGCAGGAGCAGCGGCAGGAGCAGCGGCAGCACCATGGCGGGCAGCCGGGGAGGGGGCTGTCCCTCCAGAACAGCTGTCCCAGTGGGCTCTCCATGGGCCACAGCCTCCTTAAGGCATCCACCTGCCCCAGCATGGTGTCCTCCACGGGCTGCAGGTGGATCTCTGCTCCTCCATGGACCTCCATGGGCTGCAGGGGGACAGCCTGCTCCACCATGGTCATCACCACAGGCTTCAGGGGAATCTTGGCCAGGAGCCGCATTACTCCTCCCCCTCCTTCTGAACTGACCTTGGCATCTGCAGCTGTTCCTCTCACAAGAAATTCTTCACAACAGGCAGGCAGACACCTCTCAGGTTCTCTTCATATCTCATCTCCTCTCCACTTCTTGCAGTCAGGCTGGGCCAAGTTGAGCCCAGACGGCCGCCCAGCAGGAGGCCAGAGAGTGAGGCCTGCAAGGCCGACAAGGCTCACGCTTCCCCCTCTCTGCCCCTGCTCAGCTGCTTCACATCTTCTCTTCTTTTTTTTTTTCTCCTGTTTTCTCCTTCTTAAATACATTATGGCAGAGGCGTTATCACAGAACATTCTGCTACCAGTTGGCTCGGCCTTGGCCAGCAGCAGGTCTGCCCTATGCCCGGCCGAGTCCACTGAACAAAGGGGAACAACTTCTAGCAGCTTCTTACAGAAGCTACCACGGTAGCCTCCCCTCACTAAATAAAACCAGAACACCTAGCAGTGTCTGGCTGTACAGAGACTGCAGGAAACCCTAGGATGATTTTGTTAAAAGCATCCACCCAGAAAGCTTCTGCAGTCAGGTGGCAACCACCTCAAATGGCTCTACCATCACCAGATTCACCGGTGTCTAATACCACTGCAATTGTTTCCTCACTCAGGTCATTAGTAGGGATGCTAGCAAGGTATTTATTTTCAGGAAACCTAGGTGTTGCAAATTCTTGCTAGCCCTCCATCAAATCTGACCCTCAGCCATCATTGCTCAAGAATTACTAGAGGGAGATAGGTGGACTGGAGAAAGAGCCAAGTCTCAGATTTGTTTCCTTGGAAGCCAGGCTAAAAAATCCATGCAATCATGGATTCAATCAATCAATTGAACATGTAATCAATGCAAACATGGAAAAGTGTGACGCTAATAGGCTTTGGGAGACTCAATCCATTCCTGTTGCCACTCCAGCCACTGAAATAATCTTCAGTAAAAAGTTAGTCTAGACCAACAAAGGCAAAGCTACTGAGTTGAGCTCCAAAGCATGTGGTACAGGCAGAAGAGTTCACCCTTTCTTTTACTAGCTCAGACTTAGGAAGGTGCTGCTGCACTCAGATCCACAGAGACAATTCTGCAGTTGCAGTGGTTAGGGATTCATTTGGAGCTTGGCTTTCTAAAGAAGCAAGCTTAATAAAATACACGCAAGTCTCTGCACGTACATTTTTCCATGCGTCACCTGCCCAGGGCATCATCTCCACTCTAGTTTCAAAGCCAGGTGTGAAGATAGGAAGTTATGGAGCTCATGAAGTCTTTGTGAAAAGGGGAAAAAGCCAGTAAGTGACACCACGGTGGAAAAGCTGCAACGTGAGTCTGACACCTGACCATTCCCAGCAGAAACCCTTTCCTGAGAGCTGCTACCAGCCCTGAGGCAGCTCCATCCCAACACCTTGCCCGGTAAGCCTCAGGCGGTATGAGCTACCAAAGGCAGGCCAGATCTCCAAAGGATTTGCTCCTTCAAGCTTTGAAACCGATGCCCATGAGGCCAATTTACAGTAGAAGGCACTGGAGGTTGCCTAAACAGGATCATCCTCCGGTGGCAGAGCAGAATCCAGCCCTTCATTACCGACCTGCGGCTATATTGGAAACATCAGGGTGTAAACCAGAATAACTCAAGAAGAGATGGCCAAAAAGAGATGACCAGCAGGAGATACACCACACAACCTGACCAAACTCAACATCTGGAGAGATTAGACTGAATTTCACCCCCTTCCTATAGCTTACACCTATTTTACCCCACTCTGATCCTCTCTCCCTCCATCCCTCTCCAGTCTGCAGCGCGCGGCGACTGTAATTACAGTTCACCTCACTGCCATGCAGCCACACCACCTCCAGGTACTTAACTTCTTTTAATCTTGCTTCATGTTTCAGTCCCTGCAGCCCACTTGTAATGGTTGCTACTCTTATTCCATCACCCTCCAATTCATCAATAGGAGGCTTTGACCTACAATTTTCTAACTGCTCAGCTAAACCACTCTGCCGCTGGCCCCATTCCTGCCTTTGTTAAAAATGAGTGGGGAGCCTCATTTCCTTTCTTATTTGATCATCACTTCACTTCTGTGGTGCGCACTCTGCTTGACCGTCTCGGAAACCCATCAACCAGCCCCGTTCAAAACTGGCGCTGGGGCTGTTGTTACCTTTAACAAGAGGAAATGACGGTTAATGCTTAATTTTATTTTTTTTCACCTCCTTTAGTTTATTTTTTTTTTAATGGCTTTCCCAAAGCATTACTCCTCCCCCTCCTTCTTCACTGACCTTGGCATCTGCAGTCATTCCTCTCACAAGAAAAGTTCTTCACAACAGGCTGGCAGACACCTCTCAGGATCCTTTTTACATCTCATTCACATCTCATCTCCTCTCTGCTTCTTACAGCCAGACCAGGCCGAGTTGGGCCCAGTCAGCTGCCTGGCAGGAGGCCAGAGGGTGAGGCCTGCAAGGCTCACTCTCTACCCCTGCTCAGTTGCTTCACATCTTTTCTCCATTTTTTTTCTGTTTTCTCCTCCTTAAATACATTATCCCAGAGGCATTTTCAGGGAACATTCTGCTACCAATTAGCTCAATCTTTGGCAGCAGCAGGTTCACCCTAGGCCCAGCCGAATCCACTGAACAAAGGGGAGCAACTTCTAGCAGTTTCCTACAGAAGCTATGTCCTGGTTCTGGCCAGGATAGAGTTAATATTCACTTGAGCTGGGTGGAGAACCAGAGCTGGTAGCCCCTATGGCTGGGATAATTAACTAATTAGCTAACAGCTGGGGTTAATTTACCCAAATTAGCCAAAGGGCTCTTCCATCCTATCTGACATCATGCTCAGTATATAAGTGAGGAGGGTGCTGAAGGGAGCCTCCTGTTATTTGGAAGAAACTAGGTGTGGAGAGTTGTTGTAAGGCATTATACTATATTTGTATTCCATCACTGTTTTGTTTTCTTTTGTTATTGCTTTTAAATTTACTTTTTGTTTAATCTCAACCCACATTGTTTTTTTTTCCTGGTTTTCTTTTGTTTACCAATTCTCCCCCTGTTCTCTCAGAGGGTGGGGGGAGCGAGAGAGAGACTGCATAGTCTGGTCTCGATTGGGGCTGAACTACGACAGCTACCACCTTAGCCCCCCGCCCCCCCCCAAACAAAACCAGAACAATTTCCTACAGAAAACTGGATCTCTGACAACAGACCTCTTTACAAAGAGAGCTTGCAATGCTGCTCAGGAGACCTATTTTCCAAAAAAGTCACTAAAAACTGAGGTTTGCTGTTGAAGAATAACATATCTCAATCCTTGCTAAGAATACACCTGTCTGCTCAGAGGATGAGAAACCAGACTCTTCCCAGGCCACCAACTCAACATCACTCGCATTTTCCGCTTCTCTGCTCTGAGCCTGTGAAACTTGGCAGACATCAGACACCTCTTCTGCAAATCACACTCCAGCTTACCCAAAGTGCAGCAAACGGTGAGCCACATGCATCGACTAGGGTGCAAGACCCTGGAACAATCTCATTTGGACTGTGTGTCATTGCTTGTATGGTTTGTATAAATGATTGATGGGGGCCCCCAGCAGCAGAAGGGGGTTTCAGAGAGAAAAATCCTCAGCTTGAATAATCTTCACTGGGCTGACACTGCTATCAGCCAGGGACATTCTCCTAGGCTATGGGGCCACCACTAGCTCTTCCCTTGCACATTCCTCACCAGTCTCAAGACTGGAGAGGTTTATGGACATTAACATGTCAGTAAAGAAGTGCACCTCACAGAAACATGTCCAAAAGACCTGTGTCCTTCACCCTACTCCACGTCCTGGGGTACCACCACCCAACATGCACAAAATACAGCCTTGAGTACAACAATCAAACCATTACCTAAACTCTCCGTCCCATGCACACACTCAGGAGATTGCACAGATCTCTCTCCAGGGCATGTTTGGTACTGGGCTATAGAGGGTTAAACTTTACGGCCTCAAAAATAACATTTTAAACCCAAAAAAGGAGGTGGAGGGGAGGGACAATGTGGGAACAGAGAGTGCAGCACAGCTGTTTGATATTGAAGAATTTGAGCTATGTCCTTGAACACCACTTGCTCAATAACAAAACCCAGCAACTAGAACAAGATAAGGAGATACCAAAGGCAAAAATAGTAAAGACAACCAAAAAACTATTACCAATCCAAATGAAGCATAAGGCGCGTGAACAGTATATTGCTACCAATTGAATTAGATGATTAAGCGCGTGCATTCCGCGTGTAACTGAGAAAAGATATAAAAGACTTAGGCTGACGGACAATAAAGGTCTCTGGAACACCATCCACGGGGTCCGTGACCTTATTGCAACATATGGCACCCGAACAGGGACCCTGACTCGCGGAAAGAGAGCAACTGGTGGCAGCCCGGGCTGAACAAAAAAGTAACGGAGAAAAGAGTTGCAAGCTGCGGAGGTAAGAGACGCGGTCCCTGAGACCAAGGATAAAGCGGCAGTTAAAGAGCCGCGGTCCACGTGACCAGGGAAAAAACGGTGGGAAAAGAGCTGCGGTCCACGAGACCAGGAGAGAGCGGCGGGTAAAGAGCCGCGGTCCACGAGACCAGAACGACGAGCAGCACTGCTTCAAAGGAACATAAATCAGTTTTAACGATTCTAACAAAAATGTTAGAGGAACAGAACTGTGCTATTAATAACACTGACCTGAAGAGCTTGTTGATTTGGGTGTCTGCCCACACAGCAGATGCTAACATCTCTAATATCTGCATGGTGGGCACCTGGGACAGTGTAAGTGTTGAACTGTGGGACTGTGCAATGCAGGGTGACCCTGCCGCTCAAAGATTATTACCGGCATGGCATGTAATGTTTGAAGCCGTAAAGAATCACACGCAGAAAGAGGATCCAACAGCACCCGTTACCCCATCTGTTTCCTGCCCATGGAAACAAAGACTAACAGCGAGCTGGGAAAATCCTTTTGATCCAGGTCCCATAGATCCGGAAAAGGAGCCCTCAGTCTTTGGAGCTTCCTCGTTATAGAGGTGGTGTGTTTGTGTGTGTGTTCTTTAGTGGTTTTTGTGTCTTTTGTGTCAACGGTGTCATATTTTTGTTACTGTTTAGTGTTGTTGGTGTGGACATAAGCTTTTTCCAGCTGATTTATATTTGTGCTACAGCTGAGTGTTCTGGTGTGTGCGGTGTCGCAGGTCAACCCCGTTAGAACAAGTGATACATCTAGATTGATACTATTGCGTACAAGGCACAGTGTTAAGTTATAAGATCTTTAATAGGAAACGGATAGGCAGAGCAAACAGAGAAATTAAGAGATAATAGGCCGGAAGCAAGTAAAAGATTTCCTAGACAGGTATAAGCAGTCTGTGTGTGTGTGCGTATAAGCATGAAGTAAATGGTATGAAATAAGGGGTGAATACTGTCTTGGTTTCAGCAGGGATGGAGTTAATTTTCCTCTCAGAAGCTTCGGGTTTTGTATGTGAAGAATGTTGATAAAAATGCTCTGATGATAAGGGTTGTTGTTAATGAGACCAAGGACACTGTCTGGCTTTTGAAGTCTCGTTAACGTGCAGGTGCAGGAAGACAAGACAACCTCTCCCCACCCCTCCCTCTGCCCGGTCTCAACACCATCTTCCTACTTCCAAATTCTTATATAAACCAACCCAAGTTTCCAGGTGCACTAAGAAAATTAAAATAAAACCTAAGAAAATGAAAATAAAAACTACCTTCTGCAATCCGATGGCCCCCAGGTCAGTCGCTGTACATTCTCGGGAGTTTTTGGGGAGGACACTTCCACATCAGCAAATAATCAACTGTACTGAAACAACTGTGCCCCATCTTCTGCCTGCAAACGCTCTGGCTGGTGGTTTTTTTTCCTACAGCGGTTTGACTCAGAAGTCTGGCCAGACTCACAGCTCTCAAATTCATTTAATAAAACATCTCCTCACCACGCCCAGAAGCAAAAGGCAAATCTGTGTCTCCGAGGCACCTGCTGATTGAACTAACATGCCTCTTGCTAATTAGCCTGCAAGGAAGAGTATGGCTCGAATGACATGTTTATGAAGTTAAATATTTTAATGTCACAGTTAACGCTGTAAACTCGTTCCAGCTGGAGAGTCTCTCAAGTTGATTCTAGGAGAAAATGCCTCGATAATTAATTTTTTTTAAGGTTATGAAATATTAATTTCAGTCAAATACATAGAATGTGTTTCAGGTATAATTAGCAGCTGCTGGTAGAGGAAAAAAAGCTCACTGGTGAAGCCGAGGGAAGGGATGAGAGTGTTTTCTCCTCTTGGCAGAGGGAATGCAGCGCTCTGCCCTATCTAATCTCACTATAGCAACAAGAAGACCTTGGCAACCCTAATCTTTACAGTTATTAAGACGGGAGCAGGAAGACTCAGGAGCGCAGTGCCAAGGGATGCTCAGCCAAGAAGCTGACCTGGTTCCTACTGAGGAAACAAAGTGCCCTGTCTCGCTCAGGGCTGACAGAGGGTCTGCCAAGCTCATGGATGGGTGGTAGTCCAAGGTTGGCTCCCCAAAAACTTTCTTGTGGTGCTTTTCTGGGGGAGAGGTATACAGAAGAGGAGACATGCATCTCCTCACTACACCCTAGAGAAGGACCTCCAGGTCCTGCTGCTTGGACCTGTTGGAGAGAGTCCAGAGGAGTCCACGAAGATGATCAGAGGGCTGGAGCACCCTCTCCTATGAGGACAGGCTGAGAGAGTTGGGGCTGTTCAGCCTGGAGAAGAGGAGGCTCCGGGGAGACCTGATAGCGGCCTTCCAGTACCTCAAGGGAGCTTAAAAGAAGACGGGGAGAAACTCTTTAGCAGGGCCTGTTGTGATAGGACAAGGGGTAATGGTTTTAAAATTGGAGGTGGTAGATTTAGACTAAATAAGTAAGAAATTTTTTTATGCTGAGAGTGTGTCGTAGTTCAGCCCTGATCAGGACCAGACTACACAGTCTCTCTCTCACTCCCCCCACCCTCTGAGAGAACAGGGAGAGAAAACATAAGGAAAAACGGCTCGAGGCTTGAGATAAGGACAGGGAGAAATCCTTAAAGTTACCATCACGGGCAAAACAGACTCGACTTGGGGAAAACTATTCATTTATTATTAAAAACAGCAGGAGAATGAGACAGGGAACAAGATAACCTCCCTCCACCCCTCCCTCTTCCCAGGCTTAACATTATCTCTACTACCTTCCCCTCCCGAGCGGCACAGGGGGGAAGAGGGAATGGGGGGTGCGGTCAGTTCATCACATGTTGTTTCACGCCGCTGCTTCATGGTTGGGGGAAGAACTCCTCACATTCCTCCCCTGCTCCATCGTGGGGTCCCACCCCTATGCCACAGTCCTTCATGGAACTGCTCCGGCGTGGGTCATCTCTTCCACAGAGTTCAGTCCCTTCAGAACAGCTGTCCCAGCGGGCCCTCCACAGGCCACAGCCTCCTTCAGGCATCCACCTCCCCCGATGTGGGGTCCTTCAAGGGCTCCAAGTGGATCTCATCTCTGCTTCTCCGTGAACCTCCATGGGCTGCAGGGGGACAACCTGCTCCACCATGGTTGTCACCACAGGCTGCAGGGCAATCTTGGCCAGGAGCCGCATTACTCCTCCCCCTCCTTCTGAACTGACCTTGGCGTCTGCAGCCGTTCCTCACAACAGGCTGGTAGATGTCTCTCAGGATCTTTTTTACATCTTATTCACTTCTCATCTCCTCTCCACTTCTTGCAGCCAGGCCGGGCCGAGTTGGGCCCAGTCAGCTGCCTGGTGAGAGGCCAGAGGGTGAGGCCTGTGCCTCCCCCTCTGCGCCTCTGCCCCCGCTCAGCTTCTTCACATCTTCTCTCCTCTCTTTTTTTTTCTGTTTTCCCCTTCTTAAATACGTTATCGCAGAGGCGTTATCACGGGACATTCTGCTACCAATCGGCTCGGCCTTGGCCAGCAGCAGGTCCGCCCTAGGCCTGGCCGAGTCCACTGAACAAAGGGGAGCGACTTCTAGCAGTTTCCTACAGAAGCTACCACCTTAGGCCCCCCCTCACTAAACAGAACCACGACAGAGTGGTGAAACGCTGGCACAGGTTGCCCAGAGAGGTGGTGGATGCCCCATCCCTGGAAACATTCAAGGCCAGATTGGATGGGGCTCTGAGCAACCTGATCTGGTTGACGATGTCCCTGCTCCTTGCAGGGAGGTTGGACTAGATGAGGCAGATTTTTAAAGGTCTCTTCCAACCCAAATCATTCTATGATTCCTCAAAGTCCCAAGAAGAAGATGCTGCACTTGGGCCAAGTCTGCAGCCAATTGCTCTCCCTCAGCCCCCCGATCTCAGACCTAGCTTTGGCCATGAGGATGTGCCCAGACAGGATGGGGACAAGGAGGCTCCCCCACAACTGCCACCCAGCCTGAGGCTGGCAGCAACCTGCGTCGCTGCCATCTCAGTACCTCCGGAGATCACTCGCTCACTCTCAGCTCTCGCCAGGATGATTCACCCACAAATGCAAAGGTGCAGAATGCTCAGATCAGCCCGTTGCAAAATATTACATCTTGGGGACTGCCTGCCCCGGAGCCACTTTGGTCCTGGGCTCCTAGACAGCGAGGAGAGCCCCAGAGCTAACTCCTGGCCATAGCATGGTCTCACCCAGACAGAGCAGGATTTGCTGTAATACTGCTCCCTTGTCAAAGAGGGACAGTTCACTAAAAAGCCCTTTAACAGCCCTGCACCACCCTATAAAAGGGGGCTTCAAGCTGCTAGAATCTCCAAAACCAGACCCCGCAGCTCACAGATCAGCCGTGAACATCTCCCACCCGCTCTGCTCCACCATGATGGCCGCCCACCAGAACAGGCTACTGACTCCAGGACTGGCTGGGTCTCTGCAAGGCTGAGTTACTGCTACTACTGTTTTTCAGACTGCTAGTAGGATAATAATAATCCATACTAAACTTCCAAGGTAATGAGTCAGTCTTTTTGGTGTCAGAAGATGTGTTTGTCCCTAGCACCACTCCTCTTAGCACCCTGAAGTCCTGGGACTACTTTCCTGCAGCTGCTCGCTCCACTACCATGGTTTCCAGCCAAACTCAGCTGTTTCTTTATGTTCCAGCATCTGGATTAGCCCAAAGAAGTTTCTCCAAAAGCCGCTGAAACAGTCCCACAAGCTGACCCTACCGTAGCCGCACGTCCCCAGCTCACCAGCAGCCAGGACAATCCTTGCTGCTCCACGCTACCTTCTGCTCCCCACCAAGACCTTCCTCATCACCAAAGTCCCCATCTCCCAGTCGCACTCCTCATGATCCAAGCTTTAACTCCTCCAGGGCTTTACCAGTATCACAATATAAAGTAGGCAACTGGGCCAATTCCAGATGGAATTAGATGCTGCTGGTCATTTTTTCCTCCAAAGAGGAGAGGAAGCTCCCACCGCTTCAATTAGCTCCATTGGGTGGATGTTATCCAGTCAACACCTTTGCTAGAGAGCCTGATGCTGAGCACCAACCCAACCTAGCAGAAACGCAGCTCTGTACTCAGAGCATTGCTCATTCTCACTCCCCCAGTCCTTGAAGGCAATTAAACAATAGCACTGGAAACATAAATCCTTCAGCAGCTGGGAGGAAGGCTGCCAAGGAGGTTTTGAAGGCCTGGTAGCTTTGGACCATGGAAAGCACAGCTTATACAGTGTTTAAATACCATTATGAACAGAGGAGCAGCAGGAAAAGAGGTTAGATCAGATACAGCAATCATAATTTCACTCAAGAAGGGAGACGGTGTAGAAAATATAAATATATGATTCCCTACCCTTAGTCATCTCTTCAGATGCTGTATACTGGCCAAGCTCCATGGAGTTCTGCTGATATCCACCCACCGAGAGCTGGATCCAAGTCTCTAGGACTCTTCTGAGTATTTGTCAGCGGTTTTGCTTGCTTTTATTTTTTATTTTTGACTGGGCTGGAAAGTACCTCAATGAAAACGCACCACGCCCTTTAGCGCACATTAAAACTGAGAGCTATCAGAGACAAATAGGAGACAAAAAGGCTAGATCCTCATCTGGTCCAAAACAGTACCTTGCCACCCTCCCCATGTCCCCTCTGTCTAGGCAGAGATCACGCCTGTCAGCAAGGTGCCAGACCCCGTGCCGGCTGTCCCAGCAGTGGGAATTTGGGAAGGGGGGGGCTGCCGGGTAAGGACCGCAGGACTGCGATGGTGAGTAAATCAAAATACAGTGAGATGGTGTGTCATCCTAAGAGCTCATTTCAGTCTCAGACACCCACCAGCGTTAGATACCAGGAGGCTCTTTATCTTGTCACCAGTGACTAAAAGCATCCATGGCATGATGGTACCACAAAAATACAGGTGATGGAAAATGGCCCTTGTCCAAGGAGGATGTATCTTTTATTATGTTCTGTTTATCTCTTGTATTACTAAAGAGAAAGCCATGAAGCATGCGATCCTTTTAGGTTCTCTGAATCCACTTAGATTTTATCTCTGGAGCTGGAGCTTTCCAGGAATGAAATAGCTGCAAGACACAACATGGGTGAAACAAAATCAAATAGAGTCTCCAACATGAAAGGCAAAGTAAAAGGATGACAGCGCTAGTCATACAGAGGGAGAAATAAGGAGGAAAGGAAATTAAAAGCAATTAAAGGGAATTAATTAGAAGGTACGATGGAACTATGAAAGAGGAAAAACAGCTATGCAGAGTTCACTAAATACCCCAAACTTTTAATTGTCATACTTGGAACTGCAAGCCCTGGAGGTTCAAAACCCTCTTGCAGTTTCCAAAAAAATTCCCATGGCTTAAACAAATTACTTCTTTGCCTCTAAGTCTGCATGTCGGACAAGTTTCTGAGCTTCACCTTCAAACCATGAAGGCAGAAGCACGTCCTGCTCACCCCTTCACTCCACCGGCCAAAGTGGATAACCCGCACCAGCATCTGATGCCAGGAGCTGGGGCTTCAAATGTGTTGATGCTGTTGTTCCAAGTGTTGGGCTGAATTATTTGCACCTACCTAGTGTTCCTGGTAGGGTTTTCAAAGGGCCCTGAGAGTGGTGGGGCCACTGTCTGCACTTGAAGTCACCAGGATAAGGCCAGCCACTAGGTTAGTCCTGAGAGAGATGACCACCAGCTGGAGCATCTTGCCTTTCATGGAAACATACTGCCTATATTTCCCACTAAAATCTAACAGCCCTTTTCATAGGATCACAGAATGGTTTGGGTTGGAAGGTGTTGTGGTTTTGTTTAGTGAGGGGGGGCCTAAGGTGGTAGCTTCTGTAGGAAACTGCTAGAAGTCGCTCCCCTTTGTTCAGTGCACTCGGCCGGGCCTAGGGCGGACCCGCTGCTGGCCAAAGCCGAGCCGATTGGTAGCAGAATGTCCCGTGATAACGCCTCTGCGGTAACGTATTTAAGAATGGGAAAACAGAAAAAAAAAAAAAAGAGAAGAGAAGATGTGAAGAAGCTGAGCAGGGGCAGAGGCACAGAGGGGGAGGCGCAGGCCTCATGGGCCTTGCAGGCCTCACCCTCTGGCCTCTCGCCAGGCAGCCGACTGGGCCTGACTCGGCCCAGCCCAGCTGCAAGAAGTGGAGAGGAGATGAGCTGGATGATGTGAAGAGATTCTGAGAGGCGTCTGCCAGCCTGTTGTGAAGAACTTTTCTTGTGAGAGGAATGGCTGCAGATGCCAAGGTCAGTGAAGAAGGAGGGGGAGGAGTAATGCGGCTCCTGGCCAAGATTCCCCTGCAGCCTGTGGTGACGACCATGGTGGAGCAGGTTGTCCCCCTGCAGCCCATGGAGGTCCACGGAGGAGCAGAGATCCACTTGGAGCCCGTGAAGGACCCCACATCGGGGGAGGTGGATGCCTGAAGGAGGCTGTGGCCCATGGAGGGCCCACTGGGACAGCCGTTCTAGAGGGACTGCACTCCGTGGAAGAGATGACCCACGCCGGAGCAGTTTCACGAAGGACTGTGGTTTAGGGGTGGGACCCCACGATGGAGCAGGGGAGGAATGTGAGGAGTTCTTCCCCCGACCATGAAGCAGCAGCGTGAAACAACACATGATGAACTGACCGCACCCCCCATTCCCTCTTCCCCCCTGTGCCACTCAGGAGGGGAAGGTAGTAGAGATAATGTTAAGCCTGGGAAGAGGGAGGGGTGGATGGAGGTTATCTTGTTCCCTGTCTCATTCTCCTGCTGTTTGTAGTAATAAATGAATAGTTTTCCCCAAGTCGAGTCTGTTTTGCCCGTGACGGTAACTTTAAGGATGTCTCCCTGTCCTTATCTCAAACCTCGAGCCGTTTTTTCTTATATTATCTCTCCCTATTCTCTTGGAGGGTCGGGGGAGTGAGAGAGAGACTGTGTAGTCTGGTCCCGATCGGGGCTGAACTACGACAGAAGGGACCTTAAAGGCCATCTAGTCCAACTCCCCCGGCCTGGGCAGGGACATCTTCAACCAGACCAGGTCGCTCAGAGCCCTGTCCAACCTGGCCTTGAACACTTCCAGGGATGGGGCATCCACAGCTTCTCTGGGCAACCTGTACCAGCACCTCACCATCCTCACAGTAGATAATTTCTTCCTACTATCTAATCTAAATCTACTCTCTTTCAGTTTAAAACCTGCTCATCATCCTCAGTTCTGAAGTGGAATGAGGATCTAACTCAAAACTCCACCACAAAAACAGTTGTGGAGAGCAGGAGCCCCCCATCTCTCCAGGTCTTCCCTTTGCCTTGGCTTTAACCATCAGAAGTAAGGAAGCCCCCTACAGAGATCAAAACATCCTTTATTAAGGGAATAGTATTGACGGCTGGGAGGAATGACAAGAGGTCATAAAAAAAGCAGGCAGATACTGTTTGTCTTGGCCTTCTGGATACATATTATTTTCCTGGGATGCAAGCTCTGGCTCCACACCAAAGGCAAGGATGCATGAAACGGAGACAGGGCCACCTTGCCAAGGTGGGGTTTGTTTCAGAAGAAACTCCTCACCTAGCATTTCCGTGCAGGAAGGAGACAGTGGGGCAACAAAGACAGAGCTGCTGAATAGTGCTCGGAGAGCAACAGCTAAAAAAACTTCAAGCTTGGGGTGCATGCATGGGGTTCATGTAGTGCCCAAAAAAAAATCCATATGGGGAGATGGGCAAGCTCCTTATGGTCTTCCCATGTTCTCCATCCATACATACCACCTCACAGGTCATGTATAGATATAAGGACTGTGCATAAAGCTCCACCTCCATCCACTCCATCTCACCTAGTCCTGTTGCCCCCTCTGACCCAGCCATTGCAGGATGCTGCCGTCTTCAGAGACCCACAAAGTCTTGATTGTGTTTAATTAAGTGACCGCACGTTGATTTACACAACAATAACCCTGTTTCCAAACACTTGGGCTTCAAGCAGCTCACCCCAGTGACAGAACCATGCTATTACTATGAAAGGGAAAACTTTATTAAAAGTTACCTATTACAAATCAGAATTTTTAAAATATCTTCTTTTTTTTTAAAAGGCACAGCTAATGCGACACGAAAAACCACTCATCTTCAACCCAAGCCTAGGGAAAAAATTATTTTTTTTTTTCTTGAAAGACAGACTGTTTCATGCTTTGGAGTTAATTATAACTATTTTGCTTTATACATCACTTGCTCAGGAAGATACAAGCCTTCCAGAGCCCCCTGGTTTATTTGGTACCGAGACAGACAGGTTTGAAAGCCACAGGTCCAACTTCCATAAGTGCTGTGGTTTTGTTAGTGGGGGGGGGGGCCTAAGGTGGTAGCTTCTGTAGGAAACTGCTAGAAGTCGCTCCCCTTTGTTCAGTGCACTCGGCCGGGCCTAGGGCGGACCCGCAGCTGGCCAAGGCCGAGCCAACTGGTAGCAGAATGTTCCCTGATAACGCCTCTGCGATAACGTATTTAAGAAGGGGAAAACAGGAAAAAAAAAAAGAGAGAAGAGAGAAGAAAAAATGTGAAGAAGCTGAGCGGGGGCAGAGGCTCAGAGAGGGAGGCGCAGGCCTCATGGGCCTTGCAGGCCTCACCCTCTGGCCTCTTGCCAGGCGGCCGACTGGGCCCAACTCGGCCCGGCCCAGCTGCAAGAAGTGGAGAGAAAATGAGCTGGATGATGTGAAGAGATTGAGAGGCGTCTGCCAGATTGTTGTGAAGAACTTTTCTTGTGAGAGGAGAGGAACGGCTGCAGATGCCAAGGTTAGTGAAGAAGGAGGGGGAGGAGTAATGCGGCTCCTGGCCAAGATTCCCCTGCAGCCTGTGTTGCAGCCCATGGTGGAGCAGGTTGTCCCCCTGCAGCCCATGGAGGTCCACAGAGGGGCAGAGATCCACCTGCAGCCCGTGGAGGACCCTATGCTGGGGCAGGTGGAGGCCTGAAGGAGGCTGTGGCCCATGGAGGGCCTGCTGGGACAGCTGTTCTGGAGGGACTGCACCCCGTGGAAGCAATGACCCACGCCAGAGCAGTTTCATGAAGGACTGTGGCCCATGGGAGGGACCCCACAACGGAGCAGGGGAGGAACATGAGGAGTTCTTCCCCCAACTATGAAGCAGCGGCGTGAAACAACATGTGATGAACTGACTGTGACCCCCATTCCCTCTTCCCCCCTGTGCTGCTCGGGAGGGGAAGGTAGTAGAGGTAATGTTAAGCTTGGGAAGAGGGAGGAGCAAAGGGAGGTTATCTTGTTCTCTGTCTCATTATCCTGCTGTTTGTAGTAATAAATGAATAGTTTTCCCCAAGTCGAGTCTGTTTTGCCCGTGACGGTAACTTTAAGGATTTCTCCCTATCCTTATCTCAAACCTCGAGCCGTTTTTCCTTATGTTTTCTCTCCCTGTTCTCTCGGAGGGTGGGGGGAGTGAGAGAGAGACTGCATAGTCTGGTCCCAATCTGGGCTGAACTACAACAATAAGAAAGATAAATATTCCCCGAGATGCACCTATAGGAAGGTCTGAATCACAGGGTTGGATCCTGCCACTGGTTACACAGCATCAATAGAATTGCATGAAGATGAAGAAAAGCAAAACTGGGCAAAGCAAACCTCCTGCCATTGGACCAGACAGGTGCAAGGCAGTAGAAAATCAGCTCTTCAGGACATTTCAGCAGAATATTTATGCCCCACTGATGCTCCAGGGTGTGCCACAGCACATATCACATGCAGCCTCCATCCCTAAATTAAGGGAACCTCTTGATTTCTCAGCGCTAAATGAACTCACATAACAAAGCGGTGAAGGAACAGCCTATCCCACAGCAAACAATGAGCGCTGCTGGGACAAGCAGCTTGCAAACAAGTCCTTGCTAACAGCTGGCACCTTCTTCCCCCTCCCCCCCACCCCATCCACAGCAGCAAAACAATTTAGCTTTAGGCTTTTAATTCAAAGAGAAGAGCATCAAACACATTGAATCAGGGTCAATCCATCCTTCTCAAGTGCCACGTTGAGAACACAGGCGGCACCCAGGCGGCACCCTGTTCTGGTTTTGTTTAGTGAGGGGGGGCGCTAAGGTGGTAGCTTCTGTAGGAAACTGCTAGAAGTTGCTCCCCTTTGTTCAGTGGACTCGGCGGGGCCTAGGGCGGACCTGCTGCTGGCCAAGGCCGAGCCAATTGGTAGCAGAATGTCCCGTGATAACGCCTCTGCGATAAGATATTTAAGGAGGTGGAAAAGAAAAAAAAAAAAAAAAAAAAAAGGGGGAAGATGTGAAGAAGCTGAGCAGGGGCAGAGAGGGGGAGGCGCGAGCCTTGTAGGCCTCACCCTCTGGCCTCCTGCCGGGCAGCCAACTGGGCCCAACTCGGCCCAGCCTGACTACAAGAAGCAGAGAGGAGATGAGATGTGAATGAGATGTAAAAAAGATCCTGAGAGGCGTCTGCCAGCCTGTTGTGAAGAGTTTTTCTTGTGAGAGGAGGAACGGCTGCAGACACCAAGGTCAGTGAAGAAGGAGGGGGAGGAGTAATGTGGCTCCTGGCCAAGATTCCTCTGCAACTCGTGGTGAAGACCATGGTGGAGCAGGCTGTCCCCCTGCAGCCCATGGAGGTCCATGGAGGAGCAGAGGTCCGCCTGTGGAGGACCCTATGCTGGGGCAGGTGGAGGCCTGAAGGAGGCTGTGGCCCATGGAGGGCCCGCTGGGGCAGGTGTTCTGGAGGGACTACACCCCGTGGAAGAGATAGAATCATAGAATCATAGAATGGTTAGGGTTGGAAGGGACCTTCAAAGGTCATCTAGTCCAACCCCCCTGCAAGGAGCAGGGACATCCCCGACTAGATCAGGTTGCTCAGAGCCTCATCCAGCCTGGCCTTGAACACTTCCAGAGATGGGGCCTCCACCACCTTTCTGGGCAACCTGTTCCAGTGTTCTATAACTCGCATCGTAAAAAAATTTTTCCTAATTTCTAATCTAAATCTACCCCCCTCTATTTTAAAACCATTACCCCTCGTCCTATCACAACAGGCCCTACTAAACAGCCTTTCCCCATCTTTCTTGTAGGCCCCCTCGAGGTACTGGAAGACCGCTATCAGGTCTCCCCGGAGCCTCCTCTTCTCCAGGCTGAACAGCCCCAACTCTCTCAGCCTGTCATGATGACCCACGCCGGAGCAGTTTCACAAAGGACTGTGGCCCATGGGTGAGACCCCACGATGGAGCAGAGGAGGAATGCGAGGAGTTCTTCCCCCGACCATGAAGCAGCAGCGTAAAACAACGCGTGATGAACCAACCGCAACCCCCATTCCCTCTTCCTCCCTGTGCCACTCAGGGCGGGGGAAAGGTAGTAGAGATAGTGTTAAGCCTGGGAAGAGGGAGGGGTGGGGGGAGGTTCTCTCGTTCCCTGTCTCATTATCCTGCTTAGATTTTAGTAATAAATGAATAGTTTTCCCCAAGTCGAGTCTGTTTTGCCCGTGACGGTAACTTTAAGGATTTCTCCCTGTCCTTATCTCAAACCTCGAGCCGTTTTTCCTTATATTTTCTCTCCCTGTTCTCTCGGAGGGTGGGGGGAGCGAGAGAGAGACTGTGTAGTCTGGTCCCGATCAGGGCTGAACTATGACACACCCACACAGGAGAAAGACATTTAAGCTGCCAGATCACAGATCAATTCAAAGCAAACCCCGAAGAGTCACCAGGTAGTTTTTAGATACTCCTACACGCACAGACACCAAGGGGACAGAAGAAACTGCTTGGCAGACGAGGAACTGGAACTGCTCTAAACGGAGGGCCACATGCATGGTGTAGTTGGTACTATGAGTGTGCAAAGCCTCCTACCTGGCTCTGCTGCCTGCAACTTGCAAGTAAATATGACCTAGAGTGGGTTTTCTGCTGGTGCAGCATTTGCTGGTGGGTTTTCTAGGTGTACCTCAAAGGCAGAAGACTTTCAGCACTGGCCAAGCTGAAAATTGGGAAGATAATCAGGGGTGGTGAGGTTCTGCTGTAGAGCAGGAAAAGCATCACCACAGCAATACTTGGTCCTGAAGCATGCGTGGAAAGAGCTGATGGTCTCCAGCCAACTTCAAGCCGCTGTAACAAGGCTTGGAGGGAACGCAGCACCTGTTTTGGTTGGGGTTTTCCACTTGCTAAGTCAGGCTGCTTTGTGAATTAGCCTGTCTCCTCCAGGGACCCAGGTCAGGAGCCTGTGAGTTACAACTTCAACTGCACCTGCAGCAAACACTGCTGAATTCAGAAGGCACAGGAAGATACTGACCTTTAATTTGAGGAACCTGCAATGGATTAACATTACCTTTTCCTTAGAAAAGCAGCAGAATTCTGCTTACAAATTAAAAGGCAGCAGCCAATAAGCAATTAGCATAGACTTTCCACTGCATGAGGCTGTCATCAACAAGATAACTATAAACTTTTTTTTTTTTAAAAGCACAGAATTATTCTGCCTCTGGGCTCCATTGAGTTTGCAGTCCCTTGTACTTGTTTCCCAGCTGAGACAATTACAAGTTAAGCATTCAGTGGTGGTGTTGCTGCTACAGGGAATGTGCAGCTAAATAATTCAGTAACCAATTACTGTTTAACAATATCATTCCCCATCACTCAGGCAGTGATCTGACATCCAGGCCAAGAGACACCAGCAAAAAAGGAGTCTGCAAGAAGCCTTTGCTTGATGTAAAGACATCAACTTGTGCACTTCTGTGTAATATACAACTTATTGACCAATAGACAAGGTATACGGTGCATTTTATCACATGCTAAAGAAGGGCTGTAATGAATTGCTGCTTGCCTCTAGGTCCCCTGTTTGATTGTCACCTCAGCAAACCAGTGATGGCAAAAGGTCTTGCCCATGGGATGGTTCCTCAGTGAAATAAGCTGCTGATCGGCTCAAGAAAAATAGAAAGTAGGACAGCCTAATGCTGTTTCCGAATCAGGAAATTTGGATTTCTCTCTCATCTCCTAAAAATGTATGAGACACTGCCATATTTGATGCTTTCACCATCAGCATCAGGGCCACCACACTGAGTCAACTCTCCAGCAAGGGCAACCAGTGCTCTCCAGCTCAGATTTACCCTGCTCAGGACCTGGTCCTCCCAGTCTGCCTCTGCACCTGGACTGGGACCTAAAAATGCAGCTGCTCCCATTTTTTTAAGATTCATTGATACACAGCATGCATGACCAGCTGCCCTCTTGGCCATGAGATTGGAGCTTATTTAAAAGCTGAATCTGATCTTCTTCATGCAGGGCATCACCAGCCCATCTCCATTGCCACAGCTCAGCGGAGAAACGTGCCTGGTTTTTAAAGACATCCCTCTCGCCTACTCTGTTCCTTAGCTGTGTGGCTTTAAAGCTTTCTTCTGCACAGCTATAAAAGGGTGTGAGAAAACTTAGAAAGGAAACCCTGGGTGGTACAGACAACTGTAATAAGGAGCAATCTGTGCCCGGGGCAGGGGAGAGGGTGGCAGAGCCCACACAGTGCCATGCTGAATGGCTGCCAGGGACAAAATGACACACTACATTATCCCACTTTTGTACAGGGGCAAGACCAAAACCCTCCAGAAAAAAAAAAAAAAAAAAAAAAACACACAAACAAACAAAACACACCAAAAAAACTCCAAAACCAAAACAGGATTATTCCTGCTTGCGCCGCTCCCTCCTCTCCCCACTGCCCCCATGCAGGCTACAGGCAACCGCCTCTGCATCCTTGCTCCTATAGACCACAGGGCATTGTGGCCTGAACAGCATCTGGCTTGTTTTAGCACCAAGCTTGTACTTGTATGCTCCCCAGGTTTCTCCCTGTTTGTTGCTTTTTAAATGAGGAATCATGGCCACAAAGCCACCTGGAGCTGGGTTTGGCTGGCTGGCAAAGCCAGGGCATGGGAACACCCTGCTCCACTGCTCCTCACAGCAAGATGTCAGCAAAACGCTGAGGACAGGGAGGAACAGGCAGTGTCCTCCAGCCCTTCCTGCACTTCCCTTGCACGAGGTGCCACCAAGCACACCAGCCACAATGTCCACACTGGTGGTTCTCCCTCAGCTCCCGGGTCCCAGCTGCGCTCGTGCAAAAAAATGAAGTCTTAAAAAAAACTTTTCACCCTCAACATTCCAAAGAAAATTTCATGTTTTCTAATGCCCTACCACTGGCCACGAGGTCCACTCTTACCTCTGCTCTGCCTCATGCTCAGGAATGTTCTCTCCTGCTCCCCCATCTCAAGCACCCATCCGTCACATCAGCCTTGTGCTGTAGAGCTTCCACAGAGTCCATCAGCAGGATGATTCCCTCCCCTCCTGCCCACAGGCTCCTCTCCTCCTTCCCCACAGCTGAGGCTTGTCTTCCAGCCACCTCCAGGTCAGATCCTTCACCTGCAGCTCATGAACTCTCTCCCAAATGCTCAACTCCACTTTCAAGCCCCACCCCACAATATCACATATTTTTCCATATCTCTCTTTTTCCTATTGTTTCAGTGTCTCATCCATCACATCCTCCCTTGTAGAAGGACCAGAACTCTCACTTTATTCATCACTCAAAACTACCTCCATGTCTGGGCCACCTTTCACTCCTCTCTATAGGTGTAAGGAAAAAAAGCAAGGCACAAATATACCATTTTCTTATCAATTAAGGCAAGAAGCCCAACCTGAAAGGAATCCAAAATCTCTATCATATATATATACATATCAATCTTACTAAAAACAAACTCCAGAGGAACCCCAACTAAACAACTGTCCACAGACACAAGTTCTCCTCCTCCATCCCAAGGGCAATTCAAAAGGGCTCAGATAAGATTAAGGTAAAAGCAGGATTAGGGAGTGCAGGAGTCAGGGAAGGGTGACTATTGTGGGACAGATCCACTCTGGCAGGACTTCAAGAGGACTTCAAAAAAAGATGATTACCTAAAGACAACTTTCCAGTAGAAGCACCCATATCAGACAGGAAGGCAACTCCAACTGACATTCCTCAGTATTAGTGGAGGAGTTGGAGGGACAGCGAGGATTAGCCTGAAGAGGGTAAAAAGGTTTTGGCTGAGCAAAGGAGGACTCCTTGGCTCTCTACTCATCACACTGGGACTCAAGTCTGTATAAATTGCCTGCATATCCAAGGCTTGGTCCAGCCTCAGTCCAGGTATTCAAAGCTTATGGTGAAGAAAAGATACTAGGGTGCAGAAAGAGCTGCCCACAGACACCTGGTTTCACCTGGAGACACAGGACTCCCTCATCCAGAGCAATGTCCCCCTGCATGGGACCTCCTGGGGCAGAGTAGAGCTGCCCAGGCCTAGAGGACAGCACCGATCACCACTTCCCAGGCTTTGCCCCAGACCGTGAGTGCACCCTGCCAAGCACTGGGCACAGAAGAGAAGCCATCAAATCTGTCTTCAGCTGGTGCCAAACATCACACCATCCCTTCAGCCCAAAGCAGTGCTGAGCCCAGCTCAGGGTCTGCTCTTCCTCTACAGACACCAATGCTCCTCTGCCTGCTCCAGCCATAAAACCCTCTGCCCACCCCTGGACTGGCTGGGGCCCTCAGTGCTAGAAGCTGCCAAGAGAAAAAAAAAAAAAAAAAAAATCTAGTTAGCAATTGTAGCACACACATCTAAGTCACATTGTTCTTTTTTTCCCACATGCCAGAGCTTGCTCCTCTTTAAAGCATTTTTATCTCAGCTCCTTGACATAGGATGGAGCTCTCCCTCCATCTTGCAGACAAGAGAGATAAGGAGACCACAGCACCTCCCTGCATCCCACTGACCCATGTCCCATCTCCATCTACACCCAGCAACCTAGGGAAGCGTATAGTCACGCATGGCTGCCTCATACAGCAGCAGCTCCCTGTTAACAAGACTCCAACTAATTCAGCTATAAACACGTGAGCTGTGATAACTACAGCAATGCTATGCCCAAGCAACCTGCCCTGGTCACAGAGGATGCCCGCAGGAGAGCAAGACACCCTGCACAGGCTTTTTCAGGCACCTGCTAAAACCCAAAGCTTCCCCTTTTAATCCTCTTTCAAATCAGGATTTCTAAACTTTCATGTCAAAATAATAAACAATAAAGCCAGCTCTCCACCCCTATTCTTAGTTTAATATAAACTGGAAGGCCGTGGGCTTTGCAAAGCTGGGCAGCGAGTTCAACAACGGGAAGGGTCTGGCTTTTTTCCATTGCACCCATTTTTACAGAGTGTCGTAGTTCAGCCCCGATCAGGACCAGACTATGCAGTCTCTCTCTCGCTCCCCCCACCCTCCGAGAGAATAGGAGGAGATGATATAAGAAAAACGGCTCAAGGTTTGAGATAAGGACGGGGAGAAATCCTTAAAGTTACCGTTATGGGCAAAACAGACTCGACTTGGGGAAAACCATTCATTTATTTCTAAAATTAGCAGGAGAATGAGACAGGGAACAAGATAACCTCCCCCCACCCCTCCCTCTTCCCGGGCTTAACATTATCTCTACTACCTTCCCCTCCCGAGCGGCACGGGGGGGGAAAAGGGAATGGGGGTCGCGGTCAGTTCATCACGTGTTGTTTTACGCTGCTGTATCATTGTCGGGGGAAGAACTCCTCGCATTCCTCCTCTGCTCCAGCGTGGGGTCCCTCCCACAGGCCACAGTCCTTCGTGAAACTGCTCCGGCGTGGGTCATCTCTTCCACGGGGTGCAGTCCCTCTAGAACAGCTGTCCCAGCGGGCCCTCCACAGGCCACAGCCTCCTTCAGGCCTCCACCTGCTCTGGCATGGGGTCCTCCACAGGCTGCAGGTGGATCTCTGCCCCTCCGTGGACCTCCATGGACTGCAGGGGGACAGCCTGCTCCACCATGGTCTTCACCACGGGCTGCAGGGGAATCTTGGCCAGGAGCCGCATTACTCCTCCCCCTCCTTCTTCACTGACCTTGGCGTCTGCAGCCATTCCTCACAACAGGCTGGCAGACGCCTCTCAGGATCCTTTTTACATCTTATTCACTTCTCATCTCCTCTCCACTTCTTGCAGCCAGGCCGGGCCGAGTTGGGCCCAGTCGGCTGCCTGGCAGGAGGCCAGAGGGTGAGGCCTGCAAGGCCCATGAGGCTCGCGCCTCCCTCTCTCTGCCCCCCGCTCAGCTGCTTCACATCTTCTCCTCCTCTTTTTCCTGTTTTCCCCTACTTAAATACGTTATCGCAGAGGCATTATCATGGGACATTCTGCTACCAATTGGCTTGGCCTTGGCCAGCAGCAGGTCCACCCTAGGCCCGGCCGAGTCCACTGAACAAAGGGGAGCGACTTCTAGCAGTTTCCTACAGAAGCTACCACCTTAGGCCCCCCCTCACTAACAAAACCAGAACACAGAGTTAACATGCAATCCCACCACTGCCCTCATCTCCACCGGCAAAGTGGACAGAGGGCTAGGGCAAGCACGTGGCTTGGGAATTGCTTTTGGTGCCTCTGTCAGGTCCAACAGCCTCAGTGAGCTACAGCCCTTTTGCAAGCCAAAACCAGAGGCAGGAGAGGGTCAGAAACAGCACAGATTTCTCAGGTAAGGTCACACCAACCTGCACATCACCTTACTGAGTACACCTCAGCAAGGTGAGCCCCAAGTGAAGACTGAGGATCTGCCACTTCCACATGGATCTCAATCGAGAGTGGCTGCAAACTACCCCCATGGGACTCTGCAGTGCTCAGCCTGGATTAAGGAAAACTCCCTTTTCTTCCTTCCCTCCCTGAAGACTCATCTTGAGCATCTCCAGCTCCAAAGAAGAGCAAAACCTGACTGTTGTCCCTCCAGAAAACAGCAGCAAGTGGACACACCAGCACAGCCTCCCTTCCCAAACTCAACCACACAGCAAAGCCACCTACCACAATCTTCCTGCCAGCATGCATGCATCCATCCCCCCCCCAAAAAAAAAAAAAAAAAAAAAAAAGCTGCTCCATAGACATATGCTACTTCCTTTATGCTCCTAATTAATTATTATCAATAACCTATAGGCATAACTGGCCAGCCAACCTGCTGTGCCTGCAGCAGAGCCTCCTCTTGCTCAGCTGTTGAAGGATCTGACCTGGAGGTGGCTGAATGATGAGCTTCAGCTGTAGGGGGGGGAGGAGGACAGCTCATGGGCAGGTGGGGGGGAGATCATCCTGGAAATGGACTCTGGGGAAGCCCCACATTGCAAGGTCAATGTGATAGGGGAACAGGAGAGGACATCCCTGAGTGTGAGGTGCAGCGAGGTGGGAAGGTTTAGCTCTCCAGGTCATCTCAATCACCAGAGGCCCCCCAGACCTGAGTCACCAGACACTCATCAGCCACCTCAGCCATCCAAGGCACCACTAGCCCTGGGGCCAGCATTATGTAGGAAGCCCTGGGGAAGCACAGAAAGGCTCAGTGGAGCTGCTTGCTTCAGGTTGTGCTGTTTGAAGGTTTGCATATTTGGAACCACATAAAACCATCCTGTAATACTAACAAAAACAGCTTAAGAGCAAAAGAGAACTGCAACTGCAACTATTTTGCCATGCTGAACCCACCGTGGTGGGCATCCCTGGTTTTGGCAGGGATGGAGTTAACTTTTCCTCTCAGTAGCTGGTATGTTTTGGATTTCATGTGTGAAGAATGTTGATAAACACCCTGATGATACCAGTTGTTGTGAATGAGACCAAGGACACTGTCCTGCTTTCCAAGTCTTGCTAATTTGCAGATGCAGGAAGCTGGGAGAAAGACAGACAGCATAATTGACCCAAACTGGCCAAAGAGAGCATTCCAGGCCATAAACGTCATGCTCATGGGGCAGGCCAGGGTGGGTATCTGCCTTCCTGGCATCCATCTTTCTCCCTCGTTTTGCTGGCATCGTTCCCTCTACCTTGCTGGCTGCCTTTTGCTCCTTTGCTTGCTGCTCGGTTTTGTTTCCGTGATTGCTGCTCGGGACGGGCTGTATCGGTCATTGGGACATCGGGTGGTGAGAAAACACATATTGTTCACTTTGTATATTTTTAATATCCTTATATTCTGTTATTATTGTAGTTTTCCCTTTTTATTTTAGTAAATTATCTTTATCTCAACCCACGAGTTCTCCTTCCTTCCCAATTCTCTCCCCCATCCCCCTGGGGAGGGGGAGGGTGAGCGAAAAACTGTGTGGTGATTCGGGCTAAACCATCACAGCACGGAAAGGCTCAGTGGAGCTACTTGCTTCAGATTGCGCTGTTTGAAGGTTTGCATATTTGGAACCACATAAAACCATCCTGTAATATTAACAAAAATAGCTTAAGAGCAAAAGAGAACTGCAACTGCAACTATTTTGCCATGCTGAACCCACCGTGGTGGTTGCCAAAACCCACAAAGATGTCCCCATCCCCAGAAGCTCATGGTGGAGCACAAGAGGAGGTAGAGCATGCAAGGAAAAGGTGTCCAGCAATGGTATCCAATGCAGCAGAAAAGTAAGTGGTTTGTGTGGTTTGTGTTTTTTTTACAAGCCACACCTACACATCGTCCACCCATTCGTTCCCCTCCAGACTCATCCAAACACTCACTGCTTGCACAACGCTTCCCAACAAAGACCAACTTTGCTAAGAAAAAGAATAGAGCCGTAGGCAAAATCGGTTTTTTTTGTCCTCCAAATACACAATTATCTCTTGCAAAGCTATCTAAGTCTAAAATGCAGGAGAGGCAATATTAAGCTTTACTAAAATAGTGCCTTTAAAGAACAAATTGTTGCAACATGTAAAAATAACATGGGGGATTTTCAGCCATGGAAAACTAGGATTATTTTTTATTTTATGTTTTCCAGGCATACCAGGCACCAACAGAGATGATCCTAAAAAATCACAACTACAGCTGTATTACATACAGCACTCCATTTTTAGATTATTATAGAGGAGGTGCAAATGAACTGCTTCCCCATTCCTCCTGAAGCCCCCATAGACACACTCTAAATACGACTGAGCAACCTGGATTCCCAAGGTATGCCTGTAACAGATGTAAAACACAAACCAAACTGCAATATAAACCTAATATACGGTGGTGTGATGTGCCTAAAAAATGTTCTTGGTGTTTATTTGGGACTGCCTACAGAAGATAACCCTGATGTTCCTACCTATGTGGTAACCTGGGCATGCTAGATGAATATCAAAACATATTCACTGCCCACCATCAATACACATAGCTATTAAGTAGACAGATGCAGACAGAGATTAGGAAACAATTTTGGAGATTGTTAGGACAGCCCTTGTAAAGGCACAAGCTTCAGGATGCAATGAACTGAAAGGCAAAACAGAGACTTGAGATTTACATCCCAGATCAGGCTCCAGAGCGTGAAGCAATAACGGTGGTTCTGGATAGCAAAGGCAGCAAACTGCATCTAATGCAACTTCTTCAGACAGGCAAAGCAGGCAGGAATGAGGCAGGCACAGGTCTATGCAGATTCCAGCCCATGAAACACTCGGCAGAGATTAAAAAGTCTAAGTGCTTTCTAAAGAACAAAGAAAAAAAAGCCCCTTCAGTCATGAGTTCATTTATTTTTATATAGAAAAAGAAAATAAGCAGCATCTCCTGGAACAGTTTCAGCAATGCCCCTCCTGCACATCTGCTCTCCTCCACAACCATCAAAAGAACCAAGTGGAAGGTGAAACAGTTTTCCAGGGGCAGGGAAGCACACAGCTGGAAATCCCATGGAAAAATGGATTCCTTCTCATGCTTGAGCATGTCACACCCTTGACCTCTCCTGCCACCGGCATCACCAGCACATCCCCATCCAGGACCACCACTGGCACAAAACTGTCCCAGCATTTTGCAGGAAACGCTGCACATAAATGCCTGCACAAAATGAATGCAAAATTATGCAGCTAATTTGTATGTGTAATTACTATGAATTCGTATGCAATTGGCCAATTAGATTCCCTTCTTGCATGCATGCAGTTTCTAAATTCAGGCCTCATCATGGAGCGATCTCCTGGTTTGATAAGTGGTTCAGCCGATGGGCTGTCTCCAAGTTCTGCTCCCAACCTCAGGATCATTCTCCAGCTCCTTTAATGGTTTCCATCAGAAGTACGGGCTAAAAACATTCACTGATCTCAGACATCTTTTAATAAATTCACAGGATTTTATCTATAAGGGACCTCCAAGATGACCTAACCTCACCTCATCCTGAAGAGCCTTATAAAGCCCACGTGTGACATTTGAGCTCAAGCACATTTTTCAGGAAGACACCTGACCCCAAACTAAACACGGTGGAGAACCCATCCCATCCCTACGCAAGCGTGTCAGCAGCCTGCCTGGAAGTTTACATGACATTTTAAAAGATGCAAAGGAAATGCTTTTACTACTCATCCACAGTGCATGTGCTCTGAGGAATGAGCGGGTATCAAGGAGGACCAGCCATCCCTACCGCCATCCCTACCGACTTGGAGGCATGTCGTAGTTCAGCCCCAATCGGGACCAGACTACGCAGTCTCTCTCTCACTCCCCCCACCCTCCAAGAGAATAGGAGGAGATGATATAAGAAAAAACGGCTCGAGGTTTGAGATAAGGACAGGGAGAAATCCTTAAAGTTACCGTCACGGGCAAAACAGACTCCACTTGGGGAAAAGTATTCATTTATTACTACAAACAGCAGGAGAATGAGACAGGGAACAAGATAACCTCCCCCCACCCCTCCCTCTTCCCGGGCTTAACATTATCTCTACTACCTCCCCTCCCGAGTGGCACGGGGGAGGAAAAAGGGAATGGGGGTCGCGGTCAGTTCATCACGTGTTGTTTTACGCCGCTGTATCATTGTCGGGGGAAGAACTCCTCGCATTCCTCCCCTGCTCCAGCGTGGGGTCCCTCCCACGGGCCACAGTCCTTTGTGAAACTGCTCCGGCGTGGGTCATCTCTTCCACGGGGTGCAGTCCCTCCAGAACAGCTGTCCCAGCGGGCCCTCCACGGGCCACAGCCTCCTTCAGGCCTCCACCTGCTCCGGCGTGGGGTCCTCCACGGGCTGCAGGTGGATCTCTGCCCCTCCGTGGACCTCCATGGACTGCAGGGGGACAGCCTGCTCCACCATGGTCTTCACCACGGGCTGCAGGGGAATCTTGGCCAGGAGCCGCATTACTCCTCCCCCTCCTTCTTCACTGACCTTGGCGTCTGCAGCCATTCCTCACAACAGGCTGGCAGACGCCTCTCAGGATCCTTTTTACATCTTATTCACTTCTCATCTCCTCTCCACTTCTTGCAGCCAGGCCGGGCTGAGTTGGGCCCAGTCGACTGCCTGGCAGGAGGCCAGAGGGTGAGGCCTGCAAGGCTCATGAGGCTCGCGCCTCCCCCTCTCTGCCCCCCACTCAGCTGCTTCACATCTTCTCTTTTTTTTTTTTTCTGTTTTCCCCTTCTTAAATACGTTATCGCAGAGGCGTTATCAGGGACATTCTGCTACCAATTGGCTCGGCCTTGGCCAGCAGCGGGTCCGCCCTAGGCCCGGCCGAGTCCACTGAACAAAGGAGAGCGACTTCTAGCAGTGTCCTACAGAAGCTACCACCTTAGCGCCCCCCCCCCCCCCCAACAAAACCAGAACAAGGCAGCATGGTTCTTCAAACTCTTTTTTCACCTCCAGACACAACCCAGCAGAGTCCAGCCAGGGAAGAAATAATGAAGGAAAAGAGCCTCCCAACAAACCTGGTTGAAGCCACCCCCATAGGATGAGGCAGGCTGCATGGATTTGGGGTAACAGAGAGTGAGAGCAGGAGCTCAACCCTGCTCCTCACCCTTCCCCAGGTCCTCTCCTGGGGCTTGGGACCACAAGGACAAGCAGCCACTCTTCCAGGTAAAGCTTGTTCACCTCTGGTGACTGTGGACATCTGGAGTTCATCACGGAGAGAGGAGTCTAGCGAGCTGCGAGCCCATTTCTGGGAGCCTGGGGGCCAGCAGAGGACTGGGACCATGCTGGACCCCCATGGCTGTGCGGCATGTTCTCATTCCTGCAGAGTATAGCAGGGAGGAGGAGGAGGACTAGGAGGAGGAGGAGGAGGACAGGAGCACTGGAGAATGACTAAGGCCCACTAACAGCATTGGGGTTGCCAAGCAACTAACAGGCACCAGGAGAGACAATAGGGACCAGGGCCAAAATCATAGCACCAAGACCAGTGGGCAAGAGGAGGCTCAAAACTAGATGGTGGTTAACCCCCACGCACCCGCTGACCACTCCACCACCCAAAATCAGGCCCCCAAGGTCCATCTCACGAAGGATGCTCATGCAGCAGGACTACCTGCAAAGGCGAGGATGCCCCTACTCATCCCACCAAGGAAGACATCACCACCCCATGTTGGGTGGGGTGAAGGAGAGTGTTACCTCCCAGAAATCTTGCCACCAGCACCCTGATCCTCCACCTTCACTCCCCACACCTTGGTTCGTTTCACCCGGCACCCCTGGGCAGCAACAATGGAAAGTTACAGCAGAATATTCCCCTCCCCTGTGCCAACTCTTCCCAAAACAGAGGAAACTTGCTCAAGACTGGAAGGTGATTTTCATTTCCTCCTCTGACTTATATGAAGGAGGGAGGTTGACTTTTTTTTTTTTAATGCCTTCGCCTGCCTTTGAGCTACGCCTCTCAGAAGAGGAGCATCCCAATGGCATGCTCCTCCATGGCTGCTCAAAGAAGGGAGGCTCAGCACTTGGCACAGCAGCATCTTCCCCAGTTACTCATGTTTCAAAACCAAAAGTGCCTTTTTTCCTCTATTCCTCCCCCAAAACCAAGTGATCCTGCAGTTCAGCTTGGCCACGGGACAAATAGCTCCATGTCCTGGTTTCAGCAGGGATGGAGTTAATTTTCTTCTCAGTAGCCGGTGTGTTTTGGATTTTGTGTGTGAAGAATGTTGATAAAAACACTCTGATGATACGAGTTGTTGTTAATGAGACCAAGGACACTGTCTGGCTTTCCAAGTCTCGTTAAGGTCTCGTTAACGTGCAGATGCGGGAAGCTGGGAGAAAGACAGACAGAATAATTGACCCAAACTGGCCAAAGACATCATGCCATAAACGTCATGCTCAGTATATAAGTGGGGGTTGCCCATGGGAGGGGGCATTCTTGTCAGGCATTCTTTTCAAGCACCCTTGGCATCCTTCTCTTCCCTCTTGCTTGCTGGCATCGTTCCCTCTACCTTGCTGGCTTGCTCTCCCCCCCCTTTGCTTGCTGCTCGGTGTTGTTCCTGTGATCGCTGCTCAGGACGGGCTGTGTCGGACATTCAGACATCGGGTGGTGAGAAATTGTACATTGTTCATTTTTCATATTTTGTAGATATTAATATCCTTATATCCTGTTAGCTTTGTAGTTTTTCATATTTTTAGTAAACTGTTTTTATCTCAACCCACGAGTTTTCCTTTCTTCCCAATTTCTCTCCCCCGTCCCACTGGGTAGGGGGAGGGTGAGTGAGAAACTGTGTGGTGATCCGGGCTAAACCACCACACTCCAATATTGCATGTTTTTTTTCCCAGCTCTGCAACAAGTGCATCCAGGTCCGATACGGATCATGGTGTGAGGAGCTGCTCAGCATCACCAGCCCTGAGATGCCACCACCCTAAGCTCATCCACAACCAGGGGTGATGGCACTTTGCTCTGCTAACAGCTCTGATATCTCTAAAGAAGTTCCAGGCCTGCAGTTAGCCACTGGTGTAAATAATGGGACCTCCAAAGTCACATCAGCAACTACTGTGAAGACACCATCCTCCTCCTCCCCTGCTGCATGTCGTTAAACATGATGCAATGAGAAGGTTCAGATAGCGTTGGAAAGGCTCCTTCCACCAGGAACAGAGCCCAGGAGGTCCTACAGGGCCAAAGGCCATCCTACAGACTGGTACTTGTCTTGTCTGCACTAGACCCAAAATCTGCAAGAAATGGTGACAACAGGATGGGAGACACCTCTTGGCAAATCAGTACCCCGTAAGGTTGCTTAGGACTTTCTAGAGCATCGTTCACCCCACAACCCAAAAGGACCCATGTCCCTTTTGGGGGTGCTTGACTGGTAGAGGTGACAACTTTCAAATAAGCTATAGAGCTGCTGGTTTTGCCTGCTGGAAGACATAAATAAAATGTCCACGTCATATTCACAGGAGGTATCCTGGACAGTTTCCAATAGAGTTCATCCTATTTGTGGATCCAAATATTCCCCGCAGCTCCAAGTGGAGGCAGTAATTCTGCATTTCAGATCCTGAACTCCGGTGTAGTTTTGTTATTAAACGCTGCCTTGAAGCCTGGAAGCGGCGTTTTACGTGCGTGTGAGAGTTTATAGAACATTTGTGCATCATTTCTGATGAATGGCCCTGCATAAATGTTAGATCTTCAACCTGTTGCTCTTGCAAAGACTATTTTTTTTCTTATTTATTTGTATTGCAATAATTCATTCAGGTGCCAACCACAACTGAGGCTGTGCTATCAATATACAGCCTGACAGCAGGAGGAGACCTTAGAGCAGCCTTCCAGTATCTAAAGGGGCTGAGAAGAAAGTCCAACCCTCCTGCCATGGGCAGGGATACCTTCCAATAGATCAGATGGCTCAGAGCCTCATCCAACCTGGCCTTGAATGTTTCCAGGGATGGGGCTTCCACCACCTCTCTGGGCAACCTGTCCAGTGTTTCACCACTCTCATTGTAATTTTTTTTTTCCTTATATCATGTCTGAATCTGCCTCCCTCCCTTTTAAAACCATTACCCCTTGTTCTATCACTACAGGCCCTGCTAAAAAGTTTATCCCCATCTTTCCTATAAGCCCCCTTTAGGTATTGGAAGGCTGCTCTAAGGTCTCCCTGGAGCCTCCTCTTCTCCAGGCTGAACAGCCCCAACTCTCTCAGCCTGTCCTCATAGGAGAGGTGCTCCAGCCCTCTGATCATCTTCATGGCCCTCTTCTGGACCCTCTCCAACTGGTCCATGTCCTTCTTGTGTTGGGGGCTCCAGAACTGGACACAGTACTCCAGGTGGGGTCTCACCAGGGCAGAGTAGAGGGGGAGAATCACCTCCCTCGACCTGCTGGCCACACTCCTCTTGATGCAGCCCAGGATGCGGTTGGCTTTCTGGGCTGCAAGCACACATTGCTGGCTCACGTCCAGCTTTTCACCCACCAGTACCCCCAATTCTTTCTCAGCAGGGCTGCTCTCAATCCCTTCATCCCCCAGCCTGTATTGATATCAGGGGTTGCCCCAACCCATGTGCAGGACCTTACACTTGGCCTTGTTGAACCTCATGAGGTTCACATGGACCCACCTCTCAAGCTTGTTCAGGTCCCTCAAGCATGTCAGTCGCACCACTCAGCTTGGTGTCATCTGCAAGTATAAACCCCTCTGAGATATCCTTGTTTTATAACTTCATCATTTTCGGCAGCAGCATGCAATATTCTGTAGCGATGACAAATTGTGGGCACACAGGGCTGTCGGTGTTACCCAGAACCAAGCTGATATTCCCCTGAGAAACGGGGAGCACAGAAGGATACACCTATTGCTCCTGTCCTAGGAACCGTTTCAGGGGGATGCTTTGCACCCAAGGGTTTCCACTGCGATGCAGCACCCAAGTCCCTAAAAATAATGAGGTGCAAGAGCCACATGGAAATTGTGGTGAGGAGGAGGGGAATAGCAGAAAACGCGGGCAGCGCAGGCAGCCATGCTCCTGAGACACCAACACTGCAGCAGAGAAGATAAACGACTGGCTCAAGGCCATGCAGCAAGGCAGTGTCCCCTCTACGTGACTTCCAGTCCCTGCTCCAGCACAGGATCACTAAGGGATCCTTCAACAAAATGTTACATTGGCTTCAAAATAGTGTGATTTATTTTATTGCCATACATACACTCATATAAATGTACTTATTTTTTGCCTCCTTCTTTCTTATCTTTCCAGATGCACTCAAGCACACTTCAAAACCTGTCTGAATAACCAGAAAAAGTAAAAACTTCCTATTTCTCCACTAAAGGAGAACTCGTAGGGGTTGACTTGACTCCAGGAGCTGGGGCTTTACATGAAGCAGGATGCTGCCACCAGTCCCACCTGGAAAATCAGCACCTGTATTTACAACCGCACGCCAGGAGATACTGCAAATATTTCCTAGAAGCTATAAAACCCACCCGGACAGCTGATGATTTCAATGGGAGCAGGGATGAATTAGCTGAAGTCTGTCACTTGGAGAAGTCATGCTGGAGGAGATCCATCCAGGTAATCCATCTTTCTGCTGTGTTATACAATGACACGGTAATGGCCAGCCTGGATGGATTTCCTTCAGAAATACTCAACTGTTACTAAAATGGTAAGTTAATACCAAGCAAGAACTCAGCCACTGTTAGAAAGAAGGATGGGCACGACAGGGAATAAAATATTACAGTTCCCATTCAAATATTTTTATTTGTAAGAGTGGAAATAAATAGACCTATCTGCAGGCTGCAGAGAGCAGGCTGAGATTAAAAGAAAAGAAAAAACCCACACACATCAATTTCTTCTTTGCCATTTTTCCTAATAAATAGCCCGGCACAGCTGTGCTGATAGGTAGCTGAGGTGGAGGAGGGCACATTGCCCAACTCTCACAGGGACACAGGACACAAATCTGAGCTCAGGCTCTGCCCTTTTGTGTTGATTTAAAAAAAAAAAAAAAAAAAAAAGCAAGCAAGCCAGGAAAGTTATGTAGCTAATAAAGGGCTCTATCGTGCCATCAATTTTTTAAGCTTTAATGATTTCGGGAGGAAGTTCAGCTCAGCAATCAATAGCACAATACGGGCAGGAGAGCTCGGAGGAAATTCAGCGCCGGAGCTGTGGGCAAGGGCTGGCAGAAAAGGGAGTTCAGAGGAAGGAGATTCCCCTTGCTCCGGGCAGGGTGGGGGTCCCAGGACCCCGCACAGATTGGGCCTGTTCCCCATCCCACACAGCTCCTCGTCTTGTTTAGCTGGCGCAGTGCGAGCTCCCCCTCCTGCTGCACGGTGCGTGCAGCTGGGGGACAGCCAGGACATTTGGGGATGCCAGGACTGCTGCCAGCAGTGCGGGAGGTGACAAAGCACCCACGCTGGTGAGGATGTTCACCCCATGCTCCCCACACCGGGGCTGAGCATGCTGAGCCCCATCTCAGGGATGCTTGCCCCACGGTTCCTGCATCTGGGTTGAGCAGATACTGGGGATGCTTGCCCCATGCTGAATTCATCCCAGGGATGCTCACCCCACGCTCCCCGCATCTGGGCTGAGCCCGTCCTAGGGATGCTTGCCCCACGCTCCCCACAGCCACGCTGAGCCCATCCTAGGGATTCTCACCCCACGCTCCCCATACTCAGGCTGATCCCATCCCAGGGATGCTCACCCCATGCTGAGCCCATCCCGGGGATGCTCGCCACCAGGCCCATGGGTCCCTGGACACCATGGCCGTGGGAATGCGGGCCGCCTGCCAGGTCCCTCTCCTGCGGGCAGCCCTCTTGGAGGGCAGCAAGCCCCACTCCTGCCCACAGCAGGAACACACATACCGCATCGCCGAGGCTGGGTGCTGCTGCCGGGGAGGCAAGACGTGGGGTTATCCGGGATGGGATCCAGTGCCAGGCAAACCTAAAGGAGATGATGATACATCGTGAAGCCCTTCAGCATCAGTGAGGACAATGCCTTGTCCGAGGTGCCACCCTAATCCTGGGCGCAAGCTGCAACAGCCTCTGAGTTTACACGGGCTCATGCAGCAGCCGGATAAATAATGGGAATAAAAACCCACCAATGAGTCCCAGGGCCCTGAGCCACGGGGTCCCTGCCCCAGTGGAAGGTGCTGAGGAGAAGGGATGGGGTGCATGTCCTACATCCTCTTCTTCGTTACAATTAAAAGCTGAATCTCTAAGTCAGTGTGCTCTTGGCAAGCGCTCAGGATCGCGTCAGCTGCAGCGCGAGCAACCGCAGGCAGCAGCAACTCCAGCAAAAGTTTGGCCACAATAGGGAAAAAAAATTAAAAATGACAACTAATAATTAATGAAGAAAAATAATAAAAAATAATAATGATAACTACTCAATAAAAAGAAGGGAGGGGGGAATAGCAGACCTGGAAGGTAGGAACGCCGGTGACAGCGGTGCTGCCCCCGTGCGATGCCGCCGCGGCTCGGGGACCCGCCGGGAGAACCGGTCCCGGGGAGGGAAGGGAAGGTAAAGAGGGGGCTGCCGCCTCCCCCACGCAGGAGGGTCCCCGGGGATGGGGGACACGGACACACACAGACGGATGGATATGGGAATTCTGGACCCACCTGCCTACCGGTAGCCACCCGCGCCATCAGGCGGCGGCAGCGGCGCTGACCCGCGGCTGGTGGCGGCGGGCGAAGGGCCTGGATGTCAGTAGCCTCACTCCCTCCCCTCAGCGCCGCTCGCTCGCCTTTCCTCCTCCCCTCTTCCCGCCACCACCGCCCGGGGCGGGCCCACCCCCGCCGGGGCGGGGGGAATCACGGACCGCGGGAAGGTATCCTGCCGTCCCACCCGCCCCGTCGGGGCGCCGCGCGCTGCCACGTGGGACCGGCGGGGAGGGGAAGGGAGTGTAACCCCTCCTCCTCCTCCTCCCTCGGAGGGTCCCGCGAGGCACGGGGAAGCCGGTGCTGTGGGGAAGGGGGAGCTCCCCGGCGTCCACCTTCAGCTCACCGGTCACCGGCCTGAGGAGGTTTGCGGGACGAGGGTGCTGCTGCTGTGCCCTCTGCAGAAAACCTGAATGACTGGCAAGCGATCAGGTCCTGGATCATTCGACAATTCCAGCCAAATAAACCCATAGATGGGGGAAACAAAAAAAAACCCCAAAAGAAACAAAAAGAAAATACAGAGCATGGTGGAGTGGGGTACAGCAAAGGGCATTGCCTCGGCCCTCACGGGGATCTGGCAGGTCTGGATCCTCTCTGCACCCCTCTCCTAATTGCCCTGTCCGCCTGTGTTCTCCAGTGCACTGGGAAAGGGGATTTAAGTTCTTCTGCCAAAAAAAACCCTTCCTGAAAGTATCATTTTCCATGTTCCTGCAGATCACAAGCTTAGGGTGCCACCTGCCCTGTGTTTTCTTACACCAGCATCGTCCCTGAAGCCAACCTGACAATAGTTGGGGATGGTCCCATACCACTCCTTGGCCTCTCAAGGGTCAGGCTGTGACGGAATCAAATCTGACTTGCGGAGAAAGTAGGCAAAGAATGCACCTAAATCACCTAAATCCTGCTCAATCCATGAAATTAGGAGAGCAACAAGCCTCCTTTATACCTTTAATCAACTTGGTCTCACAAGTGGTAATCCAGAGGAAGAAATATCGAGGTCCTGACAGCAGAGATTTTTTTGACAGTTGTTTTCTTTGGTAGGCTTTTGGGGATTTGGGATTTTTTATTTTTTTGTTTTTAAAGTCAGACCTAGCCAAAATCACAATTTGTTTTTATTTCATCTGGCATCCTACCTTGTAATCAGGCTTCCATGCTTTCCCACCGGGTCCTTCAATCCAGTCAGCATGATGCTGAGTCATGGAAGAACATTGTCAGTTTAATCGAGTCTTCACCCTCGATATCAGCTATTTGGGGGGGGGTGGGGGGTGTCCTCCCCATGTGGGTTTAGAACATTTCCAGCATATTTGCATGCTATTTTCCAGGATTTCTGTGGTGGATGCAGCAAACTCATCAAATGTTTTCAATGAAACACCACAGCGATGCTCCGATTCAGACTGGAATCTCTGCTCTAAGACTGATTGCTAACTGCTGATCCAGCCTGCAATCTGACTCTGAATGTTTTACTTCGTCAAAACTCTCTGATTTCAATGGATATCCTTCATTACTAGTGCATTTTTTGATTTAAAGGGAAGGTTTAAATTTGGAAGAGTAGGAGCAGCTGCTGTGACTATTCTTCACTGACGGAGGAATGTGTGTTCCTGACAGAAAGCGGAGGCAGGATTTGGGGATACCCCTCAAAGAACCACAGAGAGCTGTCACATGATAAAACTGTGAGTCCTCTGTATCATCTGGTTTTGGAGAGGAAGGATGCAAGGGGTGAGCAGCCATGAAGGACCAGAAGACCTTTTCCATTGAGAGGAAGGATGCGGTCCAGCTACAGAAGCTCTCCATAGGGAACAGAGGGGATTTTCCGTTCCCTATGGAAAAAAACCCAAGCTTTATCTTGTTCTCTAGATCCAGAGTTTGCACCTGATTATTTTTAAAATAACAAACTCGTGTAAAACACGCTGACAGGAACAACGTGATGCTACCCCCTGATCTCACCGGTACATGTCCTACCTTCAAAAATCCATTGAGATGATATTGCCCTCCCCAAAGCAGGGCAAACCCACTGCAGCAAAAGCATCTTGGAGAGAGTGCATGACACAAGACAGACAGGCACTAAGGACTCCCACACACCTTCGTCTGGCAAATACTCACCAACACAGCAGGCGAGAGGCTACAAGGGAGGGCAGCTTTAGACAAGACATGTCACGAGGCAGAAAGTGACGCTTGTGTCTGCTTGTGATTGTTTTCTCCTCTTGCCCAGCCACAGGCAAACTTGCAATGGGACCAACTGAAGATGACTGTCGTGGTTTTGTTAGTAAGGGGGGGCCTAAGGTGGTAGCTTCTGTAGGAAACTGCTAGAAGTCGCTCCCCTTTGTTCAGGGGACTTGGCCAGGCCTAGGGCGGACCCACTGCTGGCCAAGGCCGAGCCGATTGGTAGCAGAATGTCTCGTGATGACGCCTCTGCGATAACGTATTTAAGAATGGGAAAATAGAAAAAAAAAGAGAGAGAAGAGAAGATGTGAAGAAGCTGAGCAGGGGCAGAGGCGCAGAGGGGGAGGCGCAGGCCTCATGGGCCTTGCAGGCCTCACCCTCTGGCCTCTCGCCAGGCAGCCGACTGGGCCCGACTCGGTCCAGCCCGGCTGCAAGAAGTGGAGAGGAGATGAGAAGTGAATGAGATGTAAAAAAGATCCTGAGAGACACCTACCAGCCTGTTGTGAGGAACGGCTGCAGACGCCAAGGTCAGTTCAGAAGGAGGGGGAGGAGTAATGCGGCTCCTGGCCAAGATTCCCCTGCAGCCTGTGGTGACGACCATGGTGGAGCAGGCTGTCCCCCTGCAGCCCATGGAGGTCCACGGAGGAGCAGAGATCCACTTGGAGCCCGTGAAGGACCCCGCACCGGGGGAGGTGGATGCCTGAAGGCAGCTGTGGCCCGTGGAGGGCCCGCTGGGACAGCTGTTCTGGAGAGACTGCACCCGTGGAAGAGATGACCCACGCCGGAGCAGTTCCACAAAGGACTGTGGCCCGTGGGAGGGACCCCACGATGGAGCAGGGGAGGAATGTGAGGAGTTCTTCCCCCGACCATGAAGCAGCGGCGTAAAACAACATATGATGAACTGACTGCAACCCCCATTCCCTCTTCCCCCCTGTGCCGCTCGGGGGGGGAAGGTAGTAGAGATAATGTTAAGCTTGGGAAGAGGGAGGGGTGGATGGAGGTTATCTTGTTCTCTGTCTCATTATCCTGCTGTTTGTAGTAATAAATGAATAGTTTTCCCCAAGTCGAGTCTGTTTTGCCCGTGACGGTAACTTTAAGGATTTCTCCCTGTCCTTATCTCAAACCTCGAGCCGTTTTTCCTTATATTTTCTCTCCCTGTTCTCTCGGAAGGTGGGGGGAGTGAGAGAGAGACTGCGTAGTCTGGTCCGATCGGGGCTGAACTACGACAATTACCTTGGCCTGAGATTAGAAATTGATAAAATGGAAGCATAACTCTTCTGTTTCGCTTTGCATCTAGTTGTGTCAGGGTCCTGAGTGCACTAATTGTCCTTAATTACTCTGACCAACCTCACCTCCACCCACACACCTTAGACCTTGCCTGAGCAGTGTTGTAAGAGCACCTATTTGTAGTCCTGCCTGGGGTCCCGTGTCTTGGATCAGTGTCAGACCTATGTTGTAGCCTTGTTCACAGTTCTGCTCCTGCTGTTCCCAAGTGGACCCTGGACCCAGTTCATCCCCTCACCCTGCCTGGTACTCTTGTGAGTTCTTTTTTACCAGCACCTGGCCCAGCCAACCCTCTTCAGATCTGTCAGGACCGCATCCTGGCCAATTGAAGACACTGCCTGTGCTGTGGTCACCCTCAGCACTTGGCTCACCTTTCCTTGACAGGGAATCACTGAACCTGAACGTGCTGCAGCACCTGGGAACCATGATGTGTGAGCACCCTACTTCTAGACCATGTTGCCTACCTAGCTCTCCAAGGCATGTCTGGCAGCTCTTGTGGCTGTTGGACTTGTGAAGACTTTGGCGTGTGGTTTCTAGGGTCAGGAAGATGTAGCCACTCCTGCCTTACTGCCATGTTTGTTCCACTTATAGAATCATAGAATGGTTAGGGTTGGAAGGGACCGTCAAAGGTCATCTGGTCCAACCCCCCTGCAAGGAGCAGGGACATCTCCAACCAGATCAGGTTGCTCAGAGCCTCATCCAACCTGGCCTTGAATGTTTCCAGGGATGGGGCATCAACTACCTCTCTGGGCAACCTGTACTTACAACTACTTGTACTTATGGAGGTCTTTGGTCAACTCAAGTACTCTCATTTGCCCAGAGACTTCTGATGTGTCAAGTTTATCTCTTCCTAAGAGCAGTAACACAGCTCTGTTAGAGAGGACTCAACTCTGGCATTTGCTTGTAATGTGATTGGGAGTCTGGAAACTGACAGGAGAGGTAGGGAGCTACCTCATCTTCATGCACATAATCAATAGCAAGTAATTACTTAAAAAGTAAAGTGATTGATGGTGTTTTTGTAGGGCAAGACATGCCCTGCATTTTCAGTCTTTGATCCATACTGCTTAATATGCCATGAGATGGAGCTCAGCGAGTGACTCACGTTGTGAAAGCTCTCCAGTTAGCTCCTGGTGCTACCCCTCAGCAAGTGTGTCATGGTTGCTTCAGCATGTCTGCATCTGGTCTCCATCCCAGCTCTGTAAGCCTTCAAGGCCCTGCTAGGGAAATCCCTAAGCCCAGAGTTTGGAGGGATGGTACCAAAGCATGCGTGGGGCTCTTGCCAGGATCAAGACACTCTCAGTCTGGATTAGGCCCAGCCTGCATGAGGCAGAGTGTAATACAGTTCGGTCCACCTGCAGATATCAACCAGCAGCGTGGACAGAAAACCCATGGCTCAGGGAGCGCAAGCTGTGGCAACCCGCTCCATCTTGCAGGAGAGAGGAACCTCACTCCTAGCTTCCATCCTGTTTATGTGAGGGTCTGGCCATTCCTGTTTGAAGGCAACGGCATACCGAAAGCACATTCTCCGAATTAACATCGCCACATCCATCACAGACACACATCAGTGTTTCTGAACTGTTGGCATTTCTAAACACATTGTTCTGCCCCTTCGAGTGCTCTTGCTCAAGTGCGACATTCAGCCAAGAAATCTAATGGTCCCTCTCTTATCATTGCAACATTATTTGCTTTACTCCAATAACCTGGTCATTGATTTTGGTCTGGAGCTGCCTGTTCAACAAGGGACAAAGCTAGATAGGATTCTTTCGTACTTTATTTGTACATTGAGGATGCGGGGAGTCTTCCTTCACTGATACCTCCTGTTCTCCCCTGGCACCAACAGCAATCTAATTCTACTTGCTCCCCAATGATAATAAAGTGTCCTTGGAGATGCAGGAAGGCAGCCATGGGTGTAGCACAGGCTCCACTGAAGCCAGTGACAAATCTGACTTCAGATCAATGCACCAACTGTTCAGATGCATCATCGAAGCATCACGGGGCAGTGCGGGACCTAGCCTGATACACGCAGTGAAGGAACTAAAACATGAGAAACACTGAAATCCTGATTTTGAAGCTGCATGGAAGTAGGAGAACCTTGCATCCTGTTGGATACCTGGAGAGCCAGGGGCACTTAGTGAACAATCCAGACCGAATGGAATTGTTTTGTTTTTGAGTAGCAGGCCTCAAGGACATCGATAAGGCCGCTTGTGTGAAAGTACTGAAGCTGCCTGTAAGAAAAATACTGAAGCCACCTGTGAGAAAATAATGAGGCCGCCTGTGAGAAAGTAATGAAGCTTCCTGTGAGAAAGTAAACGAAGCAACCTTGAGAAGAAGGAAAACAGCTGGCATACGTGACTGGGGGCTGAACGTGAAGCAGGGTGCAGGTGGAGAGAGCCGTGCGCGTGAACATAGAGACTTAACGAATCATATTTTAGCTAGGAGCGCGTGCATGATATAGTTAACCAATTAGTAGAGAGCTTGCGCATGATACGGAATTAGAAGGGCTATATTAACCGGGATGTATCAACAATAAATCGGCATTTGCTTGATCATATTGGTCGTCAGCAGTGTCCGTTACTTCCGCGTCAACAGCATCCGAGTGTGAGCAGCTGAAGGCAGCTTCAGCGACAACATGCCAGTTGAGCTCAAGAGGAATGTGAAGGGTTACGGCCACTTGTGCCATGACAGGCGGTCCTGGGCAAGGCTGAGCATGTCCTGTGGGGGCCAGCCAGTGGGGCTGACCTGATGTAACTAAGAGCTGAAGCTGGCGCTGGATGCTTAACTTGAAATGGCCCAGGGACTGAACAGATGGCTCCTCTTTATTTGCATGCTACTTGGATTTGTGAGTCAAGCAGAAGAATAACTTAATTTTTGACATTTGCTTCTCCTCAGAGCCCAGCACAATTTATGTTATACTGGCATTTGTGTGAAGGATGTTGCTTTAGGCACAAAACCCATCCTGGCTTTAACCCTAAAAGGAGCCAAATAGGCAGGAACCACGTTCCTCCCCAGCTCTTTTGTAGGCTCTGCCAAGGGATATCACACTTACACAATGACCAAAGAATCAGGAGAAAACAGTCATTTGGGGCTTGTGGAAGGAAGGGGCAGGGTTGGAGTTAAACTGGACTGGAAAATATCTCATTTGTAGGCCTGAAATGAGAGACTGTTTGTGCATGAGGTTTACCTCCTAATAAAAATACCCTTCAAGGCCTGTGCAGTTATTCTCGGGCACAGGGGATAAATTTAGTAGAGTCCTGTTCCTGCTGACATAAACTTAAGAAAAAATAATATATATGGCCAGGGCACAACATCTGCAAGCCAATTAAAAACCTGGCTGATCACACCCAAGATGACAGTTGCCATTACTAGTGTGTCTGTGTGCCACCCCTTTGAGAGGAAAAAAAAACCAACAAACAGATCCTGCTTAGCTATGTGGCATCTTCCTATACCCGTGACAGCTAAGAGTGATTATTTAGTAGCTCGAGTCCTAGGAGTCTGTCCTCCTCGCTGTAACAGCTGTGCCTGCTGTCCTCGGTAATCTTGTGTGGTCACATATTCATGGGTTTGACTATAGGTCAGTAATAAAAGGCACAGGATAAGAGAATAAAGCACGTTTTCTGGCCTGACTGTAAGACGTGAGAGTTAGCCCACATAAGGACGTGTGTGCTTTGGCCAATATAAACATATGTATTTTTCAAAGGCTGTATTTGAAATACTTAGTACAAAGAGATGTTCTTAGTTTTCCAGTGGACAAAGTGCAGTTCTCCTTCACCTGTAATTTTAAGTGAAGTATCAGGTGTTGTTAGGGAAACAGGTTTGTGAATGGGAGATAAAGCAGCCAGTGCAGGGAGATCCGTGCCCCTGAAATTTGGGGCTCTGGTATGTTTTCCAGTCTTCAGCATCTCTTGCATTCACTGTGATCTCCCTCTTGTGGCTAGTCCAGCTCCTGCAAAATTTCCCTGCCTGTGCTTGTTAAGGCTCAGTGGCATTGGGTTCCTGAACCAACACAAATTAAATATGATGGCTTTATAGGTTAGCTGCCCCTCAGCTGAGCTGCTGTGACTGTCCTGGTGTGTGCTAGAAAACAACCCAAATCGCAAGATAAAGTCTGTCAGCTCAAACCTCTCCTGTTGACTGCTACCCCAGCAGCCTAAGTTAACAACCTGTCTTGGAGCTGCTGGCCTTTTGTAAGCACTTAACACACTCCGGTTGTGAAGTAAAACCTGTGGTTTAAAACACATGCGTGGCAAGTTCAGCTGACACATTTTTCCCTCGCCACATGGACAGGCCACGAGCACACAGAGGAACAATTTAGCAGCTCAGTTCATGGGCCATAACTTGCTATATTACAATAACTTGGTCACGTTTGATGGCGTGTTTCAGATTTGGCCTGGGCTCTGAGTGAATAAAACATGCCTGGAGCACACTGAGATCTCCTCTACATCCCCTGTGGAGCAAAAAGTCCATTGTAGTTCTGACCTCACTGCGTAGGTCACTTTGAAAATGAAACTGAGCCCAGCGTTCATCTGGAGGTGCTTGGGTTGGGAACCATGATGTGGGCACCTGATTCCCCCGAGCTAGCCCATTGTCTCTCTAGTGTCTTTGGGGAGGCCAGGATCTTTGGAGATTGAATTGTCAAGTGGCCATTCAAGACCAGGGCCTGCTCTTCCCTCTTCCTTTGATGTTACAAGGAGCTGGGACAGATACGCAGTGCTCCATGACCTCCTCGGATCCATCAACATGTTCAGATTGTGAGATCCAGCACTGAGACCTCTTTGAATCTCCTTGTAACTTTTCACCTACTCTTTTTGGTTATAGAAACAAAATGCCTGATGTCGAAATAGCCTGGCATGCGGGTGGGCCGTTTGTTAGATGTGACACAAGCATAACATGCTGCTTTGTCGTTTTCATAGAATCATAGAATCATAGAATGGTTAGGGTTGGAAGGGACCTTCAAAGGTCATCTCATCCAACCCCCCTGCAAGGAGCAGGGACATCCCCGACTAGATCAAGTTGCTCAGAGCCTCATCCAGCCTGGCCTTGAATGTTTCCAGAGATGGGGCTTCCACCACCTTTCTGGGCAACCTGTTCCAGTGTTCTATAACTCGCATCGTAAAAATTTTTTTCCTAATTTCCAATCTAAATCTACCCCCCTCTATTTTGAAACCATTACCCCTCATCCTATTGCAACAGGCCCTACTGAACAGCCTTTCCCCATCTTTCTTGTAGGCCCCCTTGAGGTACTGGAAGACCGCTATCAGGTCTCCCCGGAGCCTCCTCTTCTGCAGGCTGAACAGCCCCAACTCTCTCAGCCTGTCCTCATAAGAGAGGTGCTCCAGCCCTCTGATCATCTTTGTGGCCCTCCTCTGGACCTTCTCCAACTGATCCATGTCCTTCTTGTGTTGGGGGCTCCAGAACTGGACACAGTACTCCAGGTGGGGTCTCACCAGGGCAGAGTAGAGGGGGAGAATCATCTCCCTGGACCTGCTGGCCATGCTTCTCTTGATGCAGCCCAGGATGCGGTTGGCCTTCTGGGCCGCAAGGGCGCATTGCCTGCTCATGTTAAGCTTCTCGTCCACCATCACTCCCAAGTCCTTCTCCTCAGGGCTGCTCTCAATCCATTCCCCGCCCAACCTGTATTTGTGCCTGGGATTGCCGTGACCCAGGTGCAGGACCTTGCACTTGGCCTGGTTGAACTTCATGAGGTTGGCACGGGCCCACCTCTCCAGCCTGTCAAGGTCCCTCTGGATGGCATCCCTCCCCTCCAGCGTGTCGACGGCACCACACAGCTTGGTGTCATCGGCGAACTTGCTGAGGGTGCACTCTATCCCACTGTCCATGTTGCTGACAAAGATGTTGAACAGGGCTGGGCCCAGCACGGACCCCTGAGGGACGCCACTCGTGACCGGTCTCCACATGGACATCGAGCCGTTGACCACCACTCTCTGAGTGCAGCCATCCAGCCAACTCCTTATCCACCGAGTGGTCCGTCCATCAAACCCATGTCTCTCTAGTTTAGAGAGAAGGATGTCATGTGGGACAGTGTCAAAAGCTTTGCACAAGTCCAGGTAGATGATGTCAGTTGCTCGTCCCTTGTCCACCGATGCCGTCACCCCGTCATAGAAGGCCACCAAATTGGTCAGGCACGATCTGCCCTTGGTGAAGCCCTGTTGGCTGTCACCAACCACCTCCTTGCTCTCCATGTGCCTTAGCATGGTTTCCAGGAGAATCTGCTCCATGACCTTGCCAGGCAATTTTTCTTCGTAATTCTTACTGGGAGAGACCCAGCCACAGCACAGGGCCTGCACATCCACAGCTGAAACACAATTTATAGCCAGAGGGCTGGTGTGGTTAGCAGCAGCATAGTGAGAATAAGGAATTGCGCTCCCTCTTGTGGCTTTGCTCTCCCCTAGAGACAGCAGAAGACCCTAGAGACCCTTCATCATGTTTACAGAGCATACCCATGGCCAGCACAAGTCCCCAGCATATCCAGGGTTATCAGCGCAACGGAGCCTAGAACTTAAGGTGCCAGTAATTCAGCTTATAGTTCTGTCAAAGTGTAATTTTTTGGGCAAATTTTTTTCTATGCCAGATGTCTGCCTTAAGCTGAAGTTCTCTGGAAAATTTCAGCCAAACTATTTTGACCATTTCCAAGAATGAGGGGAAAGCATGGTGTTTTGCCCAGATTTTGAAAATAAATAATTCCATGAAACTGTTTTAAGAGAGAAAAGCCTCCATGTATTGAAGAAAGAGCATGAAATTTGGTCCTGCTGTCAAAAAGTGACATTTGCCACTTCCAGGAAAGTTTGTTTAATTTTGAATTAGTTATAAGCTCTGCAAATCATGGTTTGCATGTGCTCAACGGATCCAGTCACAGATTAACAACTCTGTTCTCCAAGGACTCTCTGCAGCAGGCACATTCCAGCCCAGGGCTGCCAAAGGCTTGAGCCCTAGTTTCTTGAGGAACTAATGCACCTTTTGACAGAAGCCAACTTTTCCGCAGATGCAGGGAGACTATTTACTTCATTTCCATTTCCTTGCCTAACTCGGCTTAATGACTTCTTCATCCAGGACTACGGAGAGAATTGGCTGTTGAAATAAGCAACAAAGTGCATTTTAATCCTCCAGGAATAAAAAAAAAAAATGAGGTGTGAAAATCCATTAGTTCTAAAAACCTTGTTTCTGGTCACTGTGTATATCTGTCAAGTCAGGTCACTGACAACAGGACTTTCTTCATTTAAGTTGATTTTAAACAAACTGACATTTCCCTATTCATCCAACACATTTAGGCTTCATCCGTGAGGGCTCTGGCTGGGAGCAACCTGTGTCCATGCTCTTAGACTCTCTCATCCTTCAAAACATGGTGATCCTCTACAAACTGCTTGCTGGGGCGCGAGTTTCAGGTCCATGAGAATAAATTTGAATAAACTCATTAATAATTCATTTGTCCTCTGCATTGTAGTTAAATTCCATTAAATTCTATTGTTACCTTTGTTGGCGTGGCGACCTGGTTCAGGAACGGCACGGCGACCACCCCCAGGCCGCTTGGTCCATCAGCTCGCAGACACCAATGTGGTGGACGGCAAATGGCATTTATTGGTAGGTAACACGGCCTTATATAGCTTGGGTTTACAACGTCACTTCCGTCTGCTTACATCATAGACTAAACGCTATTGGCTATCATAGACTAAACGCTATTGGCTATCCGGAGAGGGGTCCTATCTTCCCGTACAGCGCGATATCTTCCGGCCGCCAGACCCTAGCTGCCTACATTCTATCATATGGTACAGACAAGTAAATACATGTGCAACATCCATTGTTCTATAATGTAAAACACTGAAGTATTAAAACTCTGAAAAATGGGTATTTTCATTTTTATGGTGACCTAAATATTTGTTTCTGTCCTAGAGTCATAGCAAAACAATAGAGCCAGGAGGGAACTCAACTGTTCAGCTTATCCATTGCCTATGCCCAAGACAAAGTTGGCTGTGATTTCTGGCCCAGTTTTCATCCCGTGTGTTATTACCAATCTCCAGTGACGGATATTCCACAACCTCCACTTTGACCACATACCTGCCTACTAACCAACATCTAGCAAAATGTTATATTTAGTTGGAAATCAGCATATTTTAATAGTTACTAGTAAATGTGCTAGGAAAAAAAAATTCTCATTGCAAAACTAAAAATAATGTTTTCAGACACGATTGCATTTGAAAATTTAGGTAATTTGATTGAAACTTCTGGGCACCAGACCCCACCCCAAAACCCCTTAGCCTTTATTTTTAACCTGGATCAGTTTGCTGATCTACTTTAGTGCCAGGACAACTGAAGAGCACAGAGTGATATAGTGAGGAGTCAGGGTGAGGAGAGCAGAAATTTTTTAAGCTGGCATTGCTGCAAGGGAGAAAGTCCTTGTGAATCATCCTGCCTCTGGTTCAGTGCAGCTGTTTTCCTTGACTTTCCATTAACCCAGCAGATTACCTGGCTTCACCAGCAAGTTACAGCGGAAACAAGCTGCCAGGGACGAGCTCAGGGTATCCTGTTGTAAAATCATAACAAAGCATTTTGCTTTTCAAACATATGTCTAACCCAATGGAAATAATTTGCGAAGGAATCCTGACTATACTTGTCATTCGCTTCATTATCTTTATGATCTCATCCCTAAAAACACTTAATGGTTAATAAACCTTAAGGAAATATAATCTTACAGGCAAATGTTTTGGCTGAGCATCTGCTTCAATACTGGAAAGCGCTGGTCTTTTATCTCTTTAATTGTCTTTTTGGTCTTTTCAGAATACAGACTTTTACATTAGCCATAGGACAGCTGCACAGAATTGGTGACACTGAACCCCTGGCTACATGGCCCCTACAGATGCTCTTGCTCCACAGCTATTTTGATGCTAACCTTTCTGCAGGTCCTGTTATTAATCCCAGAAAGGCTCTTTAAAAACCCCAAGGAAGTGTCCTGGCATTTCCAAAATGTCCATTGGGAGACCCAGTGGCAGTTTGGAAGATGTTAACTCTTCAACCTGTGTCAGGATGTGACTGCGGAACCTCATTTGCATACATGAAAATGTTTTAGAAGAGAGCTTGGCATTGCTGCACCACATTTGTAGAAGACTGTCATGGTTTTGTTAGTGAGGGGGGGCCTAAGGTGGTAGCTTCTGTAGGAAACTGCTAGAAGTCGCTCCCCTTTGTTCAGTGGACTCGGCCGGGCCTAGGGCGGACCTGCTGCTGGCCAAGGCCGAGCCAATTGGTAGCAGAATGTTCCGTGATAACGCCTCTGTGATAACGTATTTAAGTAGGGGAAAACAGAAAAAAAAAAGAGGAGAGAAGATGTGAAGCAGCTGAGCGGGGGCAGAGGCGCAGAGGGGGAGGCGCAGGCCTCATGGGCCTTGCAGGCCTCACCCTCTGGCCTCCCGCCAGGCAGCCGACTGGGCCCAACTCGGTCCAGCCCAGCTGCAAGAAGTGGAAAGGAGATGAGAAGTGAATAAGATGTAAAAAAAGATCCTGAGAGACATCTACCAGCCTGTTGTGAGGAACGGCTGCAGACGCCAAGGTCAGTTCAGAAGGAGGGGGAGGAGTAATGCAGCTCCTGGCCAAGATTCCCCTGCAGCCTGTGGTGACGACCATGGTGGAGCAGGTTGTCCCCCTGCAGCCCATGGAGGTCCACAGAGGAGCAGAGATCCACTTGGAGCCCGTGAAGGACCCCGTACCGGGGGAGGTGGAATACTGTCCTGGTTTCAGCAGGGATGGAGTTAATTTTCTTTTCAGTAGCCGGTGTGTTTTGGATTTTGTGTGTGAAGAATGTTGATAAAAACATTCTGATGATATGAGTTGTTGTTAATGAGACCAAGGACACTGTTTGGCTTTCTAAGTCTTGTTAACGTGCAGATGCGGGAAGCTGGGCGAAAGACAGACAGAATAATTGATCCAAACTGGCCAAAGAGAGTATTCCATGCCATAAACGTCATGCTCAGTATATAAGTGGGGGTTGCCCATGGGAGGGGGTATTCATTTTCTGGTATTCCTTTTCTTTTTGGACATTCTTGTCGGGTATCCGTTCGGACACCCTTGGCATCCTTTTCTTCCCTCTTGCTTGTTGGCATCGTTCCCTCTACCTTGCTAGTTTGCTCTCCCCCTTTGCTTGCTGCTCGGTGTTGTTCCTGTGATCGCTGCTCAGGACGGGCTGTGTCGGACATTCAGACATCGGGTGGTGAGAAATTGTACATTGTTCATTTTGTATATTTTGTACATATTAATATCCTTATATCCTGTTAGCTTTGTAGTTTTTCGTATTTTTAGTAAACTGTTTTTATCTCAACCCACGAGTTTTCCTTTCTTCCCAATTTCTCTCCCCCGTCCCACTGGGTAGGGGGAGGGTGAGTGAGAAACTGTGTGGTGATCCGGGCTAAACCACCACAGTTGGTCAGGGCGGGTATCTGCCTTCCTGGCATCCATTCCTCTCTCTCGTTCGCTGGCATCGTTCCCTCTACCTCGCTGGCCTCGTCTTGCTCCTTTGCTTGCTGCTCGGTTTTGTTTCCGTGATCTCTGCTTGGGACGGGCTGTGTCGGTCATTGGGACATTGGGTGGTGAGAAATCGTACATTGTTCATTTTGTATATATTAATATCCTTATATTCTGTTATTATTGTAGTTTTCCTTTGCTATTTTTGTAAACTGTCTTCATCTCAACCCATGAGTTTTCCTTCCTTCCCAGTTTTCTCCCCCATCCTGCTGGGTAGGGTAGTGATAGGACAAGGGGTAACGGTTTTAAATTGAAATAGGAGAGATTTAGATTAGATAGTAGGAAGAAATTCTTCACTGTGAGGGTGGTGAGGCACTGGCACAGGTTGCCCATAGAAGCTGTGGGTGGCCCATCTCTGGAAGTGTTCCAGGCCAGGTTGGTGTCCTGGTTCTGGCTAGGATAGAGTTAATATTCACCTGAGCTGGGAGGAGAAGTGGAGCTGGTGGCCCCTATGGCTGGGGCACCCAGCTGGGATAGTTAACTAATTAGCCAACAGCTGGGGTTAATTTACCCAAATGAGCCAAAGGGCCATTCCACCCCCTGTGACATCATGCTCAGTATATCAGTGAGGAGGGTGCTGAGGAGAGTCTCCTGCCCTGTGGGAAGAAACTGGGTGTTGGGATGTGTTGTGAGCCATTGTACTGTATTTGTTTTCCATCACTGGTTTGTTTTCTTCTGTTATCTCTCAAATTTTTTTGTTTGTTTGTTTCATCTCAACCCATGTGTTTTTGCTGCCTTTTGTTTACCAGTTCTCCTTTCTGTCCCACTGGAAGGCAGGGGGAATGAGACTGTGTAGCTTGGTCCTGAGTGCCGGCTCTCTTGCCAGCAAACCAACCCAGGACGCACCAGAGCCTCGTCCTGGGGAAAGTAGGGCATCGCACGGATACCGTCAAGCCAAGCCTTCAATTTAATGCTGCGCAACACAGGGTTAAATACCCGTGCCCACCATGTACATGGACGCACCTGGCCCCTGCACTCATGGGCTAATCCACATCCAGTGTGTGAATCGGCACGGACCACCCCTCCTGCATACACGCAGCCCTGCTAACGTTACCCCACAATTCCCCCCTCTATGCTAAATCATCCTGGTCTAATGGCTGGTACTCTGGGGCGGATGCCGCCACACCATAGTTGATCATGGATAGTCGCCTAGTGACCCCTCAATCATAGCATGCAAGGACCGTAACAATAAGGGAAACAAACAAAGCATTATCAAAGCAACTGCTAGGATCGTCAGACCTATGGACACAATATTTCTTAGCCATCTAGGTAAACCGAACAGGTCTGGAAACTACCCCCAGTCCTTTTAGGGCTTTGACGTTGAATACTGACTGGGCAGCATGTGCACGTGTCTTCTCCAAGGCCGAGGAGGCGTTCTTGCTGAAGTCCAAACAGCAGGAACCCTGGAGACCTAGGACTCCCTCTAGGTCGCTGCAACCGATGCCAGGCCTCGCAAGGGCATAATCTAATGCCAACTTCATTTGTGTCAGTCCTTCGTCGTGTGCTGCTAAAGCAGTCGCCGGTTCAGATATGGCGAGGGCTGTGCGGTTGGCATTCCCAAGAGCCCAACAGGCCACGCGCTATGCAAACCTGAGTAGAGTCGGCGCAGTTCGCGAACCGCTCCCAGGAATTAGTCGTTATCACTGGCATTGGAAGACTCACAATCAAGATCAATCCCACTAGGGTGAGCTGGAGAGTGCCACGCCGCTCGGTCACCCTGCCGATCCTCCAGCCACGGCTGTACCAACCGGGCCGGGATCCACCGGGTCCCCGCACCTGTGGAGATACAAGCATACCCTCGTCCCCATGTTAGCAGATCAGCGGGACCTTCCCAACGTGGGTTTTCTGGCAGGCGGAACCAGACCTTTGGGAGTGCCTTGCCCCCAAACAGTGGCTGACACGAGGAAAAATGGTTCTGGATAGGGGAAATGGATTGGGGGTCAGCAAAGGACATATGATTCAGTACCACAAGCGCTTTATCGACTAAGACCTCTGGCGAACCCCTCTCTCAAGCGCGTTAGCTGTGCTTCCAGGATTTTGTGTGCGCGTTCTACAATCGCTTGCCCGGTGCTGTTCAGAGGAATGCCAAACGTATGGTGGACTCCCCACGTCTGCAGGAAGTGGTGAAACGCCTGTGATCGATAATTCGGCCCATTGTCGGTCTTTATCTCCCGAGGTATCCTAGGCAAGCAAAAGCCCGGTTCCGGCGTAGGATGGATTTCTGCACTGTGGACCTCGTGAATGGACACGCGAAAAGAGCTCGGGAGCAAGTGTCGACCGCAACATGAATGTACTTAAGACGGCCAAATGGCGCGTACTCTGTGATATCCACTTGCCATACCTGGTTCGGAGCATACCCCCGGGGTTAATGCCTGGGTAGCACCTGGTTCAGCTTTGCTGCTTGACATGCTGGACAGGCTGCCACTACAGCCCGAGTCTGTGAGATGGGCAGTCGGAAATGAGGTCGTATGGCGTGCGCACCTGTCCTGGTTCTGGCCAGGATAGAGTTAATATTTACCTGAGCTGGGTGGAGAACCAGAGCTGGTAGCCCCTATGGCTGGGATAGTTAACTAATTAGCTAACAGCTGGGGTTAATTTACCCAAATTAGCCAAAGGGCTATTCCATCCCATCTGACATCATGCTCAGTATATAAGTGAGGAGGGTGCTGAAGGGAGGCCTCCTGCTACTTGGAAGAGACTGGATGTGGAGATCTGTTGTGAACTATTGTACTGTATTTGTGTTCCATCACTGTCTTGTTTTTTTCTGTCATTACTGTTAAATTTACTTTTTGTTCAATCTCAACCCGCGTGTTTGGTTTTTTTCTTCTGGTTTTCTTTTGTTTGTCAAATCTCCTCCTATTCTCTCGGAGAGTGGGGGGAGTGAGAGAGAGACTGCGTAGTCTGGTCCCCGTTGGGGCTGAACTACGACAGTTATTTTGGCGCCCAGCGTGGGGCTCGAGGAATTTGAGATAAGGATTGAGTTTAATTGGGAGCAGTAACGGGCAAAACAGGGATTGAACTTGACAAAAGAGCAAAATGATTATGGGGAATTTATGTTCTGATTGTGGTGAACGGATAAGTGGTGAATTGTTTGTTAATTGTCTACCCACTGTTGGTGTTGTGAGGATATTATTTTGATTTTGGTGCGGGGAATTCTATTTTCTTCTGTTGATGTGTGTGTATTTTACTTATAATACTTAAATACGTAATTCGCAGAGGCGAGGGGTGGAATGTTCTGGTTTTGTTAGTGAGGAGGGGGGGCCTAAGGTGGTAGCTTCTATAGGAAACTACTAGAAGTCGCTCCCCTTTGTTCAGTGGACTCGGCCGGGCCTAGGGCGGACCTGCTGCTGGCCAAGGCCAAGCCAATTGGTAGCAGAATGTCCCATGATAACGCCTCTGTGATAACGTATTTAAGTAGGGGAAAACAGGAAAAAGAGGAGGAGAAGATGTGAAGCAGCTGAGTGGGGGGCAGAGAGGGGGAGGCGCGAGCCTCATGGGCCTTGCAGGCCTCACCCTCTGGCCTCCCGCCAGGCAGCCGACTGGGCCCAACTCGGCCCGGCCCGGCTGCAAGAAGTGGAGAGGAGATGAGAAGTGAATAAGATGTAAAAAGGATCCTGAGAGGCGTCTGCCAGCCTGTTGTGAGGAACGGCTGCAGATGCCAAGGTCAGTGAAGAAGGAGGGGGAGGAGTAATGCGGCTCCTGGCCAAGATTCCTCTGCAACTCGTGGTGAAGACCATGGTGGAGCAGGCTGTCCCCCTGCAGCCCATGGAGGTCCATGGAGGGGCAGAGATCCACCTGCAGCCTGTGGAGGACCCCATGCCAGAGCAGGTGGAGGCCTGAAGGAGGCTGTGGCCCGTGGAGGGCCCGCTGGGGCAGCTGTTCTGGAGGGACTGCACCCCGTGGAAGAGATGACCCACGCCGGAGCAGTTTCACGAAGGACTGTGGCCCGTGGGAGGGACCCCATGCTGGAGCAGGGGAGGAATGCGAGGAGTTCTTCCCCTGACGATGATACAGCGGCGTAAAACAACACGTGATGAACTGACCGCGACCCCCATTCCCTTCCCCCCCCCCCCCGTGCCGCTCGGGAGGGGAAGGTAGTAGAGATAATGTTAAGCCTGGGAAGAGAGAGGGGTGAGGGGAGGTTATCTTGTTCCCTGTCTCATTCTCCTGCTAATTTTAGAAATAAATGAATAGTTTTCCCCAAGTCGAGTCTGTTTTGCCCGTGACGGTAACTTTAAGGATTTCTCTCCGTCCTTATCTCAAACCTTGAGCCGTTTTTCTTATATCATCCCCTCCTATTCTCTCGGAGGGTGGGGGGAGTGAGAGAGAGACTGCATAGTCTGGTCCCAATCGGGGCTGAACTACGCCAATTACTTTCTCACAAGCGGCTTCAGTTATGTCCTTGAGGCCTACTGCTCACAAACGTAACAATTCCATTCGGTCTGGATTGTTCACTAAGTGTCCTTGATACTCCAGGTATCCAACAGTTACCAGCATAAGCACTCACAGTTACTAGCATAAGCCGGTACCAGCGTATTGTCTTACCACCCCAACTAAGCCGGAGACACTGCCAAGCAGGAGGATGATGATCAGCAGGGTCAGAGCAGAGAAGGGAGGTAGGTGCAGCACCCTCAGGCCGTCCCCTGTTGTTCATAGAGTGTGCTCTGGGTCCTTTCTCTCTCTTCCACTCTGAGCTGCCTCTGTTTATCCCCTTAGCAGATTCAGTGGCAGAGTACTGACCAGGTGTTGATGCACGCGTGGCCAGCACATGCAACAAGGCCTGCCAAGTACGTGCCCTGCTGGCTAACAGCGGTTCCCGGATAGCAGCAACATCCTGCTCAATAACAGCCCTCCTAGCTCCCCTCTCTGAGATAACAGCCCTCCTAGCTCCCCTCTCCAAGGTTGCTTTCTCACAGCTGTGTGCAGCTTGCAATTTCCCACAGTGGCCCTACAAGGACCATCACTGAAATCCCGCACACATGCCACCGCATGGTCCGTAGTTGGGACACTGTGGTATTCCACAACCCCTACTCTTAAGCGGTGTAAAGCTGTATCAACAATAGTCCACAACAATAAACCCACCCCCATGTCCATCCAGTGAACAGGTTCCATCCAGTTGCTTCCACTAATTGCTGGTTCAGTCGGCATATCTCTTGCAATTGTGCATGGATGGACTTTGAGTGGTCACTTAAGTTCATGCAACACAAACTGTCCAAGTCCTCACATCCATGTCCATGAGCTAGGAGTAAAAAGTCAATAGCAGTGCGATTTTGAGGCGTAGCGTGTCGTATACTATCTACAGCAAGTAACAAATCAGAAAAAGCTACACTAGTAGCGTTACTAGTAGATTTGAAATAGGTACAATTGTCTGCGTCCAATGTTCCCAGGATTCAAAGTTCTTGTGGGGGTAATGCAGGTGATTTACCCAGATACGGCAGCCAGCTGTCCCACTGGTTTATAAGTTCAGGCAACCCCTGGTGTTTTTACGAGTTCAGGCAACTGTGTAGCTGTGTTGGTGAACTCACTTGCAGTGAGGGGTACTCCTACCCAGCTTGTCGTAAATGGGTTCCGGGGAGTCGCTGTGCTGAGACAAAGGGTATCTTGTCCGGTCACCTTTGCCATTGTCACCCATACATTTTACTCATGGGGGAAATGTGTGTGCATAAACCTGTCAAAACAAAAAACAGACAAAACCAAGGTTAACATACCCCCTCCCTTTTGTCTTTTTTTGTCTCTTTTTTTTCATCCTCTGCATTGTAATTGCTGTGCAGGTACACACAACCTGTTCGATTCACCTGTAAGGGCAATGGTAATGGCCTGTGAATCACCAGCAGCCACCACTTCAGCTGCAACTGGTCCTGGCTGCCCAGGGGGGTGATACCAAACACGTGCACCCGCAATCATTTGCGATACAGGGTTGGATTCAATGTGGAGTGGGGACATCATCCAGAAATACACAGATGACAAAAGACCTGCAAGGATCAGAATAAAGAGATCAAAATCCCCACTCAGTGGTCAATGCAAATTGAGTGCCACTCTCTTATTGCACCAGAGTGAGTGGTAATTTAATTGGCCTAGCTTGGTAATTTTTCATCAATAGGAGGGGTATTTTATCTCCTGCCACCGCGCGGTTGTTCAACACACGCACAGCAGTGGGCGGACGATCTACCCATCCCGTGCATTTTGTACCTCCTAATCTACGCAGTTGCTGTTTCAATAGGCCATTAAGGCGTTCCACCAATGAATAGTTTTCCCCAAGTCGAGTCTGTTTTGCCCGTGACGGTAACTTCAAGGATTTCTCCCTGTCCTTATCTCAAACCTCGAGCCGTTTTTCTTATATTTTCTCTCCCTGTTCTCTCGGAGGGTGGGGGGAGTGAGAGAGAGACTGCGTAGTCTGGACCTGATCGGGGCTGAACTACGACAAGCAGCAATAATTTCACTTGGTTTCCAAAACCCTGTATTATCTTGGCAATCAGATTCAAAGCTATGCGTACTTCGTTTAGGCCTTTTATGCTGTCTGGGTTTTGATATGTGCTCGCGTGATTACACCATGCTGTGCCGTTGCAACGTATAGGTCTTAAAGCATTCACAATCATTACCCCTCTAGTAACATTAGCTCCTGAATAGTTAAAGGAAATAGGCAGAAGTCCATCTTTAGTGATCCCAAAAGTTCCATCTCTTGTAATTTAGCACTGGCGGCTGCTATTGTTTTACACAGAGTTGCCGTCCTACCGCTATCTGATCTGGCAGATTGCCCAAGCATGTTCTGAAAGGCTTATTTGCAGATGATACAGACAGACAAATGGCGCCCCACCCTGTGGCACCAGCCATAGTTACCCGCACGTTTGTTCCCTCCGTGACTGATGCCCATGGAGCTGCCACACAGCTTGTTAAGAATCCGACAAACGCAAGGCGGCTTGGAGTGCTGGCCGTACCCATCGTGCAGGGATCCACTTGTTTGCTGCTCCTGTAGAGACACAAGCGTATCCTTTCCCCCACGTCATAAGAGGGAATGGTCCTTCCCAATTACCTGTTTCCAGATTCTTATTTTCACTTTTTTTTTTTTTTTAAACTGGTCATACAACAAAGGATTATTAATTTCCTTTAACATTGCCTGTTCAGCGCATTGTATTACATTGACCACAGAGGCAGACTCGGAGACAATATTGAGGGATTCATCTTTCCACTTATACAAGGCTCGTACCACCACTGTAAGTTCTACAATTTGGGTTGAACCTTCTGCCAATTGTACGTCATGATGCCACTTATCATTTTTCTTCCACACAATTACAGATGTGTGTTTTTCCTGATCCATTCGTAAATATTGTCAAGGCATTTTTCATGGGAGTGCAACTTAAATGAGTTGCTGGATACAACATTAATTCTCTTAAAAATTGCAGCATTGGTTGCTGTGATGGTTTAGCCCAAATCACCACACAGTTTCTCGCTCACTCTCCCCCTCCCCAGGGGGATGGGGGAGAGAATTGGGAAGGAAGGAGAACTCGTGGGTTGAGATGAAGACAATTTACTAAAATAAAAGGGAAAACTACAATAATAACAGAATATAAGGATATTAAAAATATACAAAGTGAACAATATGTGTTTTCTCACCACCCGATGTCCCAATGACCGATACAGCCCGTCCCGAGCAGCGATCACGGAAACAAAACCGAGCAGCAAGCAAAGGAGCAAAAAGGGAGCCAGCAAGGTAGGGGGAACGATGCCAGCAAAAACAAGCAGGAAGGATGGATGCCAGGAAGGCAGATACCCACCCTCGCCTGCCCCCACTTATATACTGAGCATGACGTTTATGGCATGGAATACTCTCTTTGGCCAGTTTGGATCAATTATGCTGTCTGTCTTTCTCCCAGCTTCCTGCATCTGCAAATTAGCAAGACTTGGAAAGCAGGACAGTGTCCTTGGTCTCATTCACAACAACTGGTATCATCAGGGTGTTTATGAACATTCTTCACACACAAAATCCAAAACATACCAGCTACTGAGAGGAAAAATTAACTCCATCCCTGCCAAAACCAGGACAGTATCCACCCCTTATTCCATACCATCTACGTCATGCATATACATATACACACACATAGATGTAACTCCTTCAATCTATGGGCTATCCCTCCAAAGTCTGTTGAGTTCATTTAGTCCATGACTTTGGGTTCCATATGTCATACAGTCTTTCAGGACAAGAGAGATGGTATGTAGTATGGGACTGTTGCATGCTGCATCTGGAACTCGCAGTTGGTACATCTGGCGTGGCTGGTGTATCATGTCCATGGTCTGCAAGTTGAAGATGTTGATCTTGAGGAAATTGTTGGGCGCCAGTTCCTGTTCCATCATTGTTGCATCTCTCTTGGTTTTATTGAAGCTCATTCTTCACTGATCAGGGTGTTCTTGCTGCAATACCTTTGATATGACATATAAGAACTATGGAAATGATTATATACAGTTCAAATTATTGGCTGTTCTCACCTAAAATCAGATCTCCTTGAGGTACACATCGGACTTCCCCATCCTCCCGCATCACCCACCAAGTACATCCAGGTCCCTGAGCAAAAACAATCCCACGGGTGGGTTTGCCTTTGCCCAGGGGATGAATAACCCAGACCATCTTTCCTAACATATTCCTTAGATGCACTACAGGGACTTTATCACCCTCTACAATATGTAACAGTTCTGACTGGGCAGGGCCAGCTCGATTGGTGGATCCCCGAGTGTTAACTAACCAGGTAGCTTTTGCTAAATGTTTATCCCAATTTTTGAAGGTCCTACCACCCATTGCTTTCAGTGTAGTTTTCAGCAGTCCATTGTACAGTTCAATCTTTCCAGAGGCTGGTGCGTGATAGGGGATGTGATATACCCACTCAATGCCGTGCTCTTTGGCCCAGGTATCTATGAGATTGTTTCGGAAATGAGTCCCGTTGTCTGACTCAATTCTTTCTGGAGTGCCATGTCGCCAGAGAACTTGCTTCTCAAGGCCCAAGATGGTGTTTCGGGCAGTGGCATGGGGTACAGGATAGGTCTCTAGCCACCCAGTGGTGGCTTCCACCATTGTAAGCACATGGCGCTTACCTTGACGGGTTTGTGGGAGTGTGATGTAATCAATTTGCCAGGCCTCTCCATACTTATACTTCAGCCATCGTTCCCCATACCAAAGAGGCTTTAACCGCTTGGCCTGCTTAATTGCAGCACATGTTTCACATTCATGGATAACCTGTGCAATGGTATCCATGGTCAAGTCCACCCCTCGATCACGAGCCCATTTGTATGTTGCATCTCTTCCTTGATGGCCCGAGGTGTCATGAGCCCACCGAGCTAAAAATAGTTCACTTCTGTGTTGCCAGTCTAGGTCCACTTGGGAAACTTTAATCTTAGCAGCCTGATCCACCCTTTGGTTATTTTGGTGTTCTTCTGTGGCTCGACTCTTGGGTACGTGGGCATCTACGTGACGTACTTTTACAATGAGATTCTCTAACCGGGCAGCAATATCTTGCCACAGTGCGGCAGCCCAGATGGGCTTGCCTCTGCGCTGCCAGTTGCTCTGCTTCCATTGCTTTAACCACCCCCACAGAGCATTTGCCACCATCCATGAGTCAGTGTAGAGATAGAGTTTTGGCCATTTTTCCCGTTCAGCGATGTCCAAAGCCAACTGGATGGCCTTCACCTCTGCAAACTGACTCGATTCACCTTGGCCGTCAGTAGCTTCTGCAACTCGTTGTGTAGGACTCCACACAGCAGCTTTCCACTTTCGATGTTTTCCTACAATACGACAGGACCCATCAGTGAACAGGGCATATCGCCTCTCATCTTCTGGTAAATTATTATATGGTGGGGCTTCTTCAGCACGTGTCACCTCTTCCTCTGGTGGCATTCCAAAATCTTTGCCTTCTGGCCAATCTGTGATCACTTCTAAAATTCCTGGGCGATTGGGGTTTCCTATTCGGGCTCGCTGTGTGATCAGTGCCACCCATTTACTCCACGTGGCATCAGTTGCATGATGTGTAGAGGGGACCTTCCCTTTGAACATCCAGCCCAGCACTGGCAGTCGGAGTGCCAGGAGGAGCTGTGCTTCAGTACCAATCACTTCTGAAGCAGCTCGAACTCCTTCATATGCTGCCAGTATCTCTTTTTCAGTTGGAGTATAGCAGGCCTCAGATCCTCTGTATCCCCGGCTCCAAAAGCCTAGGGGTCGACCTCGAGTCTCTCCTGGTGTTCTCTGCCAAAGACTCCAGGTAGGGCCATTCTCCCCGGCTGCGGTGTAGAGGATGTTTTTCACATCTTGCCCTGTCCGGACTGGCCCAAGGGCTACTGCATGAACAATCTCCTGTTTAATTTGTTCAAAGGCTTGTCGTTGTTCAGGGCCCCATTTAAAATCATTCCTCTTTCGAGTCACTTCATAGAGAGGGCTTACAATCATACTGTAATTTGGAATATGCATTCTCCAGAAACCCACAACACCCAAGAAAGCCTGTGTTTCCTTTTTGTTAGCTGGTGGAGCCATAGCTGTCATTTTGTTGACCACATCCACTGGAATGTGACGACGTCCATCTTGCCATTTTACTCCTAAAAACTGGATCTCTTGTGCAGGCCCCTTGACTTTGCTTTGTTTTATGGCAAAACCGGCTTTCAGAAGGATTTGGATTATTTTCTCTCCTTTTTGAAAAACTTCTGCTGCTGTGTTGCCCCATACAATGATGTCATCAATGTACTGCAGGTGCTCTGGAGCTCCACCTTTTTTCAGTGCAGTCTGGATCAGTCCATGGCAAATGGTGGGGCTGTGTTTCCACACCTGGGGCAATCGATTCCAGGTATACTGGACACCCCTCCAAGTGAAAGCAAACTGTGGCCTGCATTCTGGTGCCAAAGGGATGGAGAAGAACGCATTGGCAATATCGATGGTGGCATACCACTTGGCTGCTTTTGACTCCAGTTCATACTGAAGTTCTAGCATGTCCGGCACGGCAGCACTCAGTGGTGGTGTTACTTCATTCAGGCCACGATAGTCCATTGTTAGTCTCCATTCTCCATTAGATTTTCTCACTGGCCATATGGGACTGTTAAAGGGTGAACGGGACTTGCTGATCACTCCCTGGCTCTCCAGTCAACGAATCAGCTTGAGGATGGGGATTGTGGAGTCTCAGTTGGTGCGGTATTGCCGCCGGTGCACTGTGGTGGTAGCAATTGGTAGCTGTTGTTCCTCAACCTTCAGTAATCCCACAACAGAAGGGTCCTTTGAGAGCTTGGGCAAGGTGGCCAGCTGTTTATTTTCCTCCGTCTCCACAGTGGCTCTACCAAAAGCCCACCGGTACCCTCTTGGGTCTTTGAAATACCCACTCCTGAGGTAATCTATACCAAGAATGCATGGAGCATCTGGGCCAGTCACTATGGGGTGCTTTTGCCACTCATTTCCAGTCAAACTTACTTCAGCCTCCAATACAGTCAGTTCTTGGGATCCTCCTGTCACTCCAGAAAGACAAATGGGTTCTGCCCCTTTATAGCTTGATGGCATTAGGGTACACTGTGCACCAGTGTCTACTAGAGCCTTATACTCTCGTGGGTCTGATGTGCCAGGCCATTTAATCCATACAGTCCAATAAACTCTGTTGTCCCTCTCCTCCACCTGGCTGGAGGCAGGGCCCCTCTAATCCTGTTCATAATATTCATCGCTCACTTCCTGTGAATATGAATCAGAATTCCCTTCCATAGGATCATAAGTAAGATCAGCCCTTCTATTCCGTCTGGGGAACTGCCCACTGGAGACTGGAGCAGCAGTTTTCCGGGGAGAACCTCTATTTGCAAATGTTTTTCCCCGCAGCTCACGTACCCGTGCCTCTAGGTCTGAGGTAGGTTTCCCATCCCACTTTCTCATGTCCTCTCCTTGGTCACGCAAGGTAAACCACAGGATACCTCGCCGTGTGTACTGTCTCTCTTGAGCAGGGAAACGTTTATTCCTAATAGCTGAAATACTGCTCTTTATGGGCGGGGAGTAGGACCTATCCTCTTTTAACTGCTGGACCTCCCGAGACAGTTTCTCCACAGCTGAGACATGGGAAGAAGAGAGAGTGTCTTCATATTGCCAGAGCTGAGTAGCCAATTCATCTATTGTTGGTCCCTCTCCCTCTTTCCAGAGCATAATTGCCAATGAATTGGCATACGATGATGGTACACTCCGTAGAAACTTCCGCCACATGAGCCGTGTGCACCGGACTTCATCTGGATCTTGGGGTGACTCCTCGCTGTCTAGGTCACTATAAATGGCTTCCAGCACAGCTAATTCCCTTAAGTACTGGATACCTCTCTCTATAGTGGTCCACTTGCCTGGATGATAAGTAATATCTTCCTTGAAGGGATATCTTTCCTTCATACTTGACAGGAGCCGCCTCCAGAGGCTGAGAGCTTGTGCACCTCTTCCAATCACTTTGTCAATGCCTGCTTCCCTAGAAAGGGATCCCAGCTGTTTAGCTTCCTTACCTTCTAATTCCAGGCTACTGGCCCCATTATCCCAGCATCGAAGCAACCAGGTGAGAAAGTGCTCGCCTGGACGGCGGCCAAAATCTTTTCGTATGTCTCGCAACTCATTCAGGGATAAGGATCGGGTGGTTTCAGTCTCATTTATGAGTTCCTCTCTCATGAGTTCCTCTTCTTCTTCCTCTGTTCGTGATGGTCCTGGTTTTCCCTCATCCCTTACTAAACGAGCTGACTTTCGCTTCCAAGATTTCTTCTTCTGTACAGGGGCGACTGATACTGACACAGGTTGGTTCTCTGATTCGGCTGCAGTGCCAGTAGCTAGAGTTGGAGTAGCCGCAGTGCCTGTCATTGGGGCTGGAGTAGCCACAGGGCCGGTAGCCAGGGCTGGAGTAGCCGCAGGGCCCGTAGCCGGGGCTGGAGTAGCCGCAGGGCCCGTAGCCGGGGCTGGAGCAGCCATGGTATCGGTCGGTTGATTTTTTCTCCCTTCTTCCTGAGGGTGCTGCACGTTAAGCAGTGTTTGGTAGATACTAGCCAGTGCCCAACACAAAGCAATAAGCTTTGCCTCTTTAGAATAGCTATGGCATTTTTCTTTCAAATATTCGATCACTTCATCTGGATTCTGTAGTTGTTCGGGAGTGAAGTTCCAGACCATTGGAGGTGAGAAGTTCTCTAGGTACCTGCCTGTCTTCTCCCACATACCATGCCACCCCTGCCCCTCCAACCTCAAGGTAGATCTCCAGGTGAATTTTGTAAATAATTGTTTTATCCTAAACAACATCTGAAACCCATTTAGGACACAGAGCAATAGGAGTATGCTGGCTTGCACATCCCAAGGATATTCAAAATTCTCGAGAGCTGATGTGACTCGCTCAAAAGAAAAAGGGAAGGTAAAGGAGTATGGGAAGGTACCCTCCTCTGACTTCCCCATAGATTGGTTCTCTGGGGAGAAAAAGAAAAATGTGTGATTATTAATAATTCTTACCAAATGGCATCCAAAGTACGGAGTTGCCAGCAATGCCGAAAACAAGGACCAGATTAATTTCATGACCAGTGATGATACCATATCATAAGCCAGTAGTGCCCAGTAAATCAAAATGAGAATTCTCATCCATTTCCGAGAAGTGATAAACAGCACCAAAGGAAATATGTGATGCAACTTAGGACAGACATAACACAACCATGTGAACATGTAGTACAACATTGTGACCAGGGACTCAAATAAAATAATGAGCACTTGTAACAACTTTAACACACTCTAGTCAGATCTGTCCTTACCTCAACCCTTCCAGCCCCACGTTGGGCGCCAAAATGACTGTGATGGTTTAGCCCAAATCACCACACAGTTTCTCGCTCACTCTCCCCCTCCCCAGGGGGATGGGGGAGAGAATTGGGAAGGAAGGAGAACTCGTGGGTTGAGATGAAGACAATTTACTAAAATAAAAGGGAAAACTACAATAATAACAGAATATAAGGATATTAAAAATATACAAAGTGAACAATATGTGTTTTCTCACCACCCGATGTCCCAATGACCGATACAGCCCGTCCCGAGCAGCGATCACGGAAACAAAACCGAGCAGCAAGCAAAGGAGCAAAAAGGGAGCCAGCAAGGTAGGGGGAACGATGCCAGCAAAAACAAGCAGGAAGGATGGATGCCAGGAAGGCAGATACCCACCCTCGCCTGCCCCCACTTATATACTGAGCATGACGTTTATGGCATGGAATACTCTCTTTGGCCAGTTTGGATCAATTATGCTGTCTGTCTTTCTCCCAGCTTCCTGCATCTGCAAATTAGCGAGACTTGGAAAGCAGGACGGTGTCCTTGGTCTCATTCACAACAACTGGTATCATCAGGGTGTTTATGAACATTCTTCACACACAAAATCCAAAACATACCAGCTACTGAGAGGAAAAATTAACTCCATCCCTGCCAAAACCAGGACAGTTGCTTAGGCAAATGAATGGAAATCTATAGCAAAACTGTTTGTAATGCCTTCTGGAGTGAGTCTCCTAGGAGAGGTTAAATCTGAGTCTCCCTTACGTATTTGGAATAGTGGAGAAAGCAATTCTGTAGAGGCCTAATACCAGGCGTACCCAGTTGATAGCTCCCAGCAATTTCTGCAAATCGTTTAAGGTAAACACTGTTTGACGAATTTTTAACTTTTGCGGCTTAATTATTTTTTTCCATAATTTGTCAGCCGAGATACTGCTAGGGACATACCTTTTGAATTTTTTCTTGAGCAATAACCAATTTAAATCCGGATAATGCGCTGGTGATATCATTAAGAACTCTGGCCACCAGAGACTCATCGGGTGCTGCAATTAAGATATCATTCATATAATGATAAATGAGGCTGTTCCTATGCAAGCGCCTTACCAGTGCTATGGCCTGTGCGACGTACCATTGGCAGATGGTTGGACTATTTTTCATACCCTGCGGAAGTACCGTCCAGTGATATCGCTGATGAGGTTCTCCCGCATTGATTGAAGGCACAGAAAATGTGAATCGAGGAGCATCCGATTTTCCTGTATTACAAACACAGGTGTATTCTAGGAACTGTCTGTTGGCTTTGTATGTCCAAGTTGTAATCGCTCGTCAGCTCACTCATTCAAATGGTGCAGCTTTTCTCTTGCTAAAGGCCACTGCTCAGCTCAGACGGGAGTATCCGTAACCATGGCAGTTTTTGGGTAAGCTGCCCCCGCCCCGCCGGATGGGGGGGGCGTGGGGGGCGCGCCTGGCGGCGGCCGCGGCAAGAGATCCTTAAAGCCACCGTCACAGGCAAAACAGACTCGACCTGGGGAAAACTATCTATTACCAAAACCAAAGCAGGACAATGAGAAAGGGAACAAGACAACCTCTCCCCACCCCCCCTCTATGCTGAATCATTCTAGCCTAAAGTTGAAATTTCCAAAACAAAATATAAAATTTTCTTAAACCACTGATCTATAGTTCTATTAAGTACATAGCCAAAAGTCTTATGCTGTATTCCCGAGTAAACTGATGGGTGTGTTTCCCAAGTAATTAAATTGAAAGCATGATAGAAAAAATAAATGTTTTTCAAATCAAAAGGCACAGTCAATAACAAATAATTAGCAATTATCTGCTTCATTTCATCTATCTGGAGCTGCTTTGCCGCAGGCGCTTGTTCTGCCAGCTCCACCTTTGCATTCAGCTGTTCCACCACAACTTTATCCGCTCTGTGCAGCTCTTTGAGTTTCATTTCATCAATGGCTTTCATTGCCTTGGTGAGTTCAGGAAGGAGTTTGCTATTTGTATCCTGCAAGCTCCTGTATCTCGCCTTTTCTTCATGTGCCTTGGCTTGTTCCAGCTTGACCTCTGCCTGCACGCTCTCCACCTGAAGTTCCAGCTTCTTGATGGTGTATATTAGCTGCTGCTTCTCCTCCAGTTCTGATGCAGCAGCTGAGCTATTTCTTTCCAGTACTTGGCACTTTTCTTGAAGCTTCTTCTGAATCAATTCTGCTTCTTTTACCTTCTCATGGGCTTCCTGAAGCTCTTGAAACAGAGCACAAACTTGCAAACTCAGAGTTTCTACTTCACTGCCAACAGCCTCTGAACTCTCCTCTGCTTGCTGTTCAGTTTGTGTCCCACTCTTCAGGCAGTTGCTGGTTTTCTTCTCCAGTTTTGACAGTCTCTCTTTGTGATTCTGCAGCTCCTTCTCAAGTTCTTCCCTCTTCCGAGTTTCATTTCTAAGGCAGTAGAGCAGTTGGCTTACAATTAGCTCCTCAGACTGCAGATTCTTTGATTCGTCGGCAGTTTTGCTCCTGCCGTAGATATCAACGCTACTGGTCATTTCACCACTATTCTCTTGATGTTCCTTTGCAGTTCTATTTATTTCTCCTTCGTTCATCCCAGTCTCCACAAAGGAATCCTCTGCTGAGATGTTCAGCTTGACCTGCAGTTCTGAAATGATGCCTAGCATATTGGCCTTCTCAGCCTGGAGCCATTGCACCTGGGATATCAGCTGCCTCATTTCCTTCTCAGGAGCCATGCAGCCCTCCATTTCAGCTCCTTCTCTTTCCTTTAACTTCTGAAGTTGTTGTTGTAGCTTTTCATTTTCCATGCACTTGTCTAGCAAGCGCTGCTTAACTTCCTGAAACTTTAACTCATGAAATTCTCGTTCTTCTTTCTGCTTCTCTCGACAGATGGAAAGTTCCTCGTACCGGTCCTTCATAGCTTGGTTATGCAACTTCATGGCTTCTTTTAACTCATTGCTCTCAGCGATGAGCTCCTTCATCTGCTGTACCATTTCTTCTGGGGTGTAGGTGCTAAGGGCGGAGGCAGCCATGCTGTCCGTTCCATTTTTCTCTTGGGATGCTCTCCATTTTCAGCAGGATGGCTTTTCAGCTTGCTGGACATCTCTGAAGCATATACCCGGATCCGCCGAGTCACCGGGCGAGCCCGCCCACGGCGACCATGACAGAAACCGGCCTCCGCCCGCCGTTTCTCCCGGCACCGGGCTCGCCTGAGGGGCGGCCACCGCCGAGCCTCTCCCCGCTTGCCCCCCTCACAGCTCGCCCGCGGCGGCGGCGGCGGTCCCGGCTCAGCTGACTGCCCTCTGGCCAAGCGTGGCTGCAGACGCTGTTTGGCAAGATGTCCGCCCCGCCCACATCGAAAACATCTCCTGTTCTGGCCACCTCTAAGTTCTATCCCCTGATCGGTCCCCGAAGGACACTGTCGCTTGAAATGTCCTACACCCCCACAACCAAAGCAGGTGGTGCCCGCGGGGGGTGATCGCATAGCGGAAACTGCTGCAATGAGCTGTTTTGCTTGCTGCAAGGCTTCTGCCTCCATAACCCGCTTCATCATCTGCGCCACACCCGCATCCCCAGGCAATCGCGCCAAAACTTGTTGAGTTACCTCATTTGCATTCTGTTTAGCTAACTCTTTCGCGACTATAGGTTTCACATTCTCTGGTAAATCGGAATTCTCAATCGCCTTCTGTAGCCTTTCCAAGAAAGAGGTATACGACTCCCCTACGCCCTGCCTCACCTGAGTGTACGGCTGCCTTTTGCCCTCATATTTACCCATTTTTGCAAACGCCACCCGCGCGGCGGCGTGGATATCCCTGCCCCGCATATTAGCCTGTGCGGCCGGATCAGCGAAGTCACCTGACCCTAGAATCCTTTCCGCACTAATCCCGTGCAAGGGGTGATTCGGATCTAAAGCTTCTAAAACCACCTTGTCCGCTTCCTCCTTTAACGCAGCCTCCCACAGCACCATTTGGGGGGTTGTAAAAACCGCTCTAGCCAGCTGCCTATAGTCAAAAGGAAGTGGGTTTGCTGCCCAGATCACATCCAAGATCGCTTGAGCCGCCGCCCCATTAACACCTTCCTCCTTCACCGCTGTTATAAATTGGGACCACAACGGATCATAATCCAATTAAAAATTTTATTAATTATAGCAAGTAGAATATGAGCAAAAACAGCGCTGGACGGCAGGGGAGTCTGCGCTCCGCCAACTGCCGTGCTGAGCAGTTCAAACAGCCCCTTTTTATACATCTTTACTTCCGTGTTCATGAGGTAGTGGAGACATGCTTCAGTTGTTGTTAGGGGGTCGTTTTCTGCCTCCTGGTGTTTGTTGAGGCCGAAGTAAGAAGTCTTCCCTATATGGGGTTGTTTGCCCTGTTTCTGTTGGTTCCGGGATACCTGGTGGTTATCTTATCTCGTGACTCTGATTCGATTCCCCGACGGGGAGCCGTCTGGTGGTTATCTTATCTTGCACAAGCGGTATCCGGTGGCTGTTTTTAGTTTGCATAGGTGATTTTTGCTGTTTGACCTTTACATTGGGCTTAACATAAATCTTAATAAACAATACCCTAGTCCATGGTTTCTCACAATCCCCCCTTTTTCTTTTTATCCTATTATTGTTTATTAGACGCTACTTTCATTCTCGGCACTGCAAGCAAACCTTTTTCCACAATCCAAACATTTATCATAACACTCACAAGGTAATATCTCACAATTACAATAGGCATAGTTCTCACGTGGCATAACGCATTCACAACAATCTTCATCCTCATTAATAGATACACTCTTATATTTTGCCCCAGACCTCGTAGTTAAAATAAGCAATTTAGCTATGTCAAACCGTTCTTTAATAAAATGTAAAATATAGCGTAATATACAAGGCCCAAATATAAGTCCCAAAATCAACATGATAAGCGGTCCTGCTAAAGCGGATAACAAAGTGGTTAGCCAAGGTGAAACATTAAACCAGTTTTCATACCATGACCTGCCCGCCTCACGATCCTTCTTACGTTGATCTAACCTTTTCCGGAGTTCAGACATGGTGTCCTGGACTACTCCCGTATGGTCAGCAAAAGAACAACATTCTTCATTGAGAGCTACACATAACCCTCCTTCCTTTAAGAACAATAGATCTAATCCTCTTCTATTTTGCAACACTACTTCTGATAAAGACTTTACTGAAGTGGCTAAATTTTGGATAGATTGTTCTATTTTTGCTAAATCCTCATCTACAGCCATCTGCAAACTTTGTAATTCCTGACCTTTTACTAGGGAGGCTATGCCTGTACCTGTTCCAACTCCGCCCGCTATCAGCAGTGTAGCTAGGGTTACCACTGTAATTGGCTCTCGTTTTTGTCTATTCAGGTCTCCTTCAAAGTGGCGTAACACCTCCTCAGAGGTGTGATAGATCAGATGAGGAACAATAATCACCTGTACACAAAACTGAGATTGATTAAACACGTTTAGGGATAGGCAAGGCGTTACTCCGATGTCTGAACAAACCCATTTAGCTCCCGGTGTCGGGATAGCCCATTTGTTATTTTGATTCTTGTGTTTCTCTATATTGGTGTTAGTAACTGTTCGGTTGCACAAAGGCTGATACTTTTCGGGCACTGTACCTATACATTTTCCTTGACCTGTTACTAATTGAATAGTAATTCCTTGCGTATGGTTCCTCTGGTCATTCCATGGGCATTCTCGTGGGTTTGAACCATTAGACCATCGAATCCTTCCTGGTTTTCCAATTGCCTCAAAATATGGTGGTCTAACATTATAACATAACCAGCATTCCTTAGTTAAATTTGGTTTACTTTCATTAAGGGCACGATAAGAGGCTTGCATTAGATTCCATAAGGGATCTTTGGATTCTGACAACTCTAGATCCCTGGATAAAGAGAATTCAGTCACAATGTCATTAGCTGTTTCCGAAAGGGAGTCTGGAGAAGATGTTACAACAACTACGGGGGCAATCTTTTCTTCGGAGAAAGTGGGTGGATTCAAGACCAGGTTTGGTCCTACTGGTAAAGGATCGTGGGGCATCGGTCTCTTCATTATTTGAAAAATTCCTCCTCTGTCTGCACCTGTTTCCCAATATCTAATTCCCCAATATTTCCCTGCCAGCCAAAAGTCCTGAGCAGGATTTTTTTATAGTTATATTGATGCCCACACAAGGAATCGGTTTACTCAAGCAATGACCCCACCGGTCTCCGTGTAATTTAGGTCTCTCGCATCCTTCCGGTGACCACTTTATTTCTAGATATTGGTCTCCAGGTGCGGACCACTCAGAGGCCCATGTTTCGCACCCCCAATATGCACAGTAATAATGACCTGGAGAATTACAGTATCCTTTACCAGGGTTTGATGCTGGACATATATAAATTGGTTTACATATATCCGCTTCATCTCTACGATCTTCTTCAGTAATTAGATCATGCAAACTCACATTGAAACTAACTGTGCCCGGTGTAGTTCGTGCTTGGATTGGATTACTTGGATATTTTATGTTTGTTATTGTCCAGTTCATAGGTTCATGAGGGTTTCCATTTGCTTGGGTTATTATCAATAACAAAACTAACGGTATACCAGGAAAAAGGGTGTCTGTCAATTTTGCCAATTTAAGTAAATTTTTTTTACCAGTCCCGGGGAAGTTTGGCCATTGTTGCTTTAGTGTCCCATTGTTCTGGTTCTTTTCTCCATAGTTTGTTCCTCCTCTGCCTTGCCCGTCGACTCGGTTGCTTCGAGCCACGGGGTGTACCATCTTCTCGGCAGCAAGGGAATTCTTCAGGAGAACAGCTGCTTCGGGCTTTCTGTCTGTTTACATAGGCTTCCCACTTTGCAGCTTTAACTAATGGGGCAAAGCAAGACACGGTTAGTACTTCCCTTCTGCACTTTATAGCCAAGATTTCAGCTATAAAGGGGACTGGTTCGGTGGAGTGGTAACAATAATATTGAGGGTTTATTCCTTTGGCAAAAATTTCCCACCACTCATGGGATTCTTGAATAATTTCTTGTTTAGACTCTAATTGTTTTAATTTCCACTCAGTAAGAGTTCTTTGGATTTTCCAACACTGTGTGCAAACTCCTATTGGAGGGTATCCACATTCACAGTGTGTCCACCATTTATTCTGGCATACCTTACACCTGGAACAAGCAAATGGATAACAATTGCAGTTCAAATTATTACGTCTAATTCGTATATCTAGAGTGCATATATTATTTACATCAGCATATCTTCTATACTTAATATTGTGTGGTTGCATAAGTTTAGCAATTTCCTTCAACACACTTTGTACGCTTCCATATATAATAGATAGAAAAGAAATAATTATAGCAAATATGAACAACAATAAACACTTTATACCAAAAGGTAATGCAGCAAAATAATCACGGCATTCTTCTGCCAGTGGACAGGCCCAAAAGGCATCCTTTAAATCAGCCACACTATACCAGGAATTATGGGGTCCTAGCTTGCTTAGCAGTGTGTATGGATTTGCTACTACAGGGAACCGGGTGATAGTTCTTTTGTTTATTTCCCTTAAATCATGTACGAGCCGATACTTCCCATTTGGTTTCTTTACAGGCAGAATGGGAGTGTTAAAGGGTGACATACAAGGCTCTAAGACTCCTTGTGCTAACAATCGATCAATTTCTGGTTTTAATCCTTTCCGTCCGTCTAGGGATATGGGATATTGCCTTACCCTCACAGGTATGTGGGGTTCGGAAATTTGGATTTTAATCGGTGGGATTTCCAGTCTACTAATTGTGTCCGGAGAGTACCAGACATCGGGGTTAATTTGTTTTTGATCATCCACGGTCAAAGGATAAGCAGACACCGTTAGCTCTTGATTTTTCACTTTAATTTCTAATTGCAATTCAACAATTAAATCTCGTCCTAACAGATTAAATTCTGCTTCAGGGACGAGCAAGAGTTCACCCATTCCAAATTTATTTTCAGTTTCGAATACCACATTTTTGATTTTGCTTACTTTAAAGGGTTCTCCTTTTGCTCCAATTACTTGTACTTTTTCAGGGGAAACTTTACATCCCTCAGGTATTTGCCTAATAGTCGATTTCTCAGCCCCAGTGTCTACTAAAAAGGTGAACTCTTGTTTGTGGGGACCTATTTTTAATTTTATCAAGGGCTCATGATGACTCCGGTCCCCTAAGATATAGAGCCCCTGACTCTCCTATTCCGTTTTCAATACTTCCTCATCCCTGATCCTTTCTCTGCAATTCTTCTTTATATGTCCTTTTTTTCCACAGTAAAAACAAAATCTCTGTTCCTTCTTTACTACTACGTTCCCTTGTTTCGTTCCAGCAGATCTGTGTTCACCAGTCCGCCCTTTGCGATCCTCTCTGACCGCTGCTACCATCATTTTTACTTGTCGCTTGCTGCTCTCTTCTTCCCACCTTACATAGGCTTTCTGAGCTTCCCTCAATAATTCATCCAACCCTCTATTCTGCCAGTCTTCTAACTTTTCAATCTTCTTTCTGATATCTTCCCATGATTTTGCCACAAACTGAGTTTTGAGGAGCGCTTGCCCTAAAGGGTCGTCGGGATTGACCCCAGAGTACAGCTGAAGGGCTTTCCTCAGTCGTTCCAGCCACTCAGTAGGGCTTTCATCTTTCTTTTGCATTTCATTAAATGCTTTATTGATATTTTGGCCACGGGGTACTGCTTCTCTAATTCCCTGAATTACTATAGTTCTCAGGTCCTGCATATGGGTTCTATGCACCGGATCCTGATTATCCCAACTAGGTCTTTGAAGTGGCCATTTAATATCTGCTTGGGGTCCCTGGGCATGTTGAGCATCCCACAGTCTCATTCCTGCTCGTCTAATCATATCTCTTTCCTCGGTAGTAAATAATTGACCAAGGATAGATTGCATCTCATCCCAAGTATAAAGGTTTGGTCCCAAAAATTGATCTAATCTTTCTGCCACTCCGAGTGGGTCCTCAATTAAGTTTCCCATCTCGGTTCTTTTAAAATCTCGTAGGTCAGCCGAGTTTAGGGGTACGGAAATATATCCGATCACAGGTTGAGGTCCCCCCATGGGTATTTCCCTTAGGGGGTACATCTGAGCTGCCCCTTTTTGACTTCTAGTTACGCGTCTAGGAAGAGGGGGAGAGCCTTGTTCTGACTCTGGTGGGGGAGTGGGCGCTCTGGGGACCTCTGCAGGAGCAGGAGGAGGAATGTAAGGAGGGGGGGTTAGAAGGGTTTCGTCTAACGCTTCCTTCTTTTTCTTTTGTTTAGTTTTTATTTCATTCAGCGGGTAAAGTCTAGCTCCCGGTCTTTCTAGCCACACTTCCGCATATTGATTCTCCTCCGGGTTAAGGGGTTTTTTTATTATTAACCCAGAGGTTTAATTGCTGTCTTACCCAATCTTCTTCTGACCCGTAGACTGGCCAAAAGACATTTTTAGAAATCTTCTTCCCTCCCCATATCTTAGTACAATATTCTATCATTTTCTGCTTATCTTTCCCTAGGGTTCCAGGGAAATATCTCCAATTGTCTAAGATATATGCCAGAGGGGTATTCTTAGGTACAGTGGGTACCCTTCCCATGGGAGTCGAAGGCTTGCTGCCCTTCGCCCCCATCTTCTGGAATATCCACAAACATACACTCACTCGCTCCCCTTGTTCCTGGCCCAGTCCCTCGCGGGAGATGGGAAACGCAGTACTTAAGAGTCCGCACTCGCTTGGTTCAGTATATCGAACCTCTCACTCGTTATATTCCAGGAAACCCAATCCCGCCCGAACGGCAAACCCGCGAACAAATTCGCAATATACTTACGCGTCCTGCGTCTTCGTCCGGACTCCCGTGCACAGAATTTTATGGGATTTTACCGGTCCTTTTTTGCTCAATATCCTAGAATTTAGGTTCGTCGGTAAGGTTGGAGTAAGCTGTTGGTCGTGGGGCCGCGAAATGTCGCGGGGCGCCTCCCCGGAGGACCAAAGCCCACCGTTCCTTATCCGAGTCACGGCACCAGAAATTGTTATAAATTGGGACCACAACGGATCATAATCCAATTAAAAATTTTATTAATTATAGCAAGTAGAATATGAGCAAAAACAGCGCTGGACGGCAGGGGAGTCTGCGCTCCGCCAACTGCCGTGCTGAGCAGTTCAAACAGCCCCTTTTTATACATCTTTACTTCCGTGTTCATGAGGTAGTGGAGACATGCTTCAGTTGTTGTTAGGGGGTCGTTTTCTGCCTCCTGGTGTTTGTTGAGGCCGAAGTAAGAAGTCTTCCCTATATGGGGTTGTTTGCCCTGTTTCTGTTGGTTCCGGGATACCTGGTGGTTATCTTATCTCGTGACTCTGATTCGATTCCCCGACGGGGAGCCGTCTGGTGGTTATCTTATCTTGCACAAGCGGTATCCGGTGGCTGTTTTTAGTTTGCATAGGTGATTTTTGCTGTTTGACCTTTACATTGGGCTTAACATAAATCTTAATAAACAATACCCTAGTCCATGGTTTCTCACACCGCCTTCTGCCACTCCCTGAATAACTTGTAATCCAACGGGCTCCACTGCCGACCCCGCTGCCCCTGTGTCACTGGGCACACCATTATACCCCCGTCTCCGTCTGATGGCCCTAGAGATACCCCTTCCGATACGCAATTCTTAGCAATCAACGTCCAATCCGTTAATCCACTACCCGTTTTCTGTTCAGCCGCTGCCTCCGCTTTCCGCGCCGACCCCTCTACTTTACTCAGTGTTTTTTCTACGTCCGCCGCCAACCGCTCGAACCTGCGGATTAAAGCGTCCACTACTCCCGCTTCGCTGCCCCCTCCCCTGTCCGCAGCCCAGGAACCCTCAGGGAGAGGTGGCAAGCCGGTCTCGCCCCTCCGCGAATCCACAAGCGGTGGACCCGACGGGGTAGAGGGAGAGACAGAGGGCACCCCCGCGTCCTCGCATCCGGGGGGTCGCCCCCTCGGCCCAGGCCCCCCCGGCAAGCAAGGCGCAACACACGGGGGAGCACACCCAAACTCCATCGCCCCTTTATCACTGTCAGAGGCTCTCGGCCGAACCGGGCAGACCACCGGAGCGCCACCCCCCGTCCCCTCCGCGCCGTCTACGAGCCCGTTCGTCCCCCTCCCCTTCCGAGGGCCGCCCTTCTTTGATTGCAGTTAAAGCCGCAACCCACACTTGGCGCGCCTCTCGAGCCTTAGCCAGCAGTCTTTTCACCGAACCTAAGGTCTCCAGCCGCGTCGCCACACCCTTCGTTCCGACCCCCCCTTCTTCCAGTAACTCTTTCCCCGCCGCCTGTAACCGCGCCACGTCCATCACCTCTCCCGGCTTGCTAATCAAGCCCTTCGTCAACGGTGCCGTATGCACCGGACAATTTACCTCTTTTCCCAACGCCTTTACTGTATCCTGGATGGATGCCATCCTAACGGCAGGCAGGCACGACCGCCCCGCGGCCACGACTCAAACCTGTCCGGACTACGACCGCCCCGCGGCCACGCGTTATCTTCTGACACGTCGGGGGTCACCGGTTGTCGCCGCACGACAACTTACAGACCCTCCCTCTATCGGGATCCCATCCCGGGGAATCACGTCGGGGTCACCACTTGCCGGCTCTCTTGCCAGCAAACCAACCCAGGACGCACCGGAGCCCCGCCCCGGGGACAGCAGGGCATCGCACGGATACCGTCAAGCTAAGCCTTCAATTTAATGCTGCGCAACACAGGGTTAAATACCCGCACACCCGCTACGCACGCGACCGCACCCGCCCCCTGCGCCCATGGACTTATCCGTGCCCACCACGTACGTGGACGCACCTGCCCCCTGCGCTCATGGACTTATCCGTGCCCACCATGCACCTACCCCTACACTCGTGGACTTATCCGTGCCCACCACGTACGTGGACGCATCTGCCCCCTGCGCTCGTGGACTCATCCGCGTCCAGTGCCTGAATCGCCACGGACCGCCCCTTCTGCATACATGCAGCCCTGCTAACGTTACCCCACAGATGCGGACTCGGACAGAGCTTCGACCCCTCCGGACAGTACGATGTTAATCGAAGTACCCTTTTCTACTGCTGACCTAGGGGAATGGAAAAAAGTTGCAAAAGATTATAGAAGTGACCTGGTAAGTGTAACTAAGCATTTTCAATTTATTGTAAAACAGCATAATCCTGATTGGAAGGATATACAGCTATTATTGGAGTATATGACTGAGACAGAGAAACAGCTAATTTTAAAAACGACGGGGAATCTGGCCAAAGACCATTATAAGATTACAGGAGGGGACGTTAAGGAATATTTCCCTCTCCAAGATCCAAAGTAGGATGTTAATGGATCTGTACATATGGAAAGATTGCAGGAGTATCAGGAGTGGATTTCAAAGGGAATGGAGAAGGCAATCCCCAAAACTATAAATTGGTCAGCTTTATATGCAGTCAAGCAAAGTCCTTCCGAGTCCCCATCCGAATTCCTGGATCGACTGAGGGACGTGATGCGCCGCAGCACACCGCTGGATCCTGGGTCAGAGGTAGGAGTACAGCAATTAGTCTCCCTATTTTGGGTCAATCTACAGGGGCAACATACTCGGTTTTGAATCAAGCCTTGATGCCCCTGGGGAATGATTATGTCATGGTAAAAGGAGCGACTGGCCAAAGTGAAAAGGCATATTTTTGTAAGCGTCTAGAATACAAATTGGGAAAACAATGGGGTATCCACAAATTTTTATATACGCCCAACTCCCCTAAAGCACTTCTGGGAAGAGATTTGTTGGAACAATTGGGAGCAAAAATTATATTTGAAAAAGGAGAAATTACTCTGGAGGTAAAAGATCAGCAGTATATTCAGATATTGAGTCTAACCTTAACCAGTCTCCCCTGAGAAGGAAAATTAATGAGGAAATCCTAAACCAAGTGTACCCAGGGGTATGGGCTACCGATATACCTGGAAGAGCAAAAAGTGCTCCACCTGTCAAAGTTAAGATTAAGGAAGGCCGACAACCGATTTGAAGGATGCTTTCTTTTGCCTCCCACTCCGCAAGGCCAGTCAAAAATTGTTTGCATTCAAATGGGAAAACCCTAAGAGTGGTCGGAAGACCCAGCTCACTTGGACGGTATTGCTGCAAGGATTTAAGAATAGTCCTACCATTTTCAGCAATCAGCTTGCGAAAGACCTAGAATCCTGGGAAACCCCGTCTGAGAAAGGAAAATTGTTGCAGTATGTGGATGACATCCTGATTGCCACCAGAACAGAGGAAGACTGTATGGTATGGACGGTGAGTCTGTTGAATTTCTTGGGACTCCAAGGATGCCGGGTGTCCAAGAAGAAGGCCCAGGTAATGCAGCGTAAAGTGAATTATTTGGGCTATGAAATTAGTGCGGGGCAGAGAACTTTGGGACAGGCCTGCAAAGAGGTGATATGCCAAACTCAGAAACCTCAGACGGTAAAGGAGTTACGGACTTTTCTGGGAATAACAGGGTGGTGCCAATTGTGGATCTATAATTATGGATTGCTTGTTAAACCACTGTATGCTCTGACAGCCACTGAGCAGAAGCACCTTGAGTGGAACAAGGAGACTGAACGAGCCTTTGAGCTACTGAAAAAGGCTTTGATGTCAGCCCCGGCCTTAGGACTCCCAGATGTGAGTAAGCCGTTTCTTCTTTTCTCCCATGAGAAGCAGGGCATTGCCCTAGGAATATTAGCACAAGATCTGGGTCCATATCGACGGGCAGTTGCCTATCTCTCTAAGCAGTTAGACGCCACTGCAAAGGGTTGGCCTGGATGCCTACGGGCGGTTGCAGCTGTGATACTGAACATACAGGAAACTCGAAAGTTTACTCTGGGCCAGAAAATGACTGTTTTGGTGTCTCATGCAGTGTCAGCAGTACTGGAAGCAAAGGGTGGGCACTGGCTCTCTCCACAAAGATTCCTGAGATACCAAGTTGTATTAGTAGAACAGGATGATGTGGAAATCGTGGTCACTAACATTGTCAACCCAGCTTCTTTTCTCAGCGGGAACACGGGAGAACCGGTGCATCATGACTGTTTGGAAACCATCGAAGGAACATACGCAAGCCGCCCAGACCTGAGGGACAGCCCCATGGAAAATGGAGAAAGTTAGTTCACAGACGGGAGCAGCTATGTCTTAAATGGCAATCGATATGCAGGATACGCCATCACCACCAGTCAAGAGGTAATAGAATCAGGGCCTTTGCCCATGAACACCTCCGCACAGAAGGCAGAAATAATTGCCCTAACCCGAGCCCTGGAATTGGCCCAGGGCAAAGTTGTGAACATTTACACGGACTCAAAATATGCCTTTGGAGTTGTGCACGCACATGGAGCAATTTGGAAAGAAATAGGACTATTGAACTCCCAGGGGAAAAACATCAAACATGCAGAAGAAATTCTGAAGCTACTAGAAGCTGTCCAGCTCCCTGAGAAAGTGGCAATTATGCATATTAAGGCACACCAGAAAGTGAGCTCAGATTTGGAAAAAGGGAATGAGCTGGCAGACAGAGAGGCAAACCAAGTGGCCAAAACAAAGGTGAAAATAGAAGCGGCTCTAATTCCTGATAGGGAAATCTCCCTAGAAGGTAAGCAAGAATATACCAAGGAAAATCAGAAACTTATTACAGACTTAGAAGGGTCATATAATGAAGAGGGGTGGGCTCATACCCCACAGGGAAGACTAATTATTCCCTCTTGTTTACTGTGGCACTTGATACGGGAGGAACATAGAGAAAGCCACTGGGGAACAGAGGCTCTGTATAAACATTTGTTGTAGTTCAGCCCCGATCGGGACCAGACTACGCAGTCTCTCTCTCACTCCCCCCACCCTCCGAGAGAATAGGGAGAGATAATATAAGGAAAAAAATGGCTCGAGGTTTGAGATAAGGACAGGGAGAAATCCTTAAAGTTACCATCACAGGCAAAACAGACTCGACTTGGGGAAAACTATTCATTTATTACTACAAACAGCAGGAGAATGAGACAGGGAACAAGATAACCTCCCCCCACCCCTCCCTCTTCCCAGGCTTAACATTATCTCTACTACCTTCCCTCCTTCTGAGCGGCACAGGGGGGAAGAGGGAATGGGGGTTGCAGTCAGTTCATCACGCGTTGTTTCACGCCGCTGCTTCATGGTCAGGGGAAGAACTCCTCACATTCCTCCCCTGCTCCAGCGTGGGGTCCCACCCATACGCCACAGTCCTTTGTGAAACTGCTCCGGTGTGGGTCATCTCTTCCACGGGGTGCAGTCTCTCCAGAACGGCTGCCCCAGCGGGCCCTCCACAGACCACAGCCGCCTTCAGGCCTCCACCTCCCCCGATGTGGGGTCCTCCATGGGCTGCAGGTGGATCTCTGCTCCTCTGTGGACCTCCATGGGCTGCAGGGGGACAACCTGCTCCACCATGGTCATCACCACAGGCTGCAGGGGAATCTTGGCCAGGAGCAGCATTACTCCTCCCCCTCCTTCTTCACTGACCTTGGCATCTGCAGCCGTTCCTCTCACAAGAAAAATTCTTCACAACAGGCTGGCAGACGCCTCTCAGAATCTCTTCACATCATCCAGCTCATCTCCTCTCCACTTCTTGCAGCCGGGCTGGGCCGAGTCGGGCCCAATCGGCCACCTGGCAAGAGGCCAGAGGGTGAGGCCTGCAAGGCCCATGAGGCCTGCGCCTCCCCCTCTGCGCCTCTGCCCCCGCTCAGCTTCTTCACATCTTCTCTTCTCTCTTTTTTTTTTTCTGTTTTCCCCTTCTTAAATACCTTATCGCAGAGGTGTTATCACAGGACATTCTGCTACCAATCGGTTCGGCCTTGGCCAGCAGCAGGTCTGCCCTAGGCCCGGCCGAGTGCACTGAACAAAGGGGAGCGACTTCTAGCAGTTTCCTACAGAAGCTGCCACCTTAGGCCCCCCCCTCACTAACAAAACCACAACAACATTTGATAAGAGAAATTGTGGCCAGAAATTTATATACCACGGTGAGACAGGTGACTCAACAGTGTGACCTTTGCCTCCAGACTAATCCTAAAAATACCCCCAAAGCAGAAATGGGCCAGATTGGAAAAGGCAATGGGCCTGGACAACAATGGCAGGTTGATTTTACAGAACTTCCAAGAAAAGGGGGGTATCGATATTTACTGGTATGAATTGATACCTTTTCAGGTTGGCTAGAAGCATTTCCAACCAGAACAGCTAAGGCTCAGGAGGTAACTAAAGTATTGGTACAAGAGATAATACCATGTTTTGGGGTTCCAGCAACCATATCCTCTGACAGAGGACCACATTTTGTCTCAAAAGTAGTACAACAAATCAGCCACCATTTGGGTATAGATTGCCAACTTCATACCCCATATCGCCCTCAGTCGAGTGGCCAAGTGGAAAAAATGAACCACTTAATCAAACAGCAAATTGTGAAATTGGGGCAAGAAGCAAACCTGACATGGCCTCAGTCTCTCCCTTTAGCCCTTTTGCGTATGCGAACGAGACCAAGGGCGAAGGAAGGACTGAGCCCCTTTGAAATTTTGTATGGATGACCCTATGGAATACAGAGGGGGATGTCTATGCAAGCTGGGGACGAAATTATGACTTCCTACATGGTGGCATTGAGCAAACAGCTCAATAGAATTGGAAAGCATGTAATTGGGACCTGGAGAAGAAGTCTAGATGAACCTGTGCATGATATGCAACCTGGAAATTAATGTATATGTAAAGTCTCTTGCAGAAAAAACCTTGGAACCACAGTGGGAAGGACCATACCAGGTACTCCTCACCTCCTTTACAGAAATGAAGATCAGAGAGCAAAATACCTAGATACACCACACTAGGGTAAAAAAAAAAGGCACCACGAAAACTCTGGACTTTTGAAGTTCAGGAACCCCTAAAGCTTAAACTGAGAAGGTAGAATGTGGATTAAGGTTTGTGTCCATAATCCTTTGTATAGCAATTCGATGCGGCTTGTGGTGTTTTCAGAATACAGGAGATTCCTACAGTGAATGGAAAAGAAACCAATTACGACAAAGGCTTGAGTCTAACAAATATTTTGAGAAAATGCTAGATAGGGAAACACTATACTAGAATTAAATACAGTAAAAGAATTTACTAATTTTCTAGAAAAGGGGGGACTGAGAGAAGGAGTTAAAGAAATTTTAGTAGATATGGCATTGATTAATTATTGCTGTGCATACTAAGGAATCAAGTTGATAAATAGTGCTTAATGCAGCTGGCCCTGCCCAATTCTAACTTTTACATACTGTAGAAGGGGATAAAGTCCCTGTGGTGCATGTAAGGAATATGTTGGGGAAGACAGTCTGGGTTATTGCTCCCTTGGGCAAAAGCAAACCCACCCATGGGATTGCTTTTGCTCAAGGACCTGGGTGTACTTGGTGGGTGATACAGGAGGATGGGGAAGTCCAATGTGTACCTCAAGGAGATTTGATTTGAGGTGAAAATAGCCAATAATTTGAACTGTATGATGTTAGTTGCTGATAATACTGTATGTCTTTATTTCTCTAGCTGTTATATGTCATATAACAAGAAAGAATGAACTTTGATAAAACCGAGCAAAATGCAGCAGTGATGGAACCAGTACTGGATTTAGCAACTAGCATCCAACAAGTCGATATCAACACCTTCAACCTGCAGACCATGAACATAAACCAGTTGCACCAGATACACCAACTGAGCAAACACTGCATCATCTGTCCTGCCCTGAGAGACTGTTATGACAGATGGAGCCCAAAGTTATGGACTAAATGAACTCAACAGACATTTTGGAGGGATGGCCCATAGACTAAGTGAGTTATATCTGTGTGTATGTATATGTATGTTTATCAAAGACAAAAAAGGTGATGTTTAATTGGAAGGTGTAGTATCTGAGCATAATGTAGATGGTATGGAATAAGGGGTGGATAATGTCCTGGTTCTGGCTAGGATAGAGTTAACTGTCACCTGAGCTGGGAGAACTGGAACTGGTGGCCCCTATGGCTGGGGCACCCAGCTGGGATAGTTTACTAATTAGCCAACAGCTGGAGTAAGTTTACCCAAATGAGCCCAAGGGCCATTCCATCCCATGTGACATCATGCTCAGTATTTAAGTGAGGAGGGTGTTGAGGAGAGGGAGGAAAGTGGGTGTCAGGATTTGGTGAGAGCTATAGTACTGTATTTGTTTTCCATCTCTATTTTGTTTTCTTTTTTTTTTTGTTTGTTTGTTTCATTTCAACCCTTGCATTTTGCTCCCTTTTGTTTACCAATTCTCCCTTCTGTCCCGCTGGAGGGTGAGGGGAGTGAGTGAGAGACTGTGTAGCTCGATCCTGAGTGGGGCTAAACTATGACAGTTGAATGGGGCTTTGAGTGATCTGGTCTGGTGCAAGCTGTCCCTGCCCAGGGCAGGGGGGTTGGAATGAGATGATCTTTAAGGTCTCTTTCAGCCCAAGCCATTCTATGATTTATGATGTTTAAGTGAGGTTTGGTTTTGGTTTTGTTTTTTTTTTTGTGGGGGTTTTTTTTTTTTTTTTGTTGGCGTTTTTTTTTACCGATTCAGTTTCTGACTCACTACATAACACTTCTGACTGGCATATGGCCAAGGGTGGGACTGCAGCAGCAACCCCATCCATCAGTTTAAGCTGCCATGAAAAGGTCCTTCAAGGTCATTACCAGGCCACGACAGGGTGCCTGGCCTGGCAGCTGTGACCTTGGAGGTTTCCAATGCCTGATAGCTTGCGCAGGAGAGTTATGTCTGCAGCAGAGATACCAAACCACTCTCCAGCAGGGCTGACTGCAGTGGGCAGCTCTTTTCCAGCAGGAGCATGACCTCATACAGAGAAGATCTCTGAATATTTTTTTTTTTTTCCTATTTCTATTTTAAAATGTGCTTCAAGCTAAAATCTTCAGGAGGTTGTGTGTTGTGTGGTTTTTGTGGTTTTTTTGGTTGGTTTTTTTTTTCCCTTTCAGTGATGCATGTAGTTTGATTTCCTCAAGCTGATATTAATTCATTCCTTCCTCCATTCTGTTTTCCAAGAGAAATGTCTTAACGTTTGCAGAAAGCAACTATTGTTTTTGCACTTTAGAAATGTGAACATGTCACAATAACAATTAACTCTTAAACTTAACTAAACAGGCCTAATACTGTTAAGCTTAATAGGAACTTTGTCACCTCTGAGTACTTTTCTCTTTATTAATGATTCATTGTGAAGCACATGATTGCTGGTGTCACTTGCTCAGTCCTGCTTAACTGCAGTTGGATATAGCACTACCTCAATGCAATCATATCTCAGCCAGGGATATGCCCAGTGCGATACAAACAGCTCTGCAAGTTCTTTGTTGGATCTTGATGATAAGATGGAAGTAGAAGACCAGATAAAACCAGCCAGTGGATAGCAGCCTGGATATCAAATGCCGGGTGCCTGAGAGGGCTTGGTGGTTGGTTAAACCATCCAGGAATGGACTAACATGCTAAGTGGTTTGGGTTTGAAGATAATACTGCTAGGAAGAAGGCCAAGAGATAAAACCAGCATGGAAACTGAACATCTTGAGCTTTGAGGTGGTTCTTTAAGGCTGATTGAAGTGTGTAAAAGTCCGCACTGCCTCTGGATACCATCACTTTGTGACCAGCACTGAGGAGCTTCTCCATGCTGTCTCACGCAGCATATGTGAATACAACTAATACAACTCCATGTAGCCTGGATCAGGCTTGTACTTCTCATCACCAATAAATCACCATTTACAAAAGGCCACCTGTGAACCTACTTCAAAGGGGCTCAAAATTAGTCTTTGTCATCCTGAATCTCCCACCTAGACCCTATTCATTGAGAAGTCCTCCAAGCTTATCTGTAAGTAATCATACCACCAGTGCCTACAAGTAGAGTTCTTTGCAGGCATCAGCGAGGCTCTACAAGGGGACAGAACCCAGAGCGGTTGGTAACATGGACAGTGGGATACAGTGCACCCTCAGCAAGTTCGCTGACAACACCAAGCTGTGTGGTGCCGTCGACACGCTGGAAGGGAGGGATGCCATCCAGAGGGACCTTGACAGGCTGGAGAGGTGGGCCCGTGCCAACCTCATGAAGTTCAACCAGGCCAAGTGCAAGGTCCTGCACCTGGGTCATGGCAATCCCAGGCACAAATACAGGCTGGGCGGGGAATGGATTGAGAGCAGCCCTGAGGAGAAGGACTTGGGAGTGCTGGTGGACGAGAAGCTCAACATGAGCAGGCAATGCGCCCTTGCGGCCCAGAAGGCCAACCGCATCCTGGGCTGCATCAAGAGGAGTGTGGCCAGCAGGTCGAGGGAGGTGATTCTCCCCCTCTACTCTGCCCTGGTGAGACACCACCTGGAGTACTGTGTCCAGTTCTGGAGCCCCCAACACAAGAAGGACATGGACCGGTTGGAGAGGGGCCAGAGGAGGGCCATGAACATGGTCAGAGGGCTGGAGCACCTCTCTTATGAGGACAGGCTGAGAGAGTTGGGGCTGTTCAGCCTGGAGAAGAGGAGGCTCTGGGGAGACCTTATAGCAGTCTTCCAGTACCTCAAGGGGGCCTACAGGAAAGATGGGGAGACTGTTCAGTAGGGCCTGTTGTGATAGGATGAGGGGTAATGTTTTTAAAATAGAGGGAGGTAGATTCAGATTAGATATTAGGAAAAAAGTTTTTACACTTAGGGTTGTAGAACACTGGAACAGGTTGCCCAGAGAGGTGGTGGAGGCCTGTTCTGGTTTTGTTTAGTGAGGGGGGGCCTAAGGTGGCAGCTTCTGTAGGAAACTGCTAGAAGTCGCTCCCCTTTGTTCAGTGGACTCGGCCGGGCCTAGGACGGACCAAGGCCAAGCCAATTGGTAGCAGAATGTTTCCTGATAATGCCTCTACGATAACGTATTAAAGAAGGGGAAAACAGGAAGAGAAGATGTGAAGCAGCTGAGCAGGGGCAGAGAGGGGGAAGTGTGAGCCTTGTGGGCCTTGCAGGCCTCACCCTCTGGCCTCCCACCGGGCAGCTGACTGGGCCCAACTAGGCCTGGCCTGGCTGCAAGAAGTGGAGAGGAGATGAGAAGTGAATAAGATGTAAAAAGGATCCTGAGAGGTGTTTGCCAGCCTGTTGTGAAGAACTTTTCTTGTGAGAGGGACAGCTGCAGATGCCAAGGTCAGTTCAGAAGGAGGGGGAGGAGTAATGCTGCTTCTGGCCAAGATTCCCCTGCAGCCTGTGCTGATGACCATGGTGAGGCAGGCTGTCCCCCTGCAGCCCATGGAGGTCCACAGAGGGGCAGGTGGAGGCCTGAAGGAGGCTGTGGCCTGTGGAGGGCCTGCTGGGGCAGCTGTTCTGGAGGGACTGCACCCTGTGGAAGAGATGACCCACGGTGGAGCAGTTTCATGAAGGACTGTGGTCCATGGGAGGGACCCCACGAAGGAGCAGGGGAGGAATGCAAGGAGCTCTTCCCCCGACCATGAAGCAGCGGCATGAAACAACACGTGATGAACTGACTGTGACCCCCATTCCCTTTTTCCCCCCTGTGCCTCTCGGGGAGGGGGGAAGGTAGTAGAGATAATGTTAACCTCCATCCACCCCTCCCTCTTCCCGAGCTTATCTTGTTCTCTGTCTCATTCTCCTGCTAGTTTTAGAAATAAATGAATAGTTTTCCCCAAGTCGAGTCTGTTTTGCCTGTGACGGTAACTTTAAGGATTTCTCCCTGTCCTTATCTCAAACCTTGAGCCGTTTTTCCTTATATCATCTCTCCCTGTTCTCTCGGAGGGTGGGGGGAGTGAGAGCGAGACTGTGTAGTCTGGTCCTGATTGGGGCTGAACTACAGCAGTGCCCCATCCCTGGAAACGTTTAAGGCCAGGTTGGATGAGGCTCTGAGCAACCTGATCTGGTTGGAGATGTCCCTGCTCCTTGCAGGGGGGTTGGATTAGATGATCTTTAAAGGTCCATTCCAACGCAAACCATTCTATGATTTCTGATTGTCAAAAGGATTGAACGTTGAAATGTAGACATTAGCATTCACCGTCAGAGCTGTGGTTTCTATATATATGCTCTACACCTATATCCCTCTGGTTAGTGACCAGGTTGAAATACCTGACACTTGTTCTGGGCTTAAATCATGCACAAGGACAGTTACAGCTACTCAGCTGTGGTAGGATATCATTAAGCTTCTCTACTTAGCTCTGCCTGTGCTCTCAGCTTCCTTATTTTAAACATAGCTACCCTGCATGTATCAGTATATCACACCTAGATGTTCTTGTTTAAATGGTGGTTGCACCAGAAAGGGCTGGAGAACTAGGTGAGGGCAGCTATCATCTTTTCAAATGGTATCTGCCCTGAACAGGGTTTAGCAAAGTGATGCACGGATTTATCTGTCATGGTAGGAGGTGGTGACAGTCCTTGTATCTGTCACTTTCCCTTGAGTCCTGATAATCTGAAGTGTTATAACTCATAACTATTATCAGGCAATTCCAGAATAGCCAGAGTGGGAAGACCTCCCTCAGCAAGCTTGCTGCTCTCAGGTTCCTGAAAGAGAAATAATCTCCTGCTGAGATATTTCGCTCTAGTGGCCAAGAGATTTAGGAAGTGCGCAAGAGAGGCTAATCCTGGCATTCATCTCAGCAGGGCTTCAAAAACATGAGCATCAGCATGTATGACGCAGAAAGGTGTCTTTGAGCAGTTCCCACCAGCAGAGTACATTAAACTCCCTCAAAGCCAGTGTACGCATCCTGGGCCAGCCTCTGGGACAAGCAGTATATAATTTGTTTCTCAGTGAGCTTTTACCCAAGGTCCGGATGATGACTCTTAGATCCTCACGCACAGTCCAATTTCATGTCTGCTGCTCTACTGTAGCCTTGTGATTCCTAAGCTATATATCGTGGCATATTTATTCTGACACTCTGTGAGCATGCAAGTTAGTGCTGCCCTACCAGGCTGAGCAAAGGCTTCTAAATATATTAGGGAAGGAGAAAGATCTGGGATGGCTTCCAATTTTAACCAAGGTCACATTGGTGAGTGCTGGTGTGCAGTGCAAGGATATTATGCACAGCATCTTTCATGCGAGCTGTATTCCAGGTGCATATGGCATTTCTGTAGTTGTCCTGGTTCTGGCTAGGATAGAGTTAACTGTCACCTGAGCTGGGAGGAGAACTGAAGCTGGTGGCCCCTATGGCTGGGGCACCCAGCTGGGATAGTTAATTAATTAGCCAACAGCTGGGGTAAGTTTACCCAAATGAGCCAAAGGGCCATTCCATCCCATCTGACATCATGCTCAGTATATCAGTGAGGAGGGTGCTGAGGAGAGCTTCCTGCTCTGTGGGAGGAACCTGGGTGTTGGGATTTGTTGTAAGCAGTTATACTGTATTTGTATTCCATCGCTGTTTTGTTTTTTTCTTTTGTTATTGCTGTTAAATTTACTTTTTGTTTAATCTCAACCCACGTGTTTTTGCTGTTTGTTTGTTTGTTTGTTTACCAGTTCTCCCTTCTATCCCACTGGAGAGCGGGGGGAGTGAGAGAGAGACTGCGTAGTCTGGTCCCGATCGGGGCTGAACTACAACAGTTATTTTGGCACCCAGCATGGGGCATGAAGGGTTGAGATAACAACAGATCTGTCTTCTTATGCTTGAAACTAATTGGTTTATGCACACTTATTGTATTGGTTGTTAGCTACTGGTCACGATGTGGCAGTGGTTAATTATGTTGTTGTATTGTCTACGCTCCTATATGTACTATGTGTTCCCAGTGGTGGTGTTTATCACCTCAGGGAAGATGATGAGAATTATCCTTATGTTATACTATGCCATATCAATCTATGACATGGTGACATCAATGGCTTTAAAGATAAATTGGTATTCCTATGCGGACAGCTTCCCCAATTCTTCCACTTCCAGGGTAGTTAAACCACTTTTTGAGAATTTTGAAGATCTGGGGGATATTCAAGCCATTGTGATGTTGTTGTTATGTATCTTCAATGTGTGCCAAGTCTTGTCTAGAGCTGCAAACCCACTTTTTGGGAATCTCCTCCCAAGATTTACCCTAAGGCAAGATACTAATACGTGGCATGGTATGAGGGAGAACAAACTGACCTGCAATGTAGGTACTCAAACTCCAGCAACAGGCATTGCAGCTGAATCAGAGGGTGAACCTGTGCTGGTATCAGTTGCCCCTGTATACAAGAAGACTTGGAAGCAGAAGTCAGCTTGTTTAGTGAGGGATGAAGAAGCCTCTTCTAGGAGGGAGCAGGAGGAAGAAGAGGAAGGTTTATTTGCTTCATGCCAAGGAAGAACTTGGCAGGCAGGCCCTTCCTCTTCCTCAGAGGAAGAACTCCCAAATGAGACAGTAAGCACCCGATTTCTATGTTGCAATAAGGGCACGGACTCCATGGATGGTGTACCGGAGACCTTTATTGTCCGTCTGTTGGATACCTGGAGTATCAGGGACACTTAGTGAACAATCCAGACCGAATGGAATTGTTATGTTTGTGAGCAGCAGGCCTCAAGGACATCACTGAAGCTGCCTGTGAGAAAATAATGAGGCCGCCTGTGAGAAAGTAAACAAAGCAACCTTGAAGAAGATCGCAAACAACTTTGAGAAAGTGAAAACATGAAAAGTGCAGGACTTTCCAGGTTAACGGGACTTTCCAGATTAGCTAACTGCAAGTAGGAGGGATATGCAAATGTAACCATTAGAGCTTAAGCCAATCACGCAATGACTAGTAGGCATATTTTATCTTAGCAATATAAATATGCGCATCCGGGACTAATAAATCGAACTATGCTTATTACTCATATTGAGTCTTTTGTCGTACGTTCCTCCGTCGCTCACATCCGTCAGCCTAAGTCTTTTATATCTTTTCTCAGTTACACGCGGAATGCACGCGCTTAATCATCTAATTTAATTGGTAGCAATATACTCTTCACATGCCTTAAACTTCATTTGGATTGGTTATATATTTTTAGTTGTCTTTACTATTTTTGCCTTTGGTATTTACTTGTCTTGCTCTAATTGCTGGTTTTTGTTATTGAGCAAGTGGTGTTCAAGGACATAGCTCAAATTCTTTAATATCAGACAGCTGTGCTGCACTCTCTGTTCCCACACTTCTGTCCCTGAGCGAGCTGTGAGACATGCAAAAAGATTTTAGCTGTCATCCTGGTGAGCACATTATCAGCTGGCTGCTGTGGTGCTGGGATAATGGGGCCAATAGCTTGGAATTAGAAGGCAGAGAAGCTAGGCAGCTGGGATCCATTTCTAGCGAAGCAAGCATTGACAAAGCAGTTGGAAAAGGGACACAAGCCCTCAGCCTCTGGAGGAGACTCCTGTCAGGTGTGAAGGAGAGGTGTCCTTTCAAGGAGGATGTAAAGTGTCACCCAGGCAAGTGGGCCACCACGGAGAGGGGCATCCAGTACCTGAGGGAATTAGCTGTGCTGGAGGTCATTTATGATGATCTGGACAATGAGCAGTTACCTAAGGCTCCAGATGAAGTCAGATTCACACGACAAATGTGGCAGAAGTTTGTTGAAAGTGCACTGTCTATGCCAACTCATTGGCAGTTATGACCTGGAAAGATGGAGAGGAACAAACAGTGGATGAACTGGCTGGCTGACTCCAGCAGTACAAGGAAAGTCTGTCTTCCTCCCTATGGGCCTGTGTCTCGGCTGTGGAGAAACTGTCCCAGGAGTTCCAGCAATTCAAAGAGGATATGTCTTGTTCCCCACTGGTACGGGCCAATATTTCAGCTATTAGGAGTAAATGTTTCCCTGCTCAAGAGAGACGGTACACGCGGTGGGGTACCCTGTGGTTTACCTTGCGTGACCAAGGAGAGGACATGAGGGAGTGGGATGGGAAACCTACCTCTGCCCTAGAGGCACAGATATGTGAGTTGTGTGGAAAAACCATTGCAAATAGAAGTTCTCCCCGGAAAATGGCTGCACCAGTCTCCAATAGGCAGAGTAGAAGGAATAGCCTTAGTTCTGACCCTCTTGAAGAGACCTCTCATGCCTATTTGAAATAAATGAACAATGAATACTGTGGTGTCCTGGTTTCAGCAGGGATGGAGTTAATTTTCTTCTCAGTAGCCGGTGTGTTTTGGATTTTGTGTGTGAAGAATGTTGATAAAAACATTCTGATGATACGAGTTGTTGTTAATGAGACCAAGGACACTGTCTGGCTTTCCAAGTCTCGTTAAGGTCTCGTTAACGTGTAGATGCGGGAAGCTGGGTGAAAGACAGACAGAATAATTGATCCAAACTGGCCAAAGAGAGTATTCCATGCCATAAATGTCATGCTCAGTATATAAGTGGGGATTGCCCATGGGAGGGGGCATCATTTTCTGGTATTCCTTTTCTTTTCGGACATTCTTGTCGGGTATCCGTTTGGGCACCCTTGGCATCCTTTTCTTCTCTCTTGCTTGCTGGCATCGTTCCCTCTACCTTGCTAGCTTGCTCTCCCCCTTTGCTTGCTGCTCGGTGTTGTTCTTGTGATCGCTGCTCGGGACGGGCTGCGTCGGTCGTTCGGACATCGGGTGGTGAGAAATTGTTCATTTTTCATATTTTATATATATTAATATCCTTATATCCTGTTAGCTTTGTAGTTTTTCGTATTTTTAGTAAACTGTTTTTATCTCAACCCACGAGTTTTCCTTTCTTCCCAATTTCTCTCCCCTGTCCCACTGGGTAGGGGGAGGGTGAATAAGAAACTGTGTGGTGGTTTAGCCCGGATCACCACAGTCTTTTTGGCGCCCAACGTGGGGCACGAAGGGGCCTCACTAGATCAGTCGTGAGATCATCGGACCTTAGTCTGAGGATCCAAGGTTCAAGCCCCGGTCAGTCCCGAAGGGTTGAGATAAGGACAGGTTTGAACACAGTGTGTTGAAAACAGATTTGTTACAAGTGTTCATTAAGCCGGTTTGGTCATCGCTGGGCACAATGTTGTTTTATTTGTTCTCGCAGTTGTTTTTAGAGCTGTATTGGGCAGCACCCTACTTGCCGTATTTTCTGTTTGTCGGTGTTTATGCACGGTTTATCAATGCAGTGTGTTGGATTAAGATTATGGTTGTGCTGTGCTATGCGGCACTGATTTGTTTAGTGAGATTGCTGGTAATGGGACCATTTTCATATTTGTACTCAATGGTGGCGGGCAGTGTGCAGAGCGAGGAGGCAGAGGCAGCTCCACCCGGGTATTTCGGGAGCCATCTTGTGGGTGTTGTTTGGAACTATACCTCTTGTTTTGTTCCGGGAAGCCAGGCCGCGGGGGGAACATCTGTTTACAGCTTTCCCCACCTCACCAAGCTAATTTCAACAGCTTTTGAGAATTTTGAATACCCTTTTGATACCCCTACCACCGTGTTCATGGTGACAAGTCTCTTGCAGCTATCTCAGATCTTGATATTGATGAAGTTTAAACAATTTTTAAAAAGTATTATGGCTCCTCCAATCCCCGCAACAGACACTGTGGCTACTCAAACTGCTGCTACAAATACTGCAGCTACTTCAGCCGCTACGGCAGGCACTGCAGCTACCCCAGCCCCTGCTACGGGCACTGCGATTGCTTCAGCCCCCACGCCAGACACTGTGGCTACTCAAACCTCGGCAAGCAGTACCAAAGAGAAACCGAAAAACCAATCATCCACACCAGTATCAGTTGCCCCTGTACAGAAGAAATACACCAAAAAATCAGTTCGCATAGTGAAAGATGATGATGAACCAGGCCCATCACATGATCAGGGAGAGGCAGAAGGGGAGGTAGTCACCCGGTCCCTATCCCTGAGTGAGCTGCGAGATATGCGAAAAGATTTCAGCCGTAATCAAGGTGAGCAACTTGTCACCTGGTTGCTCCGATGCTGGGACAGTGGGGCCAGTAGCCTGGAATTAGAAGTCTGGGATCCCTGTCTAGGGAAGCGGCCATTGACAGGGCGATTGGAAGAGAGTCAGCAGCCTGCAGCCTCTGGAGGCGACTCCTGTCAGGTGTGAGGGACAGGTATTTCTTTAAGGAAGATATTGTATGCCACCCAAGCAAGTGGACCACCATGGAGAGAGGTATCCAGTTTCTGAGGGAATTAGCTGTTCGGGAGCTGATTTATCATAACCTGGATGACCCACGGACATCCGTAGATCCAGATGAAATTGAATGCACCCGACCCATGTGGCGGAAATTTGTACAGAGTGCACCATCATCGTATGCCACCTCACTGGCAGCAATGAGTTGGAAAGATGATGAGATGCCACCAGTACGTGCAGTGGCTAACCAGCTCCGACAATATGAAGACAATCTCTCTTCCCCGATGCGGGCCTGTGTCTCAGCTATAGAAAGACTGACTGAGAAATCTGAAAGCCAGTTTGAAAAACTGTTAGAAAAACTATCTGAGGTGTGTCAGAAACTTGAAGATTCTTGCTCCCCACCTGCACGGACCAATATCTCAGCTATTAGAAGAAGACCTCATCCTCCTCCTGCTCAAGGGAGACGGTACACCCGACGAGATGACCTATGGTTTACCTTGTGTGACCAAGGAGAGGATATGAGGAAGTGGGATGGAAAGCCTACCTCGGCCCTAGAGGCACGTGTACGTGAGTTGCGAGGTAAAACAATCACAAAGGGAGGTTCTTCCAGGCAATTTGCTGCTCCAGTCTCCAGTGGGCAGTTCCCCAGACAGCGTAGAAGGGCTGATCTCACCTCTGATCCTATGGAAGGAACTTCTGATTCATATTCACAGAAAGTGAATAGAAAATATTATAAACAGGACTAGAGGGGCCCTGCCTCCAGCCAGGCGGAGGAGAGGGACAACAGAGTTTATTGGACTGTATGGATTAAATGGCCTGGCACATCAGACCCACAGAAGTATAAAGCTCTAGTAGACACTGGTGCACAGTGTACCCTAATACCATCAAGCTATAAAGGGGCACAACCCATTTGTATTTCTGGAGTGACAGGAGGATCCCAAGAGCTGACTGTGCTGGAGGCTGAAGTAAGTTTGACAGGGAATGAGTGGCAAAAGCACCCCATAGTGACTGGCCCAGGTGCTCCATGCATTCTTGGTATAGATTACCTCAGGAGTGGGTATTTCAAAGACCCAAAAGGGCACCGGTGGGCTTTTGGTATAGCCACCGTGGAGACAGAGAAAAATAAACAACTGTCCATCTTGCCCAAGCTCTCAAAGGACCCTTCCGTTGTGGGAAAGCTGAAGGTTGAAGAACAAAAGGTGCCAATTGCTACTACCACGGTGCACCGGCGGCAATACCGCACCAACTGAGACTCCACAATCCCCATCCTCAAGCTGATTCGTCGACTGGAGAGCCAGGTAGTGATCAGCAAGTCCCGTTCACCCTTTAACAGTCCCATATGGCCAGTGCGAAAATCTAATGGAGAATGGAGACTATCGTGGCCTAAATGAGGCTACACCACCACTGAGTGCTGCTGTGCCGGACATGCTAGAACTTCAGTATGAACTGGAGTCGAAAGCAGCCAAGTGGTATGCCACCATCGATATTGCCAATGCGTTCTTCTCCATTCCTCTGGCACCAGAATGCAGGCCACAGTTTGCTTTCACTTGGAGGGGTGTCCAGTACACCTGGAATCGACTGCCCCAGGGGTGGAAACACAGCCCCACCATTTGCCATGGACTGATCCAGACTGTACTAGAAAAGGGTGGAGCTCCAGAACACCTGCAGTACATTGATGACATCATTGTATGGGGCAACACAGCAGCAGAAGTTTTTCAAAAAGGAGAGAAAATAATCCAAATCCTTCTGAAAGCCGGTTTTGCCATAAAACAAAGCAAAGTCAAGGGGCCTGCACAAGAGATCCAGTTTTTAGGAGTAAAATGGCAAGATGGACGTCGTCACATTCCAGTGGATGTGGTCAACAAAATGACAGCTATGGCTCCACCAGCTAACAAAAAGGAAACACAAGCCTTTTTAGGTGTTGTGGGTTTCTGGAGAATGCATATTCCAAATTACAGTATGATTGTAAGCCCTCTCTATGAAGTGACTCGAAAGAGGAATGATTTTAAATGGGGCCCTGAACAACGACAAGCCTTTGAACAAATTAAACAGGAGATTGTTCATGCAGTAGCCCTTGGGCCAGTCCGGACAGGACAAGATGTGAAAAACATCCTCTACACCGCAGCCGGGGAGAATGGCCCTACCTGGAGTCTTTGGCAGAGAACACCAGGAGAGACTCGAGGTCGACCCCTAGGCTTTTGGAGCCAGGGATATAGAGGATCCAAGGACCGCTATACTCCAACTGAAAAAGAGATACTGGCAGCATACGAAGGAGTTCGAGCTGCTTCAGAAGTGATTGGTACTGAAGCACAGCTCCTCCTGGCACCCTGACTGCCAGTGCTGGGCTGGATGTTCAAAGGGAAGGTCCCCTCTACACATCATGCAACTGATGCTACGTGGAGTAAATGGGTGGCACTGATCACACAGCGAGCCCGAATAGGAAACCCCAATCGCCCAGGAATCTTAGAAGTAATCACAGATTGGCCAGAAGGCAAAGATTTTGGAATGCCGCCAGAGGAAGAGGTGACACGTGCTGAAGAAGCCCCACCATACAACAACCTCCCAGAAGATGAGAGGCGATATGCTCTGTTCACTGATGAATCCTGTCGTGTTGTGGGAAAACATCGAAAGTGGAAAGCTGCTGTGTGGAGTCCTACGCGACGAGTGGCAGAAGCCACTGAAGGCCAAGGTGAATCAAGTCAGTTTGCAGAGGTGAAAGCCATCCAGCTGGCTTTAGACATTGCTGAACAGGAAAAATGGCCAAAACTCTATCTCTACACTGACTCATGGATGGTGGCAAACGCTCTGTGGGGGTGGTTAAAGCAATGGAAGCAGAGCAACTGGCAGCGCAGAGGCAAACCCATCTGGGCTGCTGCACTGTGGCAAGATATTGCTGCCCGGCTAGAGAAGCTTGTTGTAAAAGTACGTCACGTAGATGCTCATGTACCCAAGAGTCGAGCCACAGAAGAACATCAAAACAACCAGCAAGTGGATCAGGCTGCTAAGATTAAAGTTTCCCAAGTGGACTTAGACTGGCAACACAGGGGTGAACTCTTTTTAGCTCGGTGGGCCCATGACACCTCAGGCCATCAAGGAAGAGATGCAACATACAAATGGGCTCGTGATCGAGGGGTGGATTTAACCATGGACACTATTGCACAGGTTATCCATGAATGTGAATCATGAGCTGCAATCAAGCAAGCCAAGCGGCTAGAGCCTCTGTGGTATGGAGGACGATGGCTGAAGTATAAATATGGAGAGGCCTGGCAGATTGATTACATCACACTCCCACAAACCCGCCAAGGCAAGCACCATGTGCTTACAGTGGTGGAAGCAACCACTGGGTGGCTAAAGACCTATCCCGTACCCCATGCCACTGCCTGAAACACTATCCTGGGCCTTGAGAAGCAAGTTCTCTGGCGACATGGCACTCCAGAAATAATTGAATCGGACAATGGGACTCATTTCCGAAACAACCTCATAGACACCTGAGCCAAAAAGCATGGCATCGAGTGGGTATCTCACATCTCCTATCATGTACCAGCCTCTGGAAAGATTGAATGGTACAATGGACTGCTGCAAATTACACTGAAAGCAATGGGTGGTGGGACCTTCAAAAACTGGGATAAACATTTAGCAAAAGCCACCTGGTTAGTCAACACTCAGGGATCCACCAATCGAGCTGGCCCTGCCCAATCAGAACTTTCACATACTGTAGAAGGGGATAAAGTCCCTGTGGTGCATGTAAGGAATATGTTGGGGAAAACAGTCTGGGTTATTCCTCCTCTGGGCAAAGGCAAACCCATCCGTGGGATTGCTTTTGCTCAAGGACCTGGATGTACTTGGTGGGTGATGTGGGAGGATGGGGCAGTCCAATGTGTACCTCAAGGAGATCTGATTTTAGGTGAGAACAGCCAATAATTTTAACTGTGTATCATAATTTCTGTAGTTCTCATATGTCATATCAAAGGTATTGCAGCAAGAACCACCCTCATCAGTGAAGAATGAAACTGAGTGACATCCAGCAGTGATGGAATCAGAACCGGCACCCAACAACTTCTTTGAGATCAGCATCTTCAACTCGCAGACCATGGACGTGATACACCAGCTGCGCCAGAGGTACCAGCTGTGAGTTCCAGATGCAGTATGTAACAACCCACACTGCATTCCATCTCTCCTGCCCTGAGAGACTCTTATGACAGATGGAGCCCAAAGTCATGGTCTAAATGAACTCAACAGACTTTGGAGGTATAGCTCATAGATTGAGATAGTGATATCTGTGTGTATGTATATAAGCATGACGTAAATGGTATGGAATAAGGGGTGGATACTGTCCTGGTTTCAGCAGGGATGGAATTAATTTTCCTCTCAATAGCCAATGTGTTTTGGATTTCATATGTGAAGAATGTTGATAAAAACACTGATGATACGAGTTGTTGTTAGTAAGACCAAGGATACTGTCTGGCTTTCCAAGTCTCATTAAAGTCTCATTAACATGCAGATGCGGGAAGCTGGGCGAAAGACAGACAGAATAATTGACCCAAACTGGCCAAAGAGAGCATTCCATGCCATAAACGTCATGCTCAGTATATAAGTGGGGGTTGCCCATGGGAGGGGGGCATCCATTCTGGCATGCATCCTTGGCATACATCTTTTCTCCATCTCTCTTGCTTGCTGGCATCGTTCCCTCTACCTTGCTGGCTCACTCTTCCCCTGTTGGATACCTGGAGTATCAGGGACACTTAGTGAACAATCCAGACCGAATGGAATTGTTATATTTGTGAGCAGCAGGCCTCAAGGACATCACTGAAGCCTCTTCTGAGAAAGTACTGAAGCCACCTGTAAGAAAGTACTGAAGCCACCTGTGAGAAAATAATGAGGCCGCCTGTGAGAAAGTAATGAAGCTTCCTGTGAGAAAGTAAACGAAGCAACCTTGAAGAAGATCGCAAACAACTTTGAGAAAGTGAAAACATGAAAAGTACGGGACTTTCCAGGTTAACGGACTTTCCAGATTAGCTAACTGCAAGTAGGAGGGATATGCAAATGTAACTATTAGAGCTTAAGCCAATCACGCAATGACTAGTAGGCATATTTTATCTTAGCAATATAAATATGCGCATCTGGGATTAATAAATGGAACTACGCTTATTACTCATATTGAGTCTTTGTCATATGTTCCTCCGTCGCTCGCAAATGGCGCCCGAACAGGGACGTAGTAGAAGACACTGCTATCGGAGCAGCGGAGGCAGAGAAGCACCGGGAGCAGTGACCGGGGGGCAAGATCGACTACGCATTTGTCCTTCAGATGCGACGATCCGGAGCCTGAACCGCTGAAACAGGGGTTCGGCGTCTGCCAGGGCTACAGGACAAGCTGCAAAAAAGGGGTGCCATAATCAGGGAGCACCAATAGTGAGTACTTAATCAGGGAAAAAGGAGTGCCTTAATCAGGGAGCACCAATTGTGAGTACTTAATCAGGGAAAAAGGGGGTGCCTTAATCAGGGAGCACCAATTGTGAGCACTTAATCAGGGAAAAAGGGGGTGCCTTAATCAGGGAGCACCAATCGTGAAACTGCTGGCAGTAATGGAAAAGGAGGTAGCCCTAGAATTATTATGCTCTCTATGAGAGGACTGAGTTATGACTCGGCTGTCCTAGAAGCTTTGCTGCAGTGGGCAAAGAAAAGGGAATTAATCCCCACAGTTGATGATCCTTTTGAACTCCTGACATGGGAAAAGATAAGAAAAAAGCTGTGGGATGAAATAAGTAAGGGATCTCCACTGTGTGGAAGCTAATTAACAAAACATTGATAAGCATGAAAGCCGAACGTTCAGTTGCCGCATCTGCTTTTGCGGCCTTAACTCCAGCTGGCGGGTCCACCTCCGCTACTAGCATGCTGTTCTCGGGTTTAACGAGCCCTGCCGCCGCCCCGGCTCGTGCTGAGGGTGGGGGGGTTCGAGCCCCAGCAAGGACTCCAGGAAATGCAGCCACAGCCCCTATAACTATAGATATGCGGGCACCAGAGGGAAAAACTGCCAAAGGCTTTTCACCACCATCAGATGTACCACCGCCAGGCACCGCGCCACGCTGCGCCAGTGCAGGCTCAGAGTCACGAGCCTTTTCGCCGGCGCCAACAGCGCCGGTTTATCCCCCGTTACCATCTTCTTCCCTGCCATCACGGTAGGAGGAAGAGAGGGATGAACATTCATCCGGCTTGAAGGACGCACAGCTGCAAGAGATGCTAAAAAGGCTGGAAGCCCTAGAGATTCGCCTAGAAGCGTCGCTGGGAAACTTGTCAACTCCTTCGCCTGTGCCACATCGAGACCTGCCAGTGTCCAACCTATTTGTTCCAAATGGAGCATCGGGTGAGATCAGTCTTTTTGCACCTTTGCAAGGGATGCCGGCGGGAGGGGCCGGGGATCTGAATCCAACAGCGCGGTGGAAAGGGGCGATTCGAGATGCCGTGATAGAAGGACAGCCTTTTCCCATGGCATTTCCAGTTGTGACTGATAATACTGGGAAAAGTGTGTGGAAAGCATTAGACTGGAAAATATTGAAGGAAGCTAAAAGCGCAGTTACTCAGTATGGGCTAAAATCATCATATACTCAGTCTGTGTTGCAGCATATTTTTTTTTGTCACAGTTGTTAGCTCCTTATGATATTAGAGTGATTGTCCAGATGCTTTTGCTACCGTCGCAGCAGCTGCAGTTCTTTCAGTACTGGCAGGCTGCTTGTGATAGGGCAGCTGCATCGCCTCGACAACAGCGTGATCCGTTATTCGGGGTGCAAACTCAAATGCTGATGGGAGCGGGACCCTACACACGATCTGATTGGCAAGCGCAATTTGCTACCGAAGTGTTACAACTGGGCCAAGATTTGGCTTATAGAGCGCTTGCTAGGGTGTACGATGAAAAGTCCGGACCTGCCTTTACATCAATAAGACAAGGTCCCACAGAACCATATGGGAAATTTATTGATCGGTTGCACACTGCAATTATGGCTCACCCTGATCCGGATGATGACATGAAAGCAAAGTTCTTAGATATGCTTGCCTTTAATAATGCTAATAAAAAAAAAAAAAACAAACAAAAAAAAAAAAACAAAAAAACCCCAAACAAACAAACAAACAAAAAAGACTAAGAGAGCCCTTAGTGTGCTGCCAAAAGGATCTAGTACAGGGCAACTGCTGGAAGCTGCCGAGCGAATGTTAGAACAAGAAAAGGCTACAGTCATGGCTGCTGCTGTAGGTGCAGCAGTTAAACCGTTGATATCAATAAAGCGGCGCGTGATTAACTGTCTGTAACCCCCATTCCCTCTTCCCGCCCCCCCCGCCCCCCATCCCTGTCCCGCTCAGGGGGCAGGGGAGGGAAGTGGAGATGGTGTTAAGCCCGGGAAGAGGGAGGGGTGGGGGGAGGTTGTCTTGTTCCCTTTTTCCTTATCCTGCTTTGGTTTAAGTGGTGGTCTGTTTTGCTTGTAGCGGTGGCTTTAAGGATCCCTCCCTATTCTTGTCTTAAACCTCGGGTTTCAGTTTTCTTTCCTCCTATATGCCCGGGGCCACAGCCGCCGCCAGGCGCCCCCACCCCCCCCCCGCCCCTGACATGGTTAACAGATACTCCTGTCTGAGTCGAGCTTTGTATAAGTGGAAGGACCGTTCCCTCTTATAACATGGGGGAAGGGATACTCATGTCTTTACAGGAGCAGTAAACAAGTGGATCCCTGTCTGTATCATCTGCGGGTAAGCCTTTCAGAACATGTTTGGTTGACCTGCCAGATACCGGTAGGACGGCAACTCTGTGTAAAACAGCAGCAGCCACGAGTGCTGAGTGCTCAAACTACAAAAGATGGAACTTTTTTTGATCAGTAAAGATGGACTTCTGTCTATTTTTTTTAACTATTCAAGAGCTAATGTTTCTAGAGGGGTAATGATTGTAAATGCTTTAAGATCTATACATTGCAACGACACAGCATGACGTAATCATGCGAGCACATATCAAAATCCAGACAGCATAAAAGACCTAAACGAAGCATACATAGCATTGAATCTGGTTGCCAAGATAATACAGGGTTTTGGAAACTAAGTAAAATTATTGCTGCTTCAGTCTTTACACCTGGTGTGGCAAGTGCCTAGGCGTTAACTACGCTAAATAAATTGGACTGTTGGCTTGCTAAGCAAATAAATACAACTGCGTCAGCACAATCACCGCTGCTAACTGATGTAGATTCTATATACTATGCTACTTTACAAAACAGAACCGCTGTTAGCCTGCAGAGCACATATTTGACAGGCCTTGTTGCATGTGCTGGCCACGCGTGCAGCAACGTCTGGTCAGTACTCTTTCACTGAATCTGCTGAGGGTATAAACAGAGGTGGCTCGGAGCGAAGGGGAGAGGACGGGCCCAGAGCACACTTTATTAACAACAGGGGACGCCCTGAAGGTGCTGCGCCTGTCTCCCTTCTCTGCTCTGACCCGGCTGATAACCATCCTCTTGCTCAGCGGTGTCTTTGGCGTAGTTGGGTTAGTAACAGAATAGATCAGCAATAGATTTTTTTTATTATTAGCACAAAATCATGATTGTCAGGATTTTGATGGGCTTTGCTGCATGAATCTGTCTGATCATTCGGAATCTATTCACAAAAGTATTCAAAACTTGCAAAAAGGAGTACAAAACCAGCAACAAAGTGATGGTTTTGATATATTCATAAATCTTTTGGTGACTTGATATAAGCTTGTTACTAATAGCTGTAGGATGCTTATTCATTCCTTTTATATATGTATTTTGATCTGTATTCTGTGTCTTAAAATGTGTGCAGACTTTAATAGATAAAGCGTTGAAACAAGCCTCTTCTCATAAACAAAGAAGGGGGAGATGTGGTATTTCGCTGAGTCAGTACGGTGTCAGTGAAAGCACACCGACCTTGGGGGAGGAATGCAATCATGCTCTCAGGAAGAAAGCCATGGAATGAGAAGGGAAGCTTTAAGATACAAACCATTGTTAGCAGAATTTATGGCTTGTTTCAAGAGAGGCCTGCAGAAAACTAGTCATTGCTCTTGTAGATAAGAAAGTTACTGGAGTTGTTATATCTATAATAGTAGAAAAATGTTATAGTAGAAAATTACTAGAAGGTAGCGAAACTTAGCTTTGCTTCGTAATCATGAATATGTATAACGTGTGATCAGTAATTTTATTAACTAAGCTTGTGTGTGGCATAACTGGGTGGTTGCTGTCCTTGGTTAAAATCGGAATTGTGATACTAGGCATCATACTAGGCATAATCATTAACATACCATGCTTGCAAAAAATGATTAACAACTCAATACAGACAATCTGGCTCAAAAAAAAAAAAAAACCCAACAAAAAAACCAAACCAAAACAAAAAAAACCCAAACAACCATGAACCTAGTTGATATTGTAGTAAAATAAGGTCAGGAGTACCAAAAAGGGCTATAGGAGGACCATGTTATTTTGGAAAATTGATAATGTTTGCTCCATCTATGAGAACATTATGGAATCATACGCGAGCAAGAAGATCGCTAAAAGTATTGACTCCCCATTGTGACAGCAATTTAACCCTGTTGGGTACAGCTGAGCAGATAGCATTATCTTTATTTGTTCCTTGGGCAGCAACTGCAAAAACTTTAGCTAACTTAAATAAATTAGCTTGTTGGGCACAAAAGCAAATGAATTTAACCTCTAGCATGTTATCAGGATTATTAGAAGACATGGATAGCATGCGTCATGATATTTTTGCAGAATCTAGCAGCCATTGATTTTTTGTTATTAGCGCATAAGTGGGTCTGGATTGTTCAAAACAAAAAGGGGGATTTGTTGGATACCTGGAGTATCAGGGACACTTAGTGAACAATCCAGACCGAATGGAATTGTTATGTTTGTGAGCAGCAGGCCTCAAGGACATCACTGAAGCCGCTTGTGAGAAAGTACTGAAGCCGCCTGTAAGAAAGTACTGAAGCCACCTGTGAGAAAATAATGAGGCCACCTGTGAGAAAGTAAACAAAGCAACCTTGAAGAAGATCGCAAACAACTTTGAGAAAGTGAAAACATGAAATGTACGGGACTTTCCAGATTAGCTAACTGCAAGTAGGAAGGATATGTAAATGTAACCATTAGAGCTTAAGCCAATCACGCAATGACTAGTAGGCATATTTTATCTTAGCAATATAAATATGCGCATCTGGGATTAATAAATGGAACTACGCTTATTACTCATATTGAGTCTTTGTCGTACGTTCCTCTGTCGCTCGCATTCCCCCTATTTTGCTTTCTGCTCGGTGTCATTTCCATGATCGCTGCTCGGGCTGCATCGGTCATTTGGACATCAGGTGGTGAGAAATCGTACATTGTTCATTTTGTATATTGTATATATATTAATATCCTTACATTCTGTTAGCTTTGTAGTTTTTAGTATTTTAGTAAACTGTTTTTATCTCAACCCACGAGTTTTCCTTTCTTCCCAATTTCTCTCCCCTGTCCCGCTGGGTAGGGTGAGGGTGAATAAGAAACTGTGTGGTGATCCGGGCTAAACCACCACAGGAGGGCTGCTGGGATACAAGAACACAGGGATGGGGAAGCTCCAGTAACCCCACAAGGAATTTGGGGCTGCCCAGCACCTCTAACCTCTACAGAAGCGTCTCCTAGCTCCAAAGACGAACTTGTTTTGTCATGCATTGACCTGAACTTCTGTATCGGCTGTTCGTGGAAGCAGTCAGCGCGTGCAACAAGAGTCTGGGGCGATAAAGCCTCAGTGCCACGTGCCAGTGTGCAGATAGATGCTCATGGGGACTTTGAGCAAGATGCAATGCTGAGGTTGGAGTGCTGGGAGCTCTCAAGTCCCATTAAATCCAAGATGAATCTAAAACATTTGCCTTGAGTGAAAAGTGTTCAGGCTGGTGATCAATATCTCTTCAGGCTTGCTCGTGTTAGAGCTGGGATGAGTTTAGCAGGGCATGGGGCTGTGTTCAATCCCTGCATTTGGGATTTAGCAATAGCAACTTTTTTTCTATAGCTCTCTGGGCTGTCATCGACCTTGGCCATGGCGCTAAGGCCCATGCAGCAGTACCGTGATAGCAGAGGTTGTATCTCACCATGCTTTGCTGGTGGCTGTGCCAGCTGCTGCTCTGAGCCTTGCCAACTCAGCCCTGGCTTGGCTCTGGGGTCCTTTCCAGCCATCTCAGCTCTCAGCATGGCACAGAGATACAAAAATGCAGCTGATTCTCACCATAACGTGCAGTTCACCAATACCTTCTGAAGTCCTCAGGGAGGGGAACGTGAAGACACTCACTTGAGAAATTAAGGAGTGGACAAAGAAGGCAAGAGGGGGGGCTTGGGTCTCCATGAGGGAACCAAACGGTGCAGGAGAAGGGATGGGTGGAAACAGAGACACATGGTTGGTTCAATGCTAAAAACAAGGGATGGGTGGGTTGGAAACACTGAGATTCCAAATGCATGGGATTGGATGGGATGGAGTCGGGTGGGATGAGATGGGATGGGATGAGGAAGGTGGCTGCTGTGGCCCAACTCCAGCCTGGGCAATGATCCTGCTGCAACTGAGCCCCCCCAAGACCTCAGGAGCGCTGGCTACTGCAGGGCAGGCTTGCAAGGAGCAGAGCAGCCAGTCCCACCGAGAGCAGTCCCATACAGCCACCAATGCTTGGGAAAGATGCTCTGGGATGCTCCTGCAGCTTCGCACCAAAGAAAACCCAGTAATAAGCTATTAGACGTAGCTCTTCCCTCATCAGGTTGGAAACATGTCATGACTCTTAACAGTCTCAGTAGGTTGGCAAGGCACAGACAGATGCAAAACCATGGATTTAATCATTGCATGAAGATGAAGCAAGCAGGAACACCCTGGTTTCAGGATAATGTTCTACACCAGGGTGGAAATACAGCCTTGACTCCTAAATATAAAATGCAGTTTGACTTGAGCACATTAAGATCTTTCCTAAAACAAAGCTATTTCAGATGAGAGTTAAGTATTTAGCTTAATATCCATTTGATTTAAATGGTAACTGTTGTGGCAGCAGAGCATGTTTGCTGCTGAAATTGCTGCAGAAAGCTGGACCCAAGCTAGCTCAGCCCTGGGCCAGGGTTCAAAGCTCCCAGGTCTGACAGTGGTGACTTCCTTAGCAGACAGCAAGAACATGTTCCTGCCTTCAGTAAGGAAACCATTTCATAGCTGAAAAAGTCAGAAAGTGCACCATCCTTTTTTAATCCAAGACTGAGAGGGCTGAGCGTGAGATCTACTTGTTCTGAATTCCTGAAGGACGTGATCATTCAAGATCATTCAAATAAGAGATCATTCAATTCAGTGTAGTAGCTAATGACAACCTCTCCTGAAGGCATCGATTTGCTTGGTAATCTTTTTTTCTTACATCTAGCATATGCATTAAATATTATCTCATATATAGATATATTAATTCTACATTTAACTGCTTTTTTAATCCCATCTTCTGTTTGAGGACAGACTCATGGAGAAGCACAGACTTTTTACTTAAAATAAAATACACTTCTTCCCACTCTCTTAACTACTCAGTGTTAAGAACCCTAATATTGAAGCTTGTTTTTTCTATTTTTCCCTTTCCTGTTTTTCTATCCCCCTAACTTGTAGGTAGGATAAACAATAAACCTTGGGCTTTGGGCTTGATCTGATTGTAAAGCATTTGGAAACGACCGTGCAATACTGCTGCTGTTAACATAGTCGGGGAATCCGGACATTTGGAATGTGAAAGGATTCAGCTGACTTAGTGTGTCTCAAATCCTAAAGCTTGATGAGGTCATAGGGGCAGGGAGCTTCGTGGCAGGCAAACAACAGAGGAGGCTCGTAGGTGTCTGATCCTGGGTCTCCACAGGGAGAGAGAGGCTCATTCCTGTCAAAGGAGGAGCCTACTTCTCTTCACTGCCCTCCATCTAGACATGGGATGCCCAAATTAGAGCTTGGACATCTCCTCACGAGGGTTTCTCACCATGCCCAAGGCTGTGTTGTGCAGGGATGGATGGGTTTGGTACCTACAACATCAAGACCTCTTTCCTCCCTCCTTTGCCACTTGCACATAGGATGAACGATGGAGGAATAAGCAGGGAGGGGAGGGCTGCAGAAGATGAGTGCCTCGGTGTGGACTGAGCATGACTTTCCAACGTTTCCTCAGTTTATGCTATGCCCAGACATCTGTTTTGGGCTTGTACCGTTTGATTTTGTTCTACAGAGACAAGGTATTTTAGAGCTGGTTCAGCTGCAAGAATGCAGGTATCCACCTGGGATGCTCTGAGCTCTCTCAGCTTCCCCACCGATGATCCAGGAGGGTATTGGAGGTCCTGTGTCACCCATGTGCCCACGCTGATCTCTTAGGGTGTCTCAGCTGGCATTAGACACCTGTGTTTGGGCACATAAATAGAGCCCTTTCCATTTATTATGCTGACTTGCCTGCAAAATAATAACACAAAACAAACCCTCTTTTTTTTTTTTTCCAAAATGACATTTATCTCCCTGCCCTGCCAAATCCAAAAGAAAAATGTCCTGATGTCCACTCCGCACTTCACCGCTGCCAGTGACTTCAGTCGGACAGAGGATGGGTATGGGAATGATGGGAACAACATCTGCGTGAGAAAAGGGTGCCAGGCAGGGATGCAGTACTGTGTGCTACTGCACAGCTGGGGATGCTGAGGGTAAGGATCTCTAAGAGATATGGTCAAATGGTCTAAGAGAAATGGCCTAATAAATTGTGTGCTTCAGTAGCATTCATGGAGAAATGTGGCTCCAGGTTAGTTTCTTGAATGCCCGGATGAACACACCAGGAATTGTATTTCTTCCTTGGATGTCCTCAGGTCAGATGGTGAACGGGAATAACCCACGTCAGCAAACACCTCCATCTCATGAGCAGTAAACGTCTAAGGCTGGAACAAGCTGTGCAGTACAGCCGCAGGGGAACAAGACAACTCTCCTCTTGATGCTTGTTTCAGGACCTGACTCGGGTTGCTCTGGGGCTTGGCTGCTGCTGGCAAAGGCTCACCTGTGGGAAAAGGGCTGGGAAGAGGAGGCTACTGGTATATCAGTGTCGCAGTAGTGAGAACCTATTCTCACTGTGGTCACGAGCATTCCTATAATTTGTTCTCCGCGTGACCAACTGTTGTGTGAAACCCATAGAAAGGCAACAAAATATCAGCTATTCTGGTTGATGACTCAGAGGCAGAAATCCAGCTCTGTTTGACTACGCTTTATGTAAACTTTGCTGCCATGTTTCACCTGCTATGAACTGCAACAGGAGCCCAGGGCAGCAGTTTCAAAGGCTGATGCCTGCTTTGTCTGCGCCGGCATTCAAAGCTGTTGGATGTGGTGTGAGACATGGTGCTGCTGGGGCAGGAGAGGCAGCCAATTCCCTGCTCGCGTCTCAAATAAGTTGTGATGTTAAGAGGAGGGAAGGGGATGGGGAGAGATGGGGCTGTGGGTCTGGAGGACGTGTACTTGACATGGAATTAGTTAATGAGTCCAGTGGGACCAAGGAGTCTGGGCCTTGCTGGAGGAATTGTTCCTCTGGTGACAGAAAAGAACTTTGCTGCTCTGAAATGTCCTTCTATAATTCCCATATTTTATGAGGAATTACATATTCTAATTATTACGGGGAATAATATATTCCCATATATTATGAGGAAGTATATACTCCCATTATTATGGGGAAGAATGTATTCCCATATACTATGTGGATGTGGTTTATCAACACCTCTGCCAAACCCTCTAAATCCATGGGAGTCAAACAATGGAAAGCAAAGACATGCATGAACAATAATTTAATGCTGAAGATGGGAAATTGAAACCTCCTTATATATGTTGGAAGTATCTTAGCTACTTGGGGCCATCATGGGGCTACGTTATCTGATCTTCAAGCTTGCAGCACTGTGAGGGATGTTGGTACTCCCAGTGCCTGAGATCTGGCTGACGGATAAATCCTTTGCAAAGAGCCCGTTTAATTCATACAAACTCAAATCTATTAAAAACCAAAACTCTCATCTCTGCAGATAGAGTTATTTACCTTCACATGTGTCATAGTTTAGCCCCGACCGGGACCAGACTACACAGTCTCTTTCTCACTCCCCCCACCCTCCGAGAGAATAGAGGGAGATAATATAAGGAAAAATGGCTCGAGGTTTGGGATAAGGACAGGGAGAAATCCTTAAAGTTACCGTCACGGGCAAAACAGACTCGACTTGGGGAAAACTATTCATTTATTACTACAAATAGCAGGATAATGAGACAGAGAACAAGATAACCTCCCTCCACCCTTCCCTCTTCCCAGGCTTAACATTATCTCTAATACATTCCCCCCACCGAACGGCACAGGGGGGAAGAGGGAATGGGGGTTATGGTCAGTTCATCACTTGTTGTTTTACGCCGCTGCTTCGTTGTCAGGGGAAGAACTCCTCACATTCCTCCCCTGCTCTGTTGTGGGGTCCCACCCATGGGCCACAGTCCTTCGTGAAACTGCTCCGACATGGGTCATCTCTTCCATGGGGTGCAGTCCCTCCAGAACAGCTGTCCCAGCGGGCCCTCCACGGGCCACAGCCTCCTTCAGGCTTCTGCCTGCCCTGACGTGGGGTCCTCCACAGGCTGCAGGTGGATCTCTGCTCCTCCATGGACCTCCATGGGCTGCAAGGGGACAGCCTGCTTCACCATGGTCTTCACCACAGGCTGCAGGAGAATCTTGGCCAGGAGCCGCATTACTCCTCCCCCTCCTTCTTCACTGACCTTGGCATCTGCAGCTGTTCCTCTCACAAGAAATTCTTCACAACAGGCAGGCAGATGCCTCTCAGGTTCTCTTCACATCTCATCATCTCCTCTCCACTTCTTGCAGCCAGGCCGGGCTGAGTTGGGCCCAGTCGGCTGCCTGGTGGGAGGCCAGAGGGTGAGGCCTGCAAGGCCCACAAGGCTCACGCCTCCCCCTCTCTGCCCCCGCTCAGCTTCTTCACATCATCTCTTCCTTTTTCTTTTCTATTTTTCCCCTTCTTAAATACGTTATCGCAGAGGCGTTATCAGGGACATTCTGCTACCAATTGGCTCGGCCTTGGCCAGCAGTGGGTCCGCCCTAGGCCCGGCCGAGTCCACTGGACAAAGGGGAGCAACTTCTAGCAGCTTTTTACAGAAGCTACCACCTTAGCCCCCCCTCACTAAATAAAACCAGAACACTCTCAAACAGCCAAATCTTTGACCAGTGCCTACCCTGGGGATAATTAACCTCTGTTGAGGAGGTCAGTGGGTACCTTCATGTTGATTATTCTGTGGCTGTAAATTTCCATCTCATGTGACCATGCTATCCTGTGTGTATACAGGTTTCTGTTGCACATAATATATAAATTATTCTTATCTGACAAAAATATACATATTTTCCAAGCTCACCCATGCTTGATGGGTGCTGGAGTGTTGTTTGCTGACAACCCTCCTTCCTGTTTGTGGTGGCTCTGCTGGTAGCTGGAGATCAGAGAGGATTTTGGAGGAAAGGGAGGATCTCCATGCCAGGAGGTGAGTCAGGGCTGGGAAAGGCACCATTAGAAGATGTGTGGGAGATAACAGAGGGTGCAGGAAGATGACTGCAGAGGATGTGGGCTCCCAGGAACCAGAAAAGCAAGAAGCTGGGCTGCTGGTGTGAGTAGGTGTGTGGTGAAAGCCTCCTTGGTGGGTACCATGCTCTTCCCCACCAAATCCTGGAGTAACCCAGGGTCAGGCAAGGAAGCTGCCACCACCCTGAAGGAGATGAAGCACAGGACTGTAACACTCTGAGACACTTCTGATTTTCCCCAGGAGGAAGATTTTCTCCTAGGACTTTGTCCTGAGGATGAGACAGATGTTCAAAGAGTCCTCGATCCTTGCTAACCTTGGGCTACTGGCAGCTCTACAAACACTGGTGATGATTTACACCTGGCAAAAGCTCACAAAGTACTTTACCAAAGGGTAAGTGGAGCTGTACTCATTTCAGGGGAGGAAAACTGAAGCCAAGAACTCAAGGCTTTCATCTATCATCACCATTGGCAGAGCCTAGGTCATCCAAACCCATGTCCTGGAAGTCATGCTGCCTTCCACCTCTCTCCAGCCAAGGGTTGGGCTACCAGCACCATGGTGGTATGTGCCCTGGCTCTGGTAGAGCCCGCTTGTATAGTGCAGTCCTCCCAGCTCGATGTGGTGCCCAGCCTGCTCTCTTCAGCCTTGTTTCTAACGAAAAGTGTACCCAGGACCAGAGTGCTAGCTTTCCAGTTTGCCTAAAGCATGGCTTTTCTCTAAAGCCTCTTAGTTTTAGTATCCTTCTTGATACTACCTCATTCCTGGTAGTCTTTTGGGGCTATAGCTTGCTTAAAAGTCAACAGTGTCAATAAAATTGCCTGTACATGATATAATACTGAGTAATGAAATGGCCAAGTCATAGAATCATAGAATCATAGAATCATAGAATGGTTAGAGTTGGAAGAAACCATTAAAGGCCATCTGGTCCAACCCCCCTGCAAGGAGCAGGGACATCTCCAACCAGATCAGGTTGCTCAGAGCCCTGTCCAACCTGGCCTTGACTGTTTCCAGGAATGGGGCATTCACCACCTCTCTGGGCAATCCCAGGCACAATTTAGTCTGAATCTCCCCTCTTTTAGTTTAAAACCATTACCCCTTGTCCTATCACTACAGGCCCTGCTAAAAAGTCTGTCCCTGTCTTTCTTATAGGCCCCCTTTAAGTATTGAAAGGCCACTATAAGGTCTCTCTGGACCGTCAAACTGGAAGAGTGCCTTGCTGTCGACTTCCATCCAGTGCTCTGGATTTTCAACACCCCTCAACCTAATGTCAGTGAAATTCCCCTGCTTCTCCTCCCACCCCACCGATTAGTGATTCCCTCTAAGCAGCATCGCAATCCTCTGATGCAATTAATATCCACAATAAGGGATTATGGAAAAAAATCCCATTTGCAACCAGAGGAAGAGAGACCTATTTCTGAGTTAGTGGAATATTTCCTGGCCGGCCGTGAATCTGCAAAATGTACTTGGCAACTCTGGCAAACCCAGAGTTAATGATGTCCCTGTCAGAGATGCTTTCTGTAACCCTGAAGAGGCATTTGACAAGATCTGCCTTGCCTGGTGTGGAAGGACATCCTTCATCACCCATCCCAAGTCCTTGCAATGCCTCTGCCAGATCTCGTCTCAGTTTCCTCAGCAACTTGACCTCTGCAAATGCCCATGTGTTTCCTTGGGGCTAGAATAGTGGCAATCCTTTAAACTGGTTATTTGTTCTTACCTGGGTAATCATACTTTGCATTTCTAAGGCCTCTTTAATCCAGAGATGTAGTTGTGAATTAAATTAGTGGAGGAAAGTCATAGAATCATACAATCATAGAATGGCTAGAGTTGGAAGGGACCTTTAAAGGTTGTCTAGTCCAACCCCCCTGCAAGGAGCAGGGACATCCCCGACTAGATCAGGTTGTTCAGAGCCTCATCCAACCTGGCCTTGAATGTTTCCAGGGATGGGGCACCCACCACCTCTCTGGGCAACCTGTTCCAGTGTTCTTCAACTCTCATTGTAAAAACTTTTTTCCTAATATCCAATCTAAATTGTTGGATACCTGGAGTACCAGGGGCACTTAGTGAACAATCCAGACCGAATGGAATTGTTATGTTTGTGAGCAGCAGGCCTCAAGGACATCACTGAAGCCGCTTGTGAGAAAGTACTGAAGCTGCCTGTAAGAAAGTACTGAAGCCACCTGTGAGAAAGTACTGAAGCCACCTGTGAGAAAATAATGAGGCCGCCTGTGAGAAAGTAATGAAGCTTCCTGTGAGAAAGTAAACGAAGCAACCTTGAGAAGAAGGAAAACAGCTGGCATACGTGACTGGGGGCTGAACATGAAGCAGGGTGCAGGTGGAGAGAGCCGTGCGCATGAACATAGAGACTTAACGAATCATATTTTAGCTAGGAGCGCGTGCATGATATAGTTAACCAATTAGTAGAGAGCTTGCACATGATACGGAATTAGAAGGGCTATATTAACCGGGATGTATCAACAATAAATTGGCATTTGCTTGATCATATTGGTCGTCAGCAGTGTCCGTTACTTCCGCGTCCACACTAAATCTACCTCCCTCTATTTTAAAACCATTACCCCTCGTCCTATCACAACAGGCCCTACTGAACAGCCTCTCCCCATCTTTCTTGTAGGCCCCCTTGAGGTACTGGAAGACTGCTATGAGGTCTCCCCAGAGCCTCCTCTTCCCCAGGCTGAACAGCCCCAACTCTCTCAGCCTGTCCTCATAGGAGAGGTGCTCCAGCCCTCTGATCATCTTTGTGGCCCTCCTCTGGACCTTCTCCAACTGGTCCATGTCCTTCTGATGTTGGGGGCTCCAGAGCTGGACACAGTACTCCAGGTGGGGTCTCACCAGGGCAGAGTAGAGGGGGAGGTCATGAATTATGTCCAGGTAGCCCCATTACACAGCTGAGTTATGTAAATGTCCTGGTTTCAGCAGGGATGGAGTTAATTTTCTTCTCAGTAGCCGGTGTGTTTTGGATTTCATATGTGAAGAATGTTGATAAAAACATTCTGATGATACAAGTTGTTGTTAATGAGACCAAGGACACTGTCTGGCTTTCCAAGTCTCGTTAAAGTCTCGTTAACGTGCAGATGCGGGAAGCTGGGCGAAAGACAGACAGAATAATTGATCCAAACTGGCCAAAGAGAGCATTCCATGCCATAAACGTCATGCTCAGTATATAAGTGGGGGTTGCCCATGGGAGGGGGCATTCTTTTCTGGCATCCATTCCATTTGGGTGTCCGTTCGGGCACCCTTGGCATCCTTTTCTCCTCTCTTGCTTGCTGGCATCGTACCCTCTACCTTGCTAGCTTGCACCCCTCCCTTTTGCTTGCTGCTCGGTGTTGTTCCTGTGATCGCTGCTCAGGACGGGCTGCGTCGGTCATTCAGACATCAGGTGGTGAGAAATTGTACATTGTTCATTTTGTATATTTTGCAGATATTAATATCCTTATATTCTGTTAGCTTTGTAGTTTTTAGTATTTTAGTAAACTGTTTTTATCTCAACCCACGAGTTTTCCTTTCTTCCCAATTTCTCTCCCCCGTCCCACTGGGTAGGGGGAGGGTGAGTAAGAAACTGTGTGGTGATCCGGGCTAAACCACCACAGTAAAATACGGGAAATTAGGGATATTATTTTAAGCAACATGGGAAGTGAAGGAGAAAATCCAAATGTTCTGAGTTACATCTTCTCATCTGCAGTATGGAAAGCTGCATCAGAGCTGGATTTCAACCTATCTGCAGCAAAGCAGTCTTCATAAGCCCAGCTCTCCAGAAGCCCAGACCCATCTTGTTGCAGACCTCCACCAAATACCACTAAATCTAGCCTTGACTTGAAAACAGCCTTGGCACTGATCGCTGCACTGGATACAAATGCCCTTCTAAAAATAACTGAGAAGTGGGAGAAAGAGCCTGTCCCTGCTCTTGGCATTTCAAAACCAGCTTCTCTTCTTGCTTCATCCATGAGTACTCTGCTTTAAAATTTTATTTATATATATTTATAGGAGAGAGTCTTGACAGTTTTGTGCTGTCTCTTTTGCCACGAATGTCCTGGCTGGCCACATTCACATCCCATCATCTCCGTTTCTCTCTACCTTTGCAGCCAGGCTACCTCACCCCACAAGATTTGGGTGGAGGAAGAACCGTTGGAGCCCCACGTCCAATGCAGCCAGGCCCCGCAGGCACAGACAGATGTCTCTGCACTTGGGAAGGAGGGCAGAGCTGCTCGTTCTGGCTCTGTCAGGATGGGAATAAAGACCTTGTCTGTCTCCAGTCCTTGCTTCTACAGTAGGTCTATTATTTGGGTTTTTATAGGAGGTCTATTTGCTTTCAACTCAACTACAGCTCAGCCAGAATAATGATCTCTCTGACTCTGGCAGGAAGGTTGTTGACTCAACTATTTTAAGGGTTTCTTTTTCTGCAGGAGTTTCTGATGGAGCATCTAAGGATTTGGTGGCCATGATGGCATTTGGCAGATTGCTTCTTAGAAACCTGCTGAGGCATCACTGTGTCTCCATCCTGGGAGACATCCCCATCATCTCACCTATGCCAGAAGCACTTGAGGAAGAAGAAAGGCATTCCCTTCTTCTTTAGTTTATTTTTTCAGTACCGATCTGTATGTATAACTGAGCTTTCCACACAGGGGATGTGGAGGGCTAAGCTACCAGCACACTGCAGCTGTGAGCAAGGTACTTTGTAAATATTCTATATTTCCTCTTCGAAGCAGCAGGTTCCCATCATTGCTAAGCCATTTTAAAGGGTATTGCCAGGGCGAGGGAAGAGTTTGGCACAGCATCTTTTTGATTGCAGTTTGTGCTCTCAAATATCTTTGCATCCCCGGCTGCTCTTTCCGTCTCTTGCTCTTTTCCTGGGACAAAACTCTTGAGGCTGGAGTGTTTCCCACTGGCAGAGATCCACCAGTTTCCACTGAATTCGGAGAGAGTTTAGGGAGGCTCTTAACATCTTCCCAGAGATGTTCAGCGCTTTCCCGGGAGCAGCCCTGGGAGGATGCTGAGGCAGGATACGGGCCTGTCCGTGCGGGTCCCAGCATCTTATGGACTCTGCACTTGGCAGCATAAGGAGCCAGGCAGCCTGCCTCAATTCCCTCTCCTACAGCGATGGAGGAACTCCCCTGATGCCTCACCACCTCCCTAAATACACGCTTTTAATAAAGAGCCAATTTAATTTCCCAAGCACTGAGTCATCTCATGTTATTACCTGGCGTATGGTACCCAGAACAGCAGCCACAGCATCTTTTCCTTGAAAGAAGAATGCTTCCGTTCCCTCCTCCAGCCCCAGCTTTTCACAACTCCTCTCTTTTTTTTTTTTTTCTTTCTTTTAAGCAGAAACCCTCTCCTTTCCCAATTTCCCTGCTTTCTAAGCTACAATGGGATTAAATCAGAAGCAGGGACAAAAAGAGGAGGCCCATCTGCTGAGTGCACACATCAGAGGGGCTGAGGCCCCAGGCCGGAGGGGAGCAGGGTTGCACCCGCGTGGGGATGGGACCAGCAGCTCTACTTTGCTCTTTGGACCTAGAGAAAAGGCCCCAACTACTGCAAAGCCTCATTTTATTCCTACTGGGACAAGTTAATAACAAACACCATGACCACTGTGGCTGTGGAGCTTCAAACCGACACGAGGGAGGGAGCGAGATGGCAGAGGTGGCATCTTTTCCTGAGTCCCAGGCAGATGCTGCCCAGCACCCATCCCACGTGCCACATTCCTTGGGTTTTCCTTTAGTCATTCTGGTCCAAATTCCCCTCTGCCTATTAGAGGAATGAATCCAGCTCCCTCCCATGCTCCGGCAGACACCGTGCTTTGCAGGATGAGTCATTTCCCCCTCTGAAATCTCAGGCTGGAAGTTGCAAGCCCTGATCCAGCACCTATCTGGGCTCCAGAACCAGAGCACCCAGTCCCTAGCCACCCTCCTGCTTCCAGCAAGGATGGAGGTGAGCACCCGGTGGTGTTTTGCAATGTCACCAGGTTAGGGATGCCTTGAGCAGCTTGGGGCAAGAGCGGGATGCTTGGAGAGGTCCCATCACGTGAGGCCAGGGCCTGATGTGCCAGCAACCCCACTGCAAGGAGCAGGGACATCTCCAACCAGATCAGGTTGCTCAGAGCCCCATCCAACCTGGCCTTGAATGTTTCCAGGGATGGGGCATCCACCACCTCTCTGGGCAACCTGGGCCAGTGCCTCACTATCCTCACAGTAAAGAATTTCTTCCTTAAATCTCATCTAAATCTCCTCTCTTCGTTTAAAGCCATCACCCCTTGTCCTGTCATAGAATCATAGAATCATAGAATCATAGAATGGTTAGGGTTGGAAGGGACCTTCAAAGGTCATCTAGTCCAACCCCCCTGCAAGGAGCAGGGACATCCCTGACTAGATCAGGTTGCTCAGAGCCTCATCCAGCCTGGCCTTGAACGTTTCCAGGGATGGGGCCTCCACCACCTTTCTGGGCAACCTGTTCCAGTGTTCTATAACTCGCATCGTAAAAAAATTTTTCCTAATTTCCAATCTAAATCTACCCACCTCTATTTTAAAACCATTACCCCTCGTCCTATTGCAACAGGCCCTACTGAACAGCCTTTCCCCATCTTTCTTGTAGGCCCCCTTGAGGTACTGGAAGACCGCTATCAGGTCTCCCCGGAGCCTCCTCTTCTCCAGGCTGAACAGCCCCAACTCTCTCAGCCTGTCCTCATAAGAGAGGTGCTCCAGCCCTCTGATCATCTTCGTGGCCCTCCTCTGGACCTTCTCCAACTGGTCCATGTCCTTCTTGTGTTGGGGGCTCCAGAACTGGACACAGTACTCCAGGTGGGGTCTCACCAGGGCAGAGTAGAGGGGGAGAATCACCTCCCTCGACCTGCTGGCCACACTCCTCTTGATGCAGCCCAGGATGCGGTTGGCCTTCTGGGCCGCAGGGGCGCATTGCCTGCTCATGTTGAGCTTCTCGTCCACTAGCACTCCCAACTCCTTCTCCTCAGGGCTGCTCTCAATCCATTCCCCACCCAGCCTGTATTTGTGCCTGGGATTGCCATGACCCAGGTGCAGGACCTTGCACTTGGCCTGGTTGAACTTCATGAGGTTGGCACGGGCCCACCTCTCCAGCCTGTCAAGGTCCCTCTGGATGGCATCCCTCCCTTCCAGTGTGTCAACCACACCACACAGCTTGGTGTTGTCGGCGGACTTGCTGAGGGTGCACTCTATCCCACTGTCCATGTCGCCGACAAAGATGTTGAACAGGGCCAGGCCCAGCACGGACCCCTGAGGAACGCCACTCGTGACCGGTCTCCACGTGGACATTGAGCCGTTGACCACCACTCTCTGAGTGCGGCCATCCAGCCAACTCCTTATCCACCGAGTGGTCCATCCATCAAACCCATGTCTCTCCATTTTAGAGAGAAGGATGTCATGCGGGACAGTGTCAAAAGCTTTGCACAAGTCCAGGTAGATGATATCCATTGCTCGTCCCTTGTCCACCGATGCCGTCACCCCGTCATAGAAGGCCACCAAATTGGTCAGGCACCATCTGCCCTTGGTGAAGCCATGTTGGCTGTCACCAACCACCTCCTTGCTCTCCATGTGCCTTAGCATGGTTTCCAGGAGAATCTGCTCCATGACCTTGCCAGGCACAGAGGTGAGGCTGACCGGCCTGTAGTTACCTGGGTCTTCCTTATTCCCCTTTTTAAAAATTGGGGTTATGTTCCCTCTCTTCCAGTCATCGGGGACCTCACCAGACCGCCACGACTTCTCAAATACGATAGCCAGTGGCTTGGCAACTTCATCCGCCAGTTCCCTCAGGACCCGTGGATGGATCTCATCAGGTCCCATGGACTTGTGCACCTTTAGGTTCCTCAGATGATCCCGAACCTGCTCTTCGAGTACAGTGGGCGGTTCTTCATCCTCGCAGTCCCTGCTTGCACCTTCTACAGCTTGGGTGGTGGGACAGGAACTCTTGTCGGTGAAGACTGAGGCAAAAAAGTCATTGAGCACCTCAGCCTTCTCCATGTCCTGGGTAACCAGGACACCAGTTCCCTTCCGGAGGGGGCCTACATTTTCCCTGGACTTTCTTTTGTCCCCTACGTACCTATAAAAGCTCTTCTTGTTGCATTTTATATCCCTGGCCAGATTCAGTTCTGCCAGGGCTTTGGCCTTCCTTACCTTATCCCTGGCCACTCGCACAGCCTCTCTGTAGACCTCCCAGGCTACCTGTCCCCACTTCCACCCTCTATAGGCTTCCTTTTTCACTTTCAGTTGGTCCAGGAGCTCCTTGCTCATCCACGCCAGCCTCCTGGCCTTTTTGTCCAACTTGTTCTTCATCAGGATGCACCTCTACTGAGCTTGGAGGAGGTGCTCCTTGAATATGGACCAACTTTCCTGGGCCCCTCTTCCCTCCAAGGCCGCCTCCCATGGCACTTGGCCCATCAGGTCCCTGAAGAGGCCGAAGTTGCCTTCCTGAAGTCTAGGGCAGAGAGCTTGCCATGTAGTTTCCTTGCTGCTCCGTGGATCTTGAACTCCACCATGTCATGGTCGCTGCAGCCAAGGCTGTCCTTTAGTTTCACATCCCCCACCAGCCCCTCCCTGTTGGTGAGCACAAGGTCGAGCATGGCACCCCTCCTTGTCGGCTCCTCTATCGCCTGCAGGAGTAAGTTGTCATCCACGCATTCCAGGAACCTCCTGGACTGCCTGTGCCCTGCTGTGTTGTCTCTCCAACAGATGTCAGGGTGGTTGAAGTCCCCCATGAGGACCAGGGCCTGTGACCGTGAGGCTGCTCCTATCTGCCTATAGAGCACTTCATCTGCTCTGTCCTCCTGGCCAGGCGGCCTGTAACAGACCCCCACCATAACGTCCCCTGTCCGTCCCCATCCTCTAATCTTGACCCATAAGCTCTCTGTCAGCTCCTCCTCCATCCCCAGGCGGAGCTCCACACACTCCAGCCGGTTGCTGAGATAGAGAGCGACACCCCCTCCTCGTCTCCCCTTCCTGTCTTTTCTAAAAAGCCTATACCCTTCCATGTTGACACTCCAGTCGTATGTGTCATCCCACCACGTCTCCGTGATGCCAACAAGGTCGTAGCCCTGCTCGTGTGCACGCATCTCCAGCTCTTCCTGTTTATTCCCCAAGCTGCGTGCATTGGTATAGAGACACTTCAGCTGGGCCCCCTACAAAGCCGAGTTGCTGGCTGGAGCAAACATTGGACCGCAGTTTAGGTTCATTTGCACTTATCTGCGATCCTTCCTCAGCTTCTGGACCCTCGGTGCTGGCACTGGCACCATGCTGACAGCAGTGGGCTGAACTGTGCTCCCCCTCCCCCAGCAACACTAGTTTAAAGCCCTCCGGACGAGCCTGGCAAGTCTTTGTCCAAGCACACTCTTCCCCCTCTCTGTTAGGTGCATGCCATCCGCCCCTAGCAGCCCGGGCTTCTCAAAGCACGCCCCATGGTCTAGATACCCACAGCCCTGGCTGTAGCACCACCCCCTGAGCCACGAGTTGACCTGCCAGATACGTCTGGCCCTTTCAGGTCCCTGCCCTTCGACATGGAGGATTGATGAGAAGACCACCTGCGCCCCAGAGCCTTTGACTGTTGAACCCAGAGCCCTGAAATCCCTTTTGATGTTTCTCAGGCTGCTGCCGGCTGTGTCGCTGGCCCCCACATGAAACACCAGCAGTGGATAATAGTCCGTGGGCCCTATGAGGCTAGGTAGTCTCTCGGTGACCTCCCTGATACGAGCCCCTGGGAGACAGCATACCTCCCGAGAGAGCGCATCGGGGCGGCAGATGGGTGCCTCCGTACCTCTCAGGAGGGAGTCACCCACTACTACCACTCGTCTCTTTTTCTTGGTAGTGCTAGTTATTACACGAGCCGGGCGCGCTACCTCGCACGGCTCCCGTGCCCTTGTGAGAAATCTCTCCTCAGTTTTCTCGTAGGCCGAGATGAATCGTTATCGGGTTAAAGCTGCCAATCCCAATCGCACTGGTGTTTCAAAAAATGGTCATTAATGCAAGAGCGGATCCTACCATTTTTTTCCCCAACTCTACTGTCATACACCAGGACCATCCTGAGGAAATCCTGATCCTGGGGGCTCTCAGGGAGCTGGAGGGGATGTGGGAGATGAGCTGGGGAAACGGGATGCAGGCAGAGCTGTCATCTGCCCCAGTGAGCTCTGCGCAGCAGCTCAGCCTTCGCCGAAGTGATGCCATTGGTGCTCGGCTTAATAATTAAACCGTAGTATGATCATAGATACAAATATAAAAATCCAAGCAGCTCCCCTTGCTTAAAATATGACAAAATTAAAAAAAAATAAATATACCTGGAGCTAAATTAACTATATGCTCTCCCAATTATAGCCACCATCCAGTGAATATAAGGTTGTCATGGCAACCTGCCCAGCAAATGATACTGCCAAAAATAAACCACAGCATGGAGGGAGGTCTTTTGAATCCGATTTTGCCGTCCAAGTAGAATTAAGGTTTCTTCAGGGGCTGGCTCTTCCGGTGAATTTATGGCTGCGGTTCTTCTGTTGATCTTCGTTAACGCGATCCATTTATCCAGGTGAATGTTAGGGCAGGACCAGGCAGAGGGAAACAAAGAATCCATGGCTAGAAATAAAGTTACCTCTGGAATACAACCCAAACAAGCAGGAAAAGGGGATGATTGGGCGGGTTGGTGATTTGGAGGGCCTGATAGAAGGAGAAGGTGATTTAAATCGCTTGTAGGAACATTTCCAAGTGGCTTTGAGCAGGCCTGAAGGGGCTAAATGGGTCCAGCTGGGTGTTTAAAAGGTGCTGAAAATCTGGTTTTTATATTTCTGGATTCAGAGTTTTGTGTGTTTATATGGAAATGCTTGCTTTATACAGAAACCCTTGCAGCTTCCTTCTTTTTAGCTCATCTCTCCTTAAAGCCGGGATGGATGCTGCTGACTCTGGAGGAGGGATGGGAAAGGATTATTTTCTCGGGTGGAATGCCAAAGGATCCAGCCTGGCTGACCAGGGAGAAATGAGAATTATGGTGTTCAACCCGAGGAGAGAAAAAAAAACAACACCCCCCCTCCAAAAAAAAAAAAACCTCCACAAAAGCTGCTCTGAAAGCCGAGGGTTTTTTTTAACAGCCGGTCTCGCCGGGGTGGGTGGGCTCGATGGTGTGAGGGGGGCTGTGGCAGAGCCTTTGGAGTTTTGGGGAGCCGGCCCTGGTCCCGCGTTGGGCGGGCAGGCCGGGCGGCTGGGCCGGGACTACATCTCCCGTCAGGGCCGGCGGCGGAGGAGGTGGCGGGGGCCGGGCGAGGTGAGGCGGGACCAGGCGCGTCACTCCCCGGCTGGCTCGGCCCGTCCCTCTGCCGGAGCCGGGTGTCCCCTCACGGGCGGACGGTTCCCTGCGTGTGTCCCCACCGTCCGCCGTCTCTCCCCTCCCCAGGCCCCTCCTTCATCTCAGCTCCGAGCCCATGAGGCTTCCGGCGGGGCTCTGACACTGCCTGGCCCTGCAGCACGGTAAGGACGGGACCGGGAACAGGGGCAGGGACAGGGACGGGGACGGCATGACACAGCAGCCGGTGCGGCGGGGGCGGGCACTGGCACGTCCTGCCTTTTGTCTCCCTCAGAAATAATTAAAAAAACCCCTACGCGTGGGTGCGGTCTGGGTTGCAAACAGCGTGGCCGACTGGGCCGCCGTGGAGTTGAGTGTTTTAATTTTACAGATGAAGCCGGGACGGGGATTTGGTTTTCGTGAGCGTCCTCGTCCCGTATGATTTTTTTCTTTTTTTCCTGACAATTTGTGCGTGATGTGGAGCCCCCACCCTTTCCCTCTCTTTGCACAAGCGAGCGGCGGGAAGGGTGGGAACGGGGTCTAGGGTACGGCTTGGCCTCTGGAAGCTTCCCGGAGCAGTTAGTTAGCTCTGATGAAGGACGGGGCTGGCCTGACCCCTCTGTCTCCCTCAGCAAGATCCTCACAGACAAAAAAAAAAAGAGAGAGGGAAGCCCATGGGATGCAAGCTCTCGGCTGGTTTCTATCACAATTAGCGTTGTTCATCGTTATCCCCTTTGCAACAAAGCCAGCAGCAGTGGTTCGTGCCCAACAAAGCATGGGGCGGGAGGATGAGAGCAGTGGTGGCAGTGTGAGCAGGCACAAAGGCACTGCTTGGTTTAACCCTGAGCATCTTCCCAACGGGGGACATCCCCGGGTGGGATGTCCACTGTTGTGTGATCCAGAGGTGGGAGCATCTCCCACCTCCTGGGAGGTGTGTTCCTCATCCTTGACGCAGGGTTCGGTTTGGGTGTAGCAAGCGAGGACTCAGTAGGGACTAAATTTTATTGTTATTTTATGGTTATTGTTTTCCTGCAGAGTCACTCTGGTTGCACGTGGTCTCGGGGACTGTGGGTGACAATAGGGGATAACAGACGTTAGTGGCAGTGGAGCAGCCGGCAGTTGCAGGATGTTTTTTGCCACAGCTGCCCCCAGCGATGCCATATGTCTGGAAGAACAGTTGCTGGGTGTCCCTGGTGTCCCAGTGCCTCAAAACTTGATCCTTGGAGTTGTTTTTCCATAAAATGAGACTAAGATTCATCTCCCGGGGCTGTTGCCTCTGTCAGGCTCCTCTGGAAGGGATGAGTCCCCCCACCAGTAAGACCTCACACTGGATGAGGTAGCAATCCCATTAGATTGGAAAGGCGCAAGTGCTGTTTCCCAGCACGAGGATAAGGGCTGGAGTGCCCCAGGCCTCTCTGGAGACATAGTGGGTCCCCTGAAATAGGCCATTTCCACATGTCTGTCTGTTCTACCTTCACTCCCGCTCTAGTCATCCATGCTACTCTTCCTCCACCACGCAGGCAGGTATAGGATGAAACTTGAAGTTGCAACCTTGTTACCAGAAATGAAAGAGATGGGAGGAGGCTTCCAAGTTGTTTCTCTCAATACAAAGATACCGAAATAAGAGCAGGTGATTTAGTAGTCACTGCTCTCCAAAATCTAGGAAGGCTTTTTGATGGTGGACCATCCTCTGAGCATCCAGACACTGTCAGGAGGGTGGCACACGGGATAGAGAGCGAAGCATCCCTTTCCACTTACAGCTTATGTGACCATGACAAGCAAATATTCACACTTTGTCTCCAGCGAGTGGAAAAAAAAAATAACTATTGTGTCAATTCACCTTATTTTTCCCTGTAAGGACCATAAAGACTTTGCTCTGTGCTTGCTAATCATGAGGTCCAAGAGCAAAACCTTGCACTGGATTTTATTCCTTTGAGCCTTGAGTAAAATTTGTAGGCTGTGGTTTCCCCATGTTAAGTGTATTATCTTTGGCAGAGACACGAGCGGTGTCTCTTTTGGGAAGCTCAGGCTGTGCTTGGATGTAAAGCTCTTTCCCTCTGAGCTCTGTCCAAGCCCTCCTTGCGGAGCGATTTCTGCATCAAAGGGCTCTGGGAATTAAAGGTGTTGTGGTTAAAGTGTCATGGGACTTGTCCAGCTCTTAGGAAGCATGGTTTTTTATCAATTATAAGATCATAGGTTGCTTTTGAAGGAAAGCAGAGGAGCAGCGGTTAGATGGTGAAGGTGATGTAGGGAAGCGATTTGTTGCAGGTGAGCCGGAGGGTAAAGCCCAGCACCCAGGAGCTCCCCAGCCAACAGGAGACCAGAGAAACCACTTGTGGAGATGAATTGAACACCAGTTCTGCCTTTGCAGGGGAATTTGGGAGAGAAGTGAGCTACCTGAGGGGCTTGGCTGGCTTTGACACCTTTGTTCCCATAGCTGAGTCAGCCTTGCGCACAAAGGCATTGGGAATGGTCTAGGGAGGGTTCCTGAGTGCTGTGAAAAATAACGTGTAAAGCATGAAAACATCCTTCATAGTTGTTAGCCTTTGATCCATACTGTGGAAGGGAAGATGATGAGATGCTGAGCTTCATCTCCAGATGTCCCTCCTTCAGCACTTGGTCTTGGAAGAGAAAAATACTCTTTCTTTGCTCTCTTTGGGATGAAGTGCTTCGTTGAGTTCAGTCTACTGTGGCGTCCTGGTGAGGACAAATTTTGCTATGTTGACTCTCCCCTTCCTTCTCCTTTCTGTGTCTCCTGTTTCTCCTTGCAACTGTCCTTGCCACTGCTCAGTCTTTTCCCAGCAGGAGTGATGTGAAATTGCGCTAGTTATCACCAGTTGAGTTTTTGCCCGCAGGTCTCTGCAGAGCAGCAAGAAAATCCTCCTGAACTTTATTTAATTTCATGTTCTTGCTGCTCAAGGGAGTCTTTGGGGTCTTGTATATTTGTGAGCAGCTATATCTAAAAGAACAGCAAGACCCTATGGTTTCTCTGGAAGCTGAGGACAGCAGATGAGCTGCTTCATGAGCTGTTTGGGGCACATTTTGCATATTGCTTGACTATTTCTGCTAAAATACAGAGCAATTGAATGTTACTAATGATTTAATTGTTCTTCAGTTTGGCAGAAGTATTAAGACATTACACATGCCATTGTTAAGTTTCAGAGTTAAGTCTGCTGCTCTGTTTGTGGTAGCTCATGGTCTTGATCAGGTTAGGGGAAGGACAACTGTTCCTGTCTCAGAAATCTGGAAGCATTGAGGCTTCTGGATGAGTAATCTCCATAAATGCTTTGGGATGTTCTTGTGAAACTCTTTGGCAAAGGTGCAGTTCTGCTACCTGAGTATAATTGGTGCATTACTGAGTCATCTGAAATAAAGGGCTGGTGTAGCTAACCAATCATTTTCTGTTTGTTTGAAAGACTGGATTCTTTATTTTTATTTATTTATATATATGTGTGTGCATATATGTAATTTACAACATAGGTACCTTGCTGGTGATCCTAAGATAAATGTTTCTGGCTCATTTCAGACTGAAATAGGAATGACATTCAGTCTTCTCAAAGCTTTTGTGTATTTAATGGTCAACTTTCCTGCTGAAAAGAGAGATTTTCTTTCTTCCACATCTGCTTTGGGCTGTGCCATGGTGGGTCCTGCTTGCTGGACTCTGCATTGTCATTGTCAGTCTTCTGCAATGTAGAGGTACCCAAACATTGGCCAGGAATGGGGATGGTGTCTCTATAATGGGCTTGAGATCTTTGCTTTTTTGAGTTAGCTTTCGGAGACTCATTTGAGGCAGTCCTTGGACCTCTGAAGCTTTAGGGACCCAGGTTGACTAGGAGTAGTCTCATGTTTCCTTCAGAAAAGCCATTGCTCCTGTCTCCTCTCCTACAGAGACAACCCTCGGCCTCCCCTGTCCACCAGTCATGGTACAGGAGAAGAAAAACCTGTTTTCTTGGGTGGTAGGAGAAGCTGCAGTGACAGAACTAAACTTCTGCCTCTACTGTCTCTGCAGGACTAAATCCTGCTGTGCCTGTCGGCCAGGAACCTGCTGCAGGAGTATTTCATAACAAGCTGCAATTTATTGAGGGCATGTCCTCTGTGGCCACCAGCACTAGCTCAGCTTCGCCTTCTTCCCCAGCATGTTTGCGTTCACCATGACACTGGGTGGGAGTGGAAGTCATCTACATCTCTCAGATGGCAGGGCAGAAAGGGTTATTGGTGGGATGAGGTGTCCGTAGTGGGGATGGAGAGCAGAAGTGGGTGGTTGCGTGGTGTACCCCATCTTTTGGTGTCACATCATGCCTGGGTGGCCTGAGGATGCACACAGGTGCCCACAAGTTTCTCATTTCTCGCCAGTGATTTTAACCGGCCTTAATGCAAAAAAAAACCCAACCAACCTTCCCCCTCCCTCTGGAGCTGGCCTGGCTCACTGGGACTGGTTTGTACAGCCTGCGCTGCCCCGGGAAGGCTTCACCACCACTGGAGCCTGCCCCATGCCGAAGCAGAAGCTACAGGAGACGCACAGCTGCCACCAGCTTCCCCAGACACTTGCGACGGGGTACTGTTAATGGGATTTGTAATTAATTCTGAAAAACACTTTTGAATTCATGGAATCCTGGAGGAGCCATGTTGCTTGGCTTGCGTTCACCAAGACCTCAGGAGAAGCTGGTGTTCACAACCAAGCTGTCGCCATCCCTCTGCTGCTGGTTGCATTGGGTGACATTGGGTGATAGCTGGCACGGGAGAAGAGCGGCTGGGTTGGTGTGGCAAGGGTGGCATGGGAGGCTGTAGCACGTCAGCGTGGCACGCTGCAGCAGTCTGAGTCCCTGCGATCAGTTGTACCATGCCACACAGCAGGGATGGCACCTGGTCCATCCTCAAGCTAGCATTGAGAAGGTCTTCTGCAAATAAGTAGGTGCAATCCCAAGTGTTTTGCATCATTTGATTAAATCTCACAAGTCTGTCTTTGCAAGCATGATGCTTTCAAGCTAGAACAGAAATGCATCGCAGATGTTTCAGGGGTCTCGGCCATCACGAGCATTGAGCATCCCATTTGTGAAGCCAGAGCTTTGCCAACTGGCATGGAGCCGGTTGCGGGTGGCGCAGCCTTGAGCAAGATCAGAGCTGGGGCAACTGCTTTGCAGAACTGGGCTTGCCCGCTGCCATGGCTGCGAGCTGCTCCTTCTGCTGCATGGTCCATGGAGACATTGTTTTGGGGCCACCAGCTTCTGCAGGTGGCTTTGAAGGGTGTTCAGGTCTGCAAAAACACATTTTAGTGTTTGCTAATGGGGAATCTTGCAGGAATAATCGTGGGGTGAATTTTAAACGATTTTTTTTTTTGTCCTGCAGGGAAGTGTGCGCTCCGGTCACCGTTGGGACTATGGTGGAGTCTAGGTCCAACCAAGTCAGCCCAAAGCGGTGGTCTGCAAATGTTGTTTTGCTTTTGAGTGCTGGCATCTCCCTGTATCACCCAGCCAGAAGCAAACCCCCTGGGTCAGAGGGTTCCTGGGCACCACGTCCAGCTGCAATGGGGTCAGAGGGGATTTTAATAATGTGCCATCAAAAATAACATGTTGCGTGTCTGGGCAAGAGAGGAAAAGAAAGCAGGAAGGGTTGTGGTTGTCAGCTGGAGTTTATGAACAGAGAAATGTTTTATATTTAAGGTGTTTTGTTTTGCATGCTGAGAAGAGACAAAGTGGATGTCTGCACCCATGGGAGCCATATTCCCTTAAATCAGGGCATATCGGTGATCCAAGAAATGACACTTCCCAGACAGGCAATTGGCTTGGAGGCATCTTTGGTTACATTTTTCTCTGGCTTGGGAAGATAGGCTGGTGGTCTTCAAACTTGCAGCAATAATTTTTGCAGCTGGAGGCTTCACAGAGGGACATGGAGGCTTGGGGTGCTTTTGGAAATGATTTCTTCATTTTTCTTGCCACGTGCATATTTCATCATTGCGAGCTAGTAGATGAGTTAGGTGGAGTTTTTAAGGGTCCACGGGGTCTCACCACGATGGCTACAGATGCCTCTAGAGGAAGAGGAGGCCATGGATGCGGAGGCTGAAGAGCTGCAGGAGACCAGCTGTGACGAGGTGATGGATGGCTTTCTCTGACAGCTTTTTCCCCATCTTTTGGGATTAGCAGTTTCTTGCATCCTGACGGCAGCTCTGAAATGAAATGCATGCTTCTGGAAAGCTCCTCTGGTGAACAATGAGTTTTCCATCCCTTCCTGAAGCATTTTTTCCTGCCTATGAGGATGCTCAGAACAGCATCGGTGGCAGGCAGGACATCGTAGCCCTATGGAGTGCTTGGTTGTCAGCAAAGCCACAGCATCCTTCCCTGCTCAGATGCTTTTAATGCAAAGATTCACCCCAGGGTGCTGGTCCCTCTCCCTCCCTCCTGGATTTCGGAGCATCTGCAAAGCACACATCATCTTTCTCAGAATTGACTCCAAGAAAGGATATTTGCACAGCTTTTTTTTTTTTTAATATATTTTCGTTATATGGAATGAAAGATTTATTTATTGACTGCAAACAGCCACTTTGAAGCTGCTTCTCTATATTTCTGTGCTTTTTTTTTTTTTTTTTTTAGTTAACAGAAATGAGGCTTATGCATTCAGACTGGCTATCACTCACTATTTCTCCAGAAGCTTTTTTAACCTGGGGACTAATTTCAGCCAAATTTGACAGAGGAGTGCAGGTCTTAAAGATAAGAACTTACAGGCTGTAAGGAAGAGGGTGGAAAAGGGAAATAAAAATTTTTTCTTGCCTGCAAGGAGAGCTGCAGCAGTTGTGAGCTTAAATATGATCTGTCTGGGTGCAAGTGGGTTGGGTAACTCAGAAGTGGCTTTAGTAACTTACTAAATTTTCTTTAAGGAAATAACCCAAATTGTCTTGAATGTGGGGAAGGAGGAGCTGGCTGTGGGGATGCTGTCTGGCAGGGTGTGATGGGATGATGCTTGGTGATCTTTAAAGGTCCCTTCCAACCCAAACTATTCTATGCTGCCATGCTGTTGTCCCAGGACTTTGTGCTGTTGTCCCAGGACATCGAGCTTGCAGTGAAAAGCTGGTGACTGATTTCTCTCCAGAGCCTCCTGCCTGGCTGTACTGATATCCCACAGTTCAAAAGGATTTTCCAGCCTTGAGCTTAGCTTTGTCACGTACCTCCTGGGCTGGATAATCAGGTACTGTTACTGCTCCTAACAGTGGTATTTCATGTGCTGCCACCTAGACGTTCACGTAGAGTGTTTGCACACTGGACGATGGATAAAATCTGTCCCCAAAAGCTTGGCCAGGCTCTGCCCAGGCTCACTGCAGTTCCCCATCGAGACTGAGGTCGTGGCTGGCAGCATCGCCTGGAGGAGATGAGACAGCAACACAGTGGCTTTTTTGGCATCATCGATGATCTGTGAACTTGCCTTGGAGCTGGAGCTGCTGTTAAAAGTGATTAGTGAACTCCCAGTTCCCAAAGGAGCCAGGGATGAAGCTCTGCATCTCTCTGCTTGTGACAACTTTTCTCATTACAGCTGCAGCACAAGGCTGCCTTTTCTGTCCCTTCCCCTTCTGCTGTCACTATACGCACTTTGATTTTTTTTTTTTTAAACTGGGGATTCTCTTCTTTTTTTGTCAGCTTGGAGAATGATTTTTCCTTACGCTCTTCTCTATTTAGGGCTCTGGAGGAGGAACTGACTCAGCCTTTCCCCTGCTCTAGTTTGCACAGTCATCCCTTGCTGGCTTTGCCAAGGTTTTCCTTGAGCACCTCCGGTTACGCTCGCTTCATTCAGCGGGATCCTGTCTGCTTCCTCACTGTGCATTTCGGTGGGGAAGGGCACGGTGGGGGAGGACGAGCTGTAGGCAGTAGCTTTCCCTGTGCCAGGCAGATAGTAACGCAGCGAGGAGGACGTGCTGCCAGACCTGCAGCAGCTCCAGGTCTCCTGCTGTGCTCCCCATCTGTGAGCATGGACATCTGTGGAGAGACAGGCGAGTCCAGCCAAATGAAACTTTGAGGGCTAGCCTAGTCATACTATAAAAAAAATTGATGAAATTTGATGGCACGGACTCACCAGGGAAAGGAGAGTGAAGATGATTCAGGTCGTGCTACCGGCACCGCTGAAGGATGCCATGCTTGCCTGAGCACTGATGGGAGAGGTCTGCGTGGATGATGGATGGATGATGATGCTCGCTCTGTGCAGGACTGCTGCCAGCTTGCTTTACACGGCAGAGCTGAACCAGTTGCTAAACACCAGGGAGGAGGCATTACTTGCTCTCTGCAGGGCTTGCAGATGCTGCAGTTGAGCAAGGGAGTCACTAAATCATCTGCCACTCTAAGTGATACCAGGCATTTGGCATGCCATGTACTATATTAACAAGTACATTACTTTCAGGTTAATTGTTCTCTTCTTCTGGAAGCCAGCACAGCTGGCTGCAAACTCTGCTTCTTTCTAAAGGGGAGAAGGGAAAATAAAAAGAAGAAACTTCCAAGCCCCCCCAAACCCTTCCTTTCCCCTTCCAAAACCCAGAGACTCAAGCCCTGAAAGCAATTTTGATCTGCTCAGGAAATTCCAACATACACCACTTATTCTTTTGTTTTATGAAGTTGTTGAAGTAGGAATGATCTTTGTCTCAAAATATTCTTCTCTCAAATTTTATCTTCTCTCAAATTATTAATCTCAGGAGTAGTAATTTGTATGGGATGGGATTCTTGCTGAGGATGTATGTGACAGGACCCTTGCTGGGGAGATCTTACCTCCATGGCAGAAGTCCTGTGCTGTTGCCGATGGTCAGCTCTCCTGGGTGGTCTCTCAGCTCCTGGGTTGGCTATGGATGGGTGCAATGTCATATGAGCATGTGTTGTGGAAGGTTGGGCAGTGTTTCTCCAGTAGCTTATGGTGATAGGGCTACCAGTGCTTCATAACAAATCCTCACTCTTGATCTGTGGGGTGCATGCAATGGAGTTTGATCACACTTTGACATGGCTGAATTTCAGTGAGTGGTGAATTTTAGAGTTCCACAAGCCTTTGGTAGAACATTGGTAACCCCAGACATGGTGTTATTGAAGCTCATGTGCTGTGAGCAAGGACTTCTCTGGTGGTCACAAGATTCAAGCTTTTTTTTTTTTGTGTATATTAACACCTCATTTGGCACCAAGGATTGTAGCTATTGATATGGACTTTCATCATGACCCTGTTGTGCCAGGTGCTTGAGAAGAACTGAAAAGCAAGGCCTTTTGGCATGGTTGGTGGTGGTCTCATGTCATGAGATCAGTGCCAGCAGAGCTTTTAGTAGCTTGGTAATACTATTTTTGCTCAGCAGGGCTAGACCAAGCTTCTGCAGTGTGACTGGAGGACCTTTATGGTACCTCTGAGTATGTAGGGGCTACCTGGGGGTCCTCATATTGAACAGTGAATGTGATTTCCTGGTAGCAAAGGTATCTTGTTGAGCGCCCCAAAACAGGACCTTGACTAGACCAAGGTCTTGGGATAAGGAGCACAGATGCCCTCATCTGCCCCACACTGTACAGGCATCCAAGAGCTGGCAACGATGGACTTCCACCTACAAGGCCCTTTAATGTGAGATACCATCTGGGTATATAGTGTTATACAGTCTCTTGATTAATTAAATTCTCCTCTTTTCTTTTCTTTTTCTCCCAAAGCTAAATAGTTTGGGTTCTTTATTTGTGTTTCTGAGGTCAATAGTGAATAGTAGGCGAACTGCTGTGATACTTCTGCTGAAACTGCTGATGATGCTCCCCTTTGCTGCAATTGCAGTCCTTCCCCCATGTTCTCGTTACAATTAACTTCAGGGCTTGGGTGTAAGCCAGAGGTTGGTTGGTGCAGCGAGATGCGGAAGATGGTTACAGGGCTTTGCACAAGCTGATTTGGTCCCTGCTGCCATATTCGGTGGGGTTGTGTCGTAGTTTAACCCCACTCGGGACCAATCTACACAGTCTGTCTCTCATTCCCCCCACCCTCTGAGGGAATAGGGAGAGATAATATAAGGAAAAACAGCTCGAGGTTTGAGATAAGGACAGGGAGAAATCCTTAAAGTTACCGTTATGGGCAAAACAGACTCCACTTGGGGAAAACTATTAATTTACTACTAAAACTAGCAGGATAATGAGACAGAGAACAAGATAACCTCCCTCCACCCCCCCCTCTTCCCAGGCTGTCGTGGTTTTGTTAGTAAGGGGGGGCTTAAGGTGGTAGCTTCTGTAGGAAACTGCTAGAAGTCGCTCCCCTTTGTTCAGTGGACTCGGCCGGGCCTAGGGCGGACCTGCTGCTGGCCAAGGCCAAGCAGATTGGTAGCAGAATGTCCCGTGATAACGCCTCTGCGATAACATATTTAAGAAGGGGAAAACAGAAAAAAAAAGAGAGAGAGGAGAGAAGATGTGAAGAAGCTGAGCAGGGGCAGAGGCGCAGAGGGGGAGGCGCAGGCCTCATGGGCCTTGCAGGCCTCACCCTCTGGCCTCTCGCCAGGCAGCCGACTGGGCCCGACTCGGTCCAGCCCGGCTGCAAGAAGTGGAGAGGAGATGAGAAGTGAATGAGATGTAAAAAAGATCCTGAGAGACACCTACCAGCCTGTTGTGAGGAACGGCTGCAGACACCAAGGTCAGTGAAGAAGGAGGGGGAGGAGTAATGCGGCTCCTGGCCAAGATTCCCCTGCAGCCTGTGGTGACGACCATGGTGGAGCAGGTTGTCCCCCTGCAGCCCATGGAGGTCCACGGAGGAGCAGAGATCCACTTGGAGCCCATGAAGGACCCCGCACCGGGGGAGGTGGATGCCTGAAGGCAGCTGTGGCCCGTGGAGGGCCCGCTGGGACAGCTGTTCTGGAGAGACTGCACCCGTGGAAGAGATGACCCACGCCGGAGCAGTTCCACGAAGGACTGTGGCCTGTGGGAGGGACCCCACAATGGAGCAGGGGAGGAATGTGAGGAGTTCTTCCCCCGACCATGAAGCAGCGGCGTAAAACAACATATGATGAACTGACCGCAACCCCCATTCCCTCTTCCCCCCTGTGCCGCTCCCGGGGGGGGGGAAGGTAGTAGAGATAATGTTAAGCTTGGGAAGAGGGAGGGGTGGGGGGAGGTTATCTTGTTCTCTGTCTCATTATCCTGCTGTTTGTAGTAATAAATGAATAGTTTTCTCCAAGTCGAGTCTGTTTTGCCCGTGACGGTAACTTTAAGGATTTCTCCCTGTCCTTATCTCAAACCTCGAGTCGTTTTTCCTTATATTTTCTCCCCCTGTTCTCTCGGAAGGTGGGGGGAGTGAGAGAGAGACTGCGTAGTCTGGTCCGATCGGGGCTGAACTACGACACAGGCTTAACATTATCTCTACCACCTTCCCCCTCCCAAGCGGCACAGGGGGGAAGAGGGAATGGGGGTTATGGTCAGTTCATCACACGTTGTTTCACATTGCTGCTTCATGGTCGGGGGAAGAACTCCTCGCATTCCTCCCCTGCTCCGTTGTGGGGTCCCACCCATATGCCACAGTCCTTCCTGAAACTGCTCCGGCGTGGGTCATCTCTTCCACGGAGTGCAGTCTCTCCAGAACAGCTGCCCCAGTGGGCCCTCCATGGGCCACAGCCTCCTTCAGGCATCCACCTGCCCCAGCGTGGGGTCCTCCATGGGCTGCAGGTGGATCTCTGCTCCTCTGTGGACCTCCATGGGCTGCAGGGGGACAGCCTCCTCCACCATGGTCATCACCACAGGCTGCAGGGGAATCTTGGCCAGGAGCCACATTACTCCTCCCCCTCCTTCTTCACTGACCTTGGCATCTGCAGCCGTTCCTCTCACAAGAAATTCTTCACAATCGGCTCAGGCAGATGCCTCTCAGGTTCTCTTCACATCTCCTCTCCACTTCTTGCAGCCAGGCCGGGCCGAGTCAGGCCCAGTCGGCCGCCCTGTGGGAGGCCAGAGGGTGAGGTCTGCAAGGCCCACAAGGCTCATGCCTCCCCTTCTCTGCTCCCGCTTCAGCTTCTTCATATCTTCTCTTTTTTTTTTTTTTTTTTCCTGTTTTCCCCTTCTTAAATACGTTATCGCAGAGGTGTTTTCAGGGAATGTTCTGTCACCAATTGTCTTGGCCCTGGCCAGCAGTTGGTCTACCCTAGGCCCAGCCGAGTCCACTTGACAAAGGGGAGCAACTTCCAGCAGCTTCTTACAGAAGCTGCCACCATAGCCCCCCTCACTAAATAGAACCAACACAGGTTGCCGCGTGGTGGAGGTCGTCATGGCAAGACCTTCATCATGAACAGGAAGGAACTTTCAACAAAAAAACAAAACTCAGTGTAAAACTAGTGTGTGGATGTGTTTCTGGGTTGTTCACATGCCTGCAGGTCCCCCAATTGCTGTGAGGGTGTCAATCCTGGGCATGGGTGGTGGGTTTTCCACTGCAAGTGAGGTCTTGGGGTGGACACAGCTGTCCTGAAAGATGGATCCTGTTGGTCTTTCACGTGTGCAGGTGATCTTAAGTCCTTCAGTCATCATCCAGCCCTATAGGAACAGTGTTTTCTTTTGGGTCAGGAAGCAAACTTATCAAAATAAGTATTTCTGGCACTGTCCCTGACCTGGCTGTATTTGTGGATAAAAAACTTCTCTCAGTGCCTTCTTGGCTTGGTTTCCTGAGCTGGTGAGTGTTTACTCAATGCAGTCACCCCAGTGGTGTTCTGAAAACTAAGGCCAAACTTCTAATGTTCATCAAAGTCCCTCTAGATCTGTAATGCCTTCCGGGCAGTAGCACCTTGAAGCTCCAAGAGCTCTTTCCTCTTCACCAAGCTGGAAGGGAAAGCCAAGCATTTATAAGTCCTAACAGGGTTTGTTGTGTTTTGTAAGAGAGAGAAGCAAGGTATCGTGGCTTGCTCGGAGAGCCTAGCAATACCTCCCAATCACGCACGCAACCTATGACAAGCTTGGGTCCGTGATAGATGGAACACTTGGAGACAAGGAGCAGCTTCAGGACATTTTGGGATGAACTTGAGGTTCTTATCCCCAGTACACTGGCAGCAACGCTGAGGCTCAGCGGGGCATCCAAGACCTGGGGTTTGCAAAAGGGACTGACGTCAAGGACACTGTCAGTAGGGCACGTTAGGACGTAGAGTTGGTGAATCCCAAGGTTGAACACCAGCTGTCTTGATCTGAGCCAGTCGTCTAGACTGTCGTTGCTGCTGGTGGAGGTAAATAGACACTCCCAAAGCTCGCTCGATCTCATGCTCATCTCAAAATAGGTCAGCTATCATGTCCTGGAAGTACCTATCTCTCTGTTTGCTTTGTATTAATGAAAACCTCCCTGTCCTCCGCCCGCCCACTAGGGCTCAGCTCAGTTGAGCTGCTTCATTTATCTCTTATTAATCAAACCCAGCGGTCCCCTGTGCCATAAATGTAGCTGCACAAATACTTGCAGCATCTTTACCCCCTGGGTTCGCCAGGCTGCTCTTCTTCCCATCCCCATTGTTTCCCATCCCTTACTTGCTGCAATTTAGGCGAGGGGTAACCAAACGGGAAGAGGGGCTGCCTGGGAAAGGCTTTTGGGAAGATGTGTGGCTGTGTTGCTGCTGCAGAGCATCCAGCGAGCAAAGCGATATTCTGGGAGTAATTGCAAAAAAATGCACTTCAAGTCTCAAAAAGGAGGCTAGTGGCCAGCCAGTAACTCATCAAAATTCCTGTCTGGGGAGGTGCTTTGCTTGGTATTTGCAGGGCTGGTTGCTTAAGGGAGATGTTATCCCAGTGAATTGATTCAAGCTGTCTCATGAGCCGCTGGAAGGAGCTAAAAGTTGGGGACTGATTTGAGAGGAGGGTTAAGCCTGTGGGCTCGGTCCATGTTGCTTGGGCAAAGCAAAGCTTGGGAAGGGCCTGATCACCACCCATCCAGGACTGAGTATCACCTGCTGCTGGGTCTTTGGCCAGCATGGTGGAGTGGTGTATCTACAGGGAGCTGGAGCCCATCCCTGCCACACAGCAGCATCCCTTGCCTCGGCAGGATCCTTGGCGGGTGCTGTGATGTTTGTGCTGGGTCACATCCCTTCCTGGAGCAGCTCGGTGCAAAACCTGGGTCCATCTGAGTATCAAATGTGCTCTCTGAATTGCTATCAAAAACTATGTGGGAGAACATGCAGGAGATTCTTGTAGGCTGAAAATGGCTTTAGGGTCTGCCGGGGCATCTTCCCAAGCTGTGAGAGCTGTCTTAGGTGATGTTCTTTGCCCACAGCAGTCTCAGGGAGCTGGGTTTAATTTGAATGGTCCCTCTGGTTGGAGTGAGAATCACTTCTCTGAAATGCAATTGCTTTGTTGGATGGAAACCCAGTGTCTGGACCACGTCCAGTCCATGTGGCCAGGAGCTAAAGAGGACATCGTGTCCAGCCCCAGAGGAAGGGAAGGCTTTGGCAACTGACTCAGTTCTGGGTCAAAAACCTGTCCTTAAATGTGCGAGAGTCAGATGCCTTGCTGGGATGTGTGTCAGGCTCTATACTTTCCAAAGCAGAAGGTTCAACAAGTAAGTAGGACATGGGAGACGCTGCTTGTAACTTTTTCCTTGTCTTTGCAAGCGGCTGCAGCTCTTATATTGGAATATTTAAATCTGGAAGAAGCCAGAAGCAGGGACAGCAATCCTGGAAATCTCAGCTCTCATGATGCTGATGTCTCCATTCCTTGGCCAGCTCTGTGTCACGGTGGACCTGCTCGCATGATGTTGAACATCGACCCTAGAGTTCCCTGTCCCCTTGTGCTTCCTCAAGGCTTTATTTGCTTCCCTACCTCTTAATTTATTATTATTAGACCAGAAGCATTATGAGGAAGGGACTTCTTTTCCTTCTGCATGTACTGCATGTACAGAATTGCCAATTTCCCAAATTATTCTTCTTTTCCACTAGAATATTTGGAAGATCTCATCAATGGTAGTGCTGTAGCCACTGCTTGTATGGGAACTGAAAAGATCCCCGGCTGGTCATGATGTAAAAGCCAACCTGCTGCTTATTTTATAACTTGAACATTTGAATGTGGTAGAAGAGCAGGGGTCCAGGATCCAGAGGCAGGTTTTGGGGATTTTGTTTGTTTGTGGGTGTTGTTGAATGGGGGTTTTTATGGTTAGTTTTGTTTTTTTTTTTTTTAGCACTGAAAGTAATTAGAGATTCAAAAAATCTCTAAATATATTTATCTGTGCATGGAGTTGTTCAGATGAGTTTAACTAGCTCAGAGAGGGGCATGGTATGTTATTTGTTTTCCTTTTCCTCTGCAAAATGGCAGAGGTTTACTGAGTGATTTTTCTTTGCACTTCCATTTGAGCAGCTCATATTAGGCAGAAGGTACAGAAATCCCCTATGAGTGAGCCAGCCTTGGGTTGCAGGGAATTGTCTCTCCTTGAAATCTGTTCATTGCTTTGCTCATATAACCCAAGCCCAAACATCACCGGATCCAAGACTGGTAAGGATTGTTCCCATTGGTTGGAGCAGCAGGAACCCAGGGATAATTTGCTTTTCTCTGATGGTAGAGAAGGTGGCTGATGCTGCAAAAAGCCTCTTGCTTCCTTGTTCCCATTTCATCTTTCAAAGATGTTGAATATGGGGGGCACCTGAGGCTCTCCTTCCCCCCGCCTTGTCACGCAGAAGAGCTTCATTTTCAAAAAAGCGGAAAGCTATGAAGAAGGGAAGCAATTGGTGGGGATAGAGACGAGATTCCATGAGGATATGAACCTCATAAAGTTCAACAAGGCCAAGTCCTGCATCTGGGTTGGGGCAACCCCCGATATCAACACAGGCTGGAGGCTGATGGGATTGAGAGCAGCCCTGCCAAGAAGGACTTGAGGGTACTGGTGAATGAAAATCTGTATATGAGCCAGCAATGTACGCGTGCAGTCCAGAAAGTCAACCATATCCTGGGCTGCATCAAAAGCAGCATGGCCAGCAGGTTGAGGGAGGTGATTCTCCCCCTCTACTCTGCCCTGGTGAGACCCCACCTGGAGTACTGTGTCCAGCTCTGGAGCCCTCAACATCAGAAGGATGTGGACCTGTTGGAGCGAGTCCAGAGGAGGGCCACGAAGATGATCAGAGGGCTGGAGCACCTCTCCTATGAGGACAGGCTGAGAGAGTTGGGGCTGTTCAGCCTGGAGAAGAGGAGGCTCTAGGGAGACCTTAGAGCAGCTTGGCAGTACCTAAAGGGGACTTAGAAGAAAGATAGAGACAGGTTTTTTAGCAGGGCCTGTAGTAATAGAACAAGGGGTAAGTAATGGTTTTAAACTAAAAGAGGGGAGATTTAGATTAGAAATAAGGAAAAAAAATTTTTACGCTGAGGGTGGTAGAACACTGGCCCAGGTTGCCCAGAGAGGTGGTGGATGCCCCATCCCTGGAAACATTCAAGGCCAGGTTGGACTGGGGTCTTAGCAACCTGATCTGGTTGAAGATGTCCCTGCTTCTTGCAGGAGGGATGGACTAGATGACCTTTAAAGGTCCCTTCCAACTCAAACTATTCTGTGATTCAATGATTCCTAGGAGGAGAGGATCAGCTGTTGCCTCCTAGCGTAAAATCCTCTCCATCCATCTGGAGTGGCAGCCCCGGTGTTTTGGCTGGCGGCTGAGGTATGTCCTCTGAATGCTGCTAAAAGCCGATGTACGGGTGCAAAAATGCTCTTTGCCAGCAAACTATGGGCATGATTTAATAGAGATTAAGCAGCTTCTGCGCCTGCCCTGCTGCTGACCAGGGGGTGCTGCTCCCGCCCCATCTCTCCCGACCCATGGGATGGATTACCTGCTCCACCATGGTCTTCACCGCAGGCTGCGGGGGAATTCTGGCCAGGAGCAGCATTACTCCTCCCCCTCCTTCTTCACTGATCTTGGCGTCTGCAGCCGTTCCTCTCACAAGAAATTCTTCACAACAGGCTGGCAGATGCCTCTCAAGTTCTCTTCACATCTGATCTCCTCTCCACTTCTTGCAGCCAGGCCGGGCCGAGTTGGGCCCAGTCAGCTGCCCGGCGGGAGGCCAGAGGGTGAGGCCTGCAAGGCCCACAAGGCTCGCGCCTCCCCCTCTCTGCCCCCTGCTCAGCGTCTTCACATCTTCTTCTTATTTTTTTTTTCCTGTTTTTCACCTTCTTAAACACGTTATTGCAGAGGTGTTATCACGGAACATTCTGTCACCAATTGGCTCGGCCCTGGCCAGCAGCGGGTCTGCCCTAGGCCCAACCGAGTCCACTGGACAAAGGGGAGCGATTTCTAGCAGTTTCCTACAGAAGCTACCACCTTAGCCCCCCCCCCCCCCCCCACTAAATAAAACCAGGACACACTCTGTGCCGCTCAGGGGGAGAAGGAGGTAGAGATAATGTTAAGCCTGGGAAGAGGGGGGGGTGGAGGGAGGTTATCTTGTTCTCTGTCTCATTATCCTGCTGTTTGTAGTAATAAATGAATAGCTTTCCCCCCAAGTCGAGTCTGTTTTGCCCGTGATGGTAACTTTAAGGATTTCTCCCTGTCCTTATCTCAAACCTCGAGCTGTTTTTCCTTATATTATCTCTCCCTATTCCCTCAGAGGGTGGGGGGAATGAGAGACAGACTGTGTAGATTGGTCCCGAGTGGGGTTAAACTACGACACAACCCCACCGAATACGGCAGCAGGGGGAAACAACTTCTAGCAGCTTCTTACAGAAGCTACCACCTTAGCCCCCCCCTCACTAAATAAAACCGGAACAGGGATTTTTACAACCTGTTTCAGGTTTTATTTCTAGAAATGCTGAGATACTTCCATGGATCAAATTTGTATAAAGATCAAGGGATGGGGAGCGTGCCTTGCTGTTGTGCTGCAGCCAGAGTGATGCTCCAGCAGACTCCTTGCCCTGGCATCCCATGTAGTGGAGTATCCCACTGTGGAGTGGGAGCAACGTCCATCAGATGGGCCATAAACCCACCTACATTCACCTCCTGAAGCTAAGGCAGTGGTTTTAATAGCTGTATGCTGGTTTTTCCTTTCTTTTTCTTTGCAACATCCATCACAAGCCAAAAGTAACATCTTCCCCCCGGGCAAGAAAGTCCATCTGGTGGGAAACTGCTCCAATCTTGTGCACAGATTTGACACACTAAAAGATTTAGTGTTTCTAAAGGTGACGACACTTTGGTTTTGTTTAAAAAGAAAACAACAAATCCACCTCCAAACCGCAAAAAAAAATCCTTATTGCAGTGAAGCAAGCCACGTAATAAATTATTGTCTGGGTGAGAACAAAGAATTTCTGGCTTTCTGGTTATTCCTCTTCTTTCCTTGCTGGATGACTGTGTCAAGGCAGGTGTTTTGAGTTGGATTCTGTGGCCTTTTGCACTTCATTTTCTTTTGGCTCTCTCCTTTTTGTTTTTTTCCCTCGTTTATTTCTGTATTTATTTTAATGGCTTTGTTTTAATGCACTGTGGCATTCATCTGCTCTGTGGCATGCCGAGCTTGTGGATGGCACTGCAGTGTGGCAGCTGTAGTGCTCCTGTTCTGTTGCTTGGGCTTTTCTGCATCACCAGGTACCAGAAACCAGACCTGAGACTGGAAGGATGATGAAATATATAAACTGCTCAGCCAGCCATGGATGCATCAGTATCTGAAAAGCCCAAGGCTAGCTCCAGCAGCAGTTGCTTGATGTAGTTTTCAAATGTGTTTACATTTTAATTAGAAAAGGATCAGATCCAGGATATAATAATTGATATTGCTGCGCTTGATGCTTTGGAATCTGGAAAAATACCAGCTATGGAGCAGCAAATCCAAAAGGTAGATGTGATGCTTCATCCGTGCTCGTGGAGACATGGTAGTATCTGGGTGGGAGGGAGTCATGGTTCATCTAGATTGCTTTCATTTTCCATAGTAACTGTTCCTGTGATTTGCTGGAGACAAAAGCTGGCTGCCGGCGATAAACTGCTCCTTTCATTCACTGAGATGCTCTCACCACTTTAGGAAGATACATTGCTAATTACTTGTTGTTGGAAATAGGCTGGATTAGGAGAGAGAAAATATTCGTGCTGAAGGAGCTTATTAAAAGGAGATCCTGGGAAGCGAGCCGGCTGCCTGTCAGCCACGGCCGTGCTGATAGGCAGGAGTTCAAACCCCAAATGCAGACAGTCAAAGGTCCTTCTGCCTATACTGCTGCCAGAGTGTTAGCTGGCAGACAGTTATTTGCAGAGTTAAAGCGTGCAGAGGGTTTCACCTGACCTGAAGGTGCTGATAAGAAGCAGATAAGAAATAGGAGAGTTACCCTGTACCAGCCAGTCTGTGTGGTCAAAGCATTCCTCACCTCCCAGGTCTGGGGCTGAAGGGACCTCCTTCCCTGTACATGTTGGCAGTGGCTTTGGAAAGGCTGACTTGGAGAAGATGGTGGGCAAGCAATGAGAGGGAGGTGATGATGGAGAGTTTGACCATGTGCCATTCCTCTCCGCCCAGCCCGAGAGAGGCACCGAGCAGAAGCGGGTGTCATCTCCATGAGAGGTGATATCCAACAAGTCTTCACTGCAGGGAGCGACTTTTGGAGGCTGGACAGAGATGTCAAAGTTGATGTTGGTTGGTCATGGGGCAGGACATGGTTTCTTCTGACTAGGGCTGGGCTGGAGCCTCTCCCTGGGTCTCGCTGGGGATCTCTTCAGTTTAGCTTTACCATCATCCCATGCAGGCACAGATAAATAAATCTGTGGGCTGCTGGGGTCCTTCTTGGTGCATGTCCCAGGTGTCTCAGAGCAGCAGGGACCTCCTGGATCACAGCAGGCTTGTGGGTTGTAGTTCAGCCCTGCTCGGGACCAAACTACACAGTCTCTCTCTCACTCCTCCCACCCTCCAAGAGAATAGGAAGAGATAATATAAGAAAAAGGCTCAAGGTTTGAGATAAGGACAGGGAGAAATCCTTAAAGTTACCGTTACGGGCAAAACAGACTCAACTGGGGGGAAAGCTATTTATTTATTATTAAAATCAAAGCAGGATAATGAGACGGAGAACAAGATAACCTCCCCTCACCCCTCCCTCTTCCCAGGCTTAACATTATCTCTACTACCTTCCCCTCCCGAGCGGCACAGGGGGGAAGAGGGAATGGGGGTTGTGGTCAGTTCATCATGTGTTGTTTCATGTTGCTCCCCCATGGTCATCACCACAGGCTGCAGGGGAATCTTGGCCAGGAGCAGCATTACTCCTCCCCCTCCTTCTTCACTGACTTTGGCATCTGCAGCTATTCCTCTCACAAGAAATTCTTCACAGTAGGCAGGCAGGTGCCTCTCAGGATCTCTTCTCATCTCCTCTCCACTTCTTGCAGCCGGACTGGGCCAAGTCGGGCCCAGACGGCCGCCTGACGGGAGGCCAGAGGGTGAGGCCTGCAAGGCCCACAAGGCTCACGCCTCCCCCTCTCTGCCCCTGCTCAGCTTCTTCACATCATCTCTTCCTTTTTTTTTTCTTTCTGTTTTTCCCCTTCTTAAATATATTATCGCAGAGGTGTTATCAGGGACATTCTGCTGCCAATTGGCTCGGCCTTGGCCAGCAGTGGGTCTGCCCTAGGCCCGGCCGAGTCCACTGAACAAAGGGGAGCAACTTCTAGCAGCTTTTTACAGAAGCTGCCACTGTAGCTCCCTCTCACTAAATAAAACCAGAACATGGGTGCAGAGGGGCTGCCTTGAGCATCTGCAGGTCTCCTGCTTGTGGGTGGCTGCAGGGGGATGCACCACCACGTTTCAGTCCTACCTGTGGCCACTGGTATCTGGGTGAGGCTGCCCTTCTGGAGCAGATTTTAAGCACATCTGCTGTTACACCCTCATGCTTTGTTGCTGGCTACTTAGCTTAAACCTGTCCTGGAGGACTCCAAGGTCCTCCATAACTTTGACAGTGCTTTCCTAGCTGCATACCTGCCACAGGAGAAAGAAAACATGAGACCTCAATCTTGGGGCAATAACACTGATTTTTTAGGTCTTTTTGTGATGCCCTGGAAGTCCTGGGGTGTGATGGTTTAGCCCGAATTACCACACATTTTTCTCGCTCACCCTCCCCCTCCCCAGTGAGATGGGGGAGAGAATTGGGAAGGAAAGAGAACTCGTGGGTTGAGATGAAGGCAATTTACTAAAATAGCAAGGGAAAACTACAATAATAACAGAATAGAAGGATATTAAATAGTTCTGCCTGAACTCTGTATTTTAGAGATCTTTTCCAATCATCTTACCTAAGTGACAGCATTGAGCATTAGTTCCTGGCAGCGTAGTTGTGGGGTAAATCTATTTCAGCTTTCGCTATTTGGGTTCATGTGATAGCATGATGCTCCTGGTTCTCTTGTCTTTGAAGGCCACAACTATAAAAGAAATTTGTCATGTGTGACCGTATGCGGTCCTCTCACCCAGATTACAGTGAGGTGATGGAAATGCATTGCTGTCCCTGCATGTCTGCCATCTTCTCATCATGAACTCACCTTTTCTTACACCATTTTGGTTGCAAGTTCCGCTGTGCTGTTGCCTCCCACCCATTTTGCCCAAAATGGGTTTCTTCTCCATTGTTGCTCTTCACCTATCGGACTCACCACTTGGTTCCTTGTCGTGGTTTTGTTAGTGAGGGGGGGCCTAAGGTGGTAGCTTCTGTAGGAAACTGCTAGAAGTCGCTCCCCTTTGTTCAGTGGACTCGGCCGGGCCTAGGGCGGACCCGCTGCTGGCCAAGGCCGAGCCGATTGGTAGCAGAATGTTCCATGATAGCGCCTCTGCGATAACGTATTTAAGAAGGGGAAAACAGAAAAAAAAAAAAGAGAAGAGAAGATGTGAAGAAGCTGAGCGGTGGCAGAGGCGCAGAGGGGGAGGCGCAGGCCTCATGGGCCTTGCAGGCCTCACCCTCTGGCCTCTCGCCAGGCAGCCGACTGGGCCCGACTCAGTCCAGCCCGGCTGCAAGAAGTGGAGAGGAGATGAGAAGTGAATAAGATGTAAAAAAAGATTCTGAGAGACATCTACCAGCCTGTTGTGAGGAATGGCTGCAGACGCCAAGGTCAGTGAAGAAGGAGGGGGAGGAGTAATGCGGCTCCTGGCCAAGATTCCCCTGCAGCCTGTGGTGACGACCATGGTGGAGCAGGTTGTCCCCCTGCAGCCCATGGAGGTCCACGGAGGAGCAGAGATCCACTTGGAGCCCATGAAGGACCCCGTACTGGGGGAGGTGGATGCCTGAAGGAGGCTGTGGCCCATGGAGGGCCCGCTGGGACAGCTGTTCTGGAGGGACTGCACTCCGTGGAAGAGATGACCCACGCCGGAGCAGTTCCACGAAGGACTGTGGCCCGTGGGAGGGACCCCACGATGGAGCAGGGGAGGAATGTGAGGAGTTCTTCCCCCGACCATGAAGCAGCGGCGTAAAACAACGTATGATGAACTGACTGCAACCCCCATTCCCTCTTCCCCCCCCTATGCCGCTCTGGAGGGGGGAAGGTAGTAGAGATAATGTTAAGCTTGGGAAGAGGGAGGGGTGGATGGAGGTTATCTTGTTCCCTGTCTCATTATCCTGCTGTTTGTAGTAATAAATGAATAGTTTTCCCCAAGTCGAGTCTGTTTTGCCCGTGACGGTAACTTTAAGGATTTCTCCCTGTCCTTATCTCAAACCTCGAGCCGTTTTTCTTATATTTTCTCCCCCTGTTCTCTCGGAGGGTGGGGGGAGTGAGAGAGAGAGTGCGTAGTCTGGTCCTGATCGGGGCTGAACTACGACATTCCTCAAGTTCAACAAGCCTGGAGCACCTTTGGGAGAAGGGGAATGAACGCACAAAGGTCATAAAAAATGATTGTTCTTATTGAGTTTATTTGCCAATTAAGCATAAAACTGTATAATTGCCATAACTGTATAATCTTGCTAAAGCAAGAACCCCATTTAGATCACTCTCTAAAATAACAGCTATTAATAATAATTATACATTGCAGTAATGCTGATAATTACTAAGTTATAATAAGTAGTTTGCACATCTTGCTGTTCATGCCTGGACATCTGCTCTAGGGATCTTTGTGTGCAATGATGATCCTCTCCTAGATGTATGTGATAACTCATCACCCTTAAACATAGGGGAGTTTTTTTCCTGCTAAGTTCTGATTTCCTTTAGAGAGAGGTGAGGGTACTGTAAGATGACTTGGGTTTAGTTTCCTGCTAGAGATCCATAAATATCTCAAATATGTTGTTTATGCTCTTTTGCTGGACTTGGTGACTTCGAACAAACCCATTCCCTTTCAGTCCACCATCTCCCCTGTTGCTAATCAGCAAAATGCTGCTTGGGCATGAGGTGAGCACCCCAAAAGCAGAGTTGTGTGTGTTAGCCCTTGCTCTGCTTTTATGCTTTATCATGGATGTTCAAGGGGGAGCATCCCTGGGGCAGAGCCCTAGCCTTGATTTCCTCCAGTGTCACCTTCAAAATAAAATAAAATAGGCAAAGAACCTTTGGTTTTGTGTTGTGTGGCCCCAGGGGGTGGAGGATACCCTCTGACTCTGCTTGCTCCATCCCAAGTGATGCCACCTGTATCAGCTGTCCCCTACCTCACGCAGTTACCTCCCCACATCGTCGTGCCCTCCAGGACTCATTGCAGCCACCTATTCTCCCAACTCTTTCTTTGGTACTTTCTGTTTAATAATCGGTGCTTTGCATTTGATAATTGGCACTAATTAGCTAAAAGAGGAGAAGCATGGTAATGGTTTTAAAATAGAGGGGGGTAGATTTAGATTAGAAATTAGGAAAACATTTTTTACGATGCGAGTTATAGAACACTGGCACAGGTTGCCCAGAAAGGTGGTGGAGGTCCCATCCCTGGAAACGTTCAAGGCCAGGCTGGATGAGGCTCTGAGCAACCTGATCTAGTCGGGGATGTCCCTGCTTCTTGCAGGGGGGTTGGACTAGATGACCTTTGAAGGTCCCTTCCAACCCTAACCATTCTATGATTCTATGATTCTCCAGGGCTCCATGCTCTCTGGGGCTCCTCTTTTATTTTTCTTGTCTACTTTTACTTCTTTCTCCTTTTTAATATGCCACATGATTTTTTTGTTGTTGTTCAGGAGCTAATGTGTGATATTGATCTACATAATGAGCCTTTTTGACAGTCTGGGCACATTTGGGAATAATTCCTTGAGCAGATGAAATCCTTAGGCCAGAACTGCTTGTTCTCGGCAGTTTCCAAATGAAGCCACAATTGTTCAGAAGTGACAGATGAGAAATAGTTCAGGAGCTGGAAATTGCATGATCTGGGAACAGATATTTTTTTTTTTTCTTCTTCCCTTCCGGATGGTATGTGACTCACTCTGAATTTGCTTGGTAATTTTATACTTGTCTCAAAACAGAGTGTAAATACCAGTTCCCAGTGAAGGAGAGGGTGATGGATGAAGTCTTGGTGTCCTGCAATGTGGTGGGAGCTCCTGTGTCTTCTCCCTCTCAACCACAGGGAAGGAGTATGAGTCTTACCACAAGACACTGGTCCAAAGCTTAATTTGTGGGCAAACATACCCAGCCCAGGTACAGGAGTTGATGGTTTCCTCTCTTTAAGATGTGAATGGCCTGCAGCCATGGAGAAATAGGAAGGAGGAGAAGGGTTGGTCCAAGCTCCCTCTGCAGTGGTTGGATGAGGGGGATACTGAGCTCTCTCTCCATCACTCACCCCAGCTTCCCTGGATGGGAGATGCAGAGCATAGGGTGAACTCAGAGCCAGTGCCTGACTGATGGCCAAAGGAGGGATGTCAGCCCTCCAGAGCAGTCCCGTCTCTCACAGGAACAAGTCCCAAGAGGTTTTATGTCACATGGAAAATACTTGGGTTTGATGGCTCTTCTTGTCCTTTTTGCTGCTGTGGGTTTAGCCCATGTTTGCAAACTGAGCAGCTCCTGCTTGGGTCAGTACCTCAAGGAGAGACCTCCCAGTGATGTGTTCAACCTGCAGCGCTTCTCTCTATGGTGGTTGCCCATCCCAGTCGTGCTAGTCCTCGATTTGAAGCATGCACACATGAAATCTAGCATTTCCCCAGAGCATCAGGTTTATTGTGTGTGCATGGAGTGGTGATTCAACATCGTACGGCGGCCTGATACATGCTGACACGTGGGCCTTGCAGAGTGTCATCTGCAGGGTCATACCCAGGTGTGGGCAGGGGAAAGGACCACATGAGAGGGTGATTTGGGTGGTGGCAGTCCCCTCCTCAGAGGAAACTCTGTACTCGTCCTTGCTCGCATGGCCAGATGTGCGGTCCTCACGGGCTGGAAGATCTCGTCTTGACCGTGCAATGTGCATCCACTGTTAGATGTATGAGCTGTGGTTCCTTGCTCCAACCTGGGCTTTGCGAGTCTTGTAAACGTAAGTCTTGTTTGAAGAAGCAGCTGTGGCCACTTTCATCAGGTGAAGGTCTCCTGGTGCCCTTTCCGTCTCAGGAGATCACGGGAGGACCTCTCTGTGTCTTTTGCTGGCCTGTGAAGTGTACCTTTCATTTCTTTGCTGGTGGATGAGGTCCAGAGGAGGGCCACGAAGATGATAAAAGGGCTGGAGCACCTCTCTTATGAGGACAGGCTGAGAGAGTTGGGGCTGTTCAGCCTGGAGAAGAGGAGGCTCTGGGGAGACCTGATAGTGGTCTTCCAGTACCTCAAGGGGGCCTACAAGAAAGATGGGGAGAGATTGTTCAGTAGGGCCTGTTGAGATAGGATGAGGGGTAATGGTTTTAAAATAGAGGGGGGTGGATTTAGATTAGAAATTAGGAAAAAAATTTTTACGATGCGAGTTATAGAACACTGGCACAGGTTGCCCAGAAAGGTGGTGGATGCCCCATCCCTGGAAACGTTCAAGGCCAGGCTGGATGAGGCTCTGAGCAACCTGATCTAGTCAGGGATGTCCCTGCTCCTTGCAGGGGGGTTGGACTAGATGACCTTTGAAGGTCCCTTCCAACTCTAACTATTCTATGATTCTATGATTCTTATCCCTGGTGATGGTGTGGTTTGTTAAGCAGCTGCCCTGTTCTGTGCCAGAGAAGGTGGCGTTTCAGTGGCATGAAGGGGACGTCATGTCTGTTACTGGAAAACAACATTCACAAACTTTCACAGGTGTTATCTGGGGTGGATGTCCTGGGTAGGTACACACAGCAATCACAGGAGCATCTGCCTGAATGTCATTAGATTTGCCCTTACTAGCAGTGCTGCATTTGAGGTTTCATCAGCTTTTCTTCATTAGATGCACATCTTCAGATGATCTGAGTGTCAGCTGTTGATGTCCTTATGTGTTCGTTCCCTGGTTAAGGGAAAACTACAGGATTTGCTGAGATTTTAAATTCACTATATGGGTCAGAGAAAATGAAAGTGGTTTGAATTCAGTCTCTTGCATCGGTTGAAGAGGTGTATGTGGGATGGTATGTCCATTCTCATATTGTCTTGGTTTAGCTCCACTCGGGACCAGACTACGCAGTCTCTCTCTCACTCCCTCCACGCTCCGAGAGAATAGAGAGAGGTAATATAAGGAAAAAAAAGCTTGAGGTTTGAGATAAGGACAGGGAGAAATCCTTAAAGTTACTGTTACGGGCAAAACAGACTCAACTTGGGGAAAACTAGTCATTTATTTCTGAAACCAAAGTAGGATAATGAGACAGAGAACAAGATAACCTCCATCCACCCCTCCCTCTTCCTGGGCTTAACATTACTACCTTCCCTCACCGAGCAATACAGGGAGGAAGAGGGAATGGAGGTTATGGTCAGTTCATCACTCGTCGCTTTACGCCGCTCCTTCCTCCTCGGGGGAAGAACTCCTCACATTCCTCCCCTGCTTCATCATGGGGTCCCTCCCAAGGGCCACAGTCCTTCGTGAACTGCTCCAACATGGGTCGTTTTTTCCACGGGGTGCAGTCCCTCCGGAATGGCTGTCCCAGTGCGGGCCCTCCACAGGCCACAGCCTCCTTCAGGCATCCACCTGCCCTGACGTGGGGTCCTCCATGGGCTCCAGGTGGATCTCTGCTCCTCCGTGGACCTCCATGGGCTTCAGGGGCACAGCCGGCCTCACCATGGTCATCACCACAGGCTGCAGGGGAATCTCTGCCAGGAGCCGCATTACTCCTCCCCCTCCTTCTTCACTGACCTTGGCATCTGCAGCCATTCCTCTCACAAGAAATTCTTCACAACAGGCAGGCAGATGCCTCTCAGGTTCTCTTCACATCTCCTCTCCTCTCCACTTCTTGCAGCCAGGCCGGGCCGAGTTGGACCCAGTCGGCTGCCTGGCGGGAGGCCAGAGGGTGAGGCCTGCAAGGCCCACAAGGCTCGCGCCTCCCGCTCTCTGCCCCAACTCAAAGTCTTCACATTTTTCTGTTTTTCTCCTTCTTAAATACATTATCGCAGAGGTGTTATCAGGGACATTCTGCTGCCAATTGGCTCAGCCTTGGCCAGCAGCAGGTCCGCCCTAGGCCCGGCCAAGTCCACTGAACAAAGGGGAACAACTTCTAGCAGCTTCTTGCAGAAGCTGCCACCTTAGGCCCCCCCTCACTAAACAAAACCAGAACAGTGAACAAACAAAAAAGTCCCATTTCTGTAATATTCCTACATCTAAGGAGAACTGCAGACATTTTTCCTATCCTTACACAAACCTTCAGAGACAGAAGCTTGAATCACTAACTGTTCTGTATGTAGGCTTTTAACATCTTTTTACTGGTTAAAGTCAAAATACAGAGCAGAGGAGGAAGAGAAGGCTGTGCAAATACCAACAGATGTATATACAAACCAAGTCATTGGTTTTAAGACTTGATTCGGCTACCCAAGCATCCCGACAGCCTGAGTTCCTCCATTTTCTGCTCCAGGAGCACAGCCATTTCCTAAATATGTATATATATATAGATTATCGCTAGCAAAATAAGAAGCCATTATCCAGGGGCTTACGTTGCAAACCCTATTAGGATAGTCTTGTTTAGGGCGCGTATCATCAAGGAATTAAGAGTTCTGCTGCAAAACAAAGCCAGATCCCTCTACATCCCCAGCCCTTCTCCAAAGCCAATACATGTGTTCTGGTTTTATTTAGTGAGGGGGGGCTACAGTGGCAGCCTCTGTAAGCAGCTGCTAGAAGTTGTTCCCCTTTGTCCAGTGGACTCGGCTGGGCCTAGGGCGGACCAGGGCCGAGCTGCTGACCAGGGCAAAGACAATTGGTAGTAGAATGTTCCCTGATAACGCCTCTGCGATAATGTATTTAAGAAGGAGAAAAACAGAAAAATGTGAAGACTTTGAGTTGGGGCAGAGAGGGGGAGGCGCGAGCCTTGTGGGCCTTGCAGGCCTCACCCTCTGGCCTCCCGCCGGGTGGCCGACTGGGTCCAACTCAGCCCGGTCTGGCTGCAAGAAGTGGAGAGGAGATGAGATGTGAAGAGATCCTGAGAGGCGTCTGCCAGCCTGTTGTGAAGAATTTCTTGTGAGAGGAATGGCTGCAGATGCCAAGGTCAGTTCAGAAGGAGGGGGAGGAGTAATGATATTCCTGGCAGATTCCCCTGCAGCCTGTGGTGATGACCATGGTGGAGCAGGTTGTCCCCCTGCAGTCCATGGAGGTCCACGGAGGAGCAGAGATCCACCTGCAGCCCCTGGAGGACCCCACGTCAGGGCAGGTGGATGCCTAAAGGAGGCTGTGGCCCGTGGAGGGCCCGCTGGGTCAGCTGTTCTGGAGGGACTGCACCCCGTGGAAGAGATGACCCACGCTGGAGCAGTTTCACGAAGGACTGTGGCCCTTGGGAGGGACCCCACGCTGGAGCAGGGGAGGAATGTGAGGAGTTCTTCCCCCGACCATGAAGCAGCGGCGTAAAACAACATGTGATGAACTGACCGCGACCCCCATTCCCTCTTCCTCCCTGTGCTGCTCGGGGAGGGGGGGAAGGTAGTAGAGATAACGTTAAGCCTGGGAAGAGGGAGGGGTGGGGGGAGGTTATCTTGTTCTCTGTCTCATTCTCCTGCTGGTTTTAATAATAAATGAACAGTTTTCCCCAACTCGAGTCTGTTTTGCCCGTGACGGTAACTTTAAGGATTTTCTCCCTGTCCTTATCTCAAACCTTGAGCCGTTTTCCTTATATTATCTCCCCCTATTCTCTCGGAGGGTGGGGGGAGTGAGAGAGAGACTGCGTAGTCTGGTCCCGATCAGGGCTAAACTGCGACATTCACTCATGGAAAGTCTAAATGTGACCACCTAGGATTATTATAAATGTTATTGGAAATGCAGATGTACAGCAAAACATATTTTGCCTGTTGTAAACAATAGGCTTTGGCTACTGGTTCTTTAACCTTTTTTGTAATTACTGGGACATAATTTCTTGCCTTTTTAAATTTTTCTTTCTCAGGCCCCCTCCATTCTCGACGTCTCTTGTGAAGGGATGGAGAACTCATCAGTGGCATCGGCCTCCTCGGAGGCAGGGAGCAGCCGCTCTCAGGAGATCGAGGAGCTGGAGCGTTTCATTGACAGCTACGTCCTGGAGTACCAGGTCCAGGGGCTGCTCATGGATAAAACGGAGGGGGGCAGCAAGAGCGAGAAGACACAGTCCCACATCTTGCAGGTGGGCAAAGGGCAGACCATGGGGTAGGAGAGGGGCTGGGGACACCAGTTACTTGTAGCCTGAGTTGGGGATGCACGTCCAGCCGAAGCAGTTTTTCAAGCATTGGAGTGTAAAGCCCATGTGTCCCATGACAAAAGAGTGGATTTGGGGCAGCTTGCTTGTACAACCAGATATGAAGTCTCTAACCAGTTTGTAGAGGTGTCCCACCAGCGGGATTTTGTTTTACCGTAGTCTCAAGGTGTGTGCCCTGAGGCTTTATGACATCTCCAAGGTTCCCATTTATAAATGAAGAACATTTCATTTGTAAATGAAGGGTGCCTCTGTCCATCTGAAAGAGCATGCTGCTTCGCCAGAGTGGAAAAATCCTGGAGGGATTGGGAAGAGCTGCAGGGGCTGCAGCGGGGGGATGCTTGGCAGTGAGATGTGCTCCCACCTGTATGCACAGGGATGTCCGTGAAACAACCAAGACGAGAAGGTCAATCAAAAGTCCCAAATGCTCCTCAAAAGTGTGGGTTTTGTGGGCATTTTAATATGTGTTTGCTTGCTTCATGGTCGTTATGTTAGAGAAGAAATATGCTCTCTTTCAAAGGATGTGAATACTCAGCAAAAAGAGGGATGGTTTTAGGGGGGATGCGGTTTGTTGTCGTCATTAGGACTGACATAGTCCCAGTTAGGCTTGTTCCTAAGATGGGCATTTAAGGTCCAACACAAGGAGAAATTAAATCTCCTGAACTGTTGTTCAGAGGAAAATCATTTGTATTCTGGTGTCACAGTGTGCCAGATGCATGCTGAAGATATGAATTGTCAAAGGGATAAGGAGTCCATGGTGCGGGGAGCGGTGAGCTCCGGTCCATGCCCTTGGGCTTGTAAGGCTGCCATGATTCTCCGTTTGTGATAGAGGTGCTTTCCTACCCTGCAGGGCTCCTGGTAGGATAAAATATTTAGGTTAGAGACCACTTACATATTGATTATGAGGACAAAATAAGAATAATAAGACTGAAGGATCATAAGGGTAAGGATATGGCCATTGTTGGATAGCTGAGATGTGTTTGAGCTGCTGGAGGAGTCTGCTGGTCTGATTTGGGTCTTTGTCTCTTTATATGAGGTGCAAGGGAGACTGATCCCAAACAGAGATCCCCAGACCACTTCACATTAAGCCTTAACATTAGCTTAATGGCTAACAAGACTGTGTGGCAAAGCCAAGCTGGGTGTACCGTGATGAGGAGAAGGGCAGAGTCCAGGCTGGGTTTATCCAGGACCATGACCTCCTCCAGCATGCTGAGTTGTTTTGTTGAAGGTCATTTTGTCTTTTGGTTCACACTCAAGTCTATTAATTGCTTACAAATGAGGCCCTGCCTCCCTAGGGCTTTATTTTGCCTTTAGATTGGGAGGAGTGGTTGGAGTAGCAAGGACAAGGCACTCTCCTGCCAGTGTCTGCTTCTCCTGTCCCCTGCTCCATGCACCCCAATGTGCAAAAGCCGCTGTCCCCAAATTCAGCAGAGAGCAGCTTGTTCTCCCATGTGAACCTCGTGAAGTTCAACAAGTGTTCAAGGCCGGGTTAGATGGGGCTTTGAGTGACCTAGTCTGGTGGAAGGTCTCCCTGCCCAGAGCAGGGGGATTGGAACTGCATGATCTTTAAGGTCCCTTCCCACCCAAACCATGCTATGATTTTATATATGAAGAATCCCATCCTTATCTGATATCAGCAGTATTTATCTAATTTATCTGAGCTATGTAGGTTTGCTGGAGCTGAGGAACTGATCCAGAGATTTGGACTCTTTATATATTTGCTCAGTGTAAAGAAATTACCAATCAAAGGAACCTTTTTAAGAATAGATTTTGCTGAAGAGGTCTTTTACAATTTGAGGATCAAAGCTGTTATAAGTGGGAGAAAATAAATTTAAAAATTTAATGATCCAAAGTACTTAATAGTGCATTTTTTTAACCTAGGGCTGGAAAATGGCTGTTTGAAGTGACGCTTTGGAGGGACTTCAGGTCAAACAGACAAATGTTGCTTTATTTAATGTGTCAAGTTTAGAAATACTATTGAAATAGAAATAAATTAATAGTCAGAGTATTACAACCACTTGCAGCCTGTCCACACCTCTGCCCATCTTCAGGAGAAAAGCTGTTAATTCTCGTGGTGGCCCATGTACAATTTTTGCATTAAGATCCTCGGTTGCTGCAACCAAATCCATCTTCCAGTTGTGGAAATAGGATTTTAACTTTCTTCTGTCGCCTATGCTGAAAAATAGGAGCTGCTGGGGTTTTTTATAACAATGCTAGGGATATGTCATAGTTCAGCCCCGATCGGGACCAGACTGTGCAGTCTCTCTCTCACTCCCCCCACCCTCTGAGAGAATAGGAGGAGATGATATAAGAAAAACGGCTCGAGGTTTGAGATAAGGACAGGGAGAAATCCTTAAAGTTACCGTCACGGGCAAAACAGACTCCACTTGGGGAAAACTATTCATTTATTACTACAAACAGCAGGATAATGAGACAGAGAACAAGATAACCTCCCCCCACCCTTCCCTCTTCCTGGGCTTAACATTATCTCTACTACCTTCCATCCTTCCGAGCGGCACAGGGGGGAAGAGGGAATGGGGGTTGCGGTCAGTTCATCACATGTTGTTTTACGCCGCTGCTTCATGGTCGGGGGAAGAACTCCTCACATTCCTCCCCTGCTCCATTGTGGGGTCCCTCCCACAGGCCACAGTCCTTCGTGGAACTGCTCCGGTGTGGGTCATCTCTTCCACAGAGTGCAGTCCCTCCAGAACAGCTGTCCCAGCGGGCCCTCCATGGGCCACAGCCTCCTTCAGGCATCCACCTGCCCCAGTGTGGGGTCCTCCATGGGCTGCAGGTGGATCTCTGCTCCTCCGTGGGCCTCCATGGGCTGCAGGGGGACAACCTGCTCCACCATGGTCGTCACCACAGGCTGCAGGGGAATCTTGGCCAGGAGCCGCATTACTCCTCCCCCTCCTTCTTCACTGACCTTGGCATCTGCAGCCGTTCCTCACAACAGGCTGGCAGACGCCTCTCAGGATCTTTTTACATCTTATTCACTTCTCATCTCCTCTCCACTTCTTGCAGCCAGGCCGGACCAAGTAGGGCCCAGTCGGCTGCCTGGTGAGAGGCCAGAAGGTGAGGCCTGCAAGGCCCATGAGGCCTGCGCCCCCCCCCCGCGCCTCTGCCCCTGCTCAGCTTCTTCACATCTTCTCTTCTTTCGTTTGTTTTTTTTTTCTGTTTTCCCCTTCTTAAATACGTTATCGCAGAGGCGTTATCACGGGACATTCTGCTACCAATTGGCTCGGCCTTGGCCAGCAGCAGGTCCGCCCTAGGCCCAGCCGAGTCCACTGAACAAAGGGGAGCAACTTCTAGCAGTTTCCTACAGAAGCTGCCACCTTAGCCCCCCCCCTCACTAAACAAAACCATGACAGGATACTGCCTTTAAAGATCGTCAGGTTTTATTTTAAAAGAAAAATGAAAAATAATGAAAGATCTGAACATTGAACCCTTTAATTCGACCCCTTTTAGTGGCATCTCAAATTAAGCACTTAAATATGGTTGTAGCCCAGACCGTTGATGTCTACATGGAATTAGGATTTCTATGTGAAACTCCAGCCAAATGCAGTATTACATATTTTTAGGGCTGTATATGGGACAAGAAATGAGAATGGGCTTTAACATAGGTCACCTGCTTTTATTGAGCCATGTCTTAAGGCATGCGTTAGGAAGGAATTATCTGTTGTCTCCCAAGATACTCATTTTCCCACCCCAAATTTGTATAAGAAATAACTAGGAATTTTTATTTATGGTTTTGTCTTCCTGATCACTTCTTATCAAAGCAAGCAATAAGCTTACTGCAGTAACCCTGGTGGAAGCCAGCCTGACTGAAGGTGACATGTTCCCTCTTAATGAGAGCTGGAGGAAAAAGTATGAGTTTATGGTGAAGGCACTGAACTGAGACCAAGAAAATTGTTTTTAACTGCAAGGCTCTACTGGCAACTTTAACTTTGGGCAAGTTACTTAATCTCTCTGTGGTTCATTTCCTTGTGGCTGTAATGTTTTCCCTGCCTGAGAGGATAAATCTACTCACCGATGTGTGTGAGATGCCCAGATGGTGCAACATGCCCGGATAAGTATTCTCTGTGCTGGGGGAAGGAAGGAAAGGCACATTGTACACTCCTCCATCCTCCACACCACTCTCAGAGGAGCTGAATACATCTCCAATCCAGAGAATCCCAGAGTGTGGACATTTCCATCACGGGGATATCTCCAGCCTTGCTCCCGCCACAAAAAAAAAAGAGGAAAATCAGAGGGAAGATGCAATTTTCTTTCAGCTGTGGACATAATAATGGATGAGCTGTACCTTGAGAGAGCTTTCCAGACACATGACTGCACTCAAAATTGTTAAAGGTCTAGCAGAAGGCTCTCAAGTGTGATCGCATCATGACCTTCTCCAGGTAGGTCAGCAGAGGTGGCAGGAGAGCAATGGACAGCTCGTTAAAGAGCTCATTAAAGGCGAGGCTGAGGTTTCCCATCTGATTGAGCTAGCATGGACTTTCCAATGAGGGCAAGAGCTGTGCGGGGATGGTGAACGGTTCTAGTGGTGACTCTTCCTCGTATTTGTGGCCTCATCCGTACCTATCAAGAAGCTCTCAGGTAGTTGCTGTTTCTACAGAATTGAGTTTTCATCTTTCTTGGCACATCAGCCTTGATGATGGCATCCAAGCTGTGAGTGTCTGTCGTAGTTTCGCCCTGCTCGGGACCAGACTACGCAGTCTCTCTCTCACTCCCCCCATCCTCTGAGGGAATAGGGAGAGATAATATAAGAAAAAACAGCTCGAGGTTTGAGGTAAGGACAGGGAGAAAATCCTTAAAGTTACCATTACAGAAAAAACAGACTCAACTTGGGGAAAACTATTCATTTATTACTACAAACAGCAGGATAATGAGACAGAGAACAAGATAACCTCCCCCCACCCCTCCCTCTTCCCAAGCTTAACATTATCTCTACTACCTTCCCCTCCCGAGCGGCACAGGGGGGAAGAGGGAATGGGGGTTATGGTCAGTTCATCACACGTTGTTTCACACTACTGATTCCTCGTCGGGGGAAGAACTCCTCACATTCCTCCCCTGCTCCATTGTGGGGTCTCACCCATGGGCCACAGTCCTTCGTGAAACTACTCCGGCGTGGGTCATCTCTTCCATGGGGTGCAGTCCCCCCAGAACAACTGCCCCAGTGGGCCCTCCATGGGCCACAGCCTCCTTCAGGCATCCACCTGCCCCGGCGTGGGGTCCTCCATGGGCTGCAGGTGGATCTCTGCCCCTCCATGGACCTCCATGGGCTGCAGGGGGACAACCTGCTCCACCATGGTCTTCACCACAGGCTGCAGGGGAATCTTGGCCAGGAGCCGCATTACTCCTCCCCCTCCTTCTTCACTGACCTTGGCATCTGCAGCTGTTCCTCTCACAATAAAAGTTCTTCACAACAGGCAGGCAGATGCCTCTCAGGTTCTCTTCTCATCTCCTCTCCACTTCCTGCAGCCAGGCTGGGCCGAGTCGAGCCCAGTTGGCTGCCTGGTGGGAGGCCAGAGGGTGAGGCCTGCAAGGCCCACAAGGCTCACGCCTCCCTCTCTCTGCCCCTGCTTCAGCGTCTTCACATCGTCTCTTTTTTTTCTGTTTTCCCCTCCTTAAATACGTTATGGCAGAGGCGTTATCAGGGAACATTCTGTCAACAATTGGCCCGGCCTTGGCCAGCAGTGGGTCCGCCGTAGGCCCGGCCAAGTCCACTTGACAAAGGGGAGCAACTTCTAGCAGCTTCTTACAGAACCTGCCACCGTAGCCCCCCCTCACTAAATAAAACTAACACAGTGTTTGCGGAGCAGCCAAGTGGTTCCAGGATGAAAAACTTTAGAAGTGGAACTGGTCTCCAAGGTTCAGTCTCAACTTTGGTGGGGGCAACAAAATGACTTCAGGATTAAGCAGCTTCTTTTATGTTTGTTTGCTTGATTTTTTTTTTTCCCTCCAGTGTGATGTGACCCTTCATTTCTTTCAGGGGCAAAAAAACCCAAATGATGACTCCAAACTGAATTATTTTGGTGGAGGCGCCTTACTGTCAAACCTTGGGGAAAACAGCAGATCATATTCCAGAGCTGCTCACCTCTGCCATGGGCTGTGCTGTCCTGCTGACCTCCTGCTATGGCCGGGAAGTCCCCCGATGCCCATGTCCTTCACCATGTGGCGAAACTTTTGTAACAGCAGGGCTGCCGTCCACAGCTGCAACATACAGCAGTGGCCAAACCTGCAGCTTTGAGCTCTGTTTTCTGTTTTGTTTAAAATAAAGCCACGAGTTTTTGGCAGCTCAGGACTCATATCTGTCCCTGAAGTGAACAGAGTTGGGAAAAGCAGAAAATTCCCAGCTTGCCATGGAAGACTCCATGGAAAAGAGTAATCAAGTCAAGCTGTCCTGGTGTGTACCACGTGCCTGAGACAGGAAACACTGTTTGAGTCTCCAGGGAAATACTAGAGATGGTTTTATTGCAAAGCATCATTTCAGGTGCCTTCCTACAATTGTTCCTGCATCTTCCCTCTGCTCACCATCAGTGGGTGGAGCATTTCCAGGCTAAAGCCTTTGGGACCATTCTCAAAAGGCAGGAGCGGGCTGCATGTGTACGGTGATGCCTGCAATTGGATGGCCTTTGCTGTGCGCTGTGGACTGATGCAGCAGTTTTTCTCAGCCCGGCTATTATTTTACACAATCCCTTTTTTTTTATCCTTTTTACAGTGGACGGTGGATTGTAGCGAGCAACTCGATGGCAGCTGTTCCCCATCCCAAGGGAAGGGCTTGTCGTCTCACGAACACAATGAGGTAGGGGTTGTGTTTAACTCTTCCTCACCAAACCTTTGCTTTTAGTCTTGTACTGCCTTGTCTGTCAGCGTGGAGCCTGCCCGTGCTGCCAGCTTTCTCTTTCCCATGGAAGGGGAGACATGTCCCTCTGCTCGCTCGCTGAAAGCTTGCTCCCACCGAAACCATGGGAGATGGGCAGCATCCCAATGTGCGGATGGATGCTTTGACCAGGAGCTTATTGCTTTGCGATAAAGAGGAAGAAATATGAAGTGTCCCATTTATTCCTAAGATCTCCTTATTGCAACCTGTACAAGGCACCTATTTGGACCATCAAAGCTGACTTGGAATTACAAGATGTAGCTGAGATGAGGGAGCTTTGTGTAGCTGTGCTTCTTGCTTATGTGCCTGCTGGGGTAGTAGGTGCAGCACAAGGGTGGTGGTGCAGGGAAGAGGATTAAATAGCTGAGAGGGTGAACTAGGAGAAGCAACACAATTGCACGTGCTGAGAGCCTGTGTTGGGTTTGCGATGACAGAAGCTAGGTGTGAGTCAGTTTTGGGTGTTGTACGTGGTGTGAACATCAGTGAAGAGTATTTACCAAGCACTGCTGGCATTGCTGGAGGTGGTTGTCCCTCCTCTGTGCAAACACTGGCATGGGAGAGGATTGACAAGGGCAGAGACATGAGTTTGACCATTGTCACCTGGTTGAGGAGCTGCTGTGCCACCATGAGACCATCAGCCCTGTAAAAGCAACATTTGCCCAAGGAGATATGAGACCGAGCCGGCTGCAGGAAAGGGTGAAGCAGCATTTGCAGTTGCTGTGGCTAATGGATGTCCCTTCTTCCAGAAGGGGCTTCAGGCTGGTGGTTTTGGTGCTCTTACCCTGCTTGGTGTCCTCTCATGTATGGGATCCAGCCCCTGCCACAGGAAAAAGCCTGGGAGCCCCTTGCAGGGCGGTACAAGAGGCCATACTGGTCTAAGCAGTGCATGTTGCAGCTCCTACATCTCATTTTGGGCATGACTTCTCCTCGCGCAGAGCCATACTGGAAGCTGCTGGGCTGTGGGATGGGGGCTCACGTGTCCCCTCCCTGCTGTGTGCCTGGATGCAATGATGCTGGGTGCTTCTATACAAACACCTGCACGGAACAAAGGCAAGATCTTGTTGCGTAGGAAGATGTATGCTGTACGGAGACACTGCTTCAGATGAACCTCTGAACGTGGCAGACTGAATTGTGAATTTAATTTATTTTAACTTTGATCTGTGCTGAAATATTCAGCAGCTAAACACTGGCCGGGCTCCCTCCCACTGCCACAACTGGCTGCTTGAAATTCACTGGGAGGCTAGCCATTTCCATTGAGCCTCCTTGGGTCACTCGGAGTGTTAGCAGGACCAGGTGTTTTCCCTGGGGTAGAAGGTCCCTGGCTCTTCACCCAAGGGCTCAGCTGACATGCCAGTCTCTGGTGGCTACCACAGGATGATACAGGAGTCACACACGAGTGATGCTTTCCTGACTCCAGTCAACGCAGCCCTGACATCTTCCATCTACCTTTGCCGTGCTCTCTTTTGTTTCAACTTGTGGGTTTTTTATTGGTTGATTTTTTTTTTTTCCTGGGCATTAAACCTATTTGATCTCCTCCAGCACAGAGTTTATTTTCTATATACAAATAACGTTCACTGATGCCCAAGTTATTTTCCCTGCGTTTGGACTCTCTCCCAGCCTGCAGCGGAGCTAATAATTATCTCTCTCCATGTTGGGCTTCCTTTAACCACAAGTAACAAATTTTCCTTGGCATCAAAGAGGAGCTGCAAGCTATTGATCTGTCCAGGCAAGCGTTTCTCTTGCTGTTGCTGATATATGAGTGAAACGCTGCTGGTGAGGACTAGGTTCAGTTTATTACCATTTCTGGCTGTTGATTTTTTACTAGTAGCTTTAAACATAAAAAAAAAAATCAATAAGATGTTTGTCTTGAATGTAAATTATCAATCACTCTTCAAACCTGCTAAGGAAAAGGCTGGCTAATTATTTCACAAGGAATGTTAAGGTTTTTTTGGTTGCAAATTTTAATGTATTTTGAGAGTTTTGTCCAGTTTTTCCTATTTTATTTCCAGCTGAGATTTCTGCATTGCCAGTTGTGCAGTAGGCACCGGTCTTAGTTGAAAAATACTGGGATGTGAGATTTCTGCTGGCTTCAGCTACTGTGAAAATGTGGGTTATGTATCGGTGACCATGATATGCCTCACACAGTTCTAACCTGACGATCAGAAAGGGCATTTCTATGGAAATTCAGATTAGTCCTGGAAATATACTCAGCATCTGGTTCCTTTTCTGCAAAGACACAGTAGTCCAGGGCCACATTTTCAAAAGTAATTGGTTTCCTAAAGGTTATAGGGGAGCCTAGAGTGAAGCTGACTTTCCCATGCCTGAAAATCCCCCTAAGTACCTGATGCCTTTGAAATTCTTGTCTCTAGAATCCAACAAGTTTAAGGCAAAGAAAAGAAAGGGTTTTTTTAAATGTGTGTATAGATGTATTATGTATTTATAGACATTTATATATAATATGTATGTATATAAGCATCCACAGAATGTTGTATAAGTGTGGGACTGAGAGCAATTCCTGGATAATGTGCAATTTAAGAGCAATAATAAGGTGTCTTGATACAATCTGCAGTCCAGGATATTCCTAAATTGCTGTTTTTCCCAGATTGTTTGGTATCTCTGGGAAAGATCACCCCATACTTGCCCCTGCTCTTGCACTTCTTGGTGACACCTCTGCTTAGCACCTGTGAGAGCCTACATGGGGGTCAGTGCCCATAGACTGGCACTTGTGCATCCCATACAAAGCAGTTGCTTCAAAATGGAGAAAATTCCCCATGGAAACTCTGGTCTTTCCAGTTCTCTGGGCAGGTGGCTGTGAGAAGATAGTTTGCTCATGGAAGATCTCATGACATACGTTTTGTGAACACCTGGTGTGCTGACAAAATCCTGGTGTCATAATTATATTCAGCTCATCTATAATTCTCCTTGTTTCCCATTGTGAACACTTTCATTTGCTGCATGGCATTGCCATGCTCCACTGAGCCCCGCTGCATTTGAGCGATACTCCCCAGAAGGTCTACTAGCACCATGTGAGCCTCTGGGGTGAAGACCACTCCATCAGTGTACGCAAGATATTGTCTGAGCGCTATATTGCCTCTATAAATTAGGAAAGTTTAGATAATGGAATCGTTTTAAATCTTTTTATGTTTGGATTTTTTTTTTTTCTAAAAAGACCCAGTGGGAAGATTTTATATAATACTTTATTTGCATTCCCCTTGTGAGGCTGTTGGAAATAGGAAACTCTTTGTTATATTTCTGAGAGCAATTAATTAAGTAAAAGACTTCTGGTATGTGTTACAATCCGATTTCGGATGAGAGGAAGGCCTGCTTGCGTTCTAGCTGATCTCAGACAAGTCTGGGAGGCTAGGGGTGGCTACACCAACCTCTCACTGCAGGTTCGATTTTCTCGAGCGAGATTAAGACACAAACGAGGTCAAATGGCAACCAAACTTAGTTTTTTTATACAAAGGTAAATGATAGTAATGATAGGACAGAGTGAGAAGAAAAGGTGGAAATTAAGCAAGCATTCGGGATAGAGTTGTAAGAATAGTCACCACCATGGATCTGCGGCGTCCCAGGGGTCCAAATCTCTTGGTGCTTCGGCGATGGGCAATCGCATCGGTGTTCCATATCTCTCAGTGGTTCGGTGGTGGGCGATCGCATCGGTGTTTGGCTTCGGTGGTGGGCGATCATGTCGGTGTTTGGCTTTGGCAGTGGGCAATTGCAGTGAGGACTTGTCTCAACAGTCCTTTTATCCCCGCTCAAGGGCTGCAACTTCTGACCAGCTGCATGTACACACTTCACGACCCTGGCCCTGCTTTTCACACAGTTGTTACATAAATCACAAACCAGGCGTCTCTGCGGCCTTGCAGTCATATCTTGTCTAGCAGCTGGAGGAATTTCCTGCTTAGATAAACAGTTCCAAACTGGGAGGTCTCTGTGGTCTTGCAGTTGTCCTTATCTAGCAGTCGGAAGGGTTTCTCGCTTGATTAAGTAATCCTTTGAGACAAAAACTACAGTTCAGTCTCTCACAGTATGGTATGTATTTAGAGAGCCAGTAGGGCTCTTGGTACGTGAAAGGCCTGGCAGCAGCTCCATCCCGGGCTCCCCTTATGGAAAGGACATTAACAAAAACCAGAGCAACTCTGCAGGTTTGTCCCATTTCTCCAGGTGATGGGAGAGAAAGAGCTGAAACCCCTCCTTCCTGGCCAAGTCTATATCTTCCCTTGTGGTGGCCCGTCATCACCAAACAAAAGCCTGTGTTATTGGCAGTAAATGGGACTGCAATTTATTTTATTGCTTATTTGCATGTGCGTCCATGTCCCATCAGCTGCAGCAGGGACTTGTTGCATGGTTCAGGACCTCAGAGGCTTCTCCAGTTGATGGTTATGTTACCTTCCTACTGAGCAGTGACGGAGCAGGCAGGGTGTGTGGATCACGTCTGGATTATCCTACACCCTGCCGGTAGCACCCTTCTGCTGTCCTCCCCGAGGTGCTGCTGGTGGAGGAGATTTGCTTTCCCATTAAGCCAGCAGAAACAGCAATGTTGCCTGTGGCGGGTGGGCGGGCGGAGATGGTGAGTTTCCACTCTTGGGCATTGGTTGGAGAGGACTAGCTGGATGGGGTCAAGAACATCCCAAGGGCTGCACTGACAATTTAACAACATAAGGTGTTGAGTGTCATGCGCCACTCAGTAGCGTGGAGATGTAGAGGGCTTTGCAAGGATTGTGTGCCATTGTCATTGAGAAAGTGGATGGGTGCTGCTTGCAAAGAGGCTGTCAAGATCTCCCAACCGAAAATGTAATTCATTTCCCTGTACTGGTTAAGCAGCCCATGTCAGGCTTTAATTGCCCTTCCTTGCATCTGGATCTGAAGCGCAGAGATTTTCTTGCTCAGCAAAACATGAGGGCTGATCCTGGGGGCAGTTTGGGGGTCCCCATCTGTCGTAGTTTAGCCCTGGTCAGGACCAGACTACACAGTCTCTCTCTCACTCCCCCCACCCTCCGAGAGAGTAGGGAGAGATAATATAAGGAAAAACGGCTCGAGGTTTGAGATAAGGACAGGGAGAAATCCTTAAAGTTACCGTCACGGGCAAAACAGACTCCACTTGGGGAAAACTATTCATTTATTATTAAAATCAAAGCAGGAGAATGAGACAGGGAACAAGATAACCTCCCCCCACCCCTCCCTCTTCCTGGGCTTAACATTATCTCTACCACCTTCCTCCCCGAGCCGCGCAGTGGGGAAGAGGGAATGGGGGTTATGGTCAGTTCATCACACGTTGTTTCACACTACTGATTCCTCGTCGGGGGAAGAACTCCTCACATTCCTCCCCTGCTCCATCGTGGGGTCCCACCCATACACCACAGTCCTTCGTGAAACTGCTCCGGTGTGGGTCATCTCTTCCATGGAGTGCAGTCCCTCCAGAACAGCTGTCCCAGCGGGCCCTCCACAGGCCACAGCCTCCTTCAGGCATCCACCTGCCCCAGCATGGGGTCCTCCACAGGCTGCAGGTGGATCTCTGCTCCTCTGTGGACCTCCATGGGCTGCAGGGGGACAACCTGCTCCACCATGGTCGTCACCACAGGCTGCAGGGGAATCTTGGCCAGGAGCAGCATTACTCCTCCCCCTTCTTCTTCACTGACCTTGGCATCTACAGCCGTTCCTCACAACAGGCTGGCAGATGCCTCTCGGAATCTTTTTACATCTCATTCACATCTCATCTCCTCTCCACTTCTTGCAGCCAGACCGGGCTGTGTCGGGCCCAGTCAGCTGCCCGGTGGGAGGCCAGAGGGTGAGGCCTGCAAGGCCCACAAGGCTTGTGCTTCCTCCTCTCTGCCCCCACTCAACTGCTTCACATCTTCTCTTCTTCTTTTTCCTGTTTTCCCCTTCTTAAATGCATTATCGCAGAGGCGTCACAGAACATTCTGCTACCAATTGGCTCGGCCTTGGCCAGCAGCAGGTCTGCCCTAGGCCCGGCCAAGTCCATTAAACAAAGGGGAGCAACTTCTAGCAGTTTCCTACAGAAGCTACCACCTTAGGCCCCCCCTCACTAAACAAAACCAGAATACTTTCACAAAAAAAAAAAATAAGATTACTCTAAACATTTTAGTAGTAACAAATTTCCAGTTTCTTTCTTCTCAATATATTGCATAAAGCTATAAGAAAAACAGAAAATTTATCCTTATAAAAATATCTTGCAGAAAACCCAACCACTTTCGCTCTGCTCCTTCCCTCCCCAGGTCCATGTCCACCTTCCTCAGCCCTCTCCAATCTGGTACGGTATCTGCTCACTGCTTTGGTAAAGACAAAGCAGAATGGACAACAAACATAGTTTGGAGCTCTTCTCCCACCAGGAAAAGTAAGGTTTTACTTATACCTGTGCCACAATACAGGATCAAAGGACCTGATGGGTTTGGAAGTAGGAGGTTATGCCTACAAGATCTTTCTGGACTCTCCATGAAAGAGCCCAGCCTGTGCAGTTATTTGTGTTCCCTTTGGACAACATCAGAAGAGATGTGTTAGCCAACGATGTGTTAGGTAGCTCATTTATGTGCAAGGATAAAGACAAGAAGGAGCACTGAGAGCACCCAGAACAGCACCAAAGAATTTCAGACGTGCCACAGAAACCCAGCAGCAAGCCCCTGTCAAAGCCTTGGAGGAAATGGCTCACATCATCCCTTTCCTGACAAGAGCTTTGGCACTTCTTGACCGATTCAGTCAAGTCTGGAAGAAGAATGGAGACCTCAAAGGTAACTTGGTTGCTGCAAGTTTCACAAAACCAGAACATGAGAAGCTCTCCTTTTAGCAGGCAGACCGGCATAACCCTGTCTGCTCTACACAAATGGAAACTGAGAGTGATCAGACGTCCTCCCACATAAGTCACTAGTGACACCATGCCTAGAAGACACCTTCCTCCATCCTTGGTAAGCAGCAACAGTTCTCCTAAATCAGGCAGCAAAGCAGTGAAGCATTTCACTCCCAGATCTTCAGATATCCAAGCAGCTTTCTGCTTCACGAGAGGTGGTGCTGCTTCACAAGATGTATCTCAAACACAAGTCCCAGAGAAAGTTAAACCTATGTATTAGCTAAAGGACTCGATTTCTTTCTCAGTGGTCCTCTCCGACTGTAATTGAATAGAGATGTATTCACTCCACGGAAGAAGTGTCACCCAGCAATTACAGGCAGAAAACCATTAGGTGACTGGTTTTCTTAGAGCTGCTCTTTGATCATGGGCAGGCCATCCCACTTAAAAGATTTAATTTCTTACTCCATCAGGTAGGGCTAAACCAATCCATAATCATTGGCAAAGTCTCAAAGTAACTCCCTGTCTTTCACTTTCTCTTCTTCTTTTGGAAATGAGAGAAAAGTGAGTGCAGCATCTATCAGCAGGCACTTGTCCCAACAGGTCTTCAGCATGGTGGCCAATCTCAACGAAATTCAGTGTACAAACTGGCCCTGGGCTATAAAACAAATGGGTTGGTGAGATGGTGGTGTGGTTTTGTTTAGTGAGGGGGGGCTATGGTGGTAGCTTCTGTAGGAAACTGCTAGAAGTTGCTCCCCTTTGTTTAGTGGACTCGGCCGGGCCTAGGGTGGGCCTGCTGCTGGCCAAGGCCGAGCTGATTGGTAGCAGAATGTTCTGTGATAACACCTCTGCGATAATGTATTTAAAAAGGGGAAAACAGGAAAAAGAAAAAAAAGAAAATGAGAGATAATGTGAAGGAGCTGAGCAGGGGGCAGAGAGGGGGAGGTGTGAGCCTTGTGGGCCTTGCAGGCCTCACCCTCTGGCCTCCTGCTGGGCGGCCACCTGGGCCCAACTCAGCCCAGCCTGGCTGCAAGAAGTGGAGAGGAGATGAGATGTGAATGAGATGTAAAAAGATCCTGAGAGGCGTCTGCCTGCCTGTTGTGAAGAATTTTTCTTGTGAGAAGAATGGCTGTAGACACCAAGGTCAGTGAAGAAGGAGGGGGAGGAGTAATGTGGCTCCTGGCCAAGATTCCCCTGCAAGCTGTGGTGATGACTATGGTGGAGCAGGTTGTCCCCCTGCAGCCCGTGGAAGTCCATGGAGGAGCAGAGATCCACCTGCAGCCTGTGGAGGACCCCATGCTGGGGCAGGTGGATGCCTGAAGGAGGCTGTGGCCTGTGGAGGGCCCGCTGGGGCAGCTGTTCTGGAGGGACTGCACCCCGTGGAAGAGATGACCCACGCCGGAGCAGTTTCACGAAGGACTGTGGCCCGTGGGTGGGACCCCACGATGGAGCAGGGGAGGAATGTGAGGAGTTCCTCTCCCGACAACGAAGTAGCGGCATAAAACAACGTGTGATGAACTGACCATAACCCCCATTCCCTCTTCCCCCCTGTGCCACTCGGTGAGGGAAGGTAGTAGAGATATTGTTATGGCCAGGAAGAGGGAGGGGTGGGGGGAGGTTATCTTGTTCCCTGTCTCATTCTCCTGCTAGTTTTAGTAATAAATGAATAGTTTTCCCCAAGTGGAGTCTGTTTTTTCTGTAATGGTAACTTTAAGGATTTCTCCCTGTCCTTATCTCAAACCTCGAGCCGTTTTTCCTTATATCATCTCTCCCTATTCTCTCAGAGGGTGGGGGGAGTGAGAGAGAGACTGCGTAGTCTGGCCGCAACTGAGGCTGAACTATGACAGAAAGGTGCCTTTAAAATTATTAAAACAATTGTTTTCATATAAATCATTATTTTTCTGTAGAAAAAGTGGAGTGGTTTTTCTAGAATAGATCTAGAAGAGCAGGGAGATTTTGCATTAAATACTTGGAGTCCAGTTTCAAAATTCTGCATGACTAGAAGATTTAACTGCAGCATGAAGTGGGTGTGTGAAAACCACCTCTGCTGCAGAAAAACCTCAAAAGTAACCTTTTACATGGTAACTGTCTTCTCTTCTGACCAGGATTAAGACTCAGATTTTGGGAGTCATTTGAAGGACACTCTACAGCTTGGTCTAGGTAGCTCCTTGTAGGTGCTGTAGTGGAACAGTTGTTAATGCTGGGGAACATCTCGGAGGCTCTTATGTCGTGAGAAGTCTTCTAACTTTCCATTGTCTTTCTTTTTCCTCTGACCCACCTTTGGCTGTCTATGCTGTACATTGAATATTGAGATTTTTACATACAACTGAACATAAATGCCATCAAGAATCCACTGATGTCTTCAGGCCACTTAAACCTTGTGGCATTGCCATGCTTGATCTGCACCTCTACCAACACAGCCGACTTCACCCATATTTACTGTCACTGAGAGGAACCACGTAGGTTCCATTTATTGCCTGTGCATTGATGAAAGTGGTCTCCTTTTTCTGCAAATGGGATTTTCAAACTTGCCCTGAAGCAGCAGAAAGTATTAACTCTTGAGCTGGCAAAGGGAGTGAGATTAATTAGTTCATGCCTCAAAGAGCTAGCTGAGAAGGTGAAAATTGCAGTGTAAGTGAAACGTATGATTATTGCTAATTAAAATGTAAATGTTAGATTTGACAGCTAGTTTCCGAAGGAGGGTGGCTGGCAGTGTTAATGTGCACAAGCCTCACTGTTCCCAAGAGGGTGCAGAGCTTGACCAGAAAGATTAGCATGGATGAGAGCAGCTACTGGGAATCAATCTCTGGAGGGGGTGACATTTCCCTCTGAGCCCTAAAGTGTGGCTCAGAGGTCCCATCTCCTGCTGGTGAGTGTAGACCATGAATGGTAGGTGGATGAGCCCAGATAAGAGCTGGAAACAAGAGTTCAAAGATTGTTTGGGGTGTTGGGAGAGACTAGGAGAGTCTTGGTCTTTTGAGGGCACAACAGAGAGTAATGGGGCCAGATGATGGGGGATTGGGTTGGCAGGAGGCAAGGACATGGGATGGAGAAATTTGTGCCATTACAGCTATTTCTTCAGTTTTTGTCAGAGCTGCGGACAAATCTGTTGCTGCAACATGCTGAATTAATTTAACAAGCGAGCTGTGTGGGAGACATGTAGGTGGCCATGCTGCGGGATGGAGGATGAGCAGTGCCGTGTCTCACCGCCGCAGAGCCTTGGCCTTCTGCTGAAGCCCAGCTGCTTGTATGAATTTGGGATGGGATTTTTATGGTTTTTGCAGTGATGCTGGTGGAGAGGTTTTGTTGCTCAGGTGTTGTTTTATAGAAACGATTGTTACCTGCATACGCTCACCCGCTCCTTCAGCGTTGCCCGTGAGGTTCATGTGAGCTTCCCTGCTCCCGCAGAAAGGAGGGTTCATTTTAGCAGAAAAGGGCTTTATTAGAGGACACAAAGCCACCAGAAATGTCTGGGAGAGTTTCTGATGGGCGTATTTCTGTTCTGGATATTTGAACTCCGATCAGTAAGGTAGCAGTAAAAAGTTGTTCATCTTTGGCAATTAGTGAGAAATTTACGTAAAATATTGAGCTTGGCTATGTTGATGAGTTTGAACATGAGTGTATTTAGGCCGTACTCAGTTGAACTGCTTAAGTTTCAACAGAAGTTTCAATAATTTTGAGTTCAACAATTTTTATTTTTAAAATAATTTGGTTTTAAATATAAATATTAATAGGACATGATAAAGATAAGGAACATGAACAGGGAAAAGACTCCAGGCCATCAGTTAGAGCCAGGAGAACAGCTAATGTAGTGAAAGGGTACCTGTGATTTTTATCTAACCAGTTCATGCCGTATCCGCTGGCTTGTCTTAGTGAGTTTGGATGTTGATGCATGGTGGTACCAATCTCCTTGTTTCTCATGAGGGTTTTACTGTGGCCGGCTGTGTTTCTGGAATTTGCATAACCTGAGGTTGTCTGCAGGCAACCATGACCAAAATAGTTGGGTCAACTGGATATAACTGAATGGTGATGTTTATTTTCAGTGTGTCTTTTAAAGCAAAAGGTGCATATGTTGGACTTGGTCTCATTGTAGCATTTGGCACAGAAGTTTTTCATACATAGATGAACAAGATGTTCAGTGTATAGGATACAGTAAACTGGTAATTAATCTTTTGAACATCTAGGTGGTGAAGATTCATTTCTCCCAACCACCTTTTCAGTTGGTGCACATCTTTCCCCTGTCAAATGAGATATTTCTCACTTCTCAGGATGCCTGCAAGACTGCCTCTTCCCCAAGGCTTCCCAAAGTGGCCACCTGCCCGTGTCTCACAAGCAGCATTGATCAAGTTTTTGTTTTTTTCCTTCCATGCCAATTTAACAACTCCTTTAACTTTGTGCCACTCAGTATTTCTCAGCCATCAGGAGATTTGGGTCATGGTGTGACGAGAAGGGAAGAAGGTGCTTTCTACTGTTGTTGTAACATGTGGTGGGAATAACCACAACCTCTCAAATTTCATCTATATACAACTTGAAAAACAGTTGACTTCCTCTTTTGAAGTCAGTACTGATTTTAGACTATTGCAACTACAATATATTTGAGCTTGCTTGAGACTTGCTAGGTTTGAGGATGGAGAACATGCAGCTGGAGCAATGCAGAAACCAGTACTGATGCATTTTGCTTTCAGTCCCTCATGTTGGGTAAATACTTACATGTTTCACGTGCGCTAAGGTCTGTGCTTAATTGCTAGGTAGCATCACCTTAGGGTCTGCTGTGCAGCTGTCTCCCTGCTCCATCCACCCCAGGTCCAGGTGGCAGTGGTGGATCTGGGACCTGCTTTGTGCCCCCAAATTTGCGACCTGGCCGTTGTGTGCAAAGAGGAGCTCACGCCTTGCTTTGCTAGTGAGTCCTTTTGGCTCTTGAAGGCCAAGGTGGCTCTACGCTTGTCATAGCCCGCGGCAGTGTCTGCAGGGGATGTCTGAGACATGAGAAGCCCCCTTTAAGTATCAGCTCTCACACCAGTCCTGAAACATATGCTCCTCTTTGTATTTCCCAGATTTTCAGAGTACTCAAAAGAGTTGAATATTCTGTACTCTGTGATTTAATGGTTTTTTAATAATCTTAAGTAACTTCAAATGTCTTTACCAAGCCTCTGAGCAAATCTTTTGGAGCAGTTACCCTGACAATGTCCACCTTTCTCCCCAAGCACCTTGTGGGGTGTTTGAGTAGATAGGGCTGGTTGGATGAGTTATTCTGGTTTTCAGATGACTCATCATGCCCTTAGGGCTGCTGGCTGAACAAGAAACCTGCAAGTTGCTTGACAGCAGAACAAGTGTTAGGAGAATAAAGAACATTGGGGACAACTCCTTAATAGGTAAAAATAGTAATTTGTGTAATTTGTCTCCTGGTGAACTCCAAGTGTTTTCATGTATGTGAGTAGCTGGACTCCAACGGTGGACTGAGAAGAGGGAAAAACTGACTGAGGAGGTGGTTTGGGCTTGGGAGGAGAATTAGAGAGAGAGATATATCTCTTTATATATAATTATGCATATTCAGCAACCCCACATTCTTTAAAACTGCTTATATATATGTATAAAGAGAAATATATAGGTATAATTGCATAATTAATCCTCATCAAGACAGAGGAGGTAAGTATTGTTCTTCCCCATGCTTAGACTAGTAAACTAGAGCACTACAGCCAAATCTTATCTTCATTGAAGCCTCCCACCATGTTATCCCTTTGCAATGTGTAAATATGACATGTTAAAGGACTCTGAGAAAACCCCTAAATCAGGGCATTGGGCATGAGCATGGTTTTGTAGGTGCTTGCACATGTGGTCTGCGAGCTGGAGCTCTCCCGACTCAGTGGGTCAGTAGTTTTTGTGGCTGCGGAATGGTGTTGCTCTTGACTAAAGCAAGCTGTTTGTTGTTTCCAGGAAGCGAGAGATCACAACAGCAATGGGAGCGCAGGATTCCGGCCGAGGTCGGGCTCCAGGCATGGGTCGGGATCCAGGTCTGGCAGCCACGGGAGAAGCAGCCAGTTCAGGCAATCGACCAAGGTATACCTGGTAGCGACATGCTGAAGTCATGTCCTTTGCTTGCTATTTATCAGAGGCATCCTCCTAGCAACGTGTTTTGTGTGTGTGTCTACACGTAGGGTGTGAGCGCATGTCAATTATGAAGGACACCTCAGAGACCTATTAAATTCATGGGTAATGTGTGACCTGACTGCTGAGGGCTGTAGCTGTTCTTCGGCCTTAAGAAGTCTGTTGAGTTGTGCTGACTGCCTTAATATTGGGAAAGAAGTCCCTAGTCAGTTGGTTTAGTGCAAAGGAAATTAGGTTTTTTCCTTTATTTGAAGTCTTTGAGTATTTTAATTTGGGGAAATTAAGAGATGTCTGTAATTATTTTTTAGCAAGTCTGAGTGGACACCATGTAGACGGTGTTAAATGGTGACCTTGATCCAGCTGCTTTCTGTGGGAGCTGTCAGCAGGGCTTGATGGGGAGTTACCTTCTTGCCCTGCAAAAGACTATAAGAATTTACTTTTGATTTGGTTTTAGGTCCATTCCTTGAACTCAGACTAGGGACCACTTCTGCGTGTTTTAGTTCAGCCTCTATCCTCCTCTCCCATCTTGGAGTTGCTCTACTTCTGCATAAGTGAGCACTGCTTGTGCCAGAAGTAGAGGACGGGATCTGGGAGATTTGGGGCCTGATCCATTCATCCAGCCTGAAGAGTTTAAGGAAATAGTCTGTTCTCCTGAGCCGTGCTGTGGTGGGAGAGGACCCACAGAACCGTGTTGCTGCTGGAAAGTGATGGTCCTTTCTGGTGGCAACGAGATTCAACATATCTTTCTTTCTTTGAGCAAGGATAATACTATCTTCCTCAAAATGTCTGTATTTTTTCTTATGAAAAATTGCAGTTTTAGTAAACTGGCTTTTTTTCAACAAGAAAACCTTTAATGGAGCCTTTTCAGACAGTTTGGTATCTATATATCTTTTTTGTTTTCTACTGAAGTGCAACCAGAGGTTATAGGCAGCTGAGAAAAAAGAAAAATAGGGGAATCTTCTCAAACATAGAATGGAAAAATGCTTAAGTAGTAACATATGACACAGGATAATCCCTGAATTTATACCACAGACTCAGGCAACCACTTGGCATTGTTCAATATTAATGTTAAGCACAGTAGTGAGCTAATGCTGTTGCAATTGTGTGATGAAGATCATGATCTGATAGGAGAAGGACTTGGGAGTGCTTGTAGATGAGAGGCTCAACATGAGCCGGCAATGCACCGTTGCGGACCAGAAGGCCAACCAGATCCTGGGCTGCATCACGAGAAGCGTGGCCAGCAGGTCGAGGGAGGTGATTCTCCCCCTCTACTCTGCCCTGGTGAGACCCCACCTGGAGTACTGTGTCCAGTTCTGGAGCCCCCAGCACAAGAAGGACATGGACCAGTTGGAGAAGGTCCAGAGGAGGGCCACGAAGATGATCAGAGGGCTGGAGCACCTTTCCTATGAGGACAGGCTGAGAGAGTTGGGGCTGTTCAGCCTGGAGAAGAGGAGGCTCCGGGGAGACCTGATAGCGGTCTTCCAGTACCTCAAGGGGGCCTACAAGAAAGATGGGGAGAGACTGTTCAGTAGGGCCTGTTGCGATAGGACGAGGGGTAATGGTTTTAAAATAGAGGGGGGTAGATTTAGATTGGATATAAGGAAGAAATTTTTTACAATGAGAGTGGTGGAACACTGGCCCAGGTTGCCCAGAGAGGTGGTGGATGCCTCATCCCTGGAAACATTCAAGGCCAGGTTGGATGAGGCTCTGAGCAACCTGATCTAGTTGGAGATGTCCCTGCTCCTTACAGGGCAGGGGGGTTGGACTAAATGACCTTTGAAGGTCCCTTCCAACCCAAACCATTCTATGATTCTATGATTCTATGATTTTGTGTTAGTAGTGGTTTGCTGGAGGATGGTAATGACGTCTGACGAGCGGAACCGGTGGGATGCTGAGCTGGGCTTTGAAAAGATGTTGTGTGCATGCAAATGCTGACTTTGTGGGGAATTTGCTGAAGCTGCATGCATGGGTAAACAGAGTCCACACAGCCCATGGTGTGGTCCATCCCTGTGTTTGTGTGGGCAGCTACAGGGGTTGGGCAGCAGTGGATGGAGATGATGTCTGCTCTCAGGGACTGGAGGACAGAGGTTACGGACGTGCATTTAAACCATACTGCATGTAGGATCTGCTTTACCGGATCTCTGATCTCTCTGAGTATTGATGTTATTCTTTTAAGTGTGTCTCTCAATCATCATTCGTAGTGGCTTAATTAATTTTCAGCAGTGCTAACCCCTCTGTGGTGAAAATTACTATCTAAAGCAAAGGTTTGGGTCATTGAGAGCTTCAAGTTAAAACTGCTTACAGTTATAATTGCAATCCTGGGAGAACTGACAGCAAGTCACTTCTTTTCTTGAATACTTGCAATTTATTTTTTTTTGTTCCTGGACTTGAGAACTGGCTTTTTAAAAGACTTATTATCAAGTCTCGGTACTGTGCTGTAAGTATTTCAGTAAGCATGCTGCAGCACAGGTTCACTTGGGCAGCAAGCACTCTCCCTGTGTTGTGAGTCGAGATAGAAACCAGTTATAAAGACAGGTTTTTGAAGACTGAAAGGACTCAAAATGACTGTAGTGACTCATGACTTAATGACAAGGTGCATTATCGTTTGTCCCTGATGCCATCTTTATGGAGTTTGGCTAAGACTTGGAGCATCTCCCAGAGGTCATGGGGACATCATTGTCCTGGTTTCAGCAGGGATGGAGTTAATTTTCCTCTCAGTAGCTGGTGTGTTTTGGATTTCATGTGTGAAGAATGTTGATAAACACCCTGATGATACCAGTTGTTGTGAATGAGACCAAGGACACCGTCCTGCTTTCCAAGTCTCGCTAATGTGCAGATGCAGGAGGCTGGGAGAAAGACAGACAGAATAATTGACCCAAACTGGCCAAAGAGAGCATTCCAGGCCATCAACGTCATGCTCAGTATATAAGTGGGGGCTGGCCAGGGTGGGTATCTGCCTTCCTGGCATCCATCTTTCTCCCTCGTTTTGCTGGCATCGTTCCCTCTACCTTGCTGGCTCCCTTTTGCTCCTTTGCTTGCTGCTCGGTTTTGTTTCTGTGATCGCTGCTCGGGACGGGCTGTATCGGTCATTGGGACATCGGGTGGTGAGAAAACATACATTGTTCATTTTGTCTGTTTTAATATCCTTATATTCTGTTATTATTGTAGTTTTCCTTTGCTATATCTAGTCGAAGATGTCCCTGCTCCTTGCAGGGGGGTTGGACTAGATGACCTTTAAAGGTCCCTTCCAACCCAAACCATTCTATGATTCTATTTTAGTAAACTGTCTTCATCTCAACCCATGAGTTTTCCTTTCTTCCCAGTTCTCTCCCCCATCCCACTGGGGAGGGGGAAGGTGAGCGAGGAACTGTGTGGTGACTAGGACTAAACCACCACAATCATCTATGAGGACCAGGAGTTGCAGCTTGGTTTGGGTGGGAGCATCCAACTGCTGCCTAGAAGCTTGCGCTCATGTGACCTCCTGGATCACCTGAACCATTGCTGCAATTTCTCCTAATTGCCAGGATTAGTGCCAGGGCTGACTTGCCTGTGCTCACTGGTTAAGCATCGATAAGCTGATGTGTCAAGGAGATCTGGGGGAGCTGAGTGGGACAACTTGTGCTGCCTCCGCTTACACCGCGGATTAGGAGGTGTTAGCATCAAGGCTCTCCATTCATTTCCAAACAGATTTCAAGCCAAGTGTTGGAGGGTAATTGCTAGGCGCTTTATTTCAGGGCTCAAGAAGGAACTCTTCAGAACTCCTATACTGAGATTAATTTGGGCAACAATTTTAGGATGCAACCTGTTGCATTAGGAAGCCACATTATCTTAATTTTTTTCTATTTAATATATTAGTAGCTGATTTGTCTCAGCCTCATTGCAGCTACTTGCATGTTCCCAGTCTTTATCCTTGAACGCAAATACTTTACTCTTAGGGAATCCTATTGTAGGTGGCTCATTGACAGGTTCTTAAAATCTCCCGTGTCCATACGAAATGGAAAGAAAAATGGATTTGTCTGCAAGAAGAGGTATCTCTTCTTTGGGTGATAGCTATAAAGACCTACACGTGTGTTTTCATTATACTGCATGAGGCTGCTTCTAAAGATTTAGAAAACTAATTTATCTCCTTGGTGGGAGAAAATTTTGCCTACATTTGCCTAAAATAAAAAGCTCAGCTTCTGTAGTTGATCATGAGAATTTTATATATTTCATAGAATCATAGAATGGTTAGGGTTGGAAGGGACCTTCAAAGGTCATCTAGTCCAACCTCCCTGCAAGAAGCAGGGACATCTCCAACCAGATCAGGTTGCTCAGAGCCTCATCCAACCTGGCCTTGAATGTTTCCAGGGATGGGGCATCCACCACCTCTCTGGGCAACCTGTGCCAGTGCTCTACAACCCTCAGTGTAAATTTTTTTTTCCTTATATCCAATCTAAATCTACCTCCCTCTATTTTGAAACCATTACCCCTTGTCCTGTCACAACAGGCCCTACTAAACAGCCTCTCCCCATCTTTCCTGTAAGCCCCCTTGATGTACTGGAAGACTGCTATCAGGTCTCCCCGGAGCCTCCTCTTCCCCAGGCTGAACAGCCCCAACTCTCTCCATGTCCTTCTGATGTTGGGGGCTCCAGAACTGGACACAGTACTCCAGGTGGGGTCTCACAAGAGTGGAGTAGAGGGGGAGAATCACCTCCCTCGACCTGCTGGCCACGCTCCTCTTGATGCAGCCCAGGATGCGGTTGGCCGCCTGGTCCACAAGGGCACATTGCCAGCCTATTTCTGGTAGTTCATTTCTATGCAGAGACATGTTGACCTTAGATCCCCAGAAGTTAAAATCATAATTCACAGACCCCTTGGAGGAGACAAAAAAGGGAGCAATGTAGCTGTGTTTAGAGTATCTTGTGTCTAAATTGGTCATTGTGCTGGGAATGGCTGCAAAGTGTGACCATCTGTAGTGTGCACCAAGGATGTGCATCATGCTCATTGGGAAAAAATTGCTCACTTTCTGGGCAGATTGATGTCTGGGACTTCATTAAGAAATGGTCAATTTTTTATGAGTTTTTAGTGTCTCAGTTATTATTAATTATACTTGAAAATGTCAGAAATTATACGATGTGGAATATATGAAAGCTGCCTTCTTCAGCACTTGTTTCACCAGAGCAGAATCATTTGGGCTGAAATACTTAAATAATCTGAATATGTGCAAGGTTATGAATAATCTGAGTATGTGTAGGAAATGTTGGGGGAAAATTGGTAATATGGAATTCCCTATTTGTAATGCATTTATGTGCCCATCCTATGTAAGTCTGAGTCAAGTCTGATTTCTTGACTGGTCCTGGCAAAATCCAACCTGTTTTACTTCTTCACCTGTAATGGGTGGAGAGGGCAGCCCTCTTTCTGTGGGGAGGACATGTGTGGGCTGAAGGTTGTAAAGGGGCCATGAAAGATGGGTGCGAGGTCTTTGCTTTAGCCAAAAACAGCTGCACAGCAAAATTCAAGATGTTTTGGGTGTTTTGCAGTTTGCTGGAGGTTTCTCATAATTCCAACCTGATTATACTGTGGTGCTTTTGCTTCTCAGGGGAAGGAACCATCACTTTAGTGTTGGTGGGACATGTACCAGAATCACTGTGTGAACTCATTTGCTAGTGTGCATGGCAGAGGTGGCACGGTGCAGGGTTCTGACGTCCTCCACCTGTTGTTAGAGCAAGAAGTCATGCCACCATGAATCCTTGAAGAAGCAGGATGGCTTTCCCCATCCTTATTGGTGACAGCAGGCTCTGGTAGCTGCTGGTGAAGAGTATCTCCATCCTTGGAGATATTCAAAAGCCATCTGGATGTAGTCTTGGACATATGGTTGTAGGTGGCCCTGCTTGAGCAGGAGAGTTGGAACGAATGAGCTTCAGAGGTCCCTTCCCACCTCAACTAGTCTGTGACTCCGAAGCTGAGTGTCTTCATGGCTGGGATGTCAGCCTGCCCGCTGGACCATGGTGGATCTTGGAGGTTGTGGACAGTGGGGTAGGAGGGCAGAGCTGGAGTCAGAGCTGAGCCTATGTGTTGTCTGCTCCATGTTGTCCACAGCTTTGTGTCCCCAAGGCTGAAACTGTGTCACTCCTTGCATTCATGGTGCGCTTTTGCAGCGGGCAAGGAGTGTGGATTCTCATGGGAGCAGAGGAGCCCACGTGCAGAGCCGGGACACCTCCACGGCTAGTGGCAGGAGAGGCTATGCTGGGCTGTCCCATGGTCTAGATAGTGCCACGTGCCTTCCAGTGAGTAACCACCTTTCCCTCCCTCCTAGAACGGCAACAAGGAGAGCTCCCTTGATGTGCTGGGCACGGACATCTGGGCTGCCAACACTTTTGACTCCTTCAGGTAAGCTGGTTTTAAAATGCTTTAAGAGAGAGAGAGACTGTGCCCTCTCTTAGCCTTTGCCCATATGTCCGTCCTGATGGTACTCAGGTGCCAGTGAGTACTCTGCCAGTACTCACGTTGCTGCTCCCCCTCCTCTACATTACCATTTATCCCACCTAATATCTAATCTGAATCTACCTCCCTCTATTTTAAAACCATTACCCCTCGTCCTGTCACAACAGGCCCTGCTGAAGAGTCTCTCCCCATCTTTCCTGTAGGCCCCCTTGAGGTTCTGGAAAGCTACTATAAGGTCTCCCCGGAGCCTCTTCTTCTCCAGGCTGAACAGCCCCAACTCTCTCAGCCTGTCCTCATAGGAGAGGTGCTCCAGCCATCTGATCATCTTCGTGGCCCTCCTCTGGACCTTCTCCAACTGATCCATGTCCTTCTTGTGTTGGGGGCTCCAGAACTGGACACAGGACTCCAGGTGGGGTCTCACCAGGGCAGAGTAGAGGGGCAGAATCACCTCCCTCGACCTGCTGGCCACGCTCCTCTTGATGCAGCCCAGGATGCGGTTGGCCTTCTGGGCCGCAAGGGCGCATTGCCTGCTCATGTTGAGCTTCTCGTCCACCAGCACTCCCAAGTCCTTCCCCTCAGGGCTGGTCTCAATCCATTCTCTGCTCAACCTATATTTGTGCCTGGGATTTGCAGTCCATACATCTGAAAGCGGTGCTGATAGAATTACTTGTAGTCGTCTGTGAGCTGCACAAGTAAGACTTGAGGCAGCTCTGAGCTACTGCTCCAGGATTTTTCTCTTCCCTTAACTGGCAGTGCGATAATGTGTTGACTTTGCAGCTGCTGGGAAGAGCTCTTCAGCTACTGCTTCAGCACGGGAAAAGCGGTGAAATATGCTTTCTGTCCAGTTTTATGCATCTCCATCTCTGTGCCTGGAGCACTGCAAGAGTCTGCAGGGGTTGAGATCCCAGCTGGGACTTGCTCCAAGCCATTGGAGTGGCCAGGTTGGGCAGGACTAGAGAGAACATCTCCATTGCATGGACTAGATCACTACATGTTGCGATATCCCCTTGATGCAGAGAGCAAGTATAGCTAGCAAGGTGTGTGCTGCATTGTGCTGCATCATACATCAAAATTATGGGTTTAGAGCAAGCAACAGGAGCTCAATATCTCAAAAAAAACCCAGAAGAAATTAAAATATATGTGTTGCAGCAGCGTGAAGGTTGGAGGCCCATATCCATGTGCTCTGTGGCAGAGAGCGATGCCTCCAGAAGTACCAGCTTTCCTCGTCTGCAGGCTCCAATGTGCCCTCTTCTCTTCAACTTGTTGGTGTTTAATTAGTAGTGGACTTTCTTTCTTTGTCTTTCCCTGTTTTTCTCTCCTAGTGGAGCAACGTGGGACTTGCAGCCTGAAAAACTAGATTTCACCCAATTTCACAGGAAGCTGCGAAACACCTCCAAATACCCACTGCCTCATATAGACAGAGAAGAGTGAGTGCCATGTGTGTGATACCGTGCTCTCCAGCGAGGTCTCTAACGTCTCCCTTGCAGAGGGAATGCTAGCTTGGTGGCATGGCTTACATAGAGGACATGGGAAAGAGGCACTGGACCACGTGTGGGGTTTGAAAATGTCACAATCAGTTTCTCTGGCTCCTTTGTCATCCGTTTCTGGGCTGACGCAGAGCTGCTTGCTGTATTTTGCATTGCTTGGTAGAGTTCAGTCTTTAAATCATGCTGGATCCAAGCCTCCTAGATCCAAGCCTCCCAGATGTAAATGTCTCTGAATCTTGGAGGAAAGAATATTAGTTTAGTGCTGATCCCAGTTACAGTTCCCACAAGTGACAGGGCTTCTGCTGTTCTCCCCAGCAAGATTTCAGGGAAGAAGAGAGCGTCAACATGATGCGTGTAGATCCGAGTGTTCCTCCCCTATATGCTAGCCATAAAACTGTGAAAACTTTAAAGAGCTGCTTTTGGTGGTGACAGTCTCCAGGGGCTTCCACAGTATTGCTGGTTTCCTCTTTGGTTGTCAGCTGGTCAAGCCAAATAAATGCATACTGGCACCAAGTGGTTCACCGATGCTGCTTAGATGAACATCACCATTTCTCTGCAGATTCTCTGCAGATGAAGAAACAATCATAGTTTGATTTTTCGGCTTCTTATAATTTCATCCTGGTGCTTAACACACTGGCAGTGCTATTCAGGGCTGCAGGCAGTATTACCTGTCCTGTTACCCCAAGCTATGACAAGGCTTCAACTCATCCCTGACGCAACTCACTGCAAATCTCTGCTAAAGAAAAAAATAGAGTAAGAAGTCCATAACCACATTTCATCCCATCAATTTTTGTCATTTTTTCCTAGTCATTAATCATTTCCTGCCTGTAGAGGAAGGAAAAAAATCAGAACAGGTCTAAAAGATGGGGTTGAGAAGATTGCAGGTGGCTTCTCGTTGCTACATTGTATGTAGGGATGGGAATCCTCTCTCGAATAAGTTTTTCTGTTGATAAGTTGATTTTGACAGGCCAATGCTATAGTCTTCACTGGGCGTGTCTTGTTTAGAAACACCAGGCTAGCAATCCCATCCCAGCCCAGGTTCAACATCTGTAGGAGGCTCCCATACCATGTAGCAACAGGCCAAGATTCACACAACTGTCTAAGACTGTTCTGAGCTGTATTTACTGCAAGTATATAAACAGCAATTTTCAGAATATTTGGAACAATGCTAAATTTCTAAGTCACTAAGTGCCTTAGCCATGTTTACTCCCATTTTTACAGATGGTTTTGAAAAATGAGATGAAGGACCTTCTAAAATAAGATATAATGTGCTCCCTGGTTAATGGATGATCCTACCAGCGCCACCTGCTACATATAGAAAGAATGCGGCAGAGTTTGCTTTACGGTCTGCCTCTGGTTCCTGGTGTACTGTGAATGCCCAGGGTGCAAACTGGTAGAGAAGGCAGTATGGAGGTGAGATACATAATCACTCCTAAATATTACAGCTGTAAAAATGGAATAAGAATTCGTGTATATGCAGAAAAGTTAAACAAATGCTGTCAACACAAGCAGTGCATCTCCCAAAAGACAGATCATATAAGTAACCTGCACTAGAATAGAGGAAGCACAGACAAAATTGGTTTTATTTTTTAACTTTTAAAGTTGTCTCTGTTGTGCATTCATCAGCTCTCCATGCTGAATCTGTGCTGAGTGCGTTTCAGCTTGGTGAACCTCCAAGAATCTCTACCTGCTAGCTAGGCATTTTCCCTCTTGCTTGAGTGGAGTTTTTTAACATGCTAGCTGTGCAATGAAAAATTTAATAGAAAAAAAAAAAGGAAAGATGCTGTTCAGAATGTGGATTTTACACTTTAAGTACCAAAGAGACTGTTTTGTTCCCGATCACTTGCCCAGGGTTGGCCATGTAGTTGCATCCAGTTGACTGACCTCAAGCATTTTCTGCTTGGCTGAAACGCTTTCCTCCAGAAAGACATCCGATTTTATTTGAAGATACTGAGTTTGGTGGTATGCTGAATGGTCAAGTGGAGTGGTTATGGAAAACCAGGAACTGTACCTCATTTCTGACCTGAGTTTGTCTGCCTTTAATTTCCAGCATTAGCTCTTGCTGCGCTTTTGCTCTTCCAGTTCAAACAACTTTTTTCTAGCTGATATTTTCTCTTCATTCCAGGTATCTCCCAAGCCCATATATCTCTCTAGTTTTTCCTGTACTCTAAGAAATTTCTCAACCACCTCTTTGAAACATGACTGCCTGAGCTGCCTGCGATCCTGTAGTTCAGGCTCAGCCATACTGCCTGTAGAGGAAAGCTGCCTTCATCACCCTAATCCCTGCCTCCTCATCCCCTGCCTTTATGCAACAGTTCAGCATCAGACATTCACCCTGGGACAGTCCCCATCCTTTCCAGATGACCTTTTCCTACAATACACTTGCCTGTTCTGTACCTGCAACTGATATTATTTGTCCTCAGATGTTTGACTTGATTTTTCTCATATATATTTTTTTTCATATATATATATATATTTTATATGTATACACACACACTATATTTATGCCTTTGTAAATCAAAGTCACTGTTTCATCTATGATGGAAAGTAAATTGTTAAACACCTCTGATTTCCCATGAATTAATTAGGATGTTAATTAAATTAAGTGTTTCCATCCAGCTTGCTGGTTTTTCAGCCTAGTCCTTTAGCACATGCCATTTTTCTGGATTTTTTTTCCCCCCATTTGCTGTAATTCCACCAAGATCTGTTGTTCTCTGACTTCTAGGCTCTGATTACCTGGGTCTGCTGCTATCAAGTTTCTGTCTAATATATGTTATTTAACAATATCTTGCCACTAGTTGACCAAAAAATACATTATCATTCTTGCATAATAAAAATAAGTTACCTCAATTGTTTATAAATTTAGAAGGATGATATTTATTGACAATTTTTTCTTCTTCTGTAACATTACAAACTCTCTGCATCCAGCTAGTAATTATCTTTGGATATTTTTTTTTTCCTTTCTTGATACAAGAAAGTCCTTCAGCTGCCAGCTATGTGTTTGGTCTGTCAGCACTTGGCTTCCCACCCTGATTTTTTTACTTTTCAAATTGTACGTTTGTGTTTATATCGATTGCTGTTTGCCATCTGAGATATATGTTGGTGCTTGTTTGCCGACACCTTTCTCAGCAGGGGAACAGGAGCTCCTGTGGAGACCAATAAATGAGCTCTGCTTCAAAGGAAACATTTTTCATTACATTTTTGTGTTCTCATTTTTTTTTTCCAGATGAGCTGTGCTCTCAGGTTTGCTTGGTCTGGGAATTGAATCACCCAACACTACTGCTCAGGACTGCCTTTGTTTTTCTCACTACTGCTATTACCAAAAGCATTTGAACTCTGTGGTGGATGATGCAGGTGGAGAGGACTAGGAAAAGCATTTAATTTTGTATTAATGGCTTTATGCCTGCATGGGAGTGTTTTGGAGGCACAGTTTACTTGCTTCAGAGAGCCTCTTTGTTTTCATGAGAATCCTTTGCAGTAAGAACTAATCTTCCTGATGTGCCATAATAGAAAATTAACTTTGTTTCCAGCAAGGTTTCACTTGGTTTCGTTTGTTTTCTTCTTGCCACAGGCTTGGAAAAGAGAAACACGAGGACGGTGACAGCATCAACTTGAACGACATAGAGAAGGTCCTTCCAGTGTGGCAGGTAGGTGATGAGGACATCTCCTGCCTGCGGTACAGTGGAGACTGGCAGCTCCCTGCCTTACCTTTCCTTAGGAAACCTTCCCCAGAAGTGGGAAAGCCTGGGCTGGGTGCGCTGATCTATGGTCCTTTGGGGTTTGTGATGGAGAATTATGCCTGTGGTTTCAGCAAGCCTTGCTGTGAACCTTTGTGCTGGGCAAGGGCAGTTACCGCAGAGACTTCACTGGGAGGTGAAACATCGAGGACAGTATACATGTACATACATATATATATATACACACACACACACATACGTTGACACAAGGCTCATATATTTTAGGAAAGGAGGTTCTAAAAAGCACCGAGCCTCCTGACAGCTCCAAAATAAATTGCTGCCAAGAAGCCAGCAGTGGTGGTATGCTGACCCAGATGTTTACTCTATGGGGTGCATGTATGTTTATATGCAGTGGTTATCCACTTGTATGTTTTCTCTAGCATGTTCCTTCTCCAGATCTCTCTCTATAGCCCAGTTTTGGTAGTTCTGGTAAAGTGATGTTTGATGCTTGGATGTTGGGGAATAAAAAAAGGGGAATAAGGAAGACCCAGGCAACTACAGGCCAGTCAGCCTCACCTCTGTGCCTGGCAAGGTCATGGAGCAGATTCTCCTGGAAACCATGCTAAGGCACATGGAGAGCAAGGAGGTGGTTGGTGACAGCCAACGTGGCTTCACCAAGGGCAGATCGTGCCTGACCAATTTGGTGGCCTTCTATGACAGGCTGACAGCATCAGTGGACAAGGGACAAGCAATGGACATCATCTACCTGGACTTGTGCAAGGCATTTGACACTGTCCCGCACGACATCCTTCTCTCTAAACTAGAGAGACATGGGTTTGATGGACGGACCACTCGGTGGATAAGGAGTTGGCTGGATGGCCGCACTCAGAGAGTGGTGGTCAACGGCTCAATGTCCATGTGGAGACCGGTCACGAGTGGCGTCCCTCAGGGGTCCGTGTTGGGCCCGGCCCTGTTCAACATCTTTGTCGGCGACATGGACAGTGGGATAGAGTGCACCCTCAGCAAGTTTGCCGATGACACCAAGCTGTGTGGTGCCGTCGACACGCTGGAAGGGAGGGATGCCATCCAGAGGGACCTTGACAGGCTGGAGAGGTGGGCCCGTGCCAACCTCATGAAGTTCAACCAGGCCAAGTGCAAGGTCCTGCACCTGGGTCATGGTAATCCCAGGCACAAATACAGGCTGGGCGGAGAATGGATTGAGAGCAGCCCTGAGGAGAGGGACTTGGGAGTGCTGGTGGACAAGAAGCTCAACATGAGCCGGCAATGCGCCCTTGGGGCCCAGAAGGCCAACTGCATCCTGGGCTGCATCAAGAGGAGTGTGGCCAGCAGGTTGAGGGAGGTGATTCTGCCCCTCTACTCTGCCCTGGTGAGACCCCACCTGGAGTACTGTGTCCAGTTCTGGAGCCCCCAGCACAAGAAGGACATGGACCAGTTGGAGAAGGTCCAGAGGAGGGCCACGAAGATGATCAGAGGGCTGGAGCACCTCTCCTATGAGGACAGGCTGAGAGAGTTGGGGCTGTTCAGCCTGGAGAAGAGGAGGCTCCGGGGAGACCTGATAGCGGTCTTCCAGTACCTCAAGGGGGCCTACAAGAAAGATGGGGAAAGGCTGTTCAGTAGGGCCTGTTGCGATAGGACAAGGAGTAATGGTTTTAAAATAGAGGGAGGTAGATTTAGATTAGATATAAGGAAGAAATTTTTTACATTGAGGGTGGTGGAACACTGGCCCAGGTTGCCCAGAGAGGTGGTGGAAGCCCCATCCCTGGAAGCGTTCAAGGCCAGGTTGGATGAGGCTCTGAGCAACAAGATCTAGTGGGGGATGTCCCTGCTCCTCACAGGCAGGTTGGACTAGATGACCTTTGAAGGTCCCTTCCAACTCTAACCATTCTATGATTCTATGATTCTGTGAATGACAGGATGAGGCCCTTAGTTAAAAAGTCCCATTGAATAGGTCAATTTGTCAGCATCATATAGTTTTCCAGTTTCCAGATCCCTAGTCCTCAAAGGAGCTGCTTATCCTGGGCTGGGCAAGTTTCTGAAGATACTCAGTGTGCTTTTGCTGAAGTCTCCTCTTTGTCTGCAGAGGGAAGGATGGAGACATCTCATGTGCTGTGGCAGTGTTACCCTTTTCCATGCTGAGCAAAGAGCTCGCTAGGCTTCTTGCTCATGCATCATGTGAGGAAAAGCCTTGCTCATCCTGCAAACCATGTGATGATCTGCCTTACTATTTCTTTTGGGTGAGCTAGCTGGCACTAAATACGCGAACCAGTGGAAAGAGTGGAGAAGTGTTGCTGACTTTGGCAGGGAGGAACGCTGCCTGCAGTTGCTTTCTGCTCAGTCTCTTCCATGCTTGGTATGTCTGGACTTTAGGTCACAGGGAGAAAACATCAGAGTCAGCTGATACAGACCCCAGTACTTCTGCAAAATAGCATTATTTTCCCTGGGGAATAATTGGAAATGAGGAATCGAACTGTCTTTGGTGCAAGGAGCTGACTTTCTTCTCTAGAGTTTAACTTCTTTTCTAATCAACAGCTATTAAATAAGCCAGATCCTCCTGGTCTGGTTGTCTTCTCCTCCTACTGTAACACCAGCTTGAGTCCATTGACTTCAGTGAATTAATTCCAATATGTACCTTAATATCTAGTTTAATTATTAGCATGGCACCTCTAAGCTGGAAGACCTAGTGGAATGCTGGATCTGGTGTTTTGTTTGTGCCTTTGGGCAGACTCGTGCAATGCTGTGTTATTTTGGAGATGCGCTTACCTAGGCATGTACAGTCATATATGGCTGTGGGAACTAGGAGCCGGGTGGTTCTGGGTGAGGATTTATCTTGTTTGGTGTTGACAAGTGAAATACTTGCAGACAGCTGGTTTAATCCTGACATATCATTGTTAATTGGATTTGAATGCGATCGTGCAACGCTGACAATGATTTTACTGGTCTTGTTTTAAATGGCTCTATGCATAGAGGCATAAGGGAAAATATTTGTGTGAGCCTATGGAAGAAAAATCTTTCACCTTCTGTGGGGCTTTCCTACACTGCAGTTTGTGTCATATCCTGAAGAAGAGGCTTTTCAGATTGGAGATGCATAAACTCTTGTTCTGTCTGTGTTTAAGAGCTCATGGGTTGCTTACAGCAGCCGTGCATGGATGGAGAGGCCAGTCTGAGCATCCTCCAGTGCGTCTGGGCCAGTCTGAGCATCTTCCAGCACGACTGGGCTGGTCCAGGCATCCTCCAGCATGGCTCAGGTGCAAATGTTTTCCTGCTGAATGTGCTTCAGCAGCTATAGCAGATTAAGAGCACCAAGTTGGAGAGAGGTATTAAGTCTTACTTGCAGGCTGCTTTGGAACTTTGGGTTCCTTTGATGGCAAGATATGATGGACATAGGATATGAATCTAGAAGTAATTTCCAGTATACATCTCTACAGAGAGACACAGCGATCCCCCCAATGGGTTAAGCAGAATATTCTGGGTATCTAGACGTTAATATATATACTTGAGTTTTGCTGCTGGAATCTATCAATAGTATTTTAACAAGATATTGCAAGGAAAACCTATGATTATTTGGCAATTAAAACGTGAAAAAATAAACAAAAAACAAAACAACCTCCCCCAAAACCCTCTTTCTTCATAACTGTCTGAGGGAAAAATGCTTGTCACCAGCCTTTTGTTTTGAAATTGGAGAATATGTGCATCCCACTCCTTGGAGATGCTCTCGGCTGGCTCCCCGGAATGGCACACTCTGCCATCTCGTGGACACGCACAGGCAGGCAAATCCGGCTCCATTTCAACGCTGTGCACAATTTCTTCATGACAACTGGTATTTTGAAGCTTCCTCCTGCCCCATCTTTTCAAAGCTCATCTGGGGTGCTTGTTTTTACTGGTAAATGGGCTTTGTTTTGAAAGCTTCATGGCTAGGAGCTCATGAGGTCATTGCTTTGGCTCAGCTTGTGAGCCGTAACCTCTTTATCTCTCCTTACTCATAGGAGTCTAGTCGGATTTGGGCACAAATTCACCTAAGTGCTGCCAAAAAGTGACTTGGGAAGAAAATAATCTTTTGAAGATAAGTATTCCCCATTCATAAGATTTGCTTTTTATTGCACACCAGGGAGGATCGGTTGTCTGCTACGTTAGAGAGGCGCAGCTCAGATGCAGAGCCAGTCTTGATCATCCTCTCTGTTTTCACCTCAGCTGGTTTGTTGGAGGAGGCCATGTAACCATCTTGATGTCTTGAAGATGTCATGGGGAAGGCTGAGTCAGTGCATTTTGCTTTTGCTCCCTTTGGCAAACGCTTGGAAAGGCTTTCAGGCTTGGATATGTTGCAGCCAAATGCCCTGGTCCTAGATAGGATCTTCAGACTGCAAGCCCTTGGAAAACTCTATACTTACCAGAGAAAACAACCCAAAGGGTCATGTCCTCCAAGATGCCCTCCATCCTCCCTGTGAAGCTCACAAAGGGTGCAGGAGGCTGTGTGTCACAGGAACTTGCTGTGAATGGCAATAGACACAAGCAGAGAGTTTTGGGACATGTCCCGGGTGGTTTCTGGACTGGCATCTTGTAGTCGTTGGCTTTCAGGTTGCTGGACTCATGCCTCCAGGCTGGGCTGGGCCTGCCCTCCTCCAAATGGTGCATTTTAGGAGGTAGAAATTATGTGGCGCTTTTGAAAGGAGTACTGGGCTTTACTGGTGCTACGAGATAAACTTGGAAGACAGCATTGATATCATTTGGTTTGGCATCTTAATTGCCTTGCAGCTCATCTCTTTCTGTTTCCTTACTGATTTTTGACCCTTTTTGTCATGTGCTTGAAGTTACAATAAGCTACTTGTTTCTCTTCTGGCTACGGTTGTCATCCAGCTTCCTTGTTGGATGAGAAACAAGGGAGCAGCTCCTTAGGAGAAAGGCAGACTCCTTAAGTTGTTCATGTTCCTCTTACCACTGTTGTATTTATGACTTTATCCAAACAGGCTTAGAAGCGCCAGAACTCCTGACTGTGCTGGGATCCCACTTGAATTTAGGCACCTAACAGACATCCTTGCCCAGGGATCTCCTTGGGACCCCTGCTCATTGACAAGTATTTTCAAGTCAGATCTTAAAAGTCAGTGCAGAGATTGTGTGAGTAAAGGTGAGACCTGTGCGTAGGCTGGTCACTTGGGGTTCTTGCCGTAGGAGAGGCATCGACACGTTAGGGCATGATTTGTTGCATCTCAGTGTAGAGCTCTAGAGAAGGATGGATGATTCCCATCTGAGAATACCCATGTCCTTTCCCTGTTGGCTCTGCAAGGAGCCCAGAGGGACCAGCTCACATGTGGACTTGTTCAGACATGGTAGGTGCCTAAAGAGAGACAAAGCCAACCCAGGTGTCCAGGGGGAGAAAAGTGAATCATGGGCAAGCATTCCCTCTGCTGTCACTCTCCATGCGAGGGGAGGAGGTCAGTGTCCAGCACTTGTTCCTGGACCCTACAGATGGCTGACCCTTCCAGGGTGGTGGTGGCAGGGGGACAGGTCTCTTTGGACAGCTCTTTGGTGGGGTGGTGTTATTTACTGTCATCATACAGAGTCCTCATCCTCTCCACGTCCCCTCTTGCCTGCTTTCTGCACTACAAGGTTGGACAGTTCTCGTTTTAGCCAGCTCATTAGCCAGCCCAGATCCCTCCTTTTTCAGAGCCTTGGCCACAGCAACATGGCCCTGTCTCAGCAGACTTTTCTGCACTGGTGGAGCTGGGATGGGCTCATGTCTGTGTCTAGCATCCTCTCCCACCGGGAGGGAGCAACCCAGTCCATGTGATGTGCCCCATGTGCTGTACGTCCCTCGTGTCACTCGCCAGATCTAAGCTTGACGTCCTTTACGTGTCCAGCAAACACTTAAGAACAAGTTGAGGTGGCTCCCTAGCAGCCTCAAATAGGGGGATTTCTTCTCTCCGCCCCTGGATCCTGCTGGACTCTATTCAGAGCGTGTAGGCATGGCATTGCTTTCAGAGAAGGTTTCTAGTCTAACAAGCTGGCTTCCCATATCCTAAGGATCTTTCCAATACTGTAACTGCTAAAACCACTGTGGAAAGTCCCTGTCAGAGAGCCAAGGTTTACTTGAGTATAGGTCACAATGTATTGGGAGTCAAATCTCCACTGCTGAGTAAAAAGCTTTTGTTTTGCCATGACTTCCAGTAAGATACGGTCTTTCTGTGGCCTGTTTTTTGTGGCATTTAACCCAACTGACAATGACCACCTCCTTGGGAGAAGGAGCCATAGTCACCTGTAACCCCTTCAGCATCAGAGTTAAGGCCACCATTGACCAAGGATCATTGCCATCTCCAGAGCACTGGAGAGGAGAGATTTGGACCGAGGCTGGCTTATCTTCCATGCAGATCGTCAGCTCACAGGCTCTTGCAAGGTCTGAGCCTGGGCTCTGGCAGTAGAGCACAGTTACTGTGAGCCCTGAACCAAGTTATAAACCCCACGTTTTTTATCAGATATGCAGAAAACGGGAGATCTTCCAGTGGGTTTTTCAGATTATGATGATCTTCCATATCATATGATAGACTTACTCGCTGCACAAAGGAAACACCAGGGAAATGGCCAAGAGCTTTGACATTTGTTGTAGCAGTACTGTTAGGATTCAGAGCTAGTTTTTGATTGTAACAAATTAGATGGACTCTCTCTTCTCAGGGCTGGTTTTATTTTTCTGACTGTCACCCAGTTCAAGCAGACTTAGTGATGTTGGCCCATAATTCATGGGGGTGTCTTCCCAGCCTGGTGGGCACAGAGATGCCTTTTTTATTGTGGTTCCTGGAGCTGTTACTGGTCAACTGGGCAAAGTTGGGGCTAGGCTGTTGTTTGGAGAATGGTGGACCTGTAACAAGCTTCATCAAGGATGGGAGGCAGTGGGGTGCTCTCGCACCCTGGTTGGGTTGGCTGGATTGAGAGACACAGGTTTGGGGTGTGCAAGGAGGGTCGGTGGAAAGGACGAGGGTGGCTACATTGCAGCCGTGAAGGTTGGCCTGGTGTTTGGTGGTGGAGGGGACAGGACTGGTGGCAGAGGGGAGGCCTGCAGCACTAGAGGGCACTATGTCCTCGCTGCATGGCCCCGAAACACAACTCTGTGGAGAGGAAGCAAGACACTTTTTCCAAAGGCTCTTTCCAAGCAGAAACCTAACCCCACGGTGGCTGTCTCTCATACCCTCCTGCGCCGGATCATGCTACTCTCCATCCTGCTGCGCCCACCTCGGGCTCAGGGTGCACGTCCAGCATAGGTGACCTTGGACTTGCAGAGGGAGAAGGTGTTTCTTTGCACCAGAGGCTGAATTTGGTTAGCATCGTGCATCATTGTGAGCCTCAAAGCACATTGACCTTGACAGGCTGGAGAGGTGGGCCCGTGCAAACCTCATGAAGTTCAACCAGGCCAAGTGCAAGGTCCTGCCCTGGTGAGACCCCACCTGGAGTACTGTGTCCAGTTCTGGAGCCCCCAACACAAGAAGGACATGGACCAGTTGGAGAAGGTCCAGAGGAGGGCCACGAAGATGATAAAAGGGCTGGAGCACCTCTCCTGTGAGGACAGGCTGAGAGAGTTGGGGCTGTTCAGCCTGGAGAAGAGGAGGCTCCGGGGAGACCTGATAGCGGTCTTCCAGTACCTCAAGGGGGCCTACAAGAAAGATGGGGAGAGACTGTTCAGTAGGGCCTGTTGCAATAAGACAAGGAGTAATGGTTTTAAAATAGAGGGGGGTAGATTTAGATTGGAAATTAGGAAAAAATTTTTTACGATGCGAGTTATAGAACACTGGAACAGGTTGCCCAGAAAGGTGGTGGAAGCCCCATCCCTGGAAACGTTCAAGGCCAGGCTGGATGAGGCTCTGAGCAACCTGATCTAGTTGGGGATGTCCCTGCTTCTTGCAGGGGGGTTGGACTAGATGACCTTTGAAGGTCCCTTCCAACCCTAACCATTCTATGATTCTATGATTTGGGTATGGGAACTTTTACTGGGTATAAGTAACAACTCGATAGGCATTTGAGGTTCAAAAATGTCACCACATTGAGCTCTGGCTTAAACCAGAGGACAACACAGGCTTTTCTCAGCCTTATCGTTTACTTCCCTTTCAAAAAGGTTTGCTTTTGTGCAGCTATATAATATCCAAAGCAAGCCTGAAAGATTTTGGTTTTTTTTTTTCCCCAGTCCTTTCTATAGATTGTAACACACATACACCCCAAATCTTGCCAGAATTTTCACTTCTGAATAGTGTTACATCTTTTTCTCCCTTGTTTTCCTAGAGGATTCATTAGAAATCTGAGAGGGCTTTTGCTGCGCTCCCTTGAATTCACTTAATATTTTCCTGAAGCCGGTTGTGGAGTAACAATTAAGTTTAAAAAAGTTATTAAAAGTAGCAGAGAAAAAAAAAATCCATGTTTCTCAAGATCCTGAATAAAAACTCAATGTCTCTTTGGTCAAGCAACTATTTCTGCTGACTTGGCTGTTTCCACATCCTAATCTCCTTCCCTGTTCTCTGTGAAAGACCTGAATTTTTAATAAAATAAAGGGAAGGAAGGAATTTCTCTCTAAAAAAAAGTAGACATACCACAAGACCAGAGAAGAGAGATGTGCATATGTCCCTGTTGATGGAAGGACCTACAGAGCCTAGAAACACATCGTGCTCTAAAAATCCTGCTAATGGGTGATATCCTCATCCCTTGTCTCACAAAATATGAGGTTAATGTTTCCTGTCACATTTAAAAATGTCTTCTTAACCAGAAGATGCTCCCCCCACCCTTTCTGCTGCTTTTCCTCTGATGTTATGGAAATAGTAACCGATACAATAAATGAGACCAGAAGTTCTTAAAATGCAAATTTCCTGCCCAGAGGCAGCAGGTAAGTGAATCCTGTCCAAGTTGGGGAGATGTATATATAGCTATGGGTGTAAATATAGGTATTTAGTGGCAGGATAAGTGTTTTTGCAATCCGAGGTGGTTTGGTCAAAGATTGTCCTTTAAGTGGGAAATTTATTGCTGCACACGACACCTGGATGTCTCTTCCGCAGAGAAAATTGAGACTGTTTATGAAGGGAATTAAATGATGTCCTCGCCTGCGGTAGCAGACCGAGCTCTGTAACCCAGAGGTCCTTTCTAGTCCCACGTTCATATTGTCCCTCATTTTATGATTTAAAAAATACCTTTGGGATTTGTTTGGGTTTTTTGAAGATACTTCATGAGCTTCTCTGCTGGCTCTAAAAATGGCAAACACTCGACTGTATGCATGCTGGCGTGGTTAGTGAAAGAAAGCTCTATGCCATCCCCAAAATGCCTTTGCTGGATGGTGGACTTGAAGGATTTCATTGGGGCTAATAGAAATAGTTAGAGGAACATGGTCTCCATGCTTTCAGCCACATGATGCTGCCCCAATCTCCATGTCTCCTAGGGTTATTCTGCTCTGCTCTTCACCTGCTGGTACCACTGTGGAGAAACTTCTCATTGTTGGCTTGCTTTCTTTTTAATTCTTTTTTTTTTTAAATTCCTGTAATATATGAGCAGAGAAACCAATGGAGAATGATAAAGCTTCATTTCTTCCTGCTTTTGTGACCCGCTTGATTATTTCGTTTCTCATTGTATATTCTTTTGAGGCACCTTGTCAGAACAGAAAGAAAATATGTATGCTTATAGGAGCCATTTGTTTCCCTTTGGCTGGGCAAAAGAAGACCCCTTGACTGGGCAAAATAAGCAGGTATTGCACAAGACAGGGATTGTTTCTGCTTACTGGTCCTGGGGAGGGAGCCGCCAACACTTGCTCCATCACGCGCCTGTGAGCGACATTATTCCTTAAAGCTATTGGGCTGCCTATGCCTTCATTTGGCCATCCTTCCTCTTGGGACTATGAATAAATACATAAAATATGTGTTCCTGAGGTTTGTGTTGCTGAATATTTACTAGATAAGAATAAAGAGGCTTGGGATCAGTAGTTGCATGGACGTGGTTTGAAGCAGCAGCAGGAGAAATTAGACACCCTGTCCTGTTGGTTCATGGTTGCTTTGCAACAATAACCTGGACCAAAGACAGTTTTTGAGATTCAAATGTGAACCAGAAATTTGCATTTTTAAGAATTTAAAAGAAAACAAGAGTCCAGGATGATTTCCGGGTTTCCAGCCTGATGGTACCAGCAGGTGGACCTCCTGGGCATGCTGTGGCACGATGGCAGTGGCCAGTGTCGTAGTTCAGCCCCGATCGGGACCAGACTACGCAGTCTCTCTCTCACTCCCCCCACCCTCCGAGAGAACAGGGAGAGATAATATAAGAAAAACGTCTCGAGGTTTGAGATAAGGACAAGGAGAAATCCTTAAAGTTACCATTATGGGCAAAACAGACTCGACTTGGGGAAAACTATTCATTTATTTCTAAAATTAGCAGGATAATGAGACAGGGAACAAGATAACCTCCCCTCACCCCTCTCTCTTCCCGGGCTTAACATTATCTCTACTACCTCCCCTCCCGAGTGGCACAGGGGGGAAGAGGGAATGGGGGTCGCGGTCAGTTCATCACCCGTTGTTTTACGCCGCTGTGTCATCGTCGGGGGAAGAACTCCTTGCATTCCTCCTCTGCTCCAGCGTGGGGTCCCTCCCACGGGCCACAGTCCTTCGTGAAACTGCTCCGGTGTGGGTCATCTCTTCCACGGGGTGCAGTCCCTCCAGAACGGCTGCCCCAGCGGGGCCTCCACAGGCCACAGCCTCCTTCAGGCCTCCACCTGCTCTGGCGTGGGGTCCTCCACGGGCTGCAGGTGGATCTCTGCCCCTCCGTGGACCTCCATGGGCTGCAGGGGGACAACCTGCTCCACCATGGTCTTCACCACGAGTTGCAGAGGAATCTTGACCAGGAGCCGCGTTACTCCTCCCCCTCCTACTACTGACCTTGGCGTCTGCAGCCGTTCCTCACAACAGGCTGGCAGACGTCTCCCAGGATCCTTTTTACATCTCATTCACATCTCATCTCCTCTCCACTTCTTGCAGCCAGGCCGGGCCGAGTTGGGCCCAGTCTGCTGCCCGGCAGGAGGCCAGAGGGTGAGGCCTGCAAGGCCCATGAGGCTCGCGCCTCCCCCTCTCTGCCCCCCGCTCAGCTGCTTCACATCTTCTCCTCCTCTTTTTCCTGTTTTCCCCTACTTAAATATGTTATCGCAGAGGCGTTATCATGAGACATTCTGCTACCAATTGGCTCGGCCTTGGCCAGCAGCAGGTCCACCCTAGGCCCGGCCGAGTCCACTGAACAAAGGGGAGCGACTTCTAGCAGTTTCCTACAGAAGCTACCACCTTAGGCCCCCCCTCACTAACAAAACCAGAACAGCCAGTCAACTCCAGCTGTTGGGCCCATGTTCAATGAAAACTTGATTTTCAAAAAGCAAAGAGCTAGGGTGGGCTTTTTTGAAGCTTTCTTCTCGTTTGAGTTCTTCCTGTCCATGCTGCTGGGTCTATAGAGCTTGTTCAGTGCAGACAATGCTGGGACACGTTGAGGATGGAAGAGCTTCAGGGTTGCCTGTGGTTGTACAACCAACTCAACCTAAAGGCTCTGGAGAACCAAAGAGGACCTAGGAGCTAGGCAGGTGACCATGGATCATCATTGGGCTTGTAGATGCAACTAGTGTGTTAAAAAATCACATCCTTGCATGCAAATTTTGATCTGGAAACCCAGTGATGGGTGTTAGTGCCTGGATTTCTGGGACAAAGTTTTCACTAATAAACTTCTGCTTTATTTTGCTTTCGGTGCAAGTCAGCCCTGCGTGCCTTAAGGCGTCGGGAGGTGGTGTGGTCCCCATGCTCACCTGCGGCATCACTGCCTGGTGCTGGCAGCGTCCCGGCAAAACAGATCACCACCCCAATGAGAAGAAAGCCAAGGAGTCAAGCTGATACTAAAATGGTATTTCAACCAGAAAGAGCAAAAGGGGTAAAAAAATACCCCCACCATTAGTGTGTGAGCGGCCACCTTGTCGTGCAATCACAATATCGTTTTTCTATTTTATTTTTTTTTATGATTGGCTTAACAATTAAAAAGCTACACTGCGCTTTGGTTTTTCCAGTCTACTGCATTGTGTGACCCCGGTGACTCCAAGTTAAGCCTCATTATATAATGGTGGGGAGTTTTTTTTAAAAATCTCCATTTAATCCTTTCAGAGCAGCATTTGCTGGTTTTGTTTTCTTTCATATCATTGTCTCGCTTCCCCCCCGCCTACCCCTTCCCTGACGGGTGCACACTGGAGGCGTCAGTCTGGGAGCAGGGTCCTTTCTTCCTTTCATGGTTTTTTATTTTCAAATCTGCGGAGAAAGAAAAAAAAGGGTTTATTTTCATTTACTTGGGTTACAGCGCCTTTCCCCACCATCAGAGGGAAGGACTACGTGATGTACAGCAGGTATTTTGTGAATGGAGCACAACCCTGTGACTCCCCATCGCTTGACCGAAGCGGGAGGCAGGGGAAGGAGAGAAACACAGAAAAAAAAAATAAAAACCACCACCCAGTGACTCCATCTGACTCGTTTTGGCTGGAAAACTTCTTCAGCACCGTGGTTCTTAAGCCAGGAGGAAGCTTTCTTCTGGCCCAAGAACAATAAAGGGGTCAGAAGCCTGATCCTCCCTCCTACACCCTCTTCCTTCCATTGTGAGGGGTCTGTGCAAATATCCCAGGCTGCTTCTTCTGGGGACTGAGGGACCTGAGCCGCATATGTGACATTAAAGAAAGATTCTGCGAACTCAGTAATCCTGAGCTGCGAAGGAAAAAAAATTAAAGAAAAAACAAAATGAAGTCTCTGTAGTGCTCCATTTCTGGTGTAGTGTTGCGCTTGGAGAAGGTACCAATGGGTGTTTCTCATGGTGGGGGGGAAATCTGTCCCCTTACCGTGCATAGGTGCTCCTCCACGATGCCATGGCAGTGTCTTCCCCAGTGTCTGCTCTGTTGGGTGAAATCCCCACAGAGGGTAGGTGAGCCCTCATGTCTTGCTGGCCCTTGAACTCCTCCATTTCTCTGATTGTCCAAGATGGGGGATTTCTGATACTCTTGTAGTGCACGTGCAAAACCTGTGTGCTAGTGGTGTATGGTCTCCAGCAAGGATGGGGTTGAAGGAGGCACGACTGCTTGCCATGTTGTGCTTGCTTCAGGGATTGACCAATTTTTGGCAGCGCCCAGGTTTTCAAGCTGGTACCTTTCCTGATGTGTCTGCTGCTCCTCGGACATGTATCACAGACCAGCAATCCTTGGAGTAAAAGATCTTGGGAGAAGTTCTGTGGGGCCTGACCTACAGTGGTTTGCCCACTGGTCCTGTCCATCGTCAAGGCAGCCTGCATCTCTCTTTTGGGGGAGGTGGTACACGGATCAGAGGCCTGCTGTGGTTTCTGTGATACTTCTTGTGTATCCAGAGCAGTCACAAAACTTGCAGACCACGCTGGGTTCTGCCACCATGAATGGTGATACTTTTTCCAGGTGTCAACTAGCTAGCCATGGCATTTTGTATCTGCCAGGCTAGATACCACCTACCTTCCCAAAGGAGAAGGTGGGACCTGTGGCCTTCTATGAAAAAGTAAGTTCAATTCAGTAAGCTATATCGTGCACTGAAGACCTGATTCATTTGCCGGAGGGAGAGTGCATGATGCTCATCAAATTGTAGGAATCCACCTCTTTTTTTTCCTTTTTTTTTAACACAATGACCAGCTAATAACATGTGTGACCTCCTCTCGTTGTGTTCCAGTTTGTTGGACCTTGGCACCAAGCGGTCACATGAATCATGATGGTGATTTTGCCATAAGGCAGTTCCTGTTGTTATTATCTCCTTGCTGTGTTGATAACGCTTTGATGACAATGGTCAGGATTTCCTCGCACTACAGAGTTTTCCTGAAGATCAGCTCTGTGAGCAGTGGATAAAATAGTCGTTATGAGATTGCCCTTGGCTTCTGAGAGCTGGGTGGCCAACTTCAAACGTATATGTGACCTGACATGATCCGAAGAGCATGGCGGTGACTCCTCTTTCTCTTCGTCCATTTTGTCAGCGTAGGTGAGTGGGAGCTCCTCTTCTTCTGCAAATGCTCCAAGGGCTGAAGCAAGACCAGATCTGGCTATGGAAAACTATTAGAGACCAGAACCCTGGCAAGGGAGATGGAGAGAAGAGTCCCATGTCTTGCCTGAAATCCCAAGGGCGTGGTGGCCAGGGAGAAATTCAGGGTCTCGTGCCCACCCCTCTTGCAGTGCCACAGTGTTGACACTGCACACACTACAAGGGTCCTTTAGTTGAAAGGAAAACTATTTTTAGTTCCATTTATAAATGCTTAGGCAAACATATTTGTTATTTAAACTATTTTTTTTTTTTTACAAATGCCCTTGTTTGAAGGTAAAAGCAAGCAAGCTATGAGTTCTTCTTTCAGCCTTGGTATTCTACTGCTTTTCTCCTGGTACTGGAGGAGCTTTCTGATCTCTGCATAGCTACGCAGGTAATAAATGATAATTACATGGGCTGTGTTGACCTTGGTGGAGGGCAGGTGAAGTGTGACAGACTTCCAAGATACAGTTCCTTTGTTGCTCTTCATCTTCTAGAAGAGGAAGTAGTGCCCGGCTGCCTATGGCCAGTGAGGCCACGAAAATATATCACAAGTAGCTCCAAAAGTTGCAATTGTACATGAGGCTGGGAACCTGCTGTTGTTAGAGGTGGAGTTCCTTCACTACTTGACCATCCTGCCGTTCCTGTCTGAACTCGAAGTAGATCGCCTCGTTTGGCTTCGTACTTGCCACGTCTTTTCATGGTGCAATTTGCGTACAAGACATGACTTGAATTTATTCTGCCAGTCCTCAGCTTCTGAGAGTCGTTGGTTCGGGAAGGGCAAGGCTGCTGTGCAGCAGCTGATGGTCCTGCTGTTCTTCTGGAAGGTCTAAGGTAGCTTTCCTGACATGAGGTTGGATCAAAAGAGAAGGTGTTTTGGCAGCACAGAAGTCCTTCTGTATGTGCTGCAGTGAAAATTACTGATCTAGTGCTCACCTAGAGTGGTTTGCAGTTTGGATGGAGTAATCCAGACATCTTTTACAGGTGCTTTTCAAAGGTGCTTGGTTATTTAGTGCCATTGCTACGCATAGCACAGGCAAATCAGGTGCACATGCCCTGATGGGAAGGAATGACTGTTCAGGAGCAAATGATAATGCAGCAGAGGATGGTTAGAAGTGAGTTAGATGGGGACAGGTAAGGGATGGAAGTGGGACTCGGTGACATTCCCTAAGTACACTGTCAAATCTGGGCAAGTTGCTGCTCCTTCATGCGAACAACCCTGTTTCTGGAGAAATCGACAGCAAATCATAGAATCATAGAATGGTTAGGGTCAGAAGGGACCTTTAAAGGTCATCTAGTCCAACCTGCCTGTGAGGAGCAGGGACATCCCCCACTAGATCTTGTTGCTCAGAGCCTCATCCAACCTGGCCTTGAATGTTGCCAGGGATGGGGCTTCCACCACCTCTCTGGGCAACCTGTGCCAGTGTTCTACAACCCTAAGTGTAAAAAATTTTTTCCTAATATCTAATCTAAATCTACCTCCCTCTATTTTGAAACCATTACCCCTTGTCCTGTCACAACAGGCCCTACTAAACAGCCTTTCCCCATCTTTCTTGTAGGCCCCCTTGAGGTACTGGAAGACCGCTATCAGGTCTCCCCGGAGCCTCCTCTTCTCCAGGCTGAACAGCCCCAACTCTCTCAGCCTGTCCTCATAGGAGAGGTGCTCCAGCCCTCTTATCATCTTCGTGGCCCTCCTCTGGACCCTCTCCAACTGGTCCATGTCCTTGTGTTGGGGGCTCCAGAACTGGACACAGTATTCCAGGTGGGGTCTCACATGAGTGGAGTAGAGGGGCAGAATCACCTCCCTCGACCTGCTGGCCACACTCCTCTTGATGCAGCCCAGGATGCGGTTGGCCTTCTGGGCCGCAAGGGCGCATTGCCGGCTCATGTTGAGCTTCTCGTCCACCAGCACTCCCAAGTCCTTCTCCTCAGGGCTGCTCTCAATCCATTCTCCACCCAGCCTGTATTTGTGCCTGGGATTGCCATGACCCAGGTGCAGGACCTTGCACTTGGCCTGGTTGAACTTCATGAGGTTGGCACGGGCCCACCTCTCCAGCCTGTCAAGGTCCCTCTGGATGGCATCCCTCCCTTCCAGTGTGTCAACCACACCACACAGCTTGGTGTCATCGGCAAACTTGCTGAGGGTGCACTCTATCCCACTGTCCATGTTGCTGACAAAGATGTTGAACAGGGCCGGGCCCAACACGGACCCCTGAGGAACGCCACTCATGACCGGTCTCCACTTGGACATTGAGCCGTTGACCACCACTCTCTGAGTGCGGCCATCCAGCCAACTCCTTATCCACCGAGTGGTCCATCCATCAAACCCATGTCTCTCCAGTTTAGAGAGAAGGATGTCGTGCGGGACAGTGTCAAAAGCCTTGCACAAGTCCAGGTAGACAATATCCGTTGCTCGTTCCTTGTCCACCGATGCCGTCACCCCATCATAGAAGGCCACCAAGTTGGTCAGGCATGATCTGCCCTTGGTGAAGCCATGTTGGCTGTCACCAACCACCTCCTTGCTCTCCATGTGCCTTAGCATGGTTTCCAGGAGAATCTGCTCCATGACCTTGCCAGGCACAGAGGTGAGGCTGACTGGCCTGTAGTTACCCGGGTCTTCCTTATTCCCCTTTTTAAAAATTGGGGTTATGTTCCCCCTCTTCCAGTCATCGGGGACCTCACCAGACCGCCACGACTTCTCAAATACGATGGACAGTGGCTTGGCAACTTCATCCACCAGTTCCTTCAGGATCCATGGATGCATCTCATCAGGTCCCATGGACTTGTGCACCTTTAGGTTCCTCAGATGATCCCGAACCTGCTCTTCGAGTACAGTGGGCAGTTCTTCATCCTCCCAGTCCCTGCTTGCACCTTCTACAGCTTGGGTGGTGGGACAGGAACTCAACATGAGCAGGCAATGCGCCCTTGCGGCCCAGAAGGCCAACTGCATCCTGGGCTGCATCAAAAGAAGCGTGGCCAGCAGGTCGAGGGAGGTGATTCTCCCCCTCTACTCTGCCCTGGTGAGACCCCACCTGGAGTACTGTGTCCAGTTCTGGAGCCCCCAACACAAGGACATGGGCCAGTTGGAGAAGGTCCAGAGGAGGGCCACGAAGATGATAAGAGGGCTGGAGCACCTCTCTTATGAGGACAGGCTGAGAGAGCTGGGGCTGTTCAGCCTGGAGAAGAGGAGGCTCCGGGGAGACCTGATAGCAGTCTTCCAGTACCTCAAGGGGGCCTACAAGAAAGATGGGGAAAGGCTGTTCAGTAGGGCCTGTTGCGATAGGACGAGGGGTAATGGTTTTAAAATAGAGGGGGGTAGATTTAGATTGGAAATTAGGAAAAAATTTTTTACGATGCGAGTTATAGAACACTGGAACAGGTTGCCCAGAGTGGTGGTGGAGGCCCCATCCCTGGAAACATTCAAGGCCAGGCTGGATGAGGCTCTGAGCAACCTGATCTAGTCAGGGATGTCCCTGCTTCTTGCAGGGGGGTTGGACTAGATGACCTTTGAAGGTCCCTTCCAACTCTAACCATTCTATGATTCTATGATTCTATGAGTCTCTCTGGATTGGGAGCCATGTACAGTAGGAACGGTCATCAGCCTCATCTTACATGCACCTCTTCTCACTGGTTAGGATAATTTCCCCCATGGAAACCGTCAAGAATTTCTGTTATTTCCTTTCCTGAGGCTTTGTTTGGGTGGGGATTTCTGGAAGATATTTCACAGGCAGGTATAATTAAAGACAGACATACTTTGCCTGGAGGCTAGACAAGGTTTTTTAAAGCCAAGCCTTTAGCGTAGTGGCAAAACAGAAACCGTTTGTTGCCTGGTCCAATGGAAGGGAAAGGGGGGAGCTAATCAGCTGGGAATCATCCCAGTTAAATGCTGCACACTGGGGTTAAGGCCCTTATCCAGCAAATCCTTGAAATATGTGCTTAATTTTAAATCCCCCTGACTTCAGTCTGTTTACTCTTGTGCTTAACTTTAAGCATGTGCCTAAGTGCTTAACTGGCTGAGAGCCAAGGCAAACAGTAGACTTAGGAACAGATTCACATAAAGTAAGTGCTTTACTGGACTTAAGTCCTGTGGGACAGTGGATGCAATAGCAGGTCTGGGATGATGGAAGGGGACGATGCTGCAAACCTATAGCATATCCCAGCTCCCTTAGGTTATTTGGTGTTGAGTACCACGGACCTGGGGCTGTGCTCACCTTAGAGGGAGCATCCTAACAGTGTAGTCTCTAGACAGGTACCTTAATTTCAGCGTCTGTATTTCGCTGTTCTGAAGGCATCAGCCTCACAGGTAACCTTGTGTATATCACAAACAGAGTCTTGGAAATAAATATTTTTTTTTCCTCTTAATTGAGAGAGAGGAACATTTTAGTGGAGGAAAATAGCCTTGATTTATCATCATCAGAGGAAGGAGAGCACATTATATGACCCGACTAATAAATCTCCATAGGAATTTGTGTGGCTGCATTAACACTTACAACAAAAAGGATTCCTGTATTAGCACAAGCTTTTATAATGGCTTTATCTTCATCTTTCCTATTCCAAGCTAATTTCTAAAAGCCTTCTTTTAATCTCCCTTTTACTTGTCCAGCCTGGACTTCTTAGAATGGCAAAGGTTTTTTTTTTTATTTTTAATCTGTGAATGACAGCACTCAAAGCTAATAACTGTAGGCGTGGCATACATGAAAATGAAAGCCACCATCAGAACACAAGATCTGTATTTTTTCAAAAACACAACCACAAGGGGTTAAGGGAAATCTGCAGCTGGAACAAATACAGCACTCCTCTAACTTCCTTAATAACTCTGCTGGGGGAGCAGGCAGTTGCCAGACAAAGGAAGTGTGGTTAGCCATCAAGTCTTTGAATGCAGCTCCGTTTCCCCCTCAACCCATGGAATTTATATTAACCTCCAGCTTTTCTTAGCTGGTGGGAATTTATTTTTTTTTTGCACAAGGAAGAGCCTTGCTTTTGTTGCTTTGGTTTGTTGGATGAGCAGAAGAGATGGTTCTGCTGCTTGCGTGGCATTCTTGCTGGCAAAAGGCCATGGATGTTAAATGAATGATTTTTGATGTTGATAAGGGGAGAAAGGCTGAGGCTGCCAAGCACAGAGACACAGGCGTCTGATGACTTGAGTTCAGGAAGGGCAAGCTTGAGCCATCCCGGCTCTCCGAGTTGTCTCTGCTCCCAGCAGAGAGGCAGGCAAGAGGAAGGACCTCATGTGCCTTTAGCGTCTTGTACACAAGTGTAACTTTATACAGTGGGCAAAGAGCAATAAGCCAGTGAGGATGTCTAAAACCACTTTTGGTAAGGTAGTTGGCTACCTAATTTAAGCTATAGGTAGACTCATAGGAGAGCTACCCAGGTGAGCAAGGAGTGGAGCGTAGGAGATCTTGTTTTGCATCCCAGGGCTGCTGTAGGGTCCTTGCGGGACTTCAGAACCACTGTGAAGGCGTAACCGTTAGCATCTGTAGGATGCTTATGGCTGCAGTGCTGATGGTGGCAGGCAAGGGTGCTGGACGTAGAAAGGAGCCAGCTGAATGGACCTGGAGGATGTGCTGGTTACCAAAATTCCTGTTTGTTTTTGGTAGTGAGCAGTTTGACGGCCACTTCCAAGTTGCTCGTAATGTAGTGCATCTGTGGGTTTCCCGTTGTGACCCTTTCTGCTCGTTGGTCATACCACTCTCGGTGACCACTATCTCAGACTCTTCCCAGCTTCTGGAGCTGAGCCCATCACACGAGCACAATCCTGCCAGCAAGAAGGGCACTAAGGAAAGGAGAAAGGAGCTTAAAAAGCCCTAGCGAGGAGGGGCAACATGGCCAGTAAACAAGATCTTTGGTGCTGGTCACTTGGCACATGAAAATATCCAGGAGTCAGGTTGGTTTGTTGAGTTCTGTTGCTGGTTCTTCTTTGTCCCTGCTTGGTTCTGATGGAACACCTGAAGGTGTGTCCTCTTGGCCAACGTGAAGTGAATTGAAGGGGCTTCACCCAGCTCCTGGCAGTCATCACAAAGGCAGCCGTAACTCATGCTTTCACCAGTGGGAAAGCTGATCTTTGAATGATGCCTGTGTCTTTGGAGTTGTCGTGGTTGAGGTTCAGCCTTTGCAAGACACGGGAAAGCAGATATGGCTGTCTTGCTACCTGTCCTGTAGCAACTTTGGATAAAAAATAGTTTTTTAGGATATTTTTTTTTGGTGGAAATGCCAGATCTGTTTCCAAATGTCATATTTAGAGATTACTGTAAAGCAACTACAAACATGCTTTTCTTACTCGTCCTCGTTTTACTGTTCAAAGTAGTCCATGGCTCCCAGAGGTCTGCAAAGCACCAGTGAAAAACCACCAACGTAATTAATATATGATGTGATTTGATTGATACTCTGTGGCAAGTGCATAATGTTTTCTGTGCTTATCCCTGCATTAAAACCCATTGCAACAGGAGGAATCTTAGTGCTCAATGCATAAAAGGAAAATCCTGGGAGGGAGCAGATGGACAATCAAGAAGCAGTTTCTTCCACCCAGGTACCAACTGCCAGTAACCTGGCAAGAAGAAAGTCAAGCCGTTGTGTTGCACAGCCCACACTCCTGAAAAGGAATGAGAATTTTCATGAGGCTTTTATAGGATTAAATTGATGTTTGCACATTAGGGTATTTTCTGAGCTGGGATGCCTGCAACATGGCATCCTCATTTGCTCTCTTTGGGCTGGGCTAGACTAAGCATGTGGAGGCAGAGAGTGCAGCACAGCTGTTTGATATTGACGAATTTGGGCTATGTCCTTGAACACCACTTGCTCAATAACAAAACCCAGCAACTAGAACAAGATAAGGAGATACCAAAGGCAAAAATAGTAAAGACAACCAAAAAACTATTACCAATCCAAATGGAGCATAAGGTGCGTGAACGGTATATGGCTACCAATCAAATTAGATGATTAAGTGCGTGCACTTCGCGTGTAACTGAGATAGACTATAAAAGACTAATGCTGACTAACAATAAGGGTCTCTGGAACACCATCCACGGAGTCCGTGATTTATTGCCACATAAGCAGAGACTTCAGAAAGGAGAAAAACTATTCCTTTGTGGTATAGTCCCAGGGAAAATGTGTTGGCTGTGTCTTCAGCCAATTGCAAATAGAAATATTTGTTGTGTGAAAATGTTTCTAGTACAATACAAAGACCTTGGGGAAGGAAAGGACAGTGATATTCTGCACAGCTTGCTTCAGTCATAAAGGTCTACAAGAAGGGTCCAGTGGTGGACCAAGAGAGGCTGCCACCACGACTCCATTGAAGTTGATGGCAAAATTCCCTTTGTCTTTGGTTCTCCTAGCGCCTCTGGATTTACCCACGTTGAAAGAAAAAAGAAGACACTCCTTATTAGTAAGGTTATGAAGTTATCACTCTGCAAATAAGGGGGTTCATCGCTGTTGGACTGTGCCAACTCCGGGAGTTTGCTGGAGCTCTTATGGGCTGAAACTCCAGTCCACCCAAGAGGAGAAGATTTGTGGGGGCTTAGTTCTGGGGGACTGCACAAATGCACATGAAAAACATGCAATCTTCTACTAATCATAAGGGTGAAATGAAAATACACATGGATATAGCCCTTAATTTGTGCTGAGAGTGATGTTTAGGTTCAAAGTGAGCACACCCAGCCAGAGGAGGCTGTACTGACGCTGGGGGTTGCACAAAGGTTCAACAGACCCTCCAGCTTAGAGGGTGACCTGGGCTCTGGTCCCAAACTCTCTGATCTCCTATGGGGTCTGTTTATAGGTCACCTTAAAAATTAATCAGGGAGGTCCCTATTCTGCCTCCAAGTCGCTTCCTCGCAACACTGTCCACCACAATGGCACGATGGGGAGATGTTGAAGGTGGACGGTGCATGAAGGGTCTTCCTGCTATCTCACCTGCCTGCTTCATCTCAGCTGGAGAGACATGGTCAGACAGCACATCGAGGTTCACAACTAGGGAGTGGTAGGCTTTGAAGGTAACAAGAGACGGGGGAAAAACAGACTGGGAAATGTGAAAAATATAGAGGAAAACTATACTTTAAAGAAATGCAGAGTCTCAGAGGGACTGAAATAACTCGAGTTACAAATTATTCCCATAGCTACCTCATAACACTCTTAAGTCCCAGCTAAAGCAATTCCTCCCTCACCCCCAAACTAGCACAAGCCAAGCAAAATGTAGGAAAAGCTTTTCAGAGCAGCAAGTGCAGCCCTTTCTCAGGATGAGCTTGGGCTACCTGGACAGACCGCAAACTAAATACCAGGTGGTCGCAAGTGATGTGGGCAGTATCTATTCCCACTATTAGCTGAAAAAGGCTCCCTTTTCCAGGGGAAAGCAAACTCAGGTCACCAATGCTATTTATTTAATTTATTCTTTAAATATTCTACATTTAAGAACTCCAAGCAATGGTGTGGTTATATCTATATTTACTGGGTAAATGTATTCATTTATGGATGAGACACTTTACTGCTGACAGTAAGGTTTGCTTTTAAGCCTGCCCAGGGTAGAGGAAATACATACAAATAAACAATAAACCTAAATAACACTAAAATAACATCAGTTAAAACAATTAGAGTTACTTCCACTCACACAGTATTGTTCCCATTTTGCTATAACATGGGAAAAAAATCCATTTCCTAAGTCAGCTTGTAACTGATTTTGGTTTTGTGGATTCTTGCAACAAAAAGGGATTTCTTTTTTCTGTTATTTTTACTCTTCCTATGGCATCATGTGTCCGTGTCAGTGTGTCTGGAGCGTCCTGTTTCAATGCAACAGTGAGGGGAGCCCAGAGCAGCATTTCCAGCTTGTCTTCATCTTGGTGGCTTAGCCAGGGCACGGTGGCACTAGTTGGGTTTTTCTTCCTGCCCAGCATGGTTGTACTAATGTGCACATATGTGTTTGCAGAGGCCATTCCTCCTAGAGACTTTGTCCTGGATTTTAAAGTTTTATTATCTCTGAATTATGTATAATTCAGGAGCTATGAGGCTGAGAGTTAAAAATAGATCCTGGAAAACTCAGTAATCAGCAGAAGGTATTGAGGAAGGTTCAGGTTCACTTGGGATGCTTTGTCTAATTATTCTAATGCTTTAATTGTATTTGCATCCTTCACCCCGCACAGGGAGTTTCACGCTGGGTTGTTCTGCCATTCTGCGTGTCTTTTGTTTCATCCCAGAGCTGGCTGCAGAGGGATGAGGTGGAACAGCTTAGCTGCCACCAAGTATTTAATGCCATTTTAAATGCTGTCTTCCCTCTAGCTGGGTGTCTGTTGTCTGCCAGGAGACGATAGCAAACGCCAAGGAAAGATGGTGGGAGGATGAGGGTCTAAATGATACTTCTTTGAGTCTGGGACTGCATGTGTAGAGGCTGTAATTCATTAAAATGCCCACCATTTCATGAGAGGGGACGTATAAACCAGCATTAATGCTCAGCAAGTGGAAGTCCAGGAGGTTTGGGGCAATGTGGGAGGGCGGAGCCCTATAAGGAATAGCACCAGTGTTTTTAATGATAACTAAAGAGTGATGTTTAGCTGTGACAGTCATCCCCATCACAGCCATCGCTCCTCTGTGCTCCCACCCTTTTTTGGGGAAAAGAGTCTTCTCCGAGGTGCTCATCACCAAGGCACTCGTGCTGCAGCTACGTGGTCAGCCTTTGCTGGCAATGTACAATTTATGGTTTGCTTCCCAAAGATGCAGTTAATCAGGAAATCCTCCAAACCAGGACATCTCCCAAGAAACAACTTCCTATACTTCCCATTTGAGACATGTTGTGCCATACCGTGATTTATCAGGCAAGCACATCCTACTGTCAAGGTCCCACGGAGCATCCCTCCTCCACCACGGGGCTTGTCAGATCAGCAGTGGCAAAGCTGGAGGAGTTTTGCTCCTTTTCCAGCTCCTGGGTGCCTGGAAGCTTAAATTATCTTTACTAACCCTATAGTTTAATTTAGCCCTGGCTACAGTGATTGAGATTGAAGAAAGCGTCCTTGGAAGTGGCCGGGACCCATGTGCTGTGTTGTGGGTGAGGAGTGATGGGAAAGCCACAACCGTGAAGTGCTGTAAGGGTTTACCTGCCTTTTATCTTGGGTGAGGAACATGTTGTAAAACTGTTGCACTTTCTATTCCATTGATGTTGAGCACTGATTGATTCATTATACAGAAGCAACTATTATAAGCACCTTCCAGGAAAAATGAGTAGCTTGCAATTTGAAGGAACAGATTTATCACTTACATTTTAACAGAGAGGAAATAATTTCCAGGCAGCTTCCTGACATTGTTTGGTATTCTTCCATGGCTTCCAAAGCAGGTCAAGGCTTTGGTTTGTGCCTCAGCCCTCTCCTTTCAAGAAGTAAAAAATTCCCCTTGTGTAAGAGAGGAGAGTGGGTGGCAGGCCAGCAGCATGGGAGTTCCTGGAAGGGGAAGAGGCAAGGGCAAGTAGCCTCCAAGGAGATGACTCTACTGGAAGTGCCCACAGCACTTATGTGTGTTGATAAATGCTGGCCTTGAGTGGGTAGAGGTGATGGGGATGATGCTGAAAGGGAGGTAGTGGCACCTTTGCCACGTTTTTTGTGTGCAATGGGATGGATGGGATGGTTGTACTGAGCATGGGCACATTCAACCCTGTAGGCATCAGGAGTATGGGACTGGCATAATAAAAGTTAAATATATCTACAGCTCTGAGCTGTCCCGAACTTTCCTGCCACAGATGACCCATCCTATTGGCAGATGAAAGCCTTATCGCAGGGTGTTGCAAGTCGCTGGGTTGATTTCTGCAGATCATTTCTGGAACCACAATATATTTATTTTTTTTTACACTCCCTCCAACCTTGGTATTTCTGTTGTCACCTTTGCTCAGGTAAATGAGGCGTCTCCGGGGCTGCTGTGAACCCAACCCCACCTCTCCCTTCCCACCCCCCTCCAGAAAATAAATCCCACCCTGAACTTTGTGTGCAATAAAACTGAGCGAAACTCCCAGTGCCTGCCACAAACCTAATAACCTGTTTGTTCAGTTCAGGCCTTCTGCAACCATTTGTTTAAGATAAGCAAGGACAGATATGTTTCTTGAGGGCACAAAAGGCTGAGATAAAGCTCATGCGGACTGATCCTGCAATATGGATGGATCATTTCTTTTCCTTCTCTCATCACCCCAGCATTGGTTTTTTCCATCAGTCCAGTTGCTTTTCCCAACCTTTCATTCACTCTCAGGGTTTCAGTGTTGCTGTTTCCCATTCAGGCATCTTCGCCTGCTTGACCATCATGGGCTGGGAGGGTTTCTGCTGCATGGGCAACATCTGAAAAAAAGGCTGAACGAGTGGATATGAGTGAAGACAGTCACTTTGTGGGGCAAAGTTTCACATCTGAAAGTCAGGCTGCATTAACCAGACAGGAAGACCATGGGGATGAAGGAATGAGCCCCAATCTCTCATAACACCTTAGAATTTTACCAGGTCTTTGTGAAACACCCATGAATTTGGCCACCTCAGACAACAGTTGCATTTGAGAAGTGCAGAAGTGGAGGAGAAGGAGGAAGGGTGCAGGTTGGTCCCAAATAAGACCATCCCTTTTATAAGGTGGTTGTTTTCAGATGCCAAAGGAGTCCCTGGGGTTTGCAACAGCAAAAAACCCTACCTCATTTCTGCTTTTCTCCTTGTGATTTGCCATGTGTTTACTATCACTACTAAAAGAGGCAAAGCTGGTGCCTCCCTCCAACTTCTTCAGCTGATGCTGCTGCAGAGGAAGCAAGAGAAAAATGATAGCAAAGCTCCTGCTCGTAGCAGGGTAGCTCTAAAACCAACCATTTCCTTCCTCTGGTCCTGCCCCTCTTCCTTGTGTCCCTCCCAGGACAGTTGCCCGCAGGTTAGTGGGCTGAGATGTGGGGTGGGATGGCTCAGGAGAGGGATGTTGCTGGGGAGGGGTAGGTATCGGTGAGGGGCGAGGCAGAGGCTCTTGAATTGCTGCAGATTGACAACAAGATCTTGAAAGCTTTTTATTTGTTCTTTCATTAAACTTTGATGTAAATGGGTCTGGGGCAGCAGAGAGGCAGCTGCTGGCTTTCTGGATTCCCGTGGACAGGGTTGAGGGTTGGGCAGACACCTTAATTAGAAAGGTAAAGCACATGAGTGCACGTGGGTGTCAAACCTGCTCCCCTCTGCTGTCTCTTTGCAGCAATTTCAGTAGATATTTCCCTTGGTGTATGCTAGCTGGCCCTATGACAGTCAACTGAGCTTGCCAACCTTCCCTTCTCCAAGAGCTGCTTTCCCCGAAACATCTAAAATGAATACACACATCACAACATAGCTGATCTCTAGAGGATTGGCCTGGCAAGCAGACTGGTCCTGAATGCCCCTTCTCCTCCAGAGCTGTTGGCCTATCTTGTTACAGCATGCATGTTTATAATTTAAACTTGACATATGCGTATATGCATTAGAAGTCCCATGGGCTTCTCGGGTTCTGCTCCAAGCTTCCCACCCTGTAAACTGCAGTGTTTTGCTCTGAAATTGAAAATGACCCCTATTAATGGTCCTTCCTAAGACCATGGGCTCCTTGTTCTTTGCTTTTCCCACACACCTTGCTTCCAGAACCAGTAGCACTGACATGTTGGTTTGTTACGTTCCTCAACCCACCTGCAAATAAATACTGAAGTAAAACTGATGTGGGAGAAAGGCCAAATGCAATTTTACTGCCCACTGAAAAGTTGAAAACCGTGGGCGTTTGGACTCCCTGGTGTCTTCTGGCCCAGGCAGAAGTGACAAACATCCCTTTTGCGTAGCTCTTCTTGTAGACCCATTGCCAATCAGAGGGTGGTCTTCTGCCTTGCAAGACATTTTCCTTTGGCTCTGTTCAGGGATTTCAGCTTCATAAAGAGTGTGTCCACTAACAAATGGAAGAGCTGCATTTCAGATCCACGTTGTCCTCAGCGAGCCAGCTCTATTGAAGGCACTTCCACTGCTGTCCTACATGACTCATCATGGGGAGCAGCCTCCAGACAAACCCAAGAGCCATATCATCAAGGTGATCACCGTGCCCTTGGGACTCTGGCCCATCCCCACCCACCCAGCACCCTTGGTCTTCTCTAGCCACTCCACCCTTCTTGCAAGTTGCTGATATTTCCTTTTACATCAGCTTGCTGCACAAAGAAAGTCGACTTTTCTCCCTTCCAAATTTATCTCTGTTTAGGCACCAAAATAGACAAGACTAGGGATCAATGACTGTTTTTTTTCCAAAACATTGTCTCATGACTAGGACTAAGGAAGGGAACTACTCAGCTAAAGAAGGGAAATCCTTGATTTTCCTAATGAGGACACAAAGTTCTCCTCTGTTCAGGCATAGGCATACTCCTTGGATGAGGAGCCTTATTCCCATGTAATTAATCCATCTCTTACCCCGATGCTGTCTGCTACTGGTGGAAGAGGTCTGAGGAAGCACAGGGCTGCTCCGCAAGGAGGACATGCAGCAATGCACTCCTGTACGTATGGTTTCTAGTTGGAAAGAGCAGAAAGGCAGCTCCTGAGACTTAAAGAAGACTTTGCATTGAGAAAATCGGTGCTTTAAGTCCTTGTGTTCTGCAGAGATGGTTTCATTTTTCCAGGTGATTGTATTTGCACATATTTCTGCAATGCATTTTAAATTCTTTAAAATGCCCCAAGCTTTAGCCTGCTATGGTAGTACAACATTAGAAACAGCCTCATTATGTATTGTACTATTTTTAGCCTGATTTCTTAAACTAGCATGGCTGATGTGATTGAGCTGCGTGTGTCTGTTCCTTCCCTTCCTTTTCTCATTTGCTTTGGTACCCACTGGCCAATTTCAAGCAAATTTTCAAAGAAACAGAGATCTCTGAGATATTAAGCTCCTCCTATGCATTCAGTGAAAATAAGTGATCGGGAAAATAAGGGATGAGGAAGACTCAAACCACAGCCCTCAGTAATGAAGAAGGTTCAGTATGATTCTAAGCTATTAGACATCAAAGATGCCACACAGAATTAACCATGAGATGTTTGGCTGCAGGAGAAGCCCAAGTCAGAGCCGGTTAACTGGGTGGTAACCCAACCACAGCCTCAGGAGAGCAGGTTACCAGCTTTCCCTACTCCCAAACTACCTCCTCTTAGTCAAAGATGGGCTATGTTTGAGCAGTGAGATGAGATCTATGGAACATGAGGAGAGCTCTTCCTGATGCTGGGTGCAGGGATGTGAGTAGAGAACCACGGAACAACATGTATCGCTGAGCAGATCCTCGCTGGATGAGCAGATCTGCAAGAAAGCTAAGGCAACTTCATGTGATGATGGCCTCTGTACCACTGCTATGAGGGATCATGTAGGATGGTGTGGCATCTCTGGGTGTTAAGGGTGTTTTAGTGGGAGAGAAGGATAATTTGGTCACCGAGAGTAGGTGCTACTCTTGAACATGCTTTCTAATGCCTGTACTAAACCATATGATCATGGCACATCCGATTTTCTCTGGAAGAGTTAATAGTGAAGAAGAAAGCTAAAAGGGAAGCTACCTTCTCAGGAACACACTTGAAGACTGCAGCCAAAGCAAGGTTCAAATGGGGACGTGCTAGGGGCAGGACTTACCTAGGGGCTTGGTGAGTTCTTCGTGGCTTGAAGTCTTGAAGAGTGAAGGTCTCTGAAGTGGAAGGCTCCAGCTACTGTGGGAGCTGTAGGGTTGCTGTAGTAGCAGTTTCTCCAGGCTCTTTGCAGATGACCGGGATGGATGGTCACAATAAACCCTGCTGGTCTTTGACTTGCCTTCTCTGGTCTGCAAGCCTAAATTCATTACCATTCCCAGCAACCTTTCTCCTCCATTGCATCTTCCACCAGAGGAACTGAAAATACTGTTATCTCAGTAACTGCTACTAAAATTAACTGTCATTTTTAAGGCTCTTCAGGCAGAGAGAGAGGGACTTTTTTTTTTAAGTCAGTATGTTATGTTGTCATGCCAGTGTGACAAAGCTACTGCTCGATGAAGTGGTTTCCCACCCAGCCCTTGCCCTTTACCTTGCCCAGGCTGCTCCCTCGTGGCTCCTGTGCATGGTGATTCACCAGCAATGTCTGGAGCTCAGAGGCTAAGATAGATTGCGGTCATTGACTTGCTAACAGCGTGGGGGCACAGCCCCAACAGATCAGCCAGCTGTGGCTCCTGTTTGCTTATTCCAGTATCCTAAAAATGCTGCTGAGCATCATCCCTTTACAGACATTTTTGCAACTGAGTTTTAGATAAATAAATAAATAAGAAGGAAGCAACCCGATGAAAGTGGATGGTTTAGGTGCAACAGTGTCAGCGGTGTTGTGTGTGACATGGGTGAATTTCCATTAGATGGCAGATATTGGAATCCACCAATATTTGCCCCATGTGGTTTCTCCCATACAGAAATTGCAGATAACCCCATTCCCTGCTCCTTGCATCGGCCCTGAGAGCATACAAGTCTGTGGATTTCCAGACCTGCTTTGATAGGATTGGAGATGTTGTAAGGATGTTTGGATGGGAACTGTTTCTTTTATCAGGCTCACACATTGGGTGTACAGCTTTGTCTCGCTCTGACCCCTTCCATATCGATGCCTCCTGTATCTTGGAGCTGATCATTGCTTTTTCCTCTGTTTTCCAGGGCTACCATCCATTGCCTCATGAAGCTGAAATCGCACACACCAAAAAACTGTTCAGAAGGAGGAGAAACGACCGGAGGTAGGTGAAACCTCTCTTTAAAGCTTTTTTTTAATCTTCTCTTCCTCACTGCACATCTTCCCCCTTCGTCTCATGAAGTATCTTTGGACAATATTGCTGTTTAGCAGCTGCCAACATTGGGTTAATGCATAAACCTTTATTTGAGCACTAACATCCTGAAAATGCAGAGCCTGACCTTCCCCCTGGTTTGTCTTTTAAATCTGGAGTATGTCCTCCAGGAGTATCTTAAGGACCTCCTCTTCCCTTTATACTTATTCCAGCATAGCCAGATCCCCCTTCTTGTACTGGAAGAGGCAGCTGGCAAGGTATTATCTGTGAAAGCTTTGAGTCCTTGTGGCTTGCTTCCTCTCTTTTGATTGAAATGCAAAATTTGCTGACTTTCAGGGCCACCTGCAAAGCGAGTATGGTTGAGAGGGGTTTGCAGCAAGCCTCAGATGCCTGTCTGCGTGAAGGAGGGGATGTGCTAAATAGGCAGCTGAGTTCCTGTGGCATTGGTGTTTTCAATATATTGAGTTAATTTAATTGGGTCAATTAGATTTGTAATTGTGTAAATTGCATATCTAATTATATGAGGACATCTAGAGTCCTTGATAGGAGTTGTGACTATGATTAAATGTGAAAATAAGCGGGGAATAAGGGAGTTAGTTGTACATGCCACTTTGTTTCTGCCGATGTGTTCTGCTGTGTCTGATACAACGCAACCAGGGCAATAAAGCTTTACTATAACCAGGCGTTTGCAAGGTTGATGTTATTGAACAGGAGAAAAAGTGGCCAATTTTTTCTTCTAGAGTGATCTGAAATCTGTGTCTGAGCTGTGATGTCTTACGGGGGGATTTTCAGGCGAGTCCTACAGACACCTGTAATAATAGTTGGAGTGTGTCCTCAAATCTCCCCATCACTTCTTGACTCCTGAACAGCCATGATGCAGTTAACTCTGTGCTTGGTTTGATTTTCCCAAATTTTACTAATCAACCAAAAAACAGCTGAAAAGAGTTTACTCAGGCATCCTAGAAACATTCTTTTGTGGGCAGGGCTTTCGTCAGCAGCAAACTCAGTTTTCTCTCCTCTTTGGGGCTCCCTCCTTTTTTCCTGTATGCAGTTTAAAAGACAATTTTGTCTTGTGATTTAGGAAAAAAAAAGGGCTTGTTTCAGCTGGGTTGCAGCCCTGTGATCACCAAAACATGGTTAAAACCAAGCTGAAGTCTGCTTGTGTCGCAAGAGCAAGCTGTGTGGGCTTCCTCGCAGTGCTGGCCTGATCTCCCCAAGAAATCGCAGCAGAGGTTGGAACATCCTGCTCCCATCCCAGCTCACCAAGTGGGTCTTCCTCCACCATCCAAAGAGTGCATGATGCTGCGGGAGAGGAGACCTGCAGAGCCAAGGGGTCTCCTGCCTGAAGCCCCATGCCAAAAGCTGCACTGGACCAGAGCCATGGAACTGCGTGTTGGTTCTTCCCTCCCATCCGAAAAAACAGCCAGTCCAAGGAATCACACCAGCCATGTATTTCTATTTCTTTTTCTTTCTGATCCCTTCAGATAAACCATCAGAAGACAGAAGCATTCAGCCCTCCAGGGCATTCCTGCCTCCCGGACAAATGGCAAGGAGAGATAGCAAAAGAAACTGCCTTGGGCTGAGGTTGGAAGATCACAGGGTGATATGCAGCCCAGACCAAGTAGCACTGGGATAATAGCCCAGGAGGAGAGACAGAAGCTTTAAAACCCAGTTGATAACGGCATCATGCGGGAGGAAACATGGGACCATTTCAGCCCTAAGCAGTTACGAATGAAATAAAATGGAAAGAGTAAAGGGTATGCAGTCCTGCCTGAGTCCTCTACAGACATCCACGGCAGTGTTAAAGCTTAGACAGAAAAACATACTTATTTTAATGGCAAAAAGCTAAGAAGCCTGGACTGAGGGAGCTGGAGTGAAACAATGTCTTAAATAATTATTTAAGCAGAAAAGACATGGTCCCATCCCCTAGATTTCAGCTGGGGACCTCAGCAGCCTCCCTCTCCCCATGCCACATGGTTTGATGCTGAGGGATTTGAACCTAAACAGCATAAACACTCAGGGTCCCTTCACCTCCACAGTGTATTTAGAGCTAGGAGGGGAGTTTTAGTCCTTCTAGTGCCACTTGAGATGCCCTGGAGAGCATCTTGCTCCTTAAAATTGATTTCTAGTGGTAAATGAGGTCTCAAAATGGTTATTTAATGAGAAAAACATGGTAGAAATAGGGAGTGGAAAGGGTAGAAATGGGGGGAAAAAAAGGAATAGGAAAAAAACCCCAGACTGCATTGGAGCACAAACAGGTTACAAAGCTGTTCACACTGTATTGCGATGCTATTATCTTAATGTCCCAGGCATCATTCTGGGGGAGAAAAGCTTCGTTGCTTCATTTTGGAGATAGTGTAGCCAACGCAGATGGTATACATCAGTGGACAAGGGACGAGCAACGGACATCATCTACCTGGACTTGTGCAAAGCTTTTGACACTGTCCCACACGACATCCTTCTCTCTAAACTAGAGAGACATGGGTTTGATGGACGGACCACTCGGTGGATAAGGAGTTGGCTGGACGGCCGCATTCAGAGAGTGGTAGTCAACGGCTCAATGCACGGGTGGAGACCGGTCACGAGTGGCGTCCCTCAGGGGTCCGTGTTGGGCCTGGCCCTGTTCAACATCTTTGTCAGCAACATGGACAGTGGGATAGAGTGCACCCTCAGCAAGTTCACTGACGACACCAAGCTGTGTGGTACCATTGACACGCTGGAAGGGAGGGATGCCATCCAGAGGGACCTTGACAGGCTGGAGAGGTGGGCCCGTGCCAACCTCATGAAGTTCAACCAGGCCAAGTGCAAGGTCCTGCACCTCGGTCATGGCAATCCCAGGCACAAATATAGGCTGGGCGGGGAATGGATTGAGAGCAGCCCTGAGGAGAAGGACTTGGGAGTGCTGGTGGACGAGAAGCTCAACATGAGCAGGCAATGCGCCCTTGCGGCCCAGAAGGCCAACCGCATCCTGGGCTGCATCAAGAGGAGTGTGGCCAGCAGGTCGAGGGAGGTGATTCTGCCCCTCTACTCCACTCTTGTGAGACCCCACCTGGAGTACTGTGTCCAGTTCTGGAGCCCCCAACACAAGAAGGACATGGACCAGTTGGAGAGGGTCCAGAGGAGGGCCACAAAGATGATCAGAGGGCTGGAGCACCTCTCCTATGAGGACAGGCTGAGAGAGTTGGGGCTGTTCAGCCTGGAGAAGAGGAGGCTCCGGGGAGACCTTATAGCAGTCTTCCAGTACCTCAAGGGGGCCTACAAGAAAGATGGGGAGAGGCTGTTCAGTAGGGCCTGTTGTGACAGGACAAGGGGTAATGGTTTTAAAATAGAGGGAGGTAGATTTAGATTGGATATTAGGAAAAAAATTTTTACAATGAGGGTGGTGGAACACTGGAACAGGTTGCCCAGAGAGGTGGTGGAAGCCCCATCCCTGGAAACATTCGAGGCCAGGTTGGATGAGGCTCTGAACAACCTGATCTAGTCAGGGATGTCCCTGCTTCTTGCAGGGGGGTTGGACTAGATGACCTTTGAAGGTCCCTTCCAACTCTAACCATTCTATGATTCTATGATTCTATAAACATTTCTCCGAATGAGATTTTATGGCCAGTGAAAGAGTTGAGAGTTACGGGCTTTTTGTTTTAAACCTCATCTGGATTCAGAGAGACTCAAAATTGCAAGACTGTAGATGGAGCATCAGAGGCAGCGAAGCTTGAGAGAAGCTGAGTGGAGCTGTTTGGTAGCGTGCATGGGCTGGGAGGAAGCTGCTCTGAATGCCCAAACCCAAGGGAAGAAGAGACGATTTCTCAGAGAGGGGTTGGCAGGAGCCAAGAGTGGGAGTAGAGTCGACATGCAGTGGGTTTGCAAGAGGAAAAGATGTTTTCCTGCTCCATTGGTTAGAAGCAGGTATGGCTTCAAAGCTCTGATGCATTTGGGTCTGGTTTCCATCAGGCAGCTTTTCCCCTTCTTCCGAAAGTGGTGAGCACTTGGCACTATGCAGTGTCCTAGACCCCATGAGCAATGCCTGTCTGTGGTGCACCAACTCTCCCTGCCCAGGACCTGCCTCATCTGAGAAGGGTGACACATCCCAGGTGACCATGGTGGGCATCCTCCTGCCATGGTGGGCATCCTCCCATCTCTCAGGCTCCGGGGAGACCTTATAGCGGTCTTCCAGTACCTAAAGGGGAGAAACTATTTAGCAGGGCCTGTTGTGATAGGAAAAGGGGTAATGATTTTAAAATAGAGGGAGGTAGATTCAGACTGGGCATAAGGAAAAAAATGTTTACACTGAGGATGGTGGAACACTGGCACAGGTTGCCCAGAGAGGTGGTGGAAGCCCCATCCCTGGAAACATCCAAGACCAGGTTGGATGGGTCTCTGAGCAACCTGATCTGGTTGGAGATGTCCCATGCTCCTTGCAGGGTGGTTGGACTAGATGTCCTTTAAAGGTCCCTTCCAACCCAAACCATCCTGTGATTCTATGATGTTCAGGAGTGACCACTTGCAAGCAGACATCCAGCTTGGGTCAAGGAGTCAACTCCCAGGCTGCCCTCTGCACAATTCTCAAGTCCAACTGGTCTTGCCTGATTGTAGCTGACCTTTAGGTTGGCTGGTACTTTATATGATTGTGGTGGCCCCCTTTGTGCCCCACGTTGGGCACCAAAAAGACTGTGGTGGTTTAGCCCGAGTTACCACGCAGTTTCTCACTCAACCTCCCCCTACCCAGTGGGACGGGGGAGAGAAATTGGGAAGAAAGGAAAACTCGTGGGTTGAGATAAAAACAGTTTACTAAAATACTAAAAACTACAAAGCTAACAGAATATAAGGATATTAATATCTACAAAATATACAAAATGAACAATGTACGATTTCTCACCACCCAATGTCCGAATGGCTGACACAGCCCATCCTGAGCAATGGTCACGGAAACGACACCGAGCAGCAAGCAAAAGGAGGGGGAAGAGTGAGCCAGCAAGGTAGAGGGAACGATGCCAGCAAGCAAGAGAGAAAAATAGGATGCCAAGGGTGCCAGAATGGATGCCCAAATGGATGCCCCCTCCCATGGGCAACCCCCACTTATATACTGAGCATGACATTTATGGCATGGAATGCTCTCTTTGGCCAGTTTGGGTCAATTATTCTGTCTATCTTTTGCCCAGCTTCCTGCATCTGCACGTTAACGAGACTTTAATGAGACTTGGTAAGGCAGACAGTGTCCTTGGTCTCATTCACAACAACTGGTATCATCAGAGTGTTTTTATCAGCATTCTTCACATATGAAATCCAAAACACACTGGCTATTGAGAGGAAAATTAACTCCATCCCTGCCGAAACCAGGACAATGATACAGCTCTTATAAAAGAGCTGATAAAGCACATTGGTACCCAGAAATCTACCTGTTTTTTCCCAGCTGGTCTTTTAAATGATACTGGTTCCCCAACAGAGCACGTGCGGGCTCCTCTCCCTTCCCTGATGGTGACATTTAGAAAGGGCTATGTCTTAGGCTAGCGAAGCACCTTTTGTTTCTCATGCAAAACAACGTTTACGTCCAGCATGCTATAAATAGCGTCCGTCCCCCTTCCTTCCCCATCACCTTTCCTCAGGAAATGCTGTCACCACGTTATGGCGGAACATGACTCACCTACCCTGAGGTCTCTGCCTTGCACCTTTCACTGCCATGTGGAGAAGCAACCCTATGATCATGCAACCATAGTTCTCCTTGCATATATAATACATTTTTACATTCCATGAGTCATTTTTCCATGGGATGCATGCTTCATTTGTTGCATACTCTGGGATATGGGACACAATGGACCCATTTCTCAAGTCCTCTCCTCTGACCCTTTCCAACCCGCTGCCTCTCTGCTAGCAGAGCACAAGCTGTGCTGGGACATGGTCTCCTTGGGCAGGTGGGCTCTGAGTTTAGCCACTTGTTTTTCAAAAAGTTCCCAAAAATGCCACTTCTTCAGTATCTGTTGAAGCATTGCAAGTCAGCTTGGTGCTGCACAGGGTTTCTCCAGTTCCTATGGCATCCCAGGATGATGTGATGGAGGGTCTGGCTAGCCAAGCCCCATGGCCTGGAGGTGCATACACAGAGACTTGCACCAGCCTTGTAGAAGTGATAAGAAATGTTGCCTAGTTTAGATCGAATTTACAAGGAATATATGGAGTTATGGGTTAAGACAGTACCTAAAGGGGGCTTATAGGAAAGACGGGGAGAAACTCTTTAGCAGGACCCATTGTGGTAGGACAAGGGGTAATGGTTTTAAAATAGAGGGAGATAGATTTAGATTAGATATTAGGAAAAAATTTTTTGCACTGAGGATTGTAGAGCACTGGCACAGGTTGCCCAGAGAGGTGGTGGATGCCCCATCCCTGGAAACGTTCAAGGCCAGGTTGGATGGGGCTCTGAGCAACCTGATCTGGTTGGAGATGTCCCTGCTCCTTGCAGGGGGCTTGGACTAGATGGCCTTTAAAGGTCCCTTGAACCCAAACCATCCTGTGATTCTGTGATTCTATGTAATAGTCCAACACCATCCCTGTGCAGTAATCTCAGCTCTGGTACCTACAGGACACAGATGATCAAATAGATCTGCAGAAGCCATCTGAAGTTCAACCAAGTTTACATCTAGCATCAGTCCTGGACTGGCGAGTCACTTGCCTGCCCCAGCACCATCCCCAGAGCTGCACATGTAGGGTCTTCCCATTAGCCAAGTGGTCCACGTGAAACACCAGTAGCAGTAAGGTGGAACAATTGGTATTTAGCATCCATTGGGAAGTTTGTTTCTCTGGCCAGAGCGAGCCATCCTTACCCATCAGTTGGGTAGGTAGACCCTGCCTAGGTCTACCAACCAAGCTGGCTTGGTGCTGCTAATTAGCAGGAGTTGACACCAGTCACTGGCATTTCAGCAGCCTAGGTGAAGTGTGTAGTTGGCTTTTTTTTTTCCCCTTGGTTTTTCATAAACAGATGTCAACAGAACTGTTGTCATCACAGGTGGAAGGGTTTATCCCTGAGCCCCTTCAAGGCATCGCCAACTCCTTCTACAACCTATAACTTGTTTTCACTTCAATTAACAATTTGCACCATCTTCTAGAAGGGAGCTGGTGGGTGGATGCCCAGTTCATTGATCTGGTGTGTTCTAAGGCAGGAGCTGAATGAACTGGAAGGTCTGAGGAGATGGTAGCATCTCAGGATGTGCATGATGGTGATGCTTTTGGCACTTACGTTTTGGACAAAATGTGAGCTGACTTAGACCCTTGGGGCCTGATGGGATTTTGGGAATTGGTTGACAAGAGCTGTAGGGTCCTCAGCTCTGTCTAAGCTGTTGCTGTGGATGTTTATGTGCTCCCTTGAATTTGGTCCTAAATGTGGAGAGAAAAGGAGTATGTATGCCTAGGTGTGTCATGGGCACATGTGTTCTGGTTTTGTTTAGTGGGGGGGGCCTAAGGTGGTAGCTTCTGTAGGAAACTGCTAGAAGTCGCTCCCCTTTGTTCAGTGGACTCGGCCGGGCCTAGGGCAGACCTGCTGCTGGCCAAGGCTGAGCCAATTGGTAGCAGAATGTTCTGTGATAACGCCTCTGCGATAACGTATTTAAGAAGGGGAAAAAAAAAACAGAAAAAAAAAGAGAGAAGATGTGAAGACACTGAGTGGGGGCAGAGAGGGGGAGGCGCGAGCCTTGTGGGCCTTGCAGGGCTCACCCTCTGGCCTCCCGCTGGGCGGCTGACTGGGCCCAACTCGGCCCGGCCTGGCTGCAAGAAGTGGAGAGGAGATGAGAAGTGAATGAGATGTAAAAAGATCCTGAGAGACATCTGCCTGCCTGTTGTGAAGAATTTTTCTTGTGAGAGGAACGGCTGCAGATGCCAAGGTCAGTGAAGAAGGAGAGGGAGGAGTAATGCGGCTCCTGGCCAAGATTCCCCTGCAGCCTGTGGTGACGACCATGGTGGAGCAGGTTGTCCCCCTGCAGCCCATGGAGGTCCACGGAGGAGCAGAGATCCACTTGGAGCCCATGAAGGACCCCACACCAGGGCAGGTGGATGCCTGAAGGAGGCTGTGGCCCATGGAGGGCCCTCTGCGTCAGCTGTTCTAGAGGGACTGCACCCCATGGAAGATATGACCCACGCTGGAGCAGTTTCACGAAGGACTGTGGCCCATGGGTGAGACCCCACGATGGAGCAGAGGAGGAATGCGAGGAGCTCTTCCCCCGATGATGAAGCAGCGGCGTAAAACAACATGTGATGAACTGACCGCGACCCCCATTCCCTCTTCCCCCCTGTGCCGCTCTGGAGGGGGGAAGGTAGTAGAGATAATGTTAAGCTTGGGAAGAGGGAGGGGTGGGGGGAGGTTATCTTGTTCCCTGTCTCATTCTCCTGCTAATTTTAGAAATAAATGAATAGTTTTTCCCCAAGTTGAGTCTGTTTTGCCCGTGACGGTAACTTTAAGGATTTCTCTCCGTCCTTATCTCAAACCTCGAGCCGTTTTCCTTATATTTTCTCTCCCTGTTCTCTCGGAGGGTGGGGGGAGTGAGAGAGAGACTGCACAGTCTGGTCACAATTGGGGCTGAACTACGACAACATGAAATGATGGGAGGCTCAGGAATGGACCCTAAAGCAGTGTGGCTTGTAGTCCTGTGTGTGAATTTTAAAGCTATTGTCTGGCTTCTGTTTAAAGGACAATACTACTTCATTTTACATGAAAATCTGCTCTTCTGCATTCATTATTATTTGTTTCTGAGTTTTCGGGCATCAACTTCTTGTCCACTGTTTCATCTCTTAGTTAAAAAAATTGTTTTCCCTCTTGTTTACCCTCCTTATCTTTCACTCTCTGCCTAAAGATATATATATACACACACACATATATAACTGAGATATATACATATGTTACCAAGCTTTCCCAGCATTTTGTTGTGTAAATTGTTTTCTCAGTGGGACTTTACCAAAAGTAAACTCTATGCTCATTCTTGCAAGCATCCTATGGGCAAGAGGTTGGCATTGCAGTGGCACGTGTCCTCTTTGGGCCAGGTAGTTTTTGTGCTGGAAAGATTGTGAAGAAAAGCCCAACCATCACTCAGGAGCATGCCATGCAAGCTATTTATTTGAAAACTCCTTACAATAAGCTGATAGCCCGTATTCATGCAATTTTCACACTGTCTTGAAGGGCTGCACTATTTCCAGAGCCACTCCCATGCTGATCTATTCATGGCCAGTGCTAGGGCTCCTTTCACAAATAAAAATAGTCACAGAAATGGCCCTCACCCTGGATTTTAAGATTGCGAGTTATTTTGAGTGAAAGTGAACTTGTTTTATGGCTGACATGAACATGTCATTTTTAAGGCTGTGAAATTTTGGAAAAGCCTTAGAAATCTGTTCTCAGAGGTCACCAGGGCAAACGTCTCCTGCTGGGTGAGTGAATAGAAATGAGTTCATAATTACAGATTATAGTAGTGACACATTTGCTTTTTCACCGTTTTAACTGAGATTTTTCAGAAAGGAAGAGAACTTAAAACAATACAGGAATGTCTTTTATTCTTCCAGGGCCATTTACTGAGGGCTTTGCAATGAGACAAGACGATGTTTATTAAAGAGAGCAACAATATCAAGGCATTATTTTAGTGCTGAAGTGCTGTTCCTAGCTGGAACAAAATGAAATGTTTCGGATGCACTGGATACTTGCTGAAAACTAGCATTGAGCAAAATGATTTGCAGTGCTTTTGGTGAACTCAACAAATGGTGCTGAAACAGAAGAAAGAGAGAGGAAGGGAAGGAATTGAAAAGGTTGAAACACCCTTTTCCTTCTCAGTAGGCTTTCCAAATAAAATTAATTAGGTTTAACATGAGTCTGAACCCATGGAGCAGCATCTGGATATCAGGTTTTCATCCTCCTCCTTATGCTCCTGTCTCGTCCTTGCACTCCTGGGAGCTGATGGAGGTTACTGGAGCCACCACGGAGACTCTCTTTGGGGGTGCAGAGGGAACATCTCAAATCCACCAGGGATGTCACGGCCGTCCACGCTGAGCAGGGCACAGAGTTGAGCCAGCATAATGGTGACTGTGAAAAGCTGCTGTTTGTGGGAGAGCTCTTCCCCTGAGCAAACTCAGGACCAATGATTTTTTTCTTTTTAAGGACAAAAGTTAGTCTCTGGTGGTGTACTTGCCTGCAATGATGAATAACAATGCTAGCATCTAGCTAAGTCACAGTGTTTAGAGTGTAACAATGCAAAAAAAAACTCTTCTAGGGAGCTGAAAGCACCTAAGCAGAGATGCTGTTAAAATAATAGTCGCTGTCCTGCTTAAGATTTAGAAACTTTGAACCAGTGGGGAAGGACAGGCCGCGTTTTCAGGAACAACCGCACTAAAGGTGCATCTCAAAAAGGAATTATAGACTATCACAAGTTGGAAGGATTCCATAAGGATCATTGAGTCCCATTCCCTGCTCCTCGCAGGACTAAAACCAAACCATATGACTAAGAAAGCTGCACTGGCTGAAGCTGAGCATCCAGGTGAATGAACATCAACATGAAGAACTCCTTGTTGGAGTACTGGTTCTTCACAATGAGATTCCTCAAGGATTAAGTGTTCATATGCATGAAAGTCCTGAACAAACAGTCGGTGCTTACTCCTCCTGCCTGAGCAGACCCAGCAGTCACCGATGAGCAGGGCATCAGCTGAGGGGTTGGTTACAGGCAATTTAGAGACAGATCATAGTTTCTTTCAGTTTGATTGTCCGCAGCATCGCTGGGAATTATTACACTAAATTAATTCTCTGAACTGCAGGTCCCCAGAGGACAATATTGTCTCAGCGGTTTGTTCCTAAAAGGACTCAGATGGGTGATTGTGTTACTGTGGCTTAATTAATTATGGCACGTGAGCTGGTGTGGCGGTAATCGCCTGCGCGTGCCGCTGGCTATGTGTGCAGAGTGCCTTATGCTGAAAGCCCTCCACCCATCTGGGAGATAACTCGCCTTATCTTACAGTTGCCATGCTGTCCTGCATCAGCAGAGGGGCAGGAGTTTTTCATTTGCAATTAGATGTGCAAGTGGTGTGCTGGAGCTGATCGGGAGGTTGGTAAGAGCAGGAGGAGAGCTGTGATGGGTCACACCAGACCACCTGGCTTGGTGACCAGCAATGCACACCAGGAGGAGTGTGAGAAGAACAGGGTATGCATGTAATGCTGCTTCCCAGCAGTGCTCTCCTCTTCTTAACAGTTGGACTTGATGATTTTAAGGTTCCTTTCCAACCGAAATGATTCTATGATTCTCCAGGAATTTGCACTTTGAGAATCTGCAGGATCATGTTTGCTCAACTTTGTGTCCAATAGCTCCTGATGGATTTTCCTTTCGTGACTTTGGCAATGTGCTTTTTGAACCCTTGTAAACTCCTGGTACTCACATCTCCTATAGCATAGCTCCGCAGTTTAACTGTGCATTATGTGGAAAAAATACCTTCTTTTGCTTTTTTTGAGCCATCCATCTTTTCATGTCATGAGAGTTAAAGTGCTCATGTGAGTGCCCCTGCAGACTAAGTGCCCATTGAGCACTACCTTAGCTCTTCAGTTGTGTTCAGAAAAGTGGGAGTTGGCATTTGAAACAGGTTTTGCCATTTTGAAAGCAAGACCATCAACAGAAGCGTTCAGCAGTGCCTGCTCTGGGATCATAGAATCACAGAATGGTTTGGGTTGGAAGGGACCTTTAAAGGCCATCTAGTCCAAGCCCCCTGCAAGGAGCAGGGACATCTCCAACCAGATCAGGTTGCTCAGAGCCTCATCTAACCTGGCCTCGAATGTTTCCAGGGATGGGGCTTCCACCACCTCTCTGGGCAACCTGTTCCAGTGTTCCACCACCCTCATTGTAAAAAATATTTTCCTTATGTCCAGTCTGAATCTATCTCCCTCTATTTTAAAACCATTACCCCTAGTCCTGTCACAACAGGCCCTACTGAACAGTCTCTCCCCATCTTTCCTGTAGGCCCCCTTGAGGTACTGGAAGACCGCTATAAGGTCTCCCCGGAGCCTCCTCTTCTCCAGGCTGAACAGCCCCAACTCTCTCAGCCTGTCCTCATAGGAGAGGTGCTCCAGCCCTCTGATCATTTTTGTGACCCTCCACCCAGGGCATCTTGATCATCTTGGTTGTATTGGTGTTGCTTTGGTATCTGATGATGTGACTTATTTAGTTTTAATCAACCTGGCAGGAAAGTCATCATTGCATGGGCAAGCATAGGGTGCTGTTGGGTCAATCAGCTGTAGGAAAAGTCACAAGGAAGCAATGCAAGAGCTGTGCCCGGGGAAAACAGGCAGACACGAAACAACGCTGTGGTGTTTTGTTGTCCATCAGCCTCAAAGTGCTTTTTGGCAGAGGGCTGCTCTCAGCATCCCCCCTTTCACTGTGAGGAAACTGAGGTAGAAAGGAGGGAAGGGGCTGTGACTGGACCTTCCCCCACCACAGACCTTGCAGTGAACCCGTGGCTCCCAGATCCTAGTATGTGCGAAGCCCCTCACCCATGAGACTGTACTTCAAGGTGGCTCTTTTAGTGTTATGTAGTGCAAAACATAACCATCTACATGATGCTATTTCAGCCAGCCGAAAGTGAGGGAAGGAAATGTAGCGGCAGGTTCCTCTGCACTAGGAAACCAATCTGTTATTGAAATGGCTTTCTCTCTGTTGGAGTGTTTCCGGCACGACTCCTCAGTACTGGAAATGGGTTTATCCATCTACACATTGTTTTCCAGCACGAGTTTGTGGAGGTGTTGTCAGCAGCTAGTAGCCGGAATGAATATAAAGTGAAGTAACTTGTTTCTTTCTCCTGCTTTCAATCCTTGAATATAAATGTGCCATTACTGGTGGCTTCTTGGAACGAGCACCAAGGGCTTTCTGCTGCCAGGTTGCTCTCCAAAGTTATCTGACAACTGAACTGAGAGGTAAGAGCAAGCAGAGGTTGATGCTTTCAACAGGTAAAAAAAGATTTTATGACATCCCCTGTGTCACACGAGTTCTTTCCATGAGACCTGGCCCATTTGAAGAAGCCCGGCAGCACTTCAGCAATGTGGCTGCACAGTTTTGGTGATGACCACCAGTTTTTGGCCATGGCAAGTAGCCACTCTCTCTGCAGGAGAGCATTTAGCTGGGGATGTTGGCCCCAGAAACCTGGGAGAGAGCAATGTACTGAAGCTCTGTAGGGCCTCCTGGCATGGTGTTCTGGTTTTGTTTAGTGAGGGGGCCTAAGGTGGTAGCTTCTGTAGGAAACTGCTAGAAGTCGCTCCCCTTTGTTCAGTGGACTCGGCTGGGCCTAGGGCGGACCTGCTGCTGGCCAAGGCCGAGCCAATTGGTAGCAGAATGTTCTGTGATAACACCTCTGTGATAACGTATTTAAGTAGGGGAAAACAGGAAAAAAAAAAGAGAGAAGATGTGAAGCAGCTGAGCAGGGGGCAGCGAGGGGGAGGCGCAAGCCTTGTGGGCCTTGCAGGGCTCACCCTCTGGCCTCCCGCCAGGCGGCCGACTGGGCCCAACTCAGCCCGGCCTGGCTGCAAGAAGTGGAGAGGAGATGTGAAGAGAACCTGAGAGGCGTCTGCCAGCTTGTTGTGAAGAATTTTTCTTGTGAGAGGAACGGCTGCAGATGCCAAGGTCAGTGAAGAAGGAGGGGGAGCAGTAATGTGGCTCCTGGCCAAGATTCCCCTTCAGCCTGTGGTGCAGCCCATGGTGGAGCAGGTTGTCCCCCTGCAGCCCTTGGAGGTCCACGGAGGAGCAGAGATCCACCTGCAGCCCAGGGAGGACCCCACACCAGGGCAGGCGGATGCCTGAAGGAGGCTGTGGCCCATGGAGGGCCCGCTGGGGCAGCCATTCTGGAGGGACTGCACCCGTGGAAGAGATGACCCACGCCGGAGCAGTTTCACAAAGGACTGTGGTGCATGGGTGGGACCCCACGATGGAGCAGGGGAGGAATGTGAGGAGTTCTTCCCCCGACCATGAAGCAGCGGCGTAAAACAACGTATGATGAACTGACCGGGACCCCCATTCCCTCTTCCCCCCTGTGCCGCTCTGGGGGAGAAGGTAGTAGAGATAATGTTAAGCCTGGGAAGAGGGAGGGGTGGGGGGAGGTTATCTTGTTCTCTGTCTCATTCTCCTGCTGTTTGTAGTAATAAATGAATAGTTTTCCCCAAGTGGAGTCTGTTTTGCCTGTAAGGGTAACTTTAGGGATTTCTCCCTGTCCTTATCTCAAACCTTGAGCCTTTTTCCTTATGTTTTCTCCCCCTGTTCTCTCGGAGGGTGGGGGGAGTGAGAGAGAGACTGCGTAGTCTGGTCCCGATCGGGGCTGAACTACAACACATGGTTAGTGCATGAAGAAGTTGCCAGCTTGAGTTATTTGGGCTCTTGTTGCAGAAACAATATTTCTATCTGGCCCCAGTTAGCAACTAATGTTTGCAAAATAAATAAGTCAAGACACTGGAAATACTTTCCATTCCCACTCTTGTCTCAGCTGAAATTATTAGTGTTAAAATTTTGCATCTATTATATGTAGCTAATATGTCTGCTGGCATGTAAATCACCCAGGGATTTTTCATCTCCATATTAAAAAAAAAAAGTTAACTACCCTCTATTTTTTTATTTTTGTTAACTGTTTTGTTTCCATTTATTCTAACTAAAGCCACAGCAGTCTGTCTCCAAGGGAGCATCTGTGGGAAAGAGAGTCCCTAGATTGATTTGGAAGGTGCCAGGGTCACTAACAGGCATGAAGGCGCTGAGTATCTACTCTTTCTCTGGTAATGTCTTTATTTAGCGTGACAGCCTTCAGGGCATGAGTGGACAACAGGCTTCTTTATTTTATTTAAACTAACATTGCTCCATCCATTCCCAGCATTGTGCAGATGCTATGGCTCATCCTAATTTCCCAGTTAAAGCTGGAGCTGCTGGTCCCCAAGCAGCAAGATCAACAGAAGGTGATTCAGCTCTGTGCCTCCCTCCCCAGGCAGTGTGTTCCCATCCAAACTGATGAGTGGAAACTCATCCAAGAGAAAGTAAATTTTTGGAGTGGATCAGACCCTGGTACAGCTCAGCACATCCATGTGAGCGTTAGGAGTAGCATGAGAGAGGAGGCAGGAATGGGGTCAAGAGGAGACAACTCTTCTTTTGACAGTGGATCAGACTTAGGTAAACATTTGGGAGACTGATTAGGGTATCACTGAGTTGCAATAAGTTAACACTCAGATCAATCCTAGCTCCCAAAGCTCTATTGCTAAATGCTGTAGCATGCTGCATTGTTTTTAAAGAGGTTTGTTTAATGTCTTTGATAAAGGCTTCTGACACACATCTCTGCTCCTTGAGTTGGTGTTTTACCAGATCCCTATGTCGGAAGTAATTGCTTGCCATTGACTTTGGATCAGCTCATGTGTCTGAACAACTGTTAGGAGATTCTGTCAAATCTTGCCTTAGCTTCTACTGACGTGCGGAAAGCAGACTCCACAATCTGTAAGATTGTAAAGTAGGTATGTTTATAGACTCCACAATCTGTAAGACTGTAAAGTAGGTATGTTTATTCGGCGCCGGGCAGCACGGGGGGTAGTCCCGCCAAAATCGTGCGCGCCTGGCGTGGCAATTCACTTTGAATTTTATACAACCCAGTGTTACATATACATGAAGTTAAAAAAACACGCCTATACATATGCATGAGCTATCCCCGCTCCCTACTACAATTAGTTCCAAGAGGTCATTTAGGTACTACAATTAGTTCCAAGGGGTCATTTAGGTATTATAATTAGTTCCAAGAGGTCATTTGGCCAGTTTTAGCTGGCTCCTGAAGGAGGCCCCTTGGTTCTTATCAGGACTGTCCTTCTGCGGGAGGTGCAGGACTTCTCGCTTCAGATAAAGAGTTCAAAGCACAAAGCAAGGCCCCTCGGTTGGGGAATGCAAGACTTCCCCCCCCTCGGGTAGTTTTTACAATAGCTAGTTAGCAAAGCATAAAGCGCCATTTATATTAGCATGCACAGCAATAATCAATAAATGCCATATCTATTAAAGTTTCCTTAGCCCCTCTTCTCACTACAGGAAATACATTTATTTCTTCACTAGAAAGCAATGGTATAAATAGGAGATGGAAAAAACCTCGGATGTCTCCTTGCTTGCAGGTCAAGGAATCACAGAGGTCTAAAGACATCTGAACAGGACCGTGGAGGGATGGTGGTAGGCTGTGTCTGTGCATTCTGGCATGGGTTTGAAGTTTTTATCTCTTGGAGGATTATCAGATCTTGGGATAACTGCTCAGCCTGGATGTATTTTTAAAGGAGGCAGCCTGGAGTCTGCGATATAAGCTCTTTTATTGCATAGTAGTAAAAGAATAATCTATATTCATTCAAGTCACATTCTTACCAGTAGTCCAGGATCTATGTGTATTTGCGCTCAGCAGATTTTTGGGAAACGTTGCGTACCATGGTTGTGTCTTTCGGGTTTAAACTATTTCAATGAAACTGGATTCAGTTCCTTGTCACTGTATTTTCCTATGGTTTTCATGTATTTTTTTCAGTCATATTTACAATACACTAAGAATCCAAAACCATAATTCCAAGCAATGTAGTTTCTGAGAACCATTTCCAAGCAATTACTACGTGAAATCACTGCAGTGATTTCTACACCAGTCTGAGAAGTCACCCTTGAAGTCCAGGGGGTGTCTTCCTAGCTGGCTACCCGCTCTGTACAACAAGGGCCTCCATCTGACCATCCCTAATGATTTGTGGGAAATCCAGCAAAGCATTTAAAGAGCTGTTTTGGAGCTATCTCGCATGCCGTATGTACTTAGGATGTCTTTCCGAAGCTGGTGTTGCAAAACAGCTACTTAAATTTCTCCTGAAGATTCATATTCATGAAGCTTAGAAGAAAATAGCTGACTCAAGCAGCCTCTGCGGCCAAGCATTGCAGTATGTGAGGATTTTCATTGGACTTCAGCAGTGGTCAACTTTGCTCTTCAATGCTCTGCTGAGTCTGCACCAATGGACTTTGTGCTGTGTCGTTTCAGCCCAGCAACATTGTCTCTGCTCCTGCAGCACAACCTACAGACTGGGCGTTCATCTGGTGGTCCTGTGAGTGGGGTGTCTATCACTGTGGTGGGAGAAGTAGTGGACACTGATGGTGTGAAGTGATGCTGCAAGAAGGCACAGGGGGGAAATCAGGTCTGTTTCTGTGTTTGGAAAGGCCAAGTCAGTCAGCATCCCATAGCAGAATATAGTGTATCCCATAATGAACCGTGCTTTGCATCAGTCCTGCACCCATTTTTTGGATGTGTTATTGTATGAGCACCTTGGGTGTCTCTGTGTGAAGCCCTTCAGTCATAGACTCACAGAATGGTTTGGGTTGGAAGGGACCTTTAAAGGTCATCTAGTCCAACCCCCCCTGCAAGGAGCAGGGACATTGCCAACCAGATCAGGTTGCTCAGAGCCCCGTCCAACCTGGCCTTGAATGTTTCTAAGGATGGGGCATCCACCACCTCTCTGGGCAACCTGGGACAGTGTTCTACAACCCTCAGCATAAAATTCAATGCTGCTCTGTTGGTTTATAGTGAGTCTAGTTATGTTGTAAAGGCCAAACGAAATCATCTCTAGCAAAGACAGACATGATGTCCAGGCCCAAGGGAGGGTTGTCCGCAGTGGCTGCACCCCAAGACCAAGGTGATGACGGGAGGAGTTGTTCTCAGGTAGACTGCTCATCCCAAGGTTTCATAATGCATTTCCCAGCAGCCAGATGCTGTGAGCCTCATCAAAGCATCTCTACCCTCATATTGTTTTTTTTTGTTGGCTGTGCTTGTCTTCTAGAGTTGATTGTATGTTTTCAAGGATGCATATATGTAATACCTAAAGCACGCGTCATGTCTCAGAAATTATTTTAGATCCTGATCACCACCATTTTGACAGGTGGATTTTCTATGCTTCCAAAATGCCATGTCCGTCCAGACGCGCAGGCTGGATCTAGTGATTGGGATAGACTTTAACCCTAGTGATAGAAAGGCATAAAAGAAGTGTGAGTAATTTCATTTTTGTTTTCAGGAGTGAACATGGCATATTGTTCCCTTCTCATCTGAGAAAAATGCAAACAAAAATGAAACTGGAGCCAAGCAAAACCAATTTGAGAGAGAAAGCCAAAGGGAAAACACACAAGTTCTGTGTTGTTCATCATTGGAGCTGGTGATTGTTGCTTTCTGTGGAGTTTTGAGCTTTTTGGTTAAATTGTGTGGAACCATCAAGTTTATTTGAGTGTTGCCCACTCTCAATCATAGCAAGTATAGAAAATGACCGTGACTGGGCTGTGTTGCTCCCTGCACCAAAGCAAGGCTGAGTTATCGATATACGTGCACGTAGGACATCAGAGTGCCTTTGATGGAGTTAGGCTTGGTGAGGAATACTTTTGGGGGAAGTCAGCCTCTAGAATAGAAATTCAGATCTTCCTCCTCATTATATTAATAGAAATATTCCTGTTGACCTCCCAGGGCAGAATTAGACCTCCAGGACCAGTTTTAGACGCTGTAAAATTTCACCAGCTCCTAACTGGGATCCTTCAAGCCCTCCAGTTTGGACCACGATGTCCCTTAGGTGCCCAAAGCCAGTGATGATGGGCATTTTTGACCGCAGCATCATTACCATGCCCAAACCCCTCCCGCAGCACCTGCTCAGGGATGCCAGTGCCATTATTTGTGGAGCTGCATCATGCAAGGTGAAGCAACTGGTCTGGCTGGAATATGCTTAGTTCAGAACGACTGGGCCTGAAGAAATTGGTTTGTTCAGGGGATGTTTCAGAGGACTTTGCTGCTTCCTGCCCTTTCCCTTTTCAGGCTGAGTATCCTCGACAGCTAACTAGTGCAGCAGGAAGCAACCAGTTGCTATCCATCTCTGAATTTAATTCTTTCAGTGGTGACTCTAAGAATTTTATTTAATTTCCCTCCCTCTCAATGGAAAATTACTGTGGGGTTTTCAAGAGGAAAATGGGAGAGTGGTGGCCCTTTATCGCATAGAGCCAGCCCCACCAGTCCTCTCTTTGCAGGTGCGGTTGCTGCGTGCTTTGGGGGTGCTCTGCTCCTCCAGCTTTGGGGGGGTGCCACAGATAAGTGGGATCTAGGATCCTTATAAGAATGGAAGGTCCCACAGAGTCAATTTCTGCAGCAGATCTGAATCTGTCCCTTGTAACAGCGATTGCTGATTAATCACAAGTGTGGTAGTAGCAAAGCTGATCATGAGATGGTCCCAAGGCTTAGCATTGTATTCCTGGGTCTCCTGGTACAGAGATGAGATCCTGCCTGGGCAAAAGAAAGGATGGAGAGAAACTTTCTGTCCACAAAATGCAGTGAGGAATGTTTTCATTCACCAGAAAGATTAAGAGGAAGCAGAAGGTTTGACCTTGGTCATGGCACCGCTCTTTGTTCTCAACTTCTTTCCTGAGTGTCTGCAAGTCCATATTAGTTGTTAATTGCTGGGTGGCCCTGGCCATGCCCACCGGGTATCAGAATCTGCACAAAAGCAGGACAAAATCAGCATCCCTCCCCTGTGAGGAGCTTAGCGTGCCCAGAAGGATTTGTCCCATGGGAGAGTTGCCTGGGATTGAGGACAAGCATGCTGCCCAGACAGATTCTTCAAAAGCAAGAGCCAAGATGTCCAGAGCACCCAGCCCCTGAGCCCACGGACAGAATCTCCGTTTGTTTGGTTGTGTGGGATGCTCAGCATTGCGGGGTAAATGTCTCAAGTGCCATTGGAGATGGAGCTCCTTACCTCTCAGTATTTGCAGGAATTGCCTAACCAAATCTCTGTGCAACCGCCAGGAGAATGTAACCCTACATTGTCCTTCGGCTCTCCGTATGCCAGACAAATGGTGGGGGCTCTCAGAGGACTTGTCTCACTCAGGGGGATACAAGCAGGACTGATGGGACGGAGCAACTGTGCTTTAGACCACAGCTGTCCATGTGTCTGGAGTTATTTTCCCCAGCCTTGTGCCTTCCAGCCCCTTTCCTTGGGAGCAAACAATGTAGTAAAAACTTGCAGGAATCCTGTGTTTCTGAGCATGTAGGCTGGTAATCACTGAGACAGCTGAAGCCTTAATTTGTTTGCATAGGCTCCTCTGACAGAGCAGACATTTGTCAGATCTAAATTCTGTTGAAAGGTATCTCATTTAGTTAATCAAATAAAAAAATCAGTGGAGAAGCGATAGCAGAAGTGATACTATCCTATTTCCAGCTTGGCAACCCTGACTGTCTCCCCTTGTTTTTTAGTACTTCTGCAGTTTCTTTGTGACTCTGAATGTCTCTTTAGTTTTCTGCATTGACTGATGGCCAAATCCCCAGTCCCACTGACGTCAGGGGGGATTTTGAGCTGAACCAGAATTTGGCCTTTGAAGTGAAAATAGTTATTTAATGTTAAATGGAGTTGAGAGGTAAGAGACTGTTGTGCTGTTTAGATACTTTTTCTGGTAGCTGAAGTAGGGTCCCTGCAAGGTGCCATGTCCTTACAGCAAAGGATGAGCAGAGAGGGACAGAAGAAGGATTTCCCAGTAGCTGCAATATTTTTCTGGGGTGAATTCTTCCTTTTCTCAGAGATGTTGCTGTGCGATCCAAGCTTCAGCTGTTCCTCCCTTTGGCATCGCAAGCCTAAAAAACCCTGGGCTGGGTGGTGCCTTTGGGTTCCTGCATGGTCTGGTTCCCTAAGCTCAGCAAACTGCCATCTTGGCACCTACACTCCTGCCCTTGAGCAAGCACAAAGTTGTTTCCATCAACTCAACCCACAGTGGGTGTGTGTGGTGGGGTGCTCTGGTCCCCATTTTGCCCCTTCCTGGGGCTCTGGATGTCCCCAGAACCTTGGTCACACCTGAGAGCAAAGATGGGACATCCCAACCTCCCTGGCTTTGTGATGCTGTGCAGTCAAAAAAGTTTTAAGATCTGGGCCCTGTTCTCCCTGCTTTGGTTCTTCTTCATTGCAGAGTCCTATTTCTTCTTGGCTTTTCTTCTTCGCTGGGGTGTTGGGAAGATAAAAGCACACAAGTCTTTGCCTGAATGCTGAATGATCGTCTAGACCCCTGCCTGCTGCCAAGTCACGGATGTTGCTTCTTGTTTGCCATTCTCCTTCCTTTACCTTTTATTTCTTGCAAATTTTTTTCCCTAACTTGTTTAACTCTGGTGTTTTCCATCCTGTGGTCAGTGACTGCAGAGCTTCGCTTTGTGTTTACTCTGCCCCTTGTCATGGGGATATTGTCTTTTAGTTGTTCTGTACAGGGACAGAGCTGCCTGTCCTCTCCATGTCTTATTGCAAAACTCCCAAACTGAACAATCTTGCACATTCCACATTGACTTAAGTAGGTTTTTTTAATCTTAAACCTTTTTTTTTCTTTCACAGCCCTTAAACAGAAATGATGTGGTTTATAATATCATTATGTCTTTAGGAAAAAAATGTCCCTGTGTGCATTTCTTGCAGGAATTTACAGGAGAGGTTGGTTCCCAGCTCATTTCTAGGTGTTTTGCCTTACCTCTGCTTAAATTAAAGCTGTGTCTGTGTGGAACTTTTATCATTTCTGTGCAATATTTGCAACTTAAATACAGTAACAACCTGTCTGGCTAATAACCCAAGAATAAAAATGCACCCAAACAGTTAAACTCAGATGTTCAAGACGAGAAGTGCAAAACCACAGCAAGCAAACACTGAATTATATCAGCAAAACTCTTGCACACTTAAGTATGAGAGGGCTCAGTACTGGATAAGGGTTTTAACTAACTTTTATTTTGACATTCCCCTTTTAATAAGCATTAGTCTCTACAAAGCGGTTTATGTGATTGTGTTACTGAGAGGAAACCAAGAAATGCCAGGAAAACTTGATGTGGAGAATCCGTACTCATAAAATGCTTGTAAGCTCCAGCAAACAGGAAAGCTTCCCTTATCTCCTTCTTTTTGTTTTTTATTCCCTGACATTCAGCTTGCAAAAAAAAAAAAAAACTACAACAAAAAACCAAGACAAAACTCACATTGAATATCCCCAAAAACTGGATCTGGTGGTCTGAGACTAAACACAAATTCCTTCTTACTGCCACCACAAACAAGCCTCTTTGTCCTGCATTGGCCAAATACGAGCCCTTGCTCTTTAGTTGGCCTCGGAAAATAGATTTTAACTCCTGGGAATGCCAAGGAATACAGATTTGATGGGCAGATAGCTTTGGCAGGCAGGGTTGGAGACTGTTTAGCCATTGAAATATATTTGTGAATGGCCGCTTCCTTCATCCAAATGTATTTAGCTGAGTGGTGCAGATGATGAAAATAAAATTAATTGCTATGTGACAGATTTAAAATAAATGCTGCTGTTTATCTGAATGGAGATGGGAGTTTGGGATGAGACTGAGCAGGGGGATTATAACAGTTACAAAACCAGTACGGATGCAGACTAGTGTGGTCACCACAGCACTCACAGTTGTTTCCCTGTTTCGGGGGATGATGCTGGGGAGATGTCCCTTGTGAGCCTCCAGTGTCTTATAAGGAGCCGAGCATTAAAGCATCCCACATGCTCTCAGAGCCAATACTGAGTGTTAAAAAGGCAACAAGTAGGCAGGGAGCTGCCATCCTGCTTAGGACTAACACTGCAGAGTCCCAGGTGAAGGCAGCCAACACCGGGACAATCTCCATTATAATTGCATCCTTGATGATGGCATGCCGGCTCAGCCTTCTCCGCTGGGGAGAGCAATGCTGCAGCCTGTGTGCATCTGTAATGTCCGATGATGCCAAAGCATTTCTTCCATTTAATCATTGTTTTTTTGGGGGGACTTGCCATCTCAACTACTGGTTACGGCCAGTATACAGGGCCTTGTTTGCCTCTTCTGAGTGGCTGTAGTCTCTCAAGCAAACCATTTCTGGGCAATTCCTCCTCTTTGTGCCTGTTGAATTTCTATGCCATCCTCTTGGAGCTATATTCACTCAGCCTCCTATACAGAGGGTAACGGTCCTGGCTCCTCATGCTGCCAGAGCCATGCCTGGACCTCAATTCCTTCATCCATGCATGCATCCTCTCCCAGTGTAGCAACAATGAAGGGCATTCATAAAAAAAAGGCCAAACAAAACCATTTGGTATGGGCACCTCTTTTACTTGGTAATTTGCTTTTTAGCTTTTTTTTCCCCCCACTTAGAAATTCCTGATACACTTAAAATGGTGCACTGTAAACGAACACAGCAGTATGGCATGTTGGTACAGCAGAGGTGGCCAGCAAGAGGAGCAAGCGATGCTGCAGGTCAGGTGTATTGGGAGCTCCTTAGGTTTTCAGAAGAAAATATCTCTTGATATTTCTTGCCTACCTGACTTCCTGATGTTGAGCTAGGATTAACTAGGTCTTCCCTGGTTTAGTGTAGAAGCAATACAGAAAAAGCAGAAACCTGGGAGAGATTTTCCTGGGAACCAAAGACATGTTATCTAACTGTTCACAAAAACTTTCATCTGAAATATGCCTGTTATTGAAAGAGATTTAGAGGCACAAGTTGGTACTAGGTTGTGTTAGATGCCAAGAAATTGTCTCCCCTTCTGTGGTAGGGAGACCCACAGAGCACATCTGCCTAGGGCCAGGGTGTTTGGTGGGATAGATGTTGTGTTGACCAAACAGGACCATGCAGGAAAGGATATGCTAACAACTTCCTTTGATTTTCCAGGCGACAGCAGAGACTTCCCAGTGGGAACAAGTCTCAGCAGCATGCAGATCATCAGCAAGGTGGCACCAAACACAACAGGGACCACCAGAAACTCTACCAAGGAGGCCAGACCCCTCACTCAGGCAGGATGAGCCACCATGGCTACAACCAGAATCGGAGATGGCACCACAACCAGAAGCACTCGCTCAATGACAAAGAAACACACAGAAATGCCAAAGAGACTGAGAATTTGAAAATCGAGGACACCTCCGTCTGCACAATGCATATTCCCGTGGAGACACACTGGGGCCCGGAGGTCGTGGAGAAGCAGTCTCAGCAGTACATCCAGGAGTCTGAGACCAAGCAGAAAGACAGTATTCACGAGCGCATTGGGGAAAGACCCAAGATCAATTTGCTTCAGTCTTCCAAAGACAGACTGCGAAGGAGGCTGAAAGAAAAGGTACTATTTCTTGAGGGAACATTGAGTTTCCCTTTTTCCAAGAGTCTGGCTGTTGGCCATTCTCCATACCAGGGGTGAGTTGGGCTCAAGGGACCTTTCCATGAATGCACCCAACTTATTTTAATCTCCCAGTGTCAACACTTCTCTTGAAGTGTCTTTGTGCCTCTTCAGGAGTCCTTTTATTGGTACAGTGCTAAGGCTCTTAGCTCACCTCCTTGGTTGAGGTTGCTACCAGCGTGTGTTCTCCAAGGACTGAGAACTCTCCCCCTCCCCATGCAAAGACCCCCAGGTGCATAGGTGAGCTGTGACACGGGTGCTCCTTCCCCAGGGGCTGATCCCAACTGACTGCTTCCTGGTCTGCAGAGCTCATCGACTTTGCAAAGTGGTCCAAAAAAGGCAATTTGTTTCCACAATTACAGAGCTTTGACTTTTGAGTGATGAATAGTTGTAGTCAGCTACTTAAAAGCTGATATCCATTTATCTCGGCCATGAATTGAAATGCCCTTATCTTTCCCCCTTCCTTCCAACAACCCAACAATAACAAAACTGTTGCATGCAAGTGACAGAAGATAAATCTTTTTTGGAAACAATATTCAGCCTCAGATTTCTGAGGAATTCTGAGATTATATCTTCATTTGCCCCCTGTGAAACTCAAATTCTTTCTCTTGAGATTCTTTTGTCAAACTGGAAAATGCATCCATGGGGGTATCTCCAGTGAGATTTCCAAAATGTGTAGCAAAAATAACCTGAACATATACAATTCTATGGGAGTGCATGTTGGAAATGTATACCTTTGAATGTACATGCATTTACTATTTATGTATGTGACATGAGGGGGGGAAGAGATTTTGTTAGTTATTTTTATGTTCTTTAAAGCAATGGGAGTATAGCAAAGACTTTCAGAGTATTCATTTTAATGCTCTCTCTGTGAATTTATGGTCTTATAAGAAAGACATCACATAAGCACCCACTCTTGGGTGGGTGTAGTCAACACAACTAGTCTCCTGATGGGAGTTTTGGACAACTCCAACTGCCAGTTGGCATTGGGGTTGTCCCAAAAATTGCTACAGGTTTGTATTGTATAGCACATTTTAAGATTGAACTAGAGGAGGAGAAGGGAGCAGACCATAGGAAGCAGGATGCATGCCTTACACTGAGGGAAAGGGACAAATGCATGATTAAATGTTGAAAAGAAGCAATAAATTCTATGGTAGTGATGTGAAGTGAGAAGTGTAACAGTCAAGTGATGGAAAAGTTGAGAGTTTTTCTAATGCCAGGATTACATGATATCTTTGATCTCAATTTAGATCTTTAAATATACATTAAAAAGTAGATATTTTTGTAGGATTGTTCTCTGAGCATTTTACAAATATCAGTGCACTTTCAAAATAGAAGCAAAAAAATGTCCATTATCATCATGTTACAGACACCTCCAGAAACCTGTCCAAGATGCCGAAGGCGATCAGGGGTGATCAGACCTTGGCATCCTGGCTCAGGACCTTCGAGCACATCTTCTCCCTGAACCAAGGGGGAGGACTCTGGGATTGCATGCTGTGGGAAGTGGGAAAAGAGAATATTTCTGGGTCAGAACTCATTCACTTCTGGTTTTCAATGCTGAGATGAGACCATTGTGCCTCTAAAAGATACTTTGATTTTTCTATGTCTGTTTATGTTTCCTCAATCCCCTTCCCCCTTTGCTGTTTGTGGAAGGACAAGGGCTGATATGTCTGTTTATTCCTTGTGTAATAGACACCTTGTCTTTCCCTTTTCACGGACCAGGATGAAGTCACAGTGGAAACCACCAGTCCCGAAAAGAACAAAATGGACAAATTAATTGAAATCCTCAACAGCATGAGGAACAACAGCAGCAATGTTGACTCCAAGCTCACCAACTTCATGGAGGAGGCCCAGAACTCCACTAACTCTGAGGAGATGCTAGGGGAGATAGTCAAAACCATCTACCAGAAAGCGGTGACAGACCGCAGTTTTGCTTCCACAGCAGCCAAGCTCTGTGACAAAATGGCCCTCTTCATGGTGGAAGGAACCAAATTCCGGAGTCTGCTCCTCAACATGTTGCAGGTAATGAGATAAAATTAGTTGGTTAGATGCCTGCAGCTTCACCCCGCCTGATCTTACCATGCATTTGGACAGGAGTTGAGCTGTTTCCAAATTCCTTTTGAACCCAGTTGATGAGAGAAGTGTACCTGTAATTTTGTCTGTGCGCATCTTTAATGTTTACCATAGATAACGTGGCACTGAGGGCATTGTCAAGTTTCTCTTCATTCCCATTTCATGAGCTGTACACGGAATTATGGTATCTCACACCAGGGCCCATCTGTGAAATGATGTGAAGAGAAGTGAACTTGAAGGGTCTTACAGTTGAGGGTCTTTGCAGAGATATCAAGTTAAGTCACTTGAGATATCAAGTCCCAGGGATCAGGTGAGGCAGGCTAAAGCCCTGACGGAATTGAATCTGGCCAGGGATGTCAAAAACAACAATAAAGGCTTCTATAGGTATGTAGGGGACAAAAGAAGGTCCAAGGAGAATGTAGGCCCCCTCCGGAAGGAAACAGGTGACCTGGTTACCCGGAACACGGAGAAGACTGAGGTGCTCAGTGACTTTTTTGCTTCAGTCTTCCCCCATAAGGGCTCTTGTCACGCCACCCAAGCTGTAGAAGGTGCAAGCAGGGACTGCGAGGATGAAGAACCGCCCACTGTACTTGAAGAGCAGATTTGGGAACATCTGAGGAACCTGAACATACATAAGTCTATGGGACCTGACGAGATGCATCCGTGGGTCCTGAGGGAACTGGCGGATGAAGTTGCCAAGCCACTGGCCATTGTATTTGAGAAGTCGTGGCGGTCTGGTGAGGTCCCCGATGACTGGAAGAGGGGGAACATAACCTCCATTTTTAAAAAGGGGAACAAGGAAGACCCGGGTAACTACAGGCCGGTCAGCCTCACCTCTGTGCCTGGCAAGGTCATGGAGCAGATTCTCCTGGAAACCATGCTAAGGCACATGGAGAGCAAGGAGAGCATGTTCCAACATGGCTTCACCAAGGGCAGATCATGCCTGATCAATTTGGTGGCCTTCTATGACGGGGTGACAGCATCAGTGGACAAGGGATGAGCAATGGATATCATCTACCTGGACTTGTGCAAGGCATTTGATACTGTCCCACATGACATCCTTCTCTCTAAACTAGAGAGACATGGGTTTGATGGACGGACCACTCGGTGGATAAGGAGTTGGCTGGATAGCCACACTCAGAGAGTGGTGGTCAACGGCTCAATGCACGGGTGGAGACTGGTGACGAGTGGTGTTCCTCAGGGGTCCGTGCTGGGCCCGGCCCTGTTCAACATCTTTGTCGGCGACATGGACAGTGGGATAGAGTGCACCCTCAGCAAGTTCGCTGACGACACCAAGCTGTGTGGTGTGGTTGACACACTGGAAGGGAGGGATGCCATCCAGAGGGACCTTGACAGGCTGGAGAGGTGGGCCCGTGCCAACCTCATGAAGTTCAACCAGGCCAAGTGCAAGGTCCTGCACCTGGGTCGGGGCAATCCCAGGCACAAATACAGGCTGGGTGGAGAATGGATCGAGAGCAACCCTGAGGAGAAGGACTTGGGAGTGCTGGTGGACGAGAAGCTCAACATGAGCAGGCAATGCGCCCTTGCGGCCCAGAAGGCCAACCGCATCCTGGGCTGCATCAAGAGGAGTGTGGCCAGCAGGTCGAGGGAGGTGATTCTGCCCCTCTACTCTGCCCTGTGAGACCCCACCTGGAGTACTGTGTCCATTTCTGGAGCCCCCAACATCAGAAGGACATGGACCATTTGGAGAAGGTCCAGAGGAGGGCCATGAAGATGATCAGAGGGCTGGAGCACCTCTCCTATGAGGACAGGCTGAGAGAGTTGGGGCTGTTCAGCCTGGAGAAGAGGAGGCTCCGGGGAGACCTGATAGCGGTCTTCCAGTACCTCAAGGTGGCCTACAAGAAAGATGGGGAGAGACTGTTCAGTAGGGCCTGTTGCGATAGAACGAGGGTAATGGTTTCAAAATAGAGGGAGATAGATTTAGATTAGATATTAGGAAAAAATTTTTTGCACTGAGGATTGTAGAGCACTGGCACAGGTTGCCCAGAGAGGTGGTGGATGCCCCATCCCTGGAAACGTTCAAGGCCAGGTTGGATGGGGCTCTGAGCAACCTGATCTAGTTGGAGATGTCCCTGCTCTTTGCAGGGGGGTTAGACTGGATGGCCTTTGAAAGTCCCTTCCAACCTTAACCTTTCTATGATTCTATGATTCTAAGTCATGGTCCCTGAGTAGGCTATTGGTTGCGTCACCTGGCTGTTGGGCTCACTCCTGGTTTCTCATTGCAGCCCAAACAGAAATAATTTGTGTATTTGCTAATTATTCCAAGTGACTTGTTTATTGGTATACGCAGTGCTGTTTGATTGTTCTACTCCAAAACCATCAGCGACAGTAAAGTTGGGGAGAAAAAAGCAGTGACTCTAATAATTGGTCCATGATAATGGAGGATGATGGGGAAACAGGACTATCCTCACCTGCCCATGATCTGCTATGGGGAGCGTGTTTTTCTGTACCGCCACCATCTGCGGTAGGATTGCTTTCTGGGGAGGGTGCCACATGGACCTTTGTCTTTCTGCCTCTTTGGAGACAGGACATGTAGAGCTGAAACCATGAACTTCCATCTTTAATTTAATATACGTTTCCATTTGGCTGTTCCCTCACACACACGTCATCTGCGGCATGTACAAGGCTCTCATTTCATTTCTCTGTTCTCTGCACATGTTCAGTGCCCAGCATCGCTCCATTTTTTGACACATCTTCTCGCCCTTCTTGCTCTTGTTGGAGATTGTCCCTTGGATGCTGTGCCTAGCTGCCCGTACCTTGTGCGGGCTGAGTTGGCTTTTGGGCAACACAGGAAGCAGGGAAATAAGGACCAAAAGAAAATAATGAAAATCAATATTTAATGTAACCTAAGATATTTCTGCAAAGTCACTGGTCTCGTTTTGCTTCTCTCATTGCTCTGGGCATGTATCAAACCCAGCATCTCTCCTTGCGCCCGCCACTGTTTTTCCATTCTCACCTGGAAAGCCCTTGGGCAGCACATGCATCTGCCCATTGCGTGTACCAGGTGGTGATTTTTTCCTCATTGATTTATTTCCAAAGCTATTATAAAGCAGGAGGAGATAAATTGCAGTCAGCATCAGTCCTAGATTTAGCAGCAAGGGACTGGAAGGGACTCTAACCCCTCTGAGCATCTCACTGCTCACATGCCAGGTCAACTTGCTTTCTTCTCTTTCCTCTACATTTCCACCCCTACTAACAGACTCAGTAGACTGATTTATACTGCAGCATCATGTGCAATAATGACTGGCTTCATATTCAGCTCTTCATAGAATGAAAGTAGGATAAATAATATATCTCTCATCTCCAGAGAGTGCCAAAGTCCTTCCCAGGAACATGTAGCCAGTCTCAGTGTGATGGGAGTATGATGTTCATTGTGGAAAGCTGGGAATAAATGAAATGCGAAGAGTGAGCAGGGTGTGTGGGTGACTGATTTCATGTGCAAGAGCATAGAAAAATATGGAAAAGAGATTTGCTCAGCCCCAAACTGCACATCTTTTAAAAATGTCTTGATGGGGCAAAAAGTGACAGATCACTACAGGTCAAAAGCAAAGTGCTATGTAAAATTAAATAATTTAACATTTCCTTTCTGATAGTAAAGAATTTTTACTTTCTCCAAGCACAGGAGGTTTTTCCAACCAAAATAATCAGATGCATTCACATGATTCATGAAATACTTTGGTCAGCCCAAAACTGGGATTTTTTGTGATGCAGTTAGGCTTGATAGCCATAGCTGGAGACAGACCCAGGTATGAAGCACAAAAGACTCGTTGCAGCTGCCTTGACGTGAAATAAAAGGGTTGATGGTATTGATATATTATATATTATCAATATCAATATGATACATTGGATAATATATGCATATTATGGAATAATATGTATAGCATACTGATGTCATTTGGATAACTGATATATTAATATATCTATATGATATATTGATACATGATTGATGATACAATGTTGATATATCAATATGAATGTAATATATTGATATATATACCAATATCAGTGTGATATATTGAGATATATATCAATATCAATATGATATATTGATATATGGTTGATGATACAACATTATTCAGCTCCAATCCTGGCTCCTCCGCAATCAGATATTTTCCATCAGCCATTTCTAGATAATTTACCATTAGTTTTTTTAAAAAATACTTTAATACAGCACTTACTCCAGAACTGGATTTGTGTCTCTCTAGCACCTTTCAGACTAATCTGATCCCTGGACATAAGGAGCTCAGCTCGCCGGGCACCGGCAAGCTGGGGAATTACTCTGCCGGAGTGTGATAAATTGGAATCAATGTGATCCCCTCCCAGCACTGCTGACACCTGAGGCCAGATCACTCACCCCCCCATCTGCTCCCGGCAGATGCTTTTGTTCTGTAGGGGCTTGTTTGTCACTTTCTCTCAGGACTTCGATGGCAACGACTCAGCCCCACTGGAGGATCTCATAAATTAATGTGTTAACCTGTTGAGCCGCTCTACCAGCACCTATAGACAGCATCCCTATACCCTGCTGGACCTTAAAGCAAGCAGCAAGGGATTTTCCTGCAGAATAGGCAATAAATTGAAGAAACTGTATTTTTAACCTGGTTCCTCTTATATTTTCAGCTGTTGGCAAGGTGCTTGTGCTCAGAGGCTGCGCATGTTCACAGCTTATCTCAGGGGACTTGTTTTGATCTCAAAACAGATGCCAGCACTGCGGCATGGGAATGCTGTCATATCATCCCCTTCCCTGCTCCTCTGCAGAGCATCCTCCTGGCAAGCGTTGCACCATTTCAGGCTCTAAGGAGATCTATCGGGAAAACTCTGGTTTGAATTTATCCCTCTGTGTTTTGGTCACAAATCTTGTCTGAGTCTTGAATTCAGGTGCTGTGAACCTTTCGGATGCTGAAGGGAGAAGCGGAAAGGGGACTCATGATGTGAGCGACTGGTCGAGCTTGGGGAGATGCTGCCGTTTGGGGACTTGGCACCGGGAGAAGGCAACTGGGTTTGATTTTCTGCTCATTGAGTTTGGTACAAGGAGCAATTTCGGGCTGCACGAGCCCTTGGGCTGGACCTGGCCCAACTGGGCCCGGGGAGCTTGGGCAGATGGAGGCGTACAAGAACATCTTGGTGGACACATATATGGTTTCTTCACCCCTCTAGAAATACCTTATTAATTAATAAAAGGAAAGTAAATCTTCTGTGAGAGGTTTTTGCTTGTCATGTTTTCACTCACTGGCATGTCCAGGCTGCACTGCTTTTTTTTCTTTCAATGGGGGGGGTGTTAAGCAACGTGCCACAAACCCTTCACATGTAACATAAGTTGGAGTATTCTGCCGTTGAAATGGCCGTGCTCTTTATAACAGAGCTGTGTCTGCATCTGAGCTATGCAGAGCCAAGTGTATTATTAGAGTGAACATCACTGGGGCTGTAATTGTACACTGCTCCCCTTAGCAACCGCAACCAACAACACATCAAACATAAGGCTGATACCTTCTTTTAATAAAAAAAATAAAAAATGTATCGCACTACGAAATGAACATCTCAACACAGAGCAGCAGAGCCCGCTGTGGAGCACACGCTGGCATGCAGCCAGAGGCAGCGCCTGGTATGTCCCTGCTGTTGGAAATGCCTTGGTGCCAGTGGAGAAGGGTTGTTTCTGTTGCATACCCTGTTGGATACCCTACAGCATACTCTATGGCATACCCACACAGAGTTTCTTCATTGTCTTAATTTAATCTCTTGATACTCCATAAATGGTCCTTCCTTGGTTCGGTGCTGTACTTTGCTCTGGTTGTAGAAACTTGAGTCAAATCCCGTGATTTTGGGCAGAGGTCACACTTGGGTTTCGGTGGACTCAGCTGAGTTTGAGGTGGTCAATGTGACCGCTTCTAGAGGGGCTCAGCCAGGAAGGTGGCCAAAAGTCCATTGTTGTCAGCCTAGGCAGAGGATGGAAGAGGAATATTTAGGTTGAATACCTTCTTGGGATGTAGATGTTGTAGCATTAGGTACTGGAGAATTGATTGATTCCCTTCGGTAAATCAAGGTGCAAAGGGAAGTGTTTACTGTGCTGAACATGAGGATTTGGGAGGAATGAGCTGAAATCCCTCCTCTCCCATAGGCTTCCTCTTTATTTCAGCAAGTAACTTAAGCTTCCAGGGATAGCAGCCTTTCTGTATCGTGAGAATAAAGACACCAAGGGGATACTGCAGGAATTGAGACATGGAAATAATACACATGGTTAATGCTGAAAGGGATTTTTTTCCGCCTTAATATGATTAATGTCTGAGTCTTCAGCGGGGAATAGTTTGTGGTTTGACAGAAGTGGAGGCAGGAGTGTCTGAGCACTGCTGAAGAGTATCATCTGACCTGTACGCTATGTCCAGCATTGACTGCAAAACCCATCGGCCCTCTTTCCATGGCTGTTTTTAATTTAATTTAATTACAGGTAGTCCAGTTTGCACACAGAAAACACAGTGGTACCACTTGTCTTGGAAAAGGCATGGCCCAGGAGATGTCAGAGAGGTTGCTTCACTGAAAGATGGGGGAAAATAAGGTCCCGAGGTCCCTGGAGCAAATCCCAAGGCCAGAAATATGTGGGTTTGCATGTTCAGCTCCATGGAGCAGCACCACATCCACCTTTTCAATTTGTGCACAAGCCCAACATCGTTGCCTTTGGTTTCTCTTCCAGAAGAGTTTGATGAGCTCTTCCCAAGGTGAGGTGGTGATTCAATGGAGAAAGCCTCCTCGACTCGAGCTGCTCCCCACCGCTCTTCTCAGTGGATGAGGGACATCTTGGGGGTGAACCTCAGAGTTGATGGAGGAGCCCAGCACAGGCAGAGAAATAGCAAATGACACTGCCCTTGTGTAAACATCTTCATTTGGGGGTTTGCGGAAACTTGCAGAGCTTGGAAACCTTCTTCCTTACATTTCTGCACTGATGTTGACAGCGCTCTCCTGGTTTTGTAAACCATGGTGGGACTCGCCAATGAAAGCTGCCTGCTAAATGCAGCTTTGTGGATGGGATTTATTTTCTTTACGCCCAGGGAATTCAAAGGCAATTCTAAATTCATGCACACATATATACGTTGCATATATACGGGCTTGGAGGGGGACGGGGAGTGCAGCCCCATGGGTGACTCCGAGGAGCATCCCTAGCTCCCTGCATCCTCCTGCTCTCAAACACAGAGAAAAGGAGGAGTGGGAAGTAGATGCATTCCCTCTTGTTTGCCCCCAATTGTGTCTCTGAAGATGCTCTGCAATTCTGTATCCGAGTATTTATTATTTTATTTGTATTATTATTTATTACTATATTATTTTTAAAAAATATATTTCTGTTTTATCGTTTATTAGTTTGTTATTTTTATTAATTTTCTATTATTTTATTATACTTTTAAAATTATTTTGCAGAGTTATCTGGGGCCAAACATAATCCATGCAAGTGTCGGCAAGCGGGCAGGAGAGGGAGCCAGGGGAGTGGGCTGGCACCCTGCCCACGCAGGCAGGTGAAGGGCATAGTCGGGCATTGTTACCCATGGGTCTGGCCAAGCCATCGCTGTCTGCCTGTAGTAATAATGCTCACTCGGCTTTGCCATTGAGCTTACGGGAGCCGCTGGCAGACAAGGTCCCATGCGAGTCTGGGAGTTATTGGAGAGCCCCAGATTAAATGTTGAGCTGCATGCTTTGAACTTACCGCTTTTCCCAAGTGAAGCGGTGGCTGCAAGAGCCGTCCGGTTCTTTCGCAGTCTTTCCTTGACACGAGAACGTGGCAGGGGTGAGGGAGCGCTGGGCATCACCTCCTTGGAGGCTGATGGTGAGATGAAGGGAGGTTTAATGGAGAGGAAAAAGGGATTTAACCCAAGATCTGGGGTTTTAATGGAGTGCAAAAAGAAAAAGGCAACACTTTCCCAGTGATAGGAAGGAGGAGATGGGGGCAGGAGCTGTGCCCTACAAGCACTAGGAGCCCTCCAAGCTGGGAATAGCTGAGCCAGACCCCAAATTAAATCAACTGCTGGTTTACACTACATCAGTCCTCAGCTTGAGCCCAGGGGTGAGTTTCGGGGCTCGCAACCCCTCAAGGAGTTGAGTCACAACCACAGCCATAGGGCCACTGACGTACCAATGGGCGTCACAGGGGATGCCAAGGAGTTCATCCTCACTGCCCTGCAGGTAGCTGGGGGCTAGAGTCCATCCGATGCAGCCACGCTCATGGCTTTGCACAGAGAAGGCGTTTCGTTTTGAGTAGCAGGGCATCGTGCAGTTGAGAGATTAATGGGAAGCAGGACTAAGTTGTAAAAAAAAAAAAAAAGCCGTAAGAGTTTAAAGAATGGCATATTTGACTTGAATTCAATGTGCTGGTAAGATTTTATATTGCAATGCTCAGGTGTGTTGTGTAAAAATAGCCATCACCTCCTTTACCGTAAATAAGTTATGTGTGGTTTCTTCTGGCTCCTTTTCTCCCTGGAGGGACTGAAGCTGTAAGGCCATGGTGGGGACTGGCCCCAGCTCCGGCGCGTGGTGTGACCTCAGGGATGGTACGTGGTGTCCCATCATCTCCGCTGGCCAGTGGCTGCCCTATCTGGTCATCTGCCAGTGGTGGTGGGACCCGGCAGAGGTTCCTCTTGGTCCTGCAGGCTGGCAGTGAGCGACATCAGGAGCATCCCTGACTGAGCTGCTCCCTGAGAAAAGCAAAGCCAAGTTCAGACTAGGGGCGCTTTGGGTGGTGCGACACCCTTGCACACGCCATGCATGGGCTGCAACGCGGAGGCAACGGGGAGCAGAGGCTCCGCTGGGCTCTAGGTGGAGACTGCAGACTGTGCAGCCTGCCTGCAGCTCTGGGCCGGATCCAGGCAGCGGACTACCGTTAAGGTGGGCTCCTAGCTGCTCCCAGCCATTGCTGGTGCGTGAGGATGCTTGGGGCCACGCAAGGTCCCCCTAGGGCTTTGGTAGGAGAGGCAGGAAAAAAAAAAAAAACACCTCAAAATCCATTTATCCATTGACTGAGAAGTGAGGAAATGCCTGAGGATCCCTCCTCCACTCAGCGTTGAGATCCCCTCAGACCAAACTGGGCTGGCAACAGCTCTGACTCTACATTTTCTCCTGAAATCCAACCCCGGGATGGGGGACCACATTCCTGCCAGCCCAGGGACTCAACCAGCCTAAGGCACCCTCCTGCCAGACCATCTGCTCTTGTTTGCTCCAGCATAAATCCAGCTCAGGCTGCTGTAGCTGCCCCAAGGTGGGGATTTCGGGATGCTGCAAGGTTGGGAGACCCCTGCTACTGGTACCTGCAGCCACCCTGCCATCCCCAGCCCTGCCCTTAGCTGGTTCCCTTTGTCTTGCCTGATTTTTCGGAGCCTCCTCGGCACCCCTTGCGATCAAGATAAGCCCCACGGTTCATCACCCTGCCTGGGACCCATCCTGCAAACCCCCACATCCCCAAGTCCCTTTGCTAGGGGATGGAGCATCCTTCTGGCAGAGGAGCACACTGGAGAAGCAGATGCTGGGGACGTCACCTCCTGAGCTGCGGTCAGAGCAGACGCAGGTGTCAGCGTCAGCCCAGTGCTCAGGCTTGGGTAGAAGGCCGTTGGAGATCCCTATAGGATCTGGCTGGGGCAAGCAATGATGTTTTGCTATGTGATTGTGTCTGGGTTCATGGAATAACAGGTCTTTAAAGTAGTGATAAACTGCTGTTATCCAGCTGAGCTGACACCCTGGCACGTGTTTGGGAATCCAGAAAGGTGCTGGATAGGAAGGGCAGCAATAAAAATTAAGTAATGAGGAAGACAACTCTGTCACCTGGGTACTGCTGGAGGAGGTGCTGGCAAACATCCTCTGGTGAAGCAACCGGAGCTTTCAAAGCATCCTGCTCTCTTTTTCAGAGTGTTTCTCCTCTGTGCATTATCTCACTTGAAAATTAGTTGGAGAAATATTCCTGCAATAAGGTATAAGCCTTGGTGACTCAGCAAAGTTGCAAATGTGTTCTGGTGGAAATGAGATTTGCTCCAATTTAGCAGTAAGCCCTGCTGACCTGTGGGATACAGTATCTTCACAGAACATGGTCCCATTTCAATTCTGATGTTTTCTCCTCCATGAGAGAAAAGAAGAAGACAACAGGAGATCAGGGGTTTTCCTTTAGGCTGCTCCTTCTCCCTGCTCTGCTTTCTCTGCTCTCAGAGGGTCATTAAAGATTTTTACACAGGGACAAAATGGTGTTTGCTGCTTGTGGTGTACAGACCACGCTACTTCACCCTCCCAGTCATCTCCGAGCTTCCACTGAAACAGTGCTCCAAGATCCCTAGCAACTGCTAGGTTAACAGCAATGTTTTCCTATTTGCATATAGAATCATAGAATCTTAAGGTTGGAAGAGATCTCCAAGATCATCAAGTCCAACCGTCAACCTAACACCACCATGCCTACTAAACCATGTCCCAAAGTGCCACATCTACACATTCTTTGAACACCTCCAGGGATGGTGACTCCACCACTTCCCTGGGCAGTCTGTTCCAGTGCCTGACCACTCTTTCAGTAAAGAAGTGTTTCCTAATATCCAATCTAAACCTCCCCTGCCGCAACTTGAGGCCATTTCCTCTTGTCCTATCACAAGTTATTTGGGAGAAGAGACCAACACCCACCACCCTACAACCTCCTTTCAGGTAGCTGTAGAGAGCAATGAGGTCTCCCCTCAGCCTCCTCCATCATTATGTTCCCACCTGGGTGCTTTAAACCTCAACTAAATCAATAATTAACTGCTTGCACCTCTGCAGCCCCTGAGGACCTCCGAGACATCACTGGCTCAAGCCATGAGATGCCCACGTTGGATGGGTAATTGCTCTTGATCCCAGATTTAGAGCCAGAAGGAGAGGTCACGGTGAGACTGTGGGGCAGGAGGTTCAAGTGACCACTCGCTTGGTCACCTTGGGGTGTTTGGAGACACGGGAAGTACCCACAGCTCCTGTTGACTCTGGTTATCAGCTGCCTTGGTTACCCAAACCCAAGGAATTTAAAATTCATGGGTGTTCCTGATCCTGGGAGTTTGCTCAGCATCTCCTTTAGAAGAACCAGGAGTTTTCTGACCTTACTTGGTCAGTGGCATTTAATGCAAGTTGTATATTGTCTGGTGGTCATCTGATGGGTGGTAAGTGCCCACAGGGTGGTGGTCACAGTCCTGGTAACCTGGGCCTTCACCATGCGATGCATTTTGGAGACCTCTGTGATTAGAAATGTTCAGAGAGCTGTGGCCATCATGGAACCAGGTCCACACTGAAGGCCACCAGTAGGTTTTGCCGCTCTTCCCAAAGTGAACAAAACACCCCAAGAAGAAGCCGGTGCATGTTCATCTCTGTCACGCATGAACACGGGCCACCCCTGACCATCATGTGTGGTGAGGCTCAACATGATGAACATGCTTGGCCTTCAGGTTAATGCCCCAAACGTGTCCTGTGTGAGACCTCTTTACATCCCCCCCCACTCACCGCATGGTTTCCCAATGAACTCTTCTCTCAAACCAGGCAGAGAAGGGAGGCCAACCCTGCTACCTGGTATAAATACATTTTATTTTAAACTATAGGCGCTGAAGGAAGGTCATCCAGTAAAAGTGCCCAGATTATCTACAGACCAAGGCACTCCCAAATTAGTAATACAATTCATGTTTAAAAATAAAACCAAACTGATGAAAGATAATTTGCTTACTGCCCTGACATCATCACCTAAGCACGGGGCAAGCCACTCCACAGGTTATTTTTATATAACTCCGTGAGGCATTTCCAGAGCAAATAAAGTTCACTGGGCAGGACAGTGACCCAACCATCTGATTTCAGCACTCTTCAGCCTCCTCAAGGCTGCTCATCAGTGGTGCAGAGGTCTGTGGGTCAGGGCACAATTTCATCGGATGTGCCTCGAGCAAGCGGGACATGGGTTTTGTTCTCTGCTGAGCCTCTCTTCGCTGATGGCCAACTCTACCACACTCTTGGTCTGGCTCATCTGTTTTGATGGCACACTTTTTGGTGAAGCAATTGAGTTGCTCTCCACATTCTCCATGCCTGATGTGATGGGTCATGGGTTCTGCTGGGAGTATGGCCAACATGCATCCAGGTGAATTGCACCTTTAACTCTGTTGACCAAATTACTTAGATGACAGTAGTAATTTCCTCAAACATGGACACTCCAAGGGAGCTGGAACACCTCTGCATGGGTGGTGTTCGTGTTGGCTTGCCCATCTGTGCGTATCATGGTACTGGTCAAACCTGCTATCTGAAGGTCAAATTTAAGGACTCCCTGGGCCAATTTCCTCATGTGCACTGTGACACTGGTGTAGCACTGCCCTGCAAGACCAAAGCAGATGGGTATCTCAGGATGCTTCAGGAGAGCCCTGGTGCTGCAAGTCCAGCTACCATGGAGGTTCAGATCCTGGCAAGCCCAACTCATGCCTGTGGGCAGGCATGGTCCAAAAACATAATTCTAACATCTGGCAAGGTGCTTTTCCTACTTTGTTGAAGGAATCTGTATCACTGCCCCTTTTGCAGAGTACATGCAAACAATCTTCTTTTGCTCCCAGGGAGTTGCTCTGCGGGTATCTGTGAAATTTGGCCCAACCTGAGGCTGCAAATGGAGCAAAATTATTGCTGCTGCGATATCATGTTCTGGGTCAAAATCTTCATGGTGACCTCTGCATCCATCCCCTGCTCCCATCCTTCATGGGGGTTCATCAAAGTCTGCACAAGCTTTTTGGTGATTTGAGGGGGTTGGAAGAGGAACCCAGTCCCTTTTCTTTTTCAAAGGTCTTCTTCAGCTGCAAAGTTAGGGGCAGAGTGTTCATTGATGTCTCTGCTGGGTGGCATCACCCACCGGGTGCTGCTGGATGAAAAAAAGAAGGTGCTGGGTGGTGACATCCCTTCCTGCCTAGCTCTCATCCCAGGCCTGATGAGTTCGATTTGGTTTGGTGGTTGTTTTATGGAAATTTTTTGGTTGGTTGGTTGGTTGGTTTTGTGGGGTTTTTTTTACGTGAAATATTTTTTTAAAGAGACAATGTTGAAGAGTCAGTTTTCTTTCTTGCAAGGTTGCAGAATGGGGTGATATGATTGAAGCAGGAATAGGAAGGAGGAGATTTTCCTGTGATGGTTTTTATTCTTTCTCAGTAATCTGGGACTGCAGAACCCATGCGGTTATCTTGAGCTGCTAGGAGTTTCCCAGTGTGCCCCAGGGATCCCAAAATACATCCCGAATCCCTGGGTGCATCAGTGTGGACCTTCTCAGGCAGGACAGGGAGATTGCTGGGGATCATCCAGCCTGGGAGGGGCAGGACGGCTCAAGGAGCAAAGTGGGATACTGCATGAGATGCAGGAGACAGCTCAGTGCCAGGGGATGGAGAGGTCTTGGGGCATCAAGGAAGAGCTCCAGGGTTCAACGGGTGCTTTGTGTCTCAAGGCAGAGGTGGCTGGTGGGTGACCTTATGGGTGCATGAGGCTGGAGGTCCCCGTCAGTGCAGACGAGGGGCACGGGATGCTCTCGCTTAGTTTTTAAATTTCTCAATAGTCAGGAGGTCATTTCTCTTTGGCTTTTTTCTTTTATTAAAATTCAAGTGAAAACTCCAGAATGAGTAATTTGGTAGCCCTGGGGTGATAACTTGAGTGGGCAAATAACTCTCTCCTCCATCACTACCCTGGAACTGGCTGGATAATGAAAGGACGAACCCTGCAAACTCCCCTGGAGAGTCTGAAAAGACCCAACAGGATTTGGCTGCAGGTTTACTTCTGAGTTGGAGACACAGTTGGGCAATTGCCTTATAGAAATGGGTGTAGAGAGGAATTAGTCATCACTGTTTGGTTAATAAGTGCCTCGGTTATTTTACAAGTCTTTTTCATGCATAAGCAAATAGGTTTTTTTTTCTTTTGTAATTAAACATATAAATAGCTCCTGTCTTGGATCTTCTATGATTCTATGCATACGATTGTGTCATGAAAATAATCATCATGCTTTTGCCTGGCTTTCTTTAGCAGCTGCTTTACTTACATTTGTTTCAAAAGATCACCTGTGTGTTGTACAGGGCATGAGAGCGATCTTTGGTGTGGTGGCTTTTATATCATCTCCCTGACTTTGCAGAGTGCAGCTGCAGGTCAGAGCATTTGCAGCAGCAAAGCCCTTTGTCTCAGGCAGTAGGAATAAACTGAGATGAAAAAGATATAAGATAATTTATTTAGTTGCTGGATTTCAAATGTTGTGCAACCCACACTGGGAACACACGGTGTTGAGAATGAACTTGTCCTGTTCTTTAATTTTCCTCTACTTAGTGTCTACTAATTTTTAATACCAGGGAAAGATCACTATGGAGACAGACAAGCAAAGTCGCGTGGGACATCTTGCAAGAAGCTCTGCAGCATTGCTGAAGAGCCCAGGGAAACCCTCTTGTCTCTGAGTGTGATGTACTCTCTTGTGCCATTCTCTAGAAAGGTTTTTATTTGCTTTTCTGTGTTGTCCCTTGCTCTTTGCCACACACTCCCAACACACACATCCCTTTTCATATCCTGCCTTCGGGCAAACCCTTTTTTTTTCTCCCTGGCTGGAGGACTGGTGGGGAGGCAGCTGTCACCCTGCACGCTTCCTCCTGATCTTGTTCCATAAATCACGTCATTCGGATAATCCTTGGTCATGGCAACCATCAGCTCAGGAGCAGGGTGACTTTTTAATGCCAAGCTCAGGCTGCCCTGATCTTCTTCTGATTGGGCAAGGATCCAACCTCAGTCATAATTTCTTGAGACCCCAGGGAGCAACCAGGCCATTAGGATGCCCCTGGCTGAACACTGGTTCTGCTGAAGATACTGGAATGAATGGGCTGGGCAGGTCCACCTGGGCCACCAAGCCCAGCATGGCCACCAGCATTCATTTCGTTTCCCTTGCATTTCATTTAACCTCTTTGTTGCTTTATTCGATCTTGGTTGTGCATATGGCAAAGAGTCCCTGTGTCTGTTTGAGGGGGAGGGCAGGGCACGGGGGAAGCTGTGACAGTTATTGCAGGGGTTGGTGATATTTCTACCTGCTTTCTGGTGGCTTTGCTGTGTCGAAATTCCAGCCATTCCGCATATGTTGAGTAATCTCCCTGCTGTTACTAAAGAGTCAGTCTGTCTTCCTCCCCCACCCTGAGTTTCAATTTCCTCCTAATTCTCTCTTTAGACAGTCATTGCCTCTCCCATGGCGATGCGGTTTTGCTGATGCAGCCTGTTGTCTCTGTCCCTCTTGCAGAAGGATTTCACCATGAGGGAGGAGTTGCAGCAGCGGGACGTGGAGTGCTGGCTGGGGTTCATCACCTTTCTCTGTGAAGTCTTCGGCACCATGAGGAGCAGCACCGGAGAGCCCTTTCAAGTCCTTGTCTGCCCCATTTATACCTGCCTCAGGGAGGTAAATGCCTTCAGAGTTTGTCCTTCTCCATCTGTGGGCCAAGCCATTGCGTTGCAGTGCCGAGATGCCCATGATCTGTAGATGTTTGCTTTATGATTCCTACAGGTTTGCTTTGCCAGCATGAACACTTCTCACCCCAAAAGTACCTACATCTGCGGGGATGCTTGGCTTTTCCTACATATTGTGATTCTGCTAATTAAAAACACGTGCTCCAAGCAAGACCCCTTTGTCCAAGAGTTTGCAAAGCCAAACAGTTGGGACTGCAAACTCAATGTTTGGGTTTGCAAATCCCAACGTTGCAAAAATCCCCACCAAAGGGGCTTTAAAAGCTTCTTAACAGCAGGTGAAGCCACCTGAATAGATGAGACAGACTGAGGGGAGGAAAGAGGGAGAGACGTGAGGTCCCATATGTCCTTACTCCCCACCTAGTGCAGCAGAAATCCAGCCCTACCACCAGGGTTGGGGACATTTCAGAACCTGAGCTCCTGATGAGCCCATTTCAGAGCCTGAGCTCCCCATGGTTCTGAATGGTGGCAGAAACCTCGGTGAGGACAAACAGAAAAGGCAACTCAAGTGTTAATGTTCAATAAAGCAGGACAGGGTTTTCCCAAATCCTGTTTTAAAGATGGTTTTGTCTCCTGCTGCTGTCTGTAGAAGACTTTCTCAGAAAAACCTGCCTCGTTGCCCAGGATTGGAGCTGTGAATCTCAAATTGTCAGTAGCGCTTCTGTCAGGCCATAACTAAGTTACTGTTAAATAAGTTCTCCACTAGACCTTGGGCAAGGAAAGAATAAAGAAACTGCCGATGATGACTTTTTTACACGCATGAGAAGTTTTCTCTGAATGCAAACACATCATAAACATTTTGTCTTTGCAGTAATATTGTGGGTACGGTTCACAGATGCTGACTGTAGCAGTGAGAAAGAGCCTGGGCATTGTGATGAGGCACACATATCCAGAGGAGGAGGTGGGAGAGGGATGCTAAGAATAGCCTAACTTCCCCAAAATCTCTGCCCACAGCAGTATGTGTCACCTTATGGGGAAGATCTTGGCATCTAGCAAAGTTGCCGTTCCCCTCCACTTCCCATCACAGCTGTGACACAACCCAGCCCTGATTCTGCCAGGATTTTTCCCTGTCCACTCCTGTCTGCCCTCACCGTGCCGTCACAGTCCCTCTTGTCACCTTGCCGGTACGTGGGGACATGGTGGCAATCTAGAGGTGCACGGAAGGAGATTAATGTTGTGTATCAGTGTTCTGGTTTTGTTTAGTGAGGGGGGGGGCTAAGGTGGTAGCTTCTGTAGGAAACTGCTAGAAGTTGCTCCCCTTTGTTCAGTGGACTCGGATGGGCCTAGGGCCGAGCCAATTGGTAGCAGAATGTTCCCTGATAACACCTCTGTGATAACATATTTAAGAAGGGGAAACAGAAAAAAAAAAAAAGAAGAGAAGATGTGAAGCAGCTGAGCAGGGGCAGAGAGGGGGAGGTGTGAGCCTTGTGGGCCTTGCAGGCCTCACCCTCTGGCCTCCTGCCAGGCAGCCGACTGGGCCCAACTCGGCCCAGTCTGGCTGCAAGAAGTAGAGAGGAGATGAGAAGTGAGTAAGATGTAAAAAGATCCTGAGAGGTGTCTGCCAGCTTGTTGTGAAGAATTTTTCTTGTGAGAGGAATGGCTGCAGATGCCAAGGTCAGTGAAGAAGGAGGGGGAGGAGTAATGCTGCTCCTGGCCAAGATTCCCCTGCAGCCTGTGGTGATGACCATGGTGGAGCAGGTTGTCCCCCTGCAGCCCATGGAGGTCCATGGAGGAGCAGAGATCCACCTGCAGCCTGTGGAGGATGCTATGCTGGGGCAGGTGGAGGCCTGAAGGAGGCTGTGGCCTGTGGAGGGCCCTCTGCGTCAGCTGTTCTGGAGGGACTGCACCCCGTGGAAGAGATGACCCATGCCGGAGCAGTTTCACAAAGGACTGTGGCCCGTGGGAGGGACCCCACGATGGAGCAGGGGAGGAATGTGAGGAGTTCTTCCCCTGACAACAAAGCAGCGGCATGAAACAATGTGTGATGAACTGACCGGGACCCCCATTCCCTCTTCCCCCCTGTGCCGCTTGGGATAGGGGAAGGTAGTAGAGATAATGTTAAGCCTGGGAAGAGGGAGGGGTGGGGGAGGTTATCTTGTTCCTTGTCTCATTCTCCTGCTAGTTTTAGAAATAAATGAATAGTTTTCCCCAAGTCGAGTCTGTTTTGCCCATAACGGTAACTTTAAGGATTTCTCCCTGTCCTTATCTCAAACCTTGAGCTGTTTTTCCTTATATCATCTCCCCCTATTCTCTCGGAGGGTGGGGGGAGTGAGAGAGAGACTGCGTAGTCTGGTCCCGATTGGGGCTGAACTACGACAATCAGGAATATTTTTTGCTACAGGGCAGCTCCACAAAAAGCCTTTTACTAATTATATCAAGACGTCATGCATAAATTTGCTTCTTAAAAATGCATTTCTGTTCCTTAACAGAATAGCTCCATCCTCGTGGTGGTGTTTTGTCGGAGAAGACTCTTAGCTTAGCTGACATGAGTAAGCCTGAGTCTTCCAGCTCTCCTGCCCCAAAATGGTTGATCTGTGACTGGTTGCTCTGCGAGGTTTTTACCTTGACTCATGCTGTTCCTCTTTGATGACTCTGGGCTGGGATTTTGCCTTGCCACTGTTTTTTTGCCACCATCAGCTAATCCTGTCGCACAAGGTCAATCCAGGAGAATGGGACAACTTATTTATCAGCAGTGATAGGTGCCAGGCTCTGAGATGGTTGCCAGAACCAAAGCCAGCCTATAGACGCAGCTGAAGAGATGGTGGTGGTGAGCTCTTCCATCCACACCTAGGAGAGGACAGGGACATGTGTGCAGGTTGGCCCTTCCAGATGTTCCATGAGACGGTGGAAACTTCCTAGTAGTACAGGATGCTCACCCCTTGGTGAACTTCATGAAGCACATGGGCTGGTGTCCCAGGGCAGGAGAGGGCATCCTCATGGCCCAGATGGTTTAGGACTAGCCAGCAGCCATGGAAATTCTTCCACTTGCCTCAGGATGGGTTCACAAGGTGTAGTAGCACTCATCATGATTTTTCTCTCTTTCCTGCTAATCAGCATGTACATCCCCATGTACAATCTTAACCCCTCACTCCTCGCTCCTTCCTCCTTGAGCTTCCCCCAGAGAAGCCCCTCCACGCTGCCCACAATCATACTTAGCTCCCTCTGCCTCCATCCACCCATCCTTTCACGATAAAACATTACCAGAGGAGAGATAACATCTCTCCCTCTGCCTGTCCTTTCAGCTCCTCTTGCTTTTTAGTTTCTCTGTCTCTTTTTTTTTTTTTTTTCCTTTTTCCCTTTTCCTTTATAGCTTTGGCAGACTCAGCCAAAGGTCAGCAAGGGAGTGAGCAAGAGGAAGGGGAAAGTTGCCTGATGACTGAGGCAGGAACATCTCTTCCCTTCCCCCTGCAAAGCTTCCTCTCTCCAGTTCCTTTCCTTTCTCCTCCAGTAAAAGCTTATTAGCACCATCATTAATTTGTGGAGCTGGGCTGGGTGAGAGGAAGCAAGGATGACAGCGAGGACATCAGTGCTGGGTGGCCCAGGAGGAGCTGGGGATGTGGCTGGGGCATCGGGTGGCAATGCTGGTGTTATTTATTGAGCAGTGTGGATGGGTTGGCTTTGTGGGCTGGAAAAAAAAAAATCAAAGGAGAAGTTCATTTCAGCGAGACTGGAGTGATAAATTCTGAGGTTTGCTGGTTAATCGAACCAACTTCATCACCATCCTCAGGGAAACAGGCAGACCGCTGTGTTTTGATGTCAGCCACGGGAACAAGTGTTTAATCATGGCAAGGGAAATTTGGGTCAGAGCTGCCGCCTGGCCCAGGCAGTGTTTTGGGAGCCAAGGGAGTGGCTGTGCCCCCTGGCATGAACGTTGTCCACACCAATCCCCTGTTTGCATCCTCCTCTGCATTCATCGCCTGAGCTGCCTGCTGGAAAACAGGGTGGGGAGAGAAGGAAGGGTCTACCACCATGTCTGACATGGTGACTGCCTCTCCCAGGAGCTGAATCCCCAAAGAATCACAAAGTTTAATTCCCAGAACCATTCTGAGGGTTTGGGGTGAGGTTTGTGCAGACAGAGAGTGTCTTCACAACAAGATCTGGTGAGATCAATGTTGGGATTTAGGCAAAGGGATGGTTTGCCAAAAGAAGTATGAGTCCAACTCTCGTTAAAATGGTTTGATGGAACATGGTGAGTTTAGGTGATGCATTAGACTGAAACGGGTTTTTCTGCTTGGAATAGTGTATAATTTAAGTTGGAGAAGGGAAATGGGATGCCCAAGCCCAGCCCAAAGATCAACATTGAAGATGTTTGGGGGTAAGGAGGGATTTTTGCAGTGAGCAGAGGAGAGCCCCTTTGCAGATGAGAACCGAAGGACTATTGCAGCCATCAAATCTGAGGAGCTTGGGAAAAGAATAGCAAAGCAGAGAAGTTAAACAGAAATAAAAGAAAGAGCTTTCCTCCTATTCTTCTCTTGGAGCTTCAGGGAATCGAGGGCAAGCTGGATGAGGAGATTGTTCTCAGGAAAAGGCTTTCCCTGGGGATGGTTGTGGTGCAGCCAGGGCACCACGGGCTTGGCCCTTGCATGCTTCCAGCCCTGGCTGTCTTCACATGGGACCAGTGGTGGCATCTGCCAGGACCATGTTCCTCCACACATCTTTTATCTGACTCAATGAAAACACTTATAGCAGCTTTAAGAAGTTGTCCTGGCTCCTGTGCTTGATGGTCTAAGCAAGAGGGATGTCCCACTATCTTCTCCCAGCCCTACAGCCCATGTGCGCTCAACTCTGGCCTTACTTTATTTCACAAAACCACATCAAATTTGTCCCTGTACATATCCTTCTGCCCCTCCAAGATGGTAGAGAGTGAATGTGCTGACATCCTTGCTGCCCCAAAGCCTCTGCCCCATGCCCAAACATCGAGGACCTCATTCAGCCCCGCTCCAACAATACTTCAAGTTGCACATCCCCCAAAACCAACGAAAAACAGGAGAACAACCAAGGGACTTCAGTTCTTGCAGGCTGACCATATATCTTCTTTTCTGTGGCCTTCAGCGGAGTTAGCAAAATGTAGAAAATGGGTTAAGACCAAGGACCAGTAAACGTCAGTTGAGCCACCAGTGGAACAGGAGCACTCCAGAGCCCTGTGCCTGGTGCAAAAAGTGCCCCATGGCTACTGAAGACATCGAGATAATAAAAAATATTATTTACCATCTACTGTTCACTGATTATCACCATTTTTGCCTTCCCTAGCTCTTTCCTAAGCATGACTGGAGCTAACTGTTCTTCATCCAGCTCTGTGTTGCCCATGGCTGCATGTGTGTCAATGGGGTTGGCATGGGCCAGCCCAGCTCACTGCCCTTCCAGCTTCATCCCCCAGTGCTGCTGGGAAGGAGGAACATTAGGACTGGGTCCTCAGGGACCCAGCCCAGCTCTTCGTGATGACTGAGGTCTGCAGGAAAGGAAGGATCATAGCCAGCTTGGAGCCATGGTCGTGCTCTGCAGAAGCCGGGACAGATGAGTGGTGGCAGGAGGTTTGGCTCCTCTTATGTCTTGATCTCATCCTCAGCAGATGTTGGGACACCAACTCAGAAGGTGCCTCTGGGCCTGGGAGCTGCCACCTTCCTGCCAGCCCTCTGCCAGGAGGAGCCGTTTCCAGCCAAGGTGGTTGGTGTCGGGTGCTGCTTTGGATGTATTTGTTTATTTTTGTGATGCCATTCAACAGTCAGACTTGGCTTTACAGCCAGGTAACCTGAGCAGTTGCCTATGACAGCAGAGCGAGGAGGTGGAAAAACTGGCTTGCGGGACCTAAAGCTCGAGAAGATGCCAGGTGGCGATGTCACTGTGGTCCCCTCAAGGCACCTTGCCGATTGGGGTCCCACAAGAGCAAGCAACACAAGGTGGGCTCTGCCCCCTCTCACTCCCCGTAACCCCATCCCACTCCTTGCCTGTGCCCCTGTGCTCCTCTCTTGCACAGGACTTGGCATTGTTTGCTAACTCCTGAGGTCCCTCTGGAGGGCAGCTCCTTGAGCATATTGAGTGGTCCCACTTCACTCAGTTTCAATTACAAACTTCGCAAGAGCATGCTCCTCACCTCCTCCAGGTCGTGGATAAGGATGATAAACTGGACAAGTCTAGGATAAACACCTCCCTACTCCTCATCAGTGGCCTCCAGGTGGAGTCGAGTTGTAACCCAATAGCTACAGCCCTCTGAGCCCAACCATCCAACCATTTTTTTACCCATCTGATTGTTCACCCACGATGTCCTAGCTTGGATACAGGGGGATTGGATTCCAGAGGTGACAGGGAGCAGCTTTGCTGCAGCACCATCCCGCTCTCAGCACCCACGAGTACATCGGATGGGACTGTTGGGGCAGGTTTGGAGCAAAGCCCAGGAAGCAGCTCGTCACAGAGAGACTAATTAAACTGCAAAACTCCTTCACACAGGAGGCTGTGGCTGCAGGACCAATTCACAGAGATCTCTCCAGCTTGGAGGGTTTATTGCCCCTGGGGCTGGGCGGGTACCCTGGGGGTATCACCCTGAGCATCACCACCCATAAGGGATACGTGAGCATTGACCTGACCCAAGACAGATGCTTTTCTGGTCTTATTACCAACCCTGAGGATTGAGGGCAGCGCCCAGGAGCGGTGAATTAGCCCCACAGAGGCAGCGGGGAGCAGAACCTGGCAGGCTGGCAGCAGGCAGGACACTTGCTCCTCTGCAGGAGTCGTCTCCTACCTCCAGTCTGGTTGGCAGAGATGATCCCATTTCAGCATCATTTAACATCTTGGCATGCTCCCATCACTTCCCTGACTTGGTACACACTGCTAACTGAAAGCCTCGGAGTGATGGTGCAGGAAGGATAAATACTCCCCGTCTAATTGCCTTTCCCTCACATCTGAGTCTGTGGTGCAACATGTAGACAGGTATCCACTCCCCTCCCTTCTCTTAGTGCCTGTTATCTCCTGGGGCTATGCTGTGTAATTTAGCAAAATATTCTAACATGGTAATTAACGTCTGAACTTCAAGAGGGCACTGCCTTTTCACTATCTTCTTCAGAGGAAAAGAGAGGAAAACCTTCCTGTCTGCAGTCAGATGAGTAAGGAGGGTGGTGCTGTTTGGAAAAGAAAATTGTATCTTTTAACATTGGGTGTTTGTTTGTTTTTTTTTAATCACTCTCACTTTTTAAAAAGCATCATCCTTTTGAGTCAGAAAAAAAGAGTCTTTGACAGTATAATGAGCTGCTAGGATTTTTAAGATTATTCTCCTAGTCAGAGATTGAGACAGAGTTTTTCCTTTATCGAATGAGCAAAGGCACCAATGGGGACAGATCCTGACCCCGCACCACACTTTCATCCAGGTAGTTCCATGAGGCTGGATCTGACCAGAGAACATAAGTCCTCTATGAAGAACAAGACTTATTTCTTCATAAAAGTCCCCTTCTGGTCCTCCCATCTGGTTCTGCAAAAATCAGTGGTTTGGTGTCCAGTCCGGCGGGACTGGGACAAACTGGGAAGTGCTTTGTAGGGGGAAAGGATGGAGAAGGGATGAGGGGTTGTCGTAGTTTAGCCCTGATGAGGACCAGACTACACAGTCTCTCTCTCACTCCCCCCCACCCCCCAGTAGAACAAAAGGGAGAATTGGTAAACAAAAGGCAACAAAAAAACGTGGGTTGAGATGAAACAAAAAAAAAAAAGTTTAAGAGAAATAAGAAAAAAAACAAAACAGTGATGGAAAACAAATATAGTACAATGGCTTACAACAGAGAAAAGTCTGGGATTTGGAGCAAGCAGAGTACACCAACGCGTGGGGTGATGTGGACCTTCAGAGCCATGGCAGAAGGTAGCATGTGGGAGCAGGGGCCTGCAAAGAGGAGGGACGGGTGCGTGTCTGTCGGTAGGATCACGCTCCCGACACAAACAGATGTCCCCATGGCTCCGCACCTGCTGTGCAATAAAAAAATAAATAGCTGTGCAAAAAGCTCCCACGCACACAGACTCCCCCATAGCTGCACTGGCAAAAACCCTCCAGTGAATGCAGCTTGTGTGGGGAAAAAAAAAAATCATTTTAATCATCATTGTTTCAGTCAAGGGACAGAGTTAAGGTGAAGGAGATCGGATGTTCTTTGAGAGCAGATGAGGACAGACCAAAACGAGGTGGGCAGTGTGATGTCTTTGGGCCCAGCTCCTCTTCTGAGTATTTTATATGCAGGAACATATATTCTTGGAAAGCTAGGGGATTTGTTGAGTCCCAGCATTAAAATCGTAATGGCATATTTTAAATAGGGGAGGGGAAATGCTACCCTTGTTTCTCTGGAACCCATGGAGAAGGCAGAGGAAGCAATTAGGGCAGATAAAGAAATGAAGCTAGATACCATCTCACAGGATGGTCCCTCCACACGTGGCTTTGTTTTTGTCCTTTGCCCTCTGTACCAGGCATTGTTAGTTCCCAAAAATCCTTTCAATGGGATGTAAAAACAACTATTTGTGTCTGCCGCCATGCACTCTCTCCCTCTGCAGAGCCAGGAAAGCAGAGAACGTCTAGCGAGCCAGGGTGGAGCCTGTCGCAATCAAGCACGATGGTCTTGCCACTGTTTCTTTCCATGCTTTGCATTTCCCTGGGACCCTTGGGATGAGATCACATCCTCCTCTCCCAGGGTCATTATGTCTTGGGCTGGGCAGGATGAAGCTGACCATCTGGATGGCTCGGTCTCCCTGTGTGCACAGACTGGGTGGCTCTGTCCGTCTGTCTCACCTACCTTTAGGTCCTGAAGGTCCACCTCCAGCCAGGGGATGTGTAATCGTGAGGCTACTGTTGAATTGCAGTGTCTGGGTTGATGAGTGACCAGATTTTCTTTATCATTGTCTCCAGTAATTACCTCTTAACGGTGTCCATCTTTGCAGGAATCTTTTCTGCTGTTCCAGATCCAGGGAGAGAGAGTCATGTTTCATGGTTTCCCTTATCTACAGTGGAGAGGAGTAGGAGGAGTTTCCTATGACTGGGTAGAGGGTTTTATTCCTCTGGCCTTAATTCAATTTGCTGTTAAGTGTCTCCGAGTTCCTCAGGAGTCTGACAAGGCGGATAACCAACATTTTGGTTTACTCAGTGCAATAAACAAACTAATGTCTTCTTACCATCCTCCCAGGGAGTCTTGATTGGGTAATAGAAGTCTCGTCCTCAGCTGAGAGCAACACATCACTGTAAAAAGAGTAGGTGCCACCAAACAAGCTCCTTCGAGTTGTCCAAAATACGTTAGGGAAAGTGCCTCCTGTGGACACAGCTCTCAACGCAGCCATGCCAGCATGAGCAGCTCCAGCCCAGAGCTCCTTCCCCCCTGTGCCGCCTCCTCCGAGCAGCTGCTTGTGTGACCAGCAGTGATGCATACTGGTCACCTCTTCCTAATGGAGTAGCGGAGCTACTGTCAGCAGGTTCTCACCCAGGCTGAGACCAGGCCACCTCAGTCAGGGAACTGGGAAGAGGGACCCCTCTGTGAGACGCATGGGCTGGTGGCACCTTGTGCATCTTCAGTGGACTTTAAGACTTCACCAGATCTCCAGAGAGGCGTGAGCAGAAGGCCATGCGGAGAGAGGCACCATTGCTAGTGGATGCAGCCGACACAGCCTCCCTCTCCCAGCTCAGCTGGGTTTTTGGGGCGTAACAAATAATGTTTTGGAGCACAGCAGAGCCTATGCCTCGTGCGGAGATCAGCACAGGCAGCTCCATAAGGGAAAGCTTTTCCCCAAAACTGTGTTTGGGCAACCTCTGCATGAAGTGGATTAACAGAGAAGATACTACTGATGCCTGTGGACTTTGAAAGGGCTTCTGTTTACAAGTGCTCACTTGTTTCTTCTCTAGGGAGAGATCTCACCTGACTTCCCTAGCTCACAGGGTACGTCCAGAGAGGGACTCAATACTGCTTTAGAGAGGGTGGCACTGGCACAGCTTATTAGTGGGGGCAGGATCAGCCTAGCTGACCTTCTGATGTCCTGGGTTGAGGAGCTGATATTTCTAATGGGAGCAGATTGTAGAAATCCTGAAACTGGCCTTACTGGTGGAGTGTTTTGTAATTACTTATCCCCCACACCCTCATTTGTACTTTGGGTCTTGGCTGTTTTCACCACCCTGTGCCTTGTGACAATAAGAAAAGTGGAGTTGTAGAAATTGCATAGCTCAGAGAAGTGTGTGACTCTCCCCATGCAGAGCAGCTGGGCAGTCCCATGGATCTTATCTCAGGCATCTTCCTTAAAGACTTGTGACAGCAGGTCAATAAGGGGCTGCTGGAAAAGAAGAAAATTGCTATTGATGTCTTTCTGTGGAGAGCCTGTAAAGTGCAGCAGAACTGGCTTGTGCTCCCAGGAGGATCCATCTAGCAGACTGTGGGGCTTCCAGGAGGTTTCTGGAGCAGGAGTTCCCCAACTGTGGTCCATTAGACCACCAAGAATGCCTTCAGAGCCGTGTCAGCGGAACAGTGCCTTAATAGCGCTTCTGGTTGTAGGGAATGATCATAGAACCATAGAATCACGGAATGGTTTGGATGTGAAGAGATATTTAAAGGCCATCTGGTCCAACCCCCCTGCAAGGAGCAGGGACATCCCCAACCAGATCAGGTTGCTCAGAGCCCCATCCAACCTGGCCTTGAACATTTCCAGGGATGGGGCATCCACCACCTCTCTGGGCAACCTGTTCCAGTGTTCTACAACCCTCAGTGTAAAAAATTTTTTCCTAATATCTAATCTAAATCTGCCTCCCACTATTTTGAAACCATTACCCCTTGTCCTGTCACAACAGGCCCTACTGAACAGTCTCTCTCCATCTTTCCTGTAGGCCCTCTTGAGGTACTGGAAGACCGCTATAAGGTCTCCCCGGAGCCTCCTCTTCCCCAGGCTGAACAGCCCCAACTCTCTCAGCCTGTCCTCATAGGAGAGGTGCTCCAGCCCTTTTATCATCTTTGTGGCCCTCCTCTGGACCTTCTCCAACTGGTCCATGTCCTTCTGATGTTGGGGGCTCCAGAAATGGACACAGTACTCCAGGTGGGGTCTCACCAGGGCAGAGCAGAGGGACAGAATCACCTCCCTCGACCTGCTGGCCACGCTCCTCTTGATGCAGCCCAGGATGTGGTTGGCCTTCTGGGCTGCAAGGGCACATTGCCGGCTCATGTTAAACTTCTCGTCCACCATTTCCTTCTTCCTAATCGAAATGTGTCTCTATTTTCATCCGTTGCCTTGTTTTATACCAGTGAGTTGGTTGCTACACCTGGATGATGCATTTGCAACCTGTTGGTTCCTCTGCGGTCGTGGTCCACGCTCCCCAAGGGCAATACCTTCATGACCTACGTGTTAGATGAAAAGCATATCTGTGGGCAGGGACCGCAGAGCGGTTGTGAGGCTGTCTGGATGTCCATGCGTGTTGCCACCTGGATGGATGAACTTGAGATGCCCGTCGGGGAGCTGGGGCAAGCGGCATGTTGGCTGCAGTTGGTCCAGCTTTCTCTGGGTCTCAAAGACATCCCGACCTCTCCATGGCTCTGGGTGGATATTTTCAAGCTTTCTGTGCTTTCACACTAGAGTCATCACGAAAGCATCAGAAAACACTGCATGCTAAGAGGTAGTTTGTGGCAAGTGTTGCTTATATGTCACTTTGCAAATGATATAATGCACAATAATTAGTACTGTGCCTTGCAGGAGAAATATCATTGCATCTGGAAAGGGTAATGTATGCATTGGGCTGCTCCCACTCCATCTCCTGGGGAGAACTGATGAAGAATGCAATTAAATGTGTGTGGTTTGGTGATAAGGGATGGTGGGGCAGGTTCTCCGGTCCTGCTCGTGGTGTGGGCACCCCTGAGAATACCAAGTAAGCACTTTTAGCTTCTCAGCAGCCCAGATGATCTCAGAAAGCAGATAATAAACCCAAATATTTGTAGGTATGTGAATCCCATCAGCTTAGCTCTCTGGTTTGCTCCTGGTGGTCTGCACCACATGCATGTGCATCCATTGGTGTTCAGGAGCTGGTTCTCTCTGTGATGAAGCACAGCCACAGTTTTGGGGCTTCTTTGCTCCCTCAACGGCCGTTGCATGCCCACCCCCTGGGGCTTATGATGCTTACTTCTGCAAAGATGTAAAAAGCAGGTTTTGGGGCCACAGAGGCCAGGGGAGACTGGTCCCAGTAGCACACCATGGAAACCAGTTGCACTCTAGAACCACTTCAGCTCCCCCACCAAACACAGCACTTCCAGGAGCGAACCATACAATTTATTTTGCATTGCTTATGAAAATATTTAGCAACTGGAGCCTGCCCAGGCACGCTGACCTTGCAGAGGACCTTGCCCAGTGCTCCATCTCTCACCAAGACACAGAAATTTGAAAGAGGAGGAGCCTGATATCTTCTACCACTCTGCAAAGCTGCTAGTCCAGCACCAGAAACAAAAGTTAGAAGCCTTTCACAACTGAGATTGAGTATTATATGACTGACTGGGCAGATTCTGGCATGCAGCCTCTTCTCTTAGGAAATCAAGCAGACTCTTTGTCTTCTTTCCAGCAGGAACAGCTGCTTTCATTGCCCAGCTTCGCCCGATATGAGGGAAACTGGCTGGAGAGCAAAGGGAAGTTTTTCTTGCAGACAGCCCCAGCCTCCAGGGGATGATTACAGGTTAAACCGAGAAGTGTGTGAGTCTCAGCTCACCTGCCCTGCCATCTGCCTTGTGCTTCTTTTTCATCTCCCTTGTCCATGTTCATCAGCCAGTTTGAGCTGTGTGGGAACCTGGTGGAGAGGGATGGGATGGTGCCCGTGGTGGGATTCGGGCAGATGCACACAGCAGGGAGGAGCAGTTATAAATTAAATACATAATAATTCCAATGTGGGAGTGCTAATTTAATGGGTATAGCATGTTTACATTAAAATATTTTAAGTAAATGTGAAATAGATTGCAAACAATGAATGCAACTAGTTGGGTTTTAGGTTTATGGTCACACAAGCGCCAGTACTTCAGGGTTGTGATTTCCCTGGAGGTCTTGAAGTGTTTGCACTATTTTTTTTCTTGCAGAGCTGTCAGGGCTGACACAGGGATCTGACAGCTTTGGGAAACACTGTGCTCTTGCTGAAGCAACCACCCCACTGCTTTGGAGTGCCTGGTGCTCGCATGGGGGGAGCAGCCATAGGTGAGTGGGGGGCAGGGATGAAGCACCCTTTGAGAAATGCATGCAGGATGAGTCAGCAGTGTGGCCAAGACCACCAACAGCATTCTGGCTTGCATCAGAAACAGTGTGGCCAGCAGGAGTAGGGAAGTGATTGTGCCCCTGTACTCGGCACTGGTGAGGCCGCACCTCAAATACTGTGTGCAGTTTTGGGCCCCTCAGTACCAGAAGGACGTTGAGTTGCTGGAGTGTGTCCAGAGAAGGGCAACGAAGCTGCTGAAGGGTCTGGAGCACAAGTCTTATGAGGAGCAGCTGAGGGAACTGGGATTGTTTAGTCTGGAGAAGAGGAGGCTGAGGGGAGACCTCATTGCTCTCTACAGCTACCTGAAAGGAGGTTGTAGGGAGGCAAGTGTTGGTCTCTTCTCCCAAATAACTTGTGATAGGACAAGAGGTAATGGCCTCAAGTTGTGACAAGGGAGGTTTAGGTTGGATATTAGGAAACACTTCTTTACTGAAAGAGTGGTCAGGCACTGGAACAGACTGCCCAGGGAAGTGGTGGAGTCACCATCCCTGGAGGTGTTCAAAGAATGTGTAGATGTGGCACTTTGGGACATGGTTTAGTAGGCATGGTGGTGTTAGGTTGATGGTTGGACTTGATGATCTTGGAGGTCTTTTCCAACCTTAAAGATTCTGTGCAGGTGGATGACAACCATCTGTGGGCATGGACTTGGACTCTGGCTCCCAGAGCACCAGCAGATCTGCCTACTGGGCCCTGCTCTGCTGTGCAGGGCCATGCCTGGGTTTGGTGGGCAGGTTGTGGGCCTCTCCAACCCACATATCACAGGCAGAGGTTGAACTGTGGCCCTTGGGACTAGTATCTCTTTCTGTCTTGATGGAGCAGTGGAGCACGTGGTGCCTGGGTGGATGAGGGGGAGCACATGGTGCCCTCATGGACAAGATGGAGCACATGCATTCTCCTTGTTCAACCAAGTCACATCAGATGAGCTCCAGGAGAACAACATGAAGGTAGATGGCACCTGCCCAAGTCTGGGGTTAGGATGTAGTCTCTGTTTCATCGTAGGTACATAAGACTATTCTTCATTAGCCAAATATCCGAGCACTGGACAGTGACATTCATCCTCAAAAATACCTTTTGAGGTAGGGAAATGTGTCCCAACTCTGCATAGGACTCTGGGTGGGAAGCTGGGACAAGGAAAGCCCAAGTGATGTTGCAGCCTTTCCCTGACCACGTTTTCCTGGCAGAGAGCAGGATCATGGCAGAGGAAGGGCCACCATAGGTCCTTCCTAATCAATCCTAACTCCACTTTTCTTGCTTTATTTTTTGCATTATGTTCTTTACTAAAGAATAGCAAAAATAGGAAAGGTGAATATATATTTAATTTGCAGCCCTGTTTCATGCCCTTCATATCAGCTCAATACCCCAGGAGTGAATTTCTGGACTACTGCCTGTTTATATTTGTCCCTAATTGATTTTCTTTTTTCCTTGTTGTTGTTGGATTTAAAATAAGCTCATGGGGTTTTTTTTTTGCGAAGAATCTGTGAATTGTTTGTGAGAACTTATCTCAGAGCATGCAGCTTGGGCTTAACTAACATTTTCCAAACAACTCAGCAGAAAGATAAACTGGGAGGGGGAAGCTGTTGCATGTCTTCAAAACCCTGGCTGAACCTTTGGCTGGACCTCCAAATGCAAGGTCCTGCACCTGGGTCATGGCAATCCCAGGCACAAATACAGGCTGGGTGGAGAATGGATTGAGAGCAGCCCTGAGGAGAAGGACTTGGGAGTGCTGGTGGATGAGAAGCTTAACATGAGCAGGCAAAGTGCCCTTGCGGCCCAGAAGGCCAACTGCATCCTGGGCTGCATCAAGAGAAGCGTGGCCAGCAGGTCGAGGGAGGTGATTCTCCCCCTCTACTCTGCCCTGGTGAGACCCCACCTGGAGTACTGTGTCCATTTCTGGAGCCCCCAACATCAGAAGGACATGGACCAGTTGGAGAAGGTCCAGAGGAGGGCCACAAAGATGATAAAAGGGCTGGAGCACCTCTCCTGTGAGGACAGGCTGAGAGAGTTGGGGCTGTTCAGCCTGGAGAAGAGGAGGCTCCGGGGAGACCTGATAGCGGTCTTCCAGTACCTCAAGGGGGCCTACAAGAAAGATGGGGAGAGACTGTTCAGTAGGGCCTGTTGCAATAAGACAAGGAGTAATGGTTTTAAAATAGAGGGGGGTAGATTTAGATTGGAAATTAGGAAAAAATTTTTTACGATGCGAGTTATAGAACACTGGAACAGGTTGCCCAGAAAGGTGGTGGAAGCCCCATCCCTGGAAACATTCAAGGCCAGGCTGGATGAGGCTCTGAGCAACCTGATCTAGTTGGGGATGTCCCTGCTCCTTGCAGGGGGGTTGGACTAGATGACCTTTGAAGGTCCCTTCCAAGCCTAACCATTCTATGATTCTATGATTCTATGATAAAAACCGATGGACCGTATGCTCATCGAGATGCTGTAAACATTGTCTTCAAAGCAAACAAACTGCTGTCTGCTGAAAACAGAAGAGGATGAAGACAAAACTTTGAGAGCAATGATAATTCCTTGAATTACCTCTTTTTTTTCCTAGATATTTTTCAGCAGTTGTGGAGCTGGTAAACAAATAGGCATTTATTGGTAAAGCAAAGGAAACTTGAAAAAAATGAGAGTGGGAAGGAGAGATGATAAGGCTGAGAATCAGAATTGAGATTTTAACTAAAGGATGTGATTTTGGAGCACATTTAGTTACACTGAGCAATTTTTATGTGGGCAGTTTTAATTAGTCCAACCACTTTTCAGAAGTTTTCCTATCCCTGATAAATTTCAGATACTCATTCAGCCAGTTTTCCCAATTTTTCTCCTTTTTCTCAGTGTTTCGTGCATGCCATCAGCTCTATGCTGCATGCAGGAATTAGCTCAGGGCCGGCAGGGCTTATTCAGCCCAAGGCAATGGAGTAGAAGTGGCCGTAGCTTCGAGTGTTGCCAGCACTGGTGATTTTATCAACTGCCTCATGGTACAGTGTTTTTCATAACACTCCAGCTCACTTTGTTGGCTGATTGAGAATCGCAGTATTTTATCTACTTTTGAAAAACAACTAGAATGACTCTGCTTTCTCCTGTGGTTTTAGCAAAATACCTGAAACAGCATCTTTGTGCATGTGACAAAGTCATAAAGATGGTGTCGTAGTTCAGCCCCGATCGGGACCAGACTACGCAGTCTCTCTCTCACTCCCCCCACCCTCCGAGAGAATAGGAGGAGATGATATAAGGAAAACGGCTCGAGGTTTGAGATAAGGACAGGGAGAAATCCTTAAAGTTACCGTCACGGGCAAAACAGACTCGACTTGGGGAAAAACTATTCATTTATTACTACAAACAGCAGGATAATGAGACAGGGAACAAGATAACCTCCCTCCACCCCTCCCTCTTCCCGGGCTTAACATTATCTATACTACCTCCCCTCCCAAGCGGCACGGGGGGGGAAAAGGGAATGGGTGTCGCGGTCAGTTCATCACACGTTGTTTTACGCCGCTGTGTCATCGTCAGGGGAGAACTCCTCACATTCCTCCCCTGCTCCATCGTGGGGTCCCTCCCACGGGCCACAGTCCTTCGTGAAACTGCTCCGGCGTGGGTCATCTCTTCCACGGGGTGCAGTCCCTCTAGAACAGCTGACCCAGCGGGCCCTCCACGGGCCACAGCCTCCTTCAGGCATCCACCTGCTCTGGCATGGGGTCCTCCACGGGCTGCAGGTGGATCTCTGCCCCTCCGTGAACCTCCATGGGCTGCATGGAGACAACCCGCTCCACCATGGTCTTCACCACAAGCTGCAGGGGAATCTTGGCCAGGAGCCGCGTTACTCCTCCCCCTCCTTCTGAACTGACCTTGGTGTCTGCAGCCGTTCCTCACAACAGGCTGGCAGACGCCTCTCAGGATCCTTTTTACATCTTATTCACTTCTCATCTCCTCTCCACTTCTTGCAGCCCGGCCGGGCCGAGTTGGGCCCATTCTGCTGCCCGGCGGGAGGCCAGAGGGTGAGGCCTGCAAGGCCCACAAGGCTTGCGCCTCCCCCTCTCTGCCCCCTGCTCAGCTGCTTCACATCTTCTCTCTTTTTTTTTCTGTTTTCCCCTTCTTAAATACGTTATCGCAGAGGCGTTATCACGGAACATTCTGCTACCAATTGGCTTGGCCTTGGCCAGCAGCAGGTCTGCCCTAGGCCCAGCCGAGTCCACTGAACAAAGGGGAGCGACTTCTAGCAGTTTCCTACAGAAGCTACCACCTTAGGCCCCCCCTCACTAACAAAACCAGAACAGATGGAAACAAAGAAAAATGTGTAATTTTTATCCAGTTTTGAGGGTTTGTGGGGTGAGACATGCTGAGCTTCTATGCTTTGCCATTACCAGGTAGAGCCATTGACCCTTACTGCACACTCTGAGACTGAACCAAGAGGGGCAAGTATCTTCCTTCACCATCCCGTGCCATACACAGCAACATTTTGGGTCTCTCTTGGAAGCTGCTCATGCTTACAAGCTCATGTTTGTAATGCAAAGTTCATGGAGAGCAGAGCAAGGTTGGAGTTGGTGCACCTAAGACACCATAGTTTTGCTGCAACCCATTGCACTTGCACCGCTATATAATCAGTCTAGGAGGAGCCATATTAGTTACAGTGTATTGGATGTAACGCTTTCCCATGAGGTAATTTTGTGGCTGTTATAAGTGTCCCCATGGGGACAGAGAGGTTCAGCGGTGGGTGGCTGACTCTTGAGCAGAGCTCTTCCCTTCCAAATAGCCACTCCCAGGGCTGTGGTGCTCAAATGTTGTCATCTGATGGCTGTACTGAGCTGCTGTCTATGTGAAAGGAGTGCATTTCATCATTGCCTACCATGGGATAAAAAAAGCAGTGTAAATAAAATTTATTCTGAAAGCTGTTAATCTAAATTATCTATATTCTACCTTGCTTGCTGGCTCTCAGCAGCAGATACGCTGGTTATAGCCTTTACCACGTGTTCTGTCATGGTTTATATTAATTTTTTGTTTTAATAATCTCTTTCCTCCCCTCTTTCTGATTTTCTGTCCTTTCCTCCTCGAAGTGGCAAAAGCCAAGTTGGATGAAGAGATAGAAGAAAGGTCACAAGGGAGGAGGTCACACATTTCTCACCGCCTCTGTCTTCTCTCTTTTGCAGTTGTTGCAATCTCAGGATGTGAAGGAAGACGCTGTGCTTTGCTGCTCCATGGAGGTAGGGAAGCACCTGCACCACCCACCCTGGTCCTCATTGCTTTGCCCCTTGTGTCCTTGGCTGTGCCCATGCCAAGCAATTATTAGATATTTCCAAACCCAAACAGCCATGTTGCCTCTTTGCATTACAGAATCATGGAATGGTTTGGGTCAGAAGGGACCTTTAAAGGTGTCGTGGTTTTGTTTAGTGAGAGGGGGCCTAAGGTGGTAGCTTCTGTAGGAAACTGCTAGAAGTCGCTCCCCTTTGTTCAGTGGACTCGGCTGGGCCTACGGCGGACCTGCTGCTGGCCAAGGCTGAGCCAATTGGTAGCAGAATGTCCCGTGATAACGCCTCTGCGATAACGTATTTAAGAAGGGGAAAACAGAAAAAAAAAGAGAGAAGAGAAGATGTGAAGAAGCTGAGCGGGGGCAGAGGTGCAGAGGGGGAGGCGCAGGCCTCATGGGCCTTGCAGGCCTCACCCTCTGGCCTCTCGCCAGGCGGCCGACTGGGCCTGACTCGGTCCGGCCTGGCTGCAAGAAGTGGAGAGGAGATGAGAAGTGAATAAGATGTAAAAAGATCGTGAGAGGCATCTACCAGCCTGTTGTGAGGAACGGCTGCAGACACCAAGGTCAGTGAAGAAGGAGGGGGAGGAGTAATGCAACTCCTGGCCAAGATTCCCCGGCAGCCTGTGTTGACGACCATGGTGGAGCAGGTTGTCCCCCTGCAGCCCATGGAGGTCCACGGAGGGGCAGAGATCCACTTGGAGCCCGTGAAGGACCCCACATCGGGGAAGGTGGATGCCTGAAGGAGGCTGTGGCCCGTGGAGGGCCCGCTGGGGCAGCCGTTCTGGAGAGACTGCACTCCGTGGAAGAGATGACCCACGCCGGAGCAGTTCCACGAAGGACTGTGGCCCGTGGGAGGGACCCCACGATGGAGCAGGGGAGGAATGTGAGGAGTTCTTCCCCCGACCATGAAGCAGCAGCATGAAACAATGCGTGATGAACTGACCATAACCCCCATTCCCTCTTCCCCCCTGTGCCACTCGGGAGGGGAAGGTAGTAGAGATAATGTTAAGCCTGGGAAGAGGGAGGGGTGGGGGGAGGTTATCTTGTTCTCTGTCTCATTATCCTGCTGTTTGTAGTAATAAATGAATAGTTTTCCCCAAGCCGAGTCTGTTTTACCCGTGACGGTAACTTTAAGGATTTCTCCCTGTCCTTATCTCAAACCTCGAGCCGTTTTTCCTTATATTTTCTCTCCCTATTCTCTCAGAGGGTGGGGGGAGTGAGAGAGAGACTGCATAGTCTGGTCCTGATCGGGGCTGAACTACGACAAAAGGTCATCTAGTCCAACCTCCCTGCAAGAAGCAGGGACATCTCCAACCAGATCAGGTTGCTCAGAGCTCTGTCCAACCTGGCCTTGAACGTTTCCAGGGATGGGGCATCTACCACCTATCTGGGCAACCTGTTCCAGTGTTCCACCACCCTCAGCGTAAAAAATTTCTTCCTTGTATCTAGTCTGAATCTACCCTCTTTTAGTTCAAAACTATTACCCCTTGTCCTATCACAACAGGCCCTGCTAAAAACTTTCCCCATCTTTCTTAGAAGCCCCTTTGAAGTATTGAAAGGTCGCAACAAGGTCTCCCCGGAGCCTTCTCTTCTCCAGGCTGAACAGCTCCAACTCTCTCAGCCTGTCCTCATAGGAGGGGTGCTCCAGCCCTCTGACCATTTTTGCAGCCTCCTCCGGACCCTCTCCAACTGGTCCATGTCCTTCTGATGTTGGGGGCTCCAGAACTGGACACAGTACTCCAGGTGGGGTCTCACAAGAGTGGAGTAGAGGGGCAGGATCACCTCCCTCGACCTGCTGGCCACACTCCTCTTGATGCAGCCCAGGATGCGGTTGGCCTTCTGGGCCACAAGAGCACATTGCTGCCTCATGTTGAGCTTCTCGTCCACCAGCACTCCCAAGTCCCTCTCCTCAGGGCTGGTCTCAATCCATTCTCCACCCAGCCTGTATTTGTGCCTGGGATTGCCATGACCCAGGTGCAGGACCTTGCACTTGGCCTGGTTGAACTTCATGAGGTTGGCACGGGCCCACCTCTCCAGCCTGTCAAGGTCCCTCTGGATGGCATCCCTCCCCTCCAACGTGTCGATGGCACCACACAACTTGGTGTCATCGGCGAACTTGCTGAGGGTGCACTCTATCCCACTGTCCATGTTGCTGACAAAGATGTTGAACAGGGCCGGGCCCAACATGGACCCCTGAGGGACACCACTCGTGACCGGTCTCCACATGGACATTGAGCCGTTGACCATCACTCTCTGAGTGTGGCCATCCAGCCAACTCCTTATCCACCGAGTGGTCCATCCATCAAAAACCATGTCTCTCCAGTTTAGAGAGAAGGATGTCATGTGGGACAGTGTCAAATGCTTTGCACAAGTCCAGGTAGATGATGTCCATTGCTCATCCCTTGTCCACTGATGCTGTCACCCTGTCATAGAAGGTCACCAAATTGGTCAGGCACGATCTGCCCTTGGTGAAGCCCTGTTGGCTGTCACCAACCACCTCCTTGCTCTCCATGTGCCTTAGCATGGCTTCCAGGAGAATCTGCTCCATGACCTTGCCAGGCAGAGGTGAGGCTGACCGGCCTGTAGTTGCCCGGGTCTTCCGTGTTCCCCTTTTTAGAAATGGGGGTTATGTTCCCCCTCTTCCAGTCATCAGGGACCTCACCAGACCACCATGACTTCTCAAATACGATGGCCAGCGGTTTGGCAACTTCCTCCACCTGTTCTCTCAGGATCCGCGGATGGATCTCATCAGGTCCCATGGACTTATGCACCTTCAGGTTCCTTAGATGATCCCGAACCTGCTCTTCCAGTACAGTGGGCGGTTCTTCATTCTCCCAGTCCCTGCTTGTGCCTTCCACAGCTTGGGTGATGAGACAAGAGACCTTATCGTTGAAGACTGAGGCAAAAAAGTCATTGAGCACCTCAGCCTTCTCTGTGTCCCGGGTAACCAGGACACTGGTTTCCTTCCGGAGGGGGCCTACATTCTCCTTGGACCTCCTTTTGTCCCCTACATACCTATAGAAGCCTTTCTTGTTGCTTTTGATGTCCCTGGCCAGATTCAGTTCTGCCAGGGCATTAGCCTGCCTCACCTGATCCCTGGCCACTCGCACAGCCTCTCTGTAGTCCTCCCAGGTTACATGTCCTCGCTTCCACCCTCTACAGGCTTCCTTCTTTATTTTCAGTTGTTCCAGGAGCTCCTTGCTCATCCACGCCGGCCTCCTGGCCTTTTTGCCCGACTTGTTTTTCATCGGGATGCACTTCTGCTGAGCTTGGAGGAGGTGCTCCTTGAATATGGACCAGCTTTCCTGGGCCCCTCTTCCCTCCAGGGCCGCCTCCCATGGCACTTTGCCCATCAGGTCCCTGAAGAGGCCGAAGTCTGCCCTCCTGAAGTCCAGGGCAGAGAGCTTGCTGTGTAGCTTCCTTACTGCCCCGTGGATCTTGAACTCCACCATCTCATGGTCACTGCAGCCAAGGCTGTCCTTTAGTTTCACATCCCCCACCAGTCCCTCCCTGTTGGTGAGATATATGCTCTGCTTATTCCGATTAATGACTAGGAGTCACTGACAGCTGTGAATCAGCGAGTAAATGAAGGGCCAGGTAGAAGGCAGGAGTATGACATCACAGCCTGCACTTTGTTTTGACAATAGCATGATTTTTAGGTGGGATTTTTTTTTTCAAAAGCAATCCAGCCTTGCTGCCTTTGAAGTCAGTGGGAGCTGAACCAGTTGCTCCTCCAGCAGCCCAGTGTAGATGCTTTTGAAAACCTCGCCCTTCATGTTTGGCTCTTGGAGCCTACTGTCAAGTGGTTTTGATTTTCAAAAGCCGCCATGCCTTTAACTTTGCCTGCTCGCTCCACCGCATCGAGCAGGGGAGAACTGGAGGGGTGGAGGATGTCTACAAAAGCCAGCACAGTATTTTAATATCATAGAATCATAGAGAAACTCAAGTTGGAAGGGACTCATAGGGACCAATATGCTATGGTTGACCCCTTCTTCTCTTGACAGCTGCAGAGCACCGGCCGGCTGCTGGAGGAGCAGCTGCCTGAGATGATGACGGAGCTGTTGGCAATAGCACGCGACAAGATGCTGTGTCCTTCCGAGTCCATGCTGACGCGATCCCTGCTGCTGGAGGTCATCGAGCTGCACGCCAACAACTGGAATCCCCTGACAGCCACCATCACACAGTACTACAACAAGACCATCCAAAAACTGACAGCTTGAGGGGCAGAGCAAGGTGGGGTGGGAAGGGATGAGAAAAAGACATGCACCTTCGTGGGATCCAGCAAGAGATTTTCTGATTTAAATCTCCCAGCAGACCAAACCCCAGCATGCTCGAAAATACATTCGTGGGGTGGGGAGGGAGAAGCATGTTTCTTTTTCAGCCACGTTGCCAAATGCCACCCCTCTTCCCCGCCATGGTTTTGTTTTAGGGGTTTCTTTTTCTGAACTCATTGCTCAAGCAGCAGTAACACATCCCGCTGAGTTATTATAAACTAATTCAAGATGGGGCTAGTATTGTTTTCATGTCATCCTCCTGCCTTGCCCCGGTCAACTGGCAGGAGACAGCAGGCAGCAGATGTCTCGGGAGGACAAAGCCAGACACACACTACACCAGACGCTCATAATTGATGGCTTTTGTCAAGCGGGGCTTGCGTTAGGCTTCTCTCCCCCTCCTCTTGTCTTTGACTTTCTGTGTGTCCCTCCCTACTCGCCACCCCTTCGAAAGCAGATCGGAGAGCAGGACGATTTTCTTATTTGCACTGGGTTTTCTTTTTCTCGAGCGTTTGGATTTCCTTCTTATTCTATTGTATCATCAAACAGACAATTGCAAGCAGCTCGGAGACGGGGAAAGCAATGCCTTCCTGCGAGCTGACTAATGGTTTATGTGAAGATGCTGAAGCAGAAGGAGTATTTTAAAGGAGGTCAAAAGCCACTGCAGAAGTAACGTAGCCACCGTTGTCTTGCCAGTAACCTCCTCGATGGATTGAGAAACATGTCCTCTGAGCTGGGAGCTCTAAGAAACAGGGGATTCTGCAGCTCTTGCTGTTTAAGTCGCCGATATTCCTCAGCCAGTAAACTATGACCCATATTTTTTTTTTAATGTTATTTTTTTTTGTTTCCATTGAAGGAGTGCTTTATTGTAATTACTGTCATGTTTGTAATTATGCATTTAAATCCAGGCCTGTTATAGTCGGGCCTAATAATGTACAGGGCAAGGGAGAAATGAAGGTTTGATGTTCTTCTTTGGAGACTGGTAAGGAGAAGACAAGATGTGTATAGCAAAAAGGAGGAAAAAGGAAGAGGAAAATATAGGAAAAGCCAAAAATAGAGGTTTTGAGCCTGGCTTCTAACTAGCTGAATTTGCTAGCCAGTGTTTCTAGGTGTGCGGTATACAGGAGCGGCTCTGTCCCACGGTCAGTTTAAGTGGCACCGTGTCCTCGAGGGATGGATGATGTGTTTGGAGGGGAAGAGCTTGCTCCCAGGTCCCTGGGTTGCTCTAGGATCCTCAGGTTGCTCTGTGCTGGAGCATCCCTAGGGAGAGGGCATCTGCAGGGAGGTGATGGTTGAGATGCCCCCAGGTGAGGAAATGCCCAGAGGGTACGGAGGGATACACCACGCCATTGCATCACTCCCTGAATTGTGAACATCAAGACTTAATGGTCTCATTATTTGCTTGTCTAGTGATACTTTGACTTACTAAATCACATCTGGTGCTTATTTTGGTGAAGCCTAATGGGGATGCAAGCTGCCCCATCCCGTCTGCGCAGTGGAAGAAGAGCCAAGGAAGGCACGATGCCAGTAGCCCATCCTGTTTTCTTCTCATTATTCAATTTATTTTCCTTTCCCGGTGATAAGAAGATAATTTATGCTATGGCACCAGCACACATGGACCCTGGACCAGGCAGGCTGAGTCTGAACTCATCAACTCAAATCCATTTTTCCAAGCGAGATGTTGAATTTCTGGTGGCTTGCAGAGAAGAGAGATTTCACCTCGACTTCTTTGGATGTGCAGGATGTTCTCGGCTGCCTTATGAATGTGTTAGTCTGTCCACGATGGGGAGGAAGCTTTCACTGCAAAATTTAAAGGGCAGAAATTGTCATCAGAAAATGCATTGCAGATGGCGACAGTCCTGATGTTGCGGTTCAATATTATTTGAATTTTCATTTGGTTTCTAATCCACACATGGAGCAAGAAAAGAGAGTTGGAGACAGGAGCTTTAATTTTCCTATCTACTCAGAAAATGGAAAAAATATTGCTGGATGCAGTGAACTTGTCCAGAAAAACTAATTTCTGCTTTGTGGATTCAAGCCCAGGAGCTTCAAGTGGTGACGGTGCCTTGCATTGGGTCAGCTTTGTTAGTACCAATGGGGTTTGACAGTATTAATGAGCAGCTGAACTTGATTAAGGCAACAAAGCCCATCAGTATTATAAGGCTCAGGGTTGTGCCTGTTGCTCTTGGCTTTGCCTGCTCCCTAATTTCTCAGGGAGCAGAGGAGAAGGGGATTTAATACCCATCACAGCACACCCAGGCACAGCATCAGTTTTATGGGAGAAGACCTGAAAACCAGTTATGTCTTGATTTTTTTTTTTTTAAAGAACAGAAAAATCCTATAATGGGGGCACAGCTTGCTGGGATGGGGTACCAAGTATTCTGCCAACAGCGATCCAGACCACCACTCTGGTCCCTGCAGCTTCTCCCTTCCCCTTCCCTCAGAATTTACTCTTGGAATGTAATGAAAGAAGAAAAAAAAAAAAAAGGAAAACACAGAGAATTGGAGATTTTGCTTCTAAAAACCTGAATATTCACCCATCAGTGCATCAGGAGGTGTTCAGAGGCAAAGTGTAAGCCACATGGCACTATTTCTGCTTAAGCATTTCCCTAACCTTACCAGCCATGAGGATTTTTAAAATTTTCCTGTTGGGGTGCAATCCTGCAACTCCACTAACCAGGCTTGGCCCATGACTTTCCCCTCCAACACCAGGATTTCTCCCACCAAATAAATTTTATGTGAAATTCGTTGGGTTTTTATGTCTTGTAATTTATCTCCACAATCAACGTACGTTCATCCAGCCATTAACTGCTTTGGTACATCAGTCACTCTGTTGATACGTAAAAATCAAAATATTGACCAGAAATGGGATTTTCTGTCCGAAATTGCATGTTGCAAATGGTATCTTTCTGAAATCCATCAGTAGGAAGCTGGTGGACATGTGGCATCATTAACCATAGTACCATGTTGGGAAAAGAGGTACCACGAGGTCATTTGATGGGACAGGATGGGGAGCAGTGCTGGGAAGTTTTTGGGATTCTTGCTGAGAGCACCTAGGGATGTCATCAAGTATTTTCTTCTCTTTTTTTCTGCCTTTCTTTAGAAACAGTTGCCAAAGAGTGTAATTTTACACTGCGCATTTTTGAAGGTGGAAAGCCACTGGCTGCATCTCCCTGAATTAGCCAGATTCGATCTTCACTGCTCAATAAAAGTATCTGTGTGGAGTTTTAATATGTTTTCCCCATACAGCTACATCAGCAAAGGGGAAAATAACCTCCTTGGGCCAAATATGTGTGGGGCCAAACCTCAGGCTGGTGTAAAGGCTGAAGCATCTGCAGAGAAGCAATGCTCTGCACCACCGCTGTGCCAGTGCCCCTCAGATGCAGAGCAGATTTGCTAGCTCCCTGCCAGACTCCCCAGCACAAAACTTGCCTCGTTTCCAGTGAAATTATTTCCAAACTGAAGATTTTTGCTACCCATCAAGTGATTTGCTCAGTTTCCCCATGAGGGATTTCACTCCTGTTTGGAGAAGTCTCATGTATATGGAGGCGAAACAAAAATGGGAAAAGTGATTTGCTTAGTTCCTCTCTTCCTCTGAAGGAGACTAATTAGTATCTGTTCTTGGCATGATTGATGGCTTTGAAGGAAAACTTGTCAGAATAAGTTATGATTTATTTTCATGCTTATTTTTATAACATCCCTCACTTGGAAGTCTCTCAAAATCTTAAATATTTTTTTTTTTTTACCCACTGGGTATTTTATAGCATTACACTAATTTTACTCTTCTTGGTGTTAGCTATTAGGCAGTCTCAGTGATACTTAGTATTTTTTCAGGAGAAACGACACTAAGGGTTGCAAAGTCCACTGTTAGCCAAGAGAGCTGCAGTGTCCTGCAAAACACACAGCAATTCTTTTTTTTTTTTTAATATATTTATTTGCATTTGAAAAAGCAACATTTTTAATTTAATCATATTTGTTAAAATAAGTGGTTTAAAAAAATTTTTAAAAAGGAAAAGGTTTTGGGGAGAATAAAAAATAGATATTCATGCTAGACAAAACACAAACTCATCGTTTTCAGCATTTCAGAGACTGTAAAAACAAGGGAGCTAATAACTCTTTGTGGCAATTCAGTCTTTGTTTATAGAATATCCAGACCCACTGTATTCTATAAAATGCATCATCTGAGTAATAAATGTTTAAAGCTTGACATTTCCCCATCTCTTTGTGGGTACACACTATCACTTGTGCTTGTCTGGGAGAGACTTTCCTTTTGTTTAGGATGGAAGAAAAGGAAGATACGGGGGTGGGGGGGGAATATATCCCTAACAGTGTCTGCTTGGAAATGTAGCAGAGGGACTGATCCTTCCCTCTGTGGAGATGGCTCAGCCCACACTCCTGGTGCCAAGTCAGATCCTGCATGATGCTGCAGCTCTGATTGAGGTTGGTCCCTCTCTCCATCACTTCTCACGGAGGTGAAGATGAAGCCAATGGGAGCAGTGCAAAGGGCTCAGAGGTCCATGGATGATGGATTGAGCCTCTTTCCCAGCTCAGCCACCATGGCCACCCGCTCCCTGACCTCTGTCCCAAGGGAATTTCCCATCTATTTGTGTCATACCTCAGCTGGACCTGGGTGTCTGTTGGAGGACCCCTCCATTTATCACATCCATTTCACCCAACGCTACAGTATGCAGCAGTGCCGAAGGCTTGCAAACCACTTCTGCCTTTTACTCTATTCAACCTGCTAAAAAAAAAAAAAAAATTAAAAATCAAGTTTTCTAAGAAGTCTTCTCTGGAAAACCCTTCTCTAGCCCAAACCAATTGATTTTTGGGTAATCGAAATGCGTGCGTTGGCCCAGGAATCCGCGCAGGTCACTGGAGGTGAGTGGTTTGTGCCCATGTGTCATCAAGCTCTGACCTGAAAATTGGAGGTGAAATGGTTCCTGCTTTTGACAAAGTATTCTTGCAAAATGCTGTACGTGACTGTGTGCATGTGCTTGGAGCTCACTGCAATGCAGCCAAGCTGCAAAATAAATATAAAAAGGAGGCAGAAGAAGGTGGAGCAGAGAGATCCCCACTGCTGGCTGGGGGCTCAGCTTATTGCTATATGGCCATGAATAAATAGATGAGATGTTAAAATGAGGTGCAAGCCACTTGCAACTGGTGCAAGTCATCCAGTGTTCCATGCAAGCCCATATCTGCTTAGGGAAAGAGCCTTGGGTTCATTAAATGCTTCCTGATGAGCTGCTGGCTTTCAGGATCATGTAAATCTACAGAAGGTAGATGACATGACCTACCGGGCAATGTTACGCGTCATGTGGGGCATCACCTGATCCATCCTTCTGCCCCAAAGCAGGACCAACCGCACCAGCAGCCTTCCTGGAGGAGTTGCTCCAACCTGCTCATAAAACCTCTGTTGATGGAGAGCAGAGTGCCTATTGCCTCCCCAAAATGTCTTGTGATGGACAATGGGATCATTCCTGGATGTTTGCATAGAGCTATAAATTAGAAATGTATAAACCCTCTCTTTAGTCTGGATAATCACCAGACATTGCTTTGAGTTATTTTGATGATAGGAAAGGGAAAAACAATGAACTGGTTCATGCCATCTGCTGCTGAAAAGCTGACCCAGTAGGAGCTGGTTTTGTCATGTTACTTCTACTTACTCCTGGGTCCTTCCTGTAATTTCTATTGCTGCGTCAACTGGGTGGGAGAAAGTTTTGCAGCAAGTGAGAGCTCCTGGAGTTTGGCTTGTTCCACAAAATGATGGTTCTGAGCATCTGAACCAGCTTTGGAAAGAGCTTACCAACACCAGAGTTGGGCTGGGAACAGCCAAGTCAAGAGTGAGTATGGTCCCTGAGTCTCTGGGACCACCAAGATGTATTACATGAGAAAACAACCTGCAGTAAACACAAGATTTTGGAGCAGATAGATGGGCATTGCTGCAGATTTGAAGCTTTCAAGATGCAGGAATATTCCTGTGAATTCCTCGTGCCTGCCAAAAACCCAGACAGCAGCAAATAAAGAAACCTCATGAATCAGAGTAAATTTGCTTGGCTTTCCTAAAACATGGCAAACCTGCAAATAGCCAAGATGTTCTCCTCTTCCAGCAGCTCCGCTTCTAATATTGAATAATAAGTGGAGTTTTTAAATACTCATGCTGGTGGCAAAATGGATAACAAAGATAACTACTAAGTGACAAAGCACGTTCACACCTAATGCAAAAGCATTGCTGCTGTGTTTACAAGCTGAACTGTAGCTTAAATGATTAATGCTTGGGGTGCAATAAGGACAACAATATTAAAACAATAATGCACCTTACAGGACTCTATGGCCTCTTCCTTTTAGACCCTATGTTGTGATCATTAATTATAAAGCTGGAGACTTGTGTAGCTACATAAATGTGACCACTGAGCCTAGCTTTATGTCTGTATCACTCCTCAGGACTTTCTGAATTAATTCCTAGGGCTGGATTTCTGCAAAATATATCCCATCCTTGGGCTAGAATTTAATGATTTAAACATTTCCAGGGATTCAGATACTGCTTGTAATTCTTGGAGAGTTGCTGTGGTTACCCTTGCTGTTAAAGATGAGCAGAAGGTCTCAAGGATGGATGGTCCCAGGGCAGTCCACCGAAACAGACCGTTCTTAGGGAGGTTTGGCTTCCTCCACCCTGTGCAAAGGTATTGCTCCTCTCGGAGCTGCAGCCTTCAAGGGGAGTTAGCGGCACTGCAAAGGGCAAAGCCTTGGTAGATCGGATGCTAAGCCAATGGTTCATTCCATGTTGGATCAAAGCCAGCTAACCATTTCCCACCAGTAGTAGCCATGGCACAGAGTTAATGGGGAAAAAATGCAAAAATTTCTCTCAAGAGAAATGCTGAGATTTCAAAATTCTATTCTGTCCTAAATTGTCTGAGTTTTCCACCAAATAAAGCATTTTGTTTCAATGGCCCTGTTCAACATCTTTGTCAGCAACATGGACAGTGGGATAGAGTGCACCCTCAGCAAGTTCACCAATGACACCAAGCTGTGTAGTGCCATCGACACACTGGAGGGGAGGGATGCCATCCAGAGGGACCTTGACAGGCTGGAGAGGTGGGCCTGTGCCAACCTCATGAAGTTCAACCAGGCCAAGTGCAAGGTCCTGCACCTGGGTCATGGCAATCCCAGGCACAAATACAGGCTGGGCGGGGAATGGATTGAGACCAGCCCTGAGGAGAGGGACTTGGGAGTGATGGTAGATGAGAAGCTCAACATGAGCAGGCAATGTGCCCTTGCAGCTCAGAAGGCCAACCACATCCTGGGCTGTATCAAGAGGAGTGTGGCCAGCAGATCGAGGGAGGTGATTCTGTCCCTCTACTCCACTCTTGTGAGACCCCACCTGGAGTACTGTGTCCAACTCTGGAGCCCCCAACATCAGAAGGACATGGACCAGTTGGAGAGGGTCCAGAGGAGGGCCACGAAGATGATCAGAGGGCTGGAGCACCTCTCCTATGAGGACAGGCTGAGAGAGTTGGGGCTGTTCAGCCTGGAGAAGAGGAGGCTCCGGGGAGAGCTGATAGCGGTCTTCCAGTACCTCAAGGGGGCCTACAGGAAAGATGGAGAGAAACTGTTCAGTAGGGCCTGTTGTGACAGGACAAGGGGTAATGGTTTCAAAATAGAGGGAGGTAGATTTAGAGTAGATATTAGGAAGAAATTTTTTACACTGAGGGTTGTCGAACACTGGCACAGGTTGCCCAGAGAGGTGGTGGAAGCCCCATCCCTGGAAACGTTCAAGGCCAGGCTGGATGAGGCTCTGAGCAACCTGATCTAGTTGGGGATGTCCCTGTTCCTTGCAGGGGGTTGGACTAGATGACCTTTGAAGGTCCCTTCCAACCCAAACCATTCTATGATTCTATGAATGTGTGTTATGTTGCTATAGCAACACTTAAAATGTTTGGACTTTATCAGCTCAGACACTTTCAATAACTTCACATAGAGCTTTCCCATCCAAAATTTCCACTTCAGGAAAGTGATTCCAGGAGGTGGCAAAGGTCTGATGGGAGCAATCATCTCCACCATGCGTTGCGTGGTCCTGGGCTTGCTTCAGCCTCTGCGCCTCTTCTCCCAGTCCTGCCGGAGGAAAATGCATCAGCGTCTAACGTCTGTCCCCGCATGTGTCATTCTTAGACGTCCAAATACATGACATGAACATGTGGCCTCACAGCCAAGATGGAGAGGGAGCTGCACAGACCCCGCTGGTGCTGCTGGTGACCCTGCGTCGGTCATTGATGATGGAGCTGTGAGAAGAAACCAGGTCCTGGAGCAACTGGTAGAGATGTGGTGAATATAGCCAACTGAGGAACTGGACTGCAATGATTGTCTGCCTGTGCGTGAGAGGTGGAGAAATTGGTCCATGAGATTCCCCGGCATCTAGGACCAAAATCCAAATGGGTGCTTATGGAGACCATTTTCACACTTCTGCAAACAGCACCAAGCCTATGTTTTACTTGGGGGATGCTCAGAGGTGCCAGTGGGGTCCCCAGGCTTCTTGGTCCGAGAGACAAATCCCATCAGCTTTTGCTTCATGCATGCACCATGGTGGGAAGAAATCCTCCTGTGTGCTGGCCAGCCGTGCCCCAGAGCTGCCGATCTCCCTTAGTGCAGGTGAGCGTGTCCCAAACAGGTCCCAGCACTGGTGCCAAAGGGAAATTTGTGGTTCCCATAGCAATGGGATGGATCCAGCCTCCTCTGAGATTCATCCCCTCCAGCAGCCTTGCAGGACCGTCCTCTTCACCTACAATCTCCTCTCCAAACCATCAGGGACCATAGTTGGGGTTCGGCCCTCCCAAAAACTCCCAACCCAACCCTTGATCCTACAGAAACCTCCAGGCATTGCTCCTCATCCATCACCCCCATTAACAGAGAAGCAATGCCTCATCTCCCAGTAGTTAATGCCACCAGCACGCTGGAGCGAGAAGAGCACCCTTCAAGCTCAGAGATCAATTTTGAAATTACATTTTTGGATATTTTTGAATGTTGAGCTCCAAAAGAACTCAGATTCACCTTTCAAAGCAAGTCTGGAAGAGGCCAGATTCAGTAAATCAGCGGCTCTGCAGCGTGAGGGTGGGAAGAAAACCTGCATCAGGAGATGGGTTACCAAAAATCTGTCTGGTGGTAATTACACGTGGCATCTGATGAAAAACTAGTTTGAGGGCAAATGCTGTAAAATACTGCTCTGGAGAGAGAAAGACGACAAAGATTGTGAAATCCAGTTCATGGATTGTTTTACAGCTAAGGTAACTTCTATCCCTAGGGCAGTATTTTACAACTCGTGCGCGAAATCAAACTCCAGTTTGTAGGGCTGCTCCGTTCTTCCTTTAAAGCACAAAAATGCGACATATTTGTTAGAAAACAAGGTTTTGTGCTGATTACCTAAAGATAAATGTAGTCTTATTTTTTCAGGGCCATGAAGCATTTGGGAGAGGGATTGTGTTGCATGTGAAGACTGCAAATGGTTTTCACAATCATTGCATGGACACATCCTCCTGTACATATTTTTTATATAAAATTGTATTTCTGTTGGTTTTGTGAGCACTTAAAAGCAGTGCTGCGGGGGCTCACCGCTCTCCCAGGGAGTGCTAAGCCCAAATAACTCTGCTTTGCTTCTTGGGTTCTGTTTTTTCAGCCCAATTTACCTAATTTTGTCCCCATTTGCTCTCTGCCCTTTAACTTAAATTTCCCTTTGCTCCCTCTGTGTTTGCAAACAGGGTTCCTTCCCCTCTCCAGCTCCGTGCTGTCACATTTGGACACCTTTGGCTCCCTTTCCACAGTCAAGGATGTCTCCTCCTCAGAAACGATGGGTTGTCCTTGTGCCAGTCCCCAATCTGCACTCACCTTTTTGGGGACAGGTGTCCACCCCTCGTCCCTGCAGTTCCCATTTAGATCCCCAGCACCTTGCACAAGGTTTTTCTCCCTTTTTAACACTTTCTGTTCTGCAGACACCTTGCCTGGGGTGTGCTGGGTTTGCATTCCAAAATTCAACCAGCAATCACCACCACCTGACCCTCTATGCACAACCCATTGCCTCCCAATTCCTCCCTTAATTACCCTCTCTCCTCCACTAATTGCCCCCATGGCACTGGATCAAAAGCACAGCTCCTAAGGGAAGCATTAAAAAAAAAAACAAACCAACCCAGAGGAGCCCTGAGAAAAGGCAATTCCAACAGCAGTTGTCACGTGGAGATCTAGCCCAGCCCAGGGTGACCCTGGCTGGGCAACCAGCCCCATGGGATGGTGATGCACCATGGTCACCTCCAAGAGATGCTCCCATGGGATGCCTGGGGCAGGTGGCCTTCTGCTCGCTGTCCCATCTGGACATGGGGACACCCATGGGGGGCTGGTGGAGGGGGTGAGGGTCAGGGCTGGCTTACCCCTATGGCGGAGCCTATTTTCTGGTGGGAACCATCCGGATAAAATTAGAAGTAGGTTGACCTTTATCTATGACTTGAACTGAGGCTGAACTCAGCCATGTTTTGTTTTGGTTTTTCCAAGTTCAAAACAGTTCATGGTGAGGGAGGCAAGGAGGGGGCACTGTTTTGGGTTTTTTTAACTTGTTCTTTCTGTGATTTTACTGGAGTTTGACTGCCTCATCTGCTTGGAAAGGTTCTTCTTGCACTATTTCCAGTTTGCGATGGGCATGTGGAGGCTCAAATACTGCCACAGTCATTTATTTCATGTCAGATATTTGGGGTTGGGGTAGAGCAGGACTGACCAAGCTCAGCCCTTTGACTGACCCAGCCCAGCCCAGGATGGGAAGGTGTCGTAGTTCAGCCCCAATCGGGACCAGACTATGGAATCTCTCTCTCACTCCCCACACCCTCAGAGAGAATAGGGAGAGATAATATAAGAAAAACGGCTCAAGGTTTGGAGATAAGGACAGGGAGAAAATCCCTAACGTTACCGTTACGAGCAAAAGAGACTCGACTTGGGGAAAACTGTTCATTTATTACTACAAACAGCAGGATAATGAGACAGGGAACAAGATAACCTCCCCCCACCCCTCCCTCTTCCCAAGCGGCACAGGAGGGAAGAGGGAATGGGGGTTGCAGTCAGTTCATCACACATTGTTTTATGCCACTGCTTCATGGTCGGGGGAAGAACTCCTCACATTCTTCCCCTGCTCCATCATGGGGTCCCACCCATGGGCCACAGTCCTTCGTGAAACTGCTCCGGCATGGGTCATCTCTTCCATGGGGTGCAGTCCCTCCAGAACAGCTGACCCAGTGGGCCCTCCACAGGCCACAGCCTCCTTCAGGCATCCGCCTGCCCTGGTGTGGGGTCCTCCACGGGCTCCAAGTGGATCTCTGCTCCTCCGTGGACCTCCATGGGCTGCAGGGGGACAACCTGCTCCACCATGGTCATCACCACAGGCTGCAGGGGAATCTTGGCCAGGAGCAGCATTACTCCTCCCCCTCCTTCTTCACTGACCTTGGCGTCTGCAGCCGTTCCTCTCACAAGAAAAATTCTTCACAACAGGAAGGCAGACTCCTCTCAGGTTCTCTTCACATCATCCAGCTCATCGCCTCTCTACTTCTTGCAGCCGGGCTAGGCTGAGTCGGGCCCAGTCGGCCACCCGGTGAGAGGCCAGAGGGTGAGGCCTGCAAGGCCCACAAGGCCCGCGCCTCCCCCTCTCTGCCCCCTGCTCAGCTTCTTCACATCATCTCTTCTCTTTTTTTTTTTTTTTTTTTTTTTTCTGTTTTCCCCTTCTTAAATACATTATTGCAGAGGTGTTATCATGGAACATTCTGCTACCAATTGGCTCGACCTTGGCCAGCAGTGGGTCCGCCCTAGGCCCGGCCGAGTCCACTGAACTTCTAGCAGTTTCCTACAGAAGCTACCACCTTAGCCCCCCCTCACTAAACAAAACCACAACAGAAGGCAAAGGGGAAAACTGGAGTGGTTTTGGTGGGTACCACACTGTGCAAAAGGACCACAGTACTCCACACTGGGAATGCTTCGATGCAAACTTTTTGGCACAGTTTTGTCCCGTGCCAATTAGTGGGCCTCCAGGCAACCTTCCAGCGTGGCCGAAGGACTCGTATAGACCTGACACTGCTCCTAATCCTCAGTTTTCATGTGGCCACCCCATAATGGAGATGAATTTGCTTGCCTGGATACATCCCTGACCCTGTCCCCGTGGGTTGTGCAAACTGCTGGCATCCACGTTGAAGGTGTGTGGGTGGTGCAGAGAGCATGTACAGGGCTGAGCACCTCACTCAGGGGTTGATGATCGCCTCTGGGCCATGGGAACTGGTGCAAGAAGCAGCACAAGGACATAGAATCATAGAATCATAGAATCACATGGTTGGATGGGACCTATAAGATCATCTAGTCCAACCGTCTTCCCACTACCATTGCTGCCACAGCTACTAAACCATATCCTGTAGCTTCTCATCAAGCCGCCTCTTGAACACTGCCAGGGACGGAGACTCCACCACCTCCCTGGGCAGGCCGTTCCAGTGCCTTACCACTCTTTGAGAGAAAAAGTTTTTCCTCAAGTCCAATCTAAACCTCCTCTGGTACAACTTGTGGCCATTTCCTCGGGTCCTGCTTGTTGCCTGGGAGAAGAGGCCAAACCCCTGTTCATCACAACCTGCCTTCAGGAAGCTATAGAGTGCAATGAGATCTCCCCTGAGCCTCCTCTTCTTCAGACTAAACAATCCCAACTCTCTCAGCCACTCCTCATAAGACTTGTGCTCCAGACCCCTCACCAGCTTTATTGCCCTTCTCTGGACACGTTCCAGGGCTTCAATGTCTTTCTTGTAGTGAGGGGCCCAAAACTGAACACAGTACTCGAGGTGCAGCCTCACCAGCGCCGAATACAGGGGGATGATTACCTCCCTGCTCCTGCTGGCCACACTATTTCTAATGCAGGCCAGGATGCCGTTGGCCCTCTTGGCCACCTGGGCACACTGTCGGCTCATGTTCAGCTGAGCATCAACCAACACCCCCAGGTCCCTTTCCTCTTCACAGTCCTCCAGCCACTCAGCTCCGAGCCTATAGCGCTGCATGGGGTTATTGTGGCCAAAGTGCAGGACCCGACACTTGGCCTTGTTGAACCTCATGCCGTTCAGCTCAGCCCAGTGATCCAGCCTATCCAGATCCCTCTGAAGGGCCTCCCTACCCTCAGGCAGATCAACACCGCTACCCAACTTGGTGTCATCTGCAAACTTACTGAGGGTACACTCAATCCCCTCATCTAGGTCATCAATAAAGATATTGAACAAGATGGGCCCAAGTACCGACCCCTGGGGGACACCACTTGTAACAGGCTGCCAGCTGGACTTGACTCCATTAACCACCACCCGCTGGGCACGGCTCCCTAGCCAATTCTTTATCCAAAGAAGGGTATACCTACCCAGTCCACAGGCAGCCAGTTTCCCTAGGAGAATACTGTGAGAGACCGTGTCAAAGGCCTTGCTGAAGTCCAGGTAGACCACATCAACAGCCTTTCCTTCATCCACCAGTCTGGTCACCCAGTCGTAAAAGGAAATGAGGTTGGTCAAGCACGACCTGCCTTTCGTGAACCCGTGCTGGCTGGGCCTGATCCCCTGGATGCCACTCATATGCCGAGTGATCTCACCCAAGATGATTTGCTCCATAACTTTCCCAGGTACTGAGGTCAGGCTGACAGGCCTGTAGTTCCCCGGATCCTCCTTACGGCCCTTCTTGTAGATGGGAGTCACATCGGCAAGCCTCCAGTCCTCCGGGACCTCCCCAGATAACCAGGACCGCTGGTAGATGGCCGAGAGCGGCTCGGCAATCACCCCCACCAACTCCCTTAGCACCCTAGGATGGAGCCCGTCCGGTCCCATGGACTTGTGGCAGTCCAGATGGAGGAGGAGCTCTCTGACTGTCTCCACCTGTACCACAGGGGGTGTACTCGGCCTGGCATCCCAGACTTCCAGATTAGGGCATAAAGTGCCCTGAGGATAACTGATCTGCCTATTAAAGGCAGAAGTAAAGAAGGCGTTGAGGACCTCAGCCTTCTCCTTATCCTCAGTGATCACATTCCCCGCTGCATCAAGTAAAGGGTGTAAATGCTCCTTATTTCTTCTCTTACCACTGATATATTTGTAAAAGGATTTCTTGTTCTCTTTTACTGCAGTGGCCAATCTGAGTTCATGCTGAGCTTTTGCCTTCCTAACTTCCTCCCTGCATACCTTAGAAACTTCTTTGTAATCTCCCCAAGTAGCCTGTCCCTTCTTCCAGAGGACATAGACTCTCTTTTTCTTCCGGAGCCTCAACAATAGTTCCCGGTTCATCCACACCGGTCTTCTTCCCCTACGGCTCGCCTTACAGCATTCAGGAACAGCCTGTTCTTGTGCCTTTAAGATCTCCATCTTGAGGAGCGTCCAGGCTTCCTGGACCCCTTTACCCTTAAGGAGCGACTCCCAAGGGACCCTTGCAACAAGCGTCCTGAACAAGTCAAAGTCCGCCCTCTTGAAGTTCAGGATAGCCGTTCTGCTAGTCATCCTTCTGACATCTCCAAGAATAGAGAATTCTACAATTTCATGGTCGCTCTGCCCAAGACAGTTCCCCACCTTCACGTCTCCCACCAGACCTTCTCTGTTAGTAAAGAGCAGGTCAATCAGGGCACCACCCCTGGTAGGCTCTTGTACCAGCTGCATAAGGAAACTATCTTCCACACTCTCTAGGAACCTTTTGGACTGTTTCCTCTGCGCTGTATGATATTCCCAGCATATATCAGGGAAGTTGAAGTCTCCCACAAGAACGAGTGCTGGCGATTGCGCGACTCGCTCAAGCTGCCCATAGAACGCCTCGTCCTTCTCTTCATCCTGATTAGGCGGTCTATAACAGACCCCCACCACGATGTCACTCCTACAGGCCTTTCCTCTTATCCTTATCCATAGACACATGGTCATGAAGGTTGCACATCGAACCCCTAGCAGAGCCGTAAAGGGACAGTGGCAACGTATCACGCTCTGTGTTTCATCTCTTCCTGGAACAGATGGGAGACTTTTACCACGTGGTTATTTCACCTCCTAAGTTAATCAAGAGTTAGTAGAAACTTTACCAAAGCAAACCTTCTAAATTTAACAAAGATGCCTCCTATATCGCTGACAAATTTAGGGAATGCACAGGGCAGACTCATTTCCTGGAACAGGAGCTACTGGAGAAAACGTCCCTCCAGGCTAGTTCCTAACTATGACACATTTGATAGCCATTCAAGGACTACTGGGAAATGTGTCATTTTTCTCCGTGAAGCTTCAGATAGTTTCATCATCAAGTCTGACTGCTCCATGAAATAAAACCAGCTAACATCTACCAGTGGAGATATAACCTCTGGTGTTTATGTAGGATGTGTCACGAGGATGATATTTTTATTTTTTTATTTCCCAAGGTTTTATATACAGGTGTAAAGTGGCTTTATCCCTATTGCACCTTATCATAGAATCATAGAATCTTAAGGTTGGAAGTGATCTCCAAGATCAAGTCCAACCGTCAACCTAACACCACCATGCCTACTAAACCATGTCCCAAAGTGCCACATCTACACATTCTTTGAACACCTCCAGGGATGGTGACTCCACCACTTCCCTGGGCAGTCTGTTCCAGTGCTTGACCACTCTTTCAGTAAAGAAGTGTTTCCTAATATCCAATCTAAACCTCCCCTGCCGCAACTTGAGGCCATTTCCTCTCGTCCTATCACAAGTTATTTGGGAGAAGAGACCAACACTTGCCTCCCTACAACCTCCTTTCAGGTAGTTGTAGAGACCAATGAGGTCTCCCCTTTGTGAGGGACAGGAGAGGTCGGAAGTCACCTTCCTGGGATCCAGGTGCTTTGGCAAGGAGGGAGCTCACAAGCCCATCTGGACCTTGCACCTCTCCAAATCCCTCTGTCTCCAGAAGTCTGGTGGTGTCCACTCAAGGTCCCTCCACCACAAAAGGCAGGAACCTTCTCCCCAGGAGAGGACATATGCAAGCAGGATGTGACACAGCGGAGCAGTGAACATCTGAAGACAGGGTGAGTGGGGCAAAAGGAAAAATAACCCTTATTTCCAGAAGCATGGAAGATAAAGGAGAAAGGACAGGAAAAAGTCTGGCTACTCATGCAAGAGCGGTCCCACACATCAACCTCATGCTGCTTAGAGCAGCATCTCTCCTACCTGCCTCATCCCCACCACTAAAAAAGCCACTCGGCACAGGCTGGGATCAAGTGTACGTTTTTATTTTTTAATGGAACATAAACTCCTTTAGAAAAAACATTCATTTGGATGATAACACCCATAGAAAAAAACACCAATCTTGTGTTCTTTTTTTTATAATTTGGCATTTATTTGCATTTATATTAAAGCAAAGTGCATCTTTCTTATTTTTTTCTCATTTATACACATTGCACAATACATAAATAATGATGCTTATAAAACGTCTTTATATTTACACGTAATAATATATTTATATATAACATAAAATACATTTTTTTCTTTAATAAATCCCAAGAGTTTTTTTAAGGAGTCCTTTTTGTGTGTGTGTTTTATTTCCAAAGCACTACAATGCTAAAGTTCCAATGAGAATGCTCTCTTGTTCATTTAAACCTTTATATTTAGAAAAATAGCTTATGTTAAGGTCTAAACACGCTCATTGAGCTAAGAACAGTGTAAAAGTATCATACTTGTGTATGAATTCAAGAAGAAATGAAAGCACAACTGCATTTCCAGATAGGATGGTACTGGGATAACCTGATCTACGCAGGTTACAACAGACCAACTATCATGAACACTTTTTCTTTTGTTTTCCCATTTGTTTTTCATTTGTTTTGTTGGTTTTGCTTTGTTTTTAGGCTTAGGCTTCTATCGCTTTACATCTCAGCTTAAATTATAAAGCATGGGCCATGCACGACGTTTCTCTGCTGTTGTTGTTTTCTCCCCTTGTATCAATCCATGACCATAAAAAAAAAAAAAAAAAAAGCAGTGGAAGGATGAACACAGTGACAAGACGTGAACCCAGCAAGAAGAAAAATAAAGTAAAAATTACAAGGGTGGGTAAAGACCTGATTGGGAAGGTTTTGCACCATCCTTCGGCAGCAATGCGGAGTTAGCACCGCTGGGGAAGGGGTCTCGGTGTCACCATCACTGAGGATGGTTGGCAGCAAGGGGAAGGTGATGCATAAAAAATGCAGGTATCTTGTTTTATCCAAGAGAAGGAGCTGTAACACATAGCAAGTGGCTTCTGAATCCATCGATCACATAGGACAATCCTTTCAGAGGCGTGAAAGAATTATCGTATGCTATCCACCCCCCTGCACCCTTCTCTTGCCCTTCTGAGTTATTGGTCATTCACACTTTTAAAAAATAGATATATTTATCAAAATACTCAAGGCAAAAAAAATCTTTCCATAAGCTATTTCTCAAAACAGAGGAGGGGGAAAAAACAAACAAAACAAAACAAAAACAAAAAGTTTGCACGAAAAGCAAGCACTCAGAAGGAAATAATAGCAGCAAAGTAGTATAAATGCCACGAGTCCACTCTGTCTCGAGTCATCGGTTATTAAAAATAACCTCCAACCAGCACGGGCAACTGCTGATAAACTGTCTCGTGTAGCACTGGCCCCAGCCTTTCACAAAGCTGATCTGAACAGTAAATCCAGTCCATGGTTGCTGCATGAACTCATGGTCGTTGGGTCTCTGCAAGTTGTACGCCTTCTCGTAGTCAAAAGCCTTGATGGAAAAACCCGGAAACACTTTGTGAACCAGCAGCGTCCTAGAGTCGGGGTTGTCCAGTGTGGCTGACTTGATGAAGATGGGGTAACTGCTGCGGTTGTACACCCACACGCCGTCCACTTCCTTGGTGAGCTGGATGCCATAGCCGATCTTGCTACGGACCTTCTGCACCAGTTGGCTTTTGTTGTCCGAGTTGAGCTGTCCGAGGCAGAAGCCATTCCCCTGAGGTAGATCATAGAAGATATCCAGGGAGGGTTCTTGGACAGAGTACAGCCGACCCACACGCGTCTTCTCTTCCCAGTATGCCACCACGCACCAGTGTGACTGATCCCTCGGCTCCTGAAGAACTTGGGAATCTACAGAACAGGAGAAAAAAAGGAAGAAAAGGTGAAATTGAGTACCGGGGGGATAATACAACCCAAAAGCGATGCAATGCTGGCAGGTCCTTGCTCTCTTCATGATGCTCTCCATGCACACACCAACACCCATAGCACATCCACGGTTTTAAAAAGCCATGTGTTATGGCTACTATTAAGACTGTTTAAGTTGACACAGATTTAGGGGATTCCTGTGCAGCTTCAGTGTCTAGCTCTGGTTGGAGTTATGGGTCCTAAATCACCAAGTCCACCTTCAGAAGTAGCTTAAGACCCACCAGCAGCACCTGCAATGCAGCCATCCCTCACCCAAACCATCATGAGGACCACCTTCAGTGCAAACAGGAGAGATAAGATGCTCTAGCCAGCTGCATCCAGCAAGACCAAACACCCTAAAACCCCTTATTTGCACCCATCAGACGATGGATTCATTTCCATAAACAACTATACACTGTGCACAGATGCCAAAAAAAAAAAAAAAAAGAGGTGCTGCTAAGAAAAGCACATTGAAGGTCACCCCATGGGACCAGAGGGGACAAGGACTTGCCTGCTCTAGTTCATGGGGCTTCTCCCTGCCCATAGGCAGAGCCTGGGTGATGGAGAGGATAGAGACATTGGATGAAGCCCCAACCTGTGGGAAGCACTGTCAAACTTTGGAAGGATGGGGGCCAAAAATCTCAAGCTTGTTAGCAAGAACAGCCTAAAAAAGCTCCAAGAATCCCAGAAATCTGTTCTCATAGCCTTTCTTTCAACTCCCTTGCCTGTAGCTACCCTGTGAGAGCAGCGAGGATACAGCATAGGAGCAAAAAGCAAGGGGGAGGGCTAAGAAATGTGAAAAAGCCCCTTTTCCTGACAGAGGATCCCTAGCAGCCCAGCACTGCTCAGCAGGTAATTCCTTCCAGCCTCGGTAGGCATGTTAAGATCTGGGAAGTATTAATCTCTATAACTGTATTTAAAAAAATATATAAATTATATTTTTAAAAAGTCAGGCTGGGAATGCAAGTTAGTGAGTACTACCGAAATAATCCCCTGCACCATGGGAGCAGCTATGGGACCAGGGATGGTGGGTGATCCAGCCACCCCGAAGCTCTCCCTGCACCACCACAGCAGCCCCTCAAATTGCCCCCAGCACAAGCAATGGCAGTGGCACACTGGCTGTCCTGTTTTCTGTATTTTTTGCTATTAATAAGACAAATTTCCCCAGCACAGGCATTTTTCTCCCATCTCTGAATTGTGCTTCAAGCCCTGCACTGTGCTTTAAAAAAAAAAAAAGTCCAGCCACACACTTTTAATTTCCTCATTTCTGTGCCAGCAAGGAAAATATTTCTCCAGTTGCTGGAGGCAGCTACTAAAAATGGGCTTGACAGGCATCCTAGTAGTGGTGGGGGGGTGGTGGTAGTCCCCAGGACAGCATTCATCGAGGTGTGTCCCGGTTTGTCCTTCCACCTCCCCTTTTCGGTGCCTCCCGAGACTTTGTTGCAGATAACTTTATATCCTGCAGAAACCTGGCACTGCTTGAGGAATCGAGGGGGGACAGGGTGGGCGGCTTGGGTTACCTCCTCCCCTAATCCAAATGGGGTGCCTCCCACCCAAGGGTGCAGCCAGTGGGACAAGAAACACCCCCAGGATGGCATTTCCCCCACCTGCCCGGGAGATAAAGGAATTTGGGGGGGGAATGCCCAGGATATAGAGGAATCTGGGGGGGATGCTCCTGGATCCAGGGGGATGATGCTCCTGGATCCATCCCCATCTCAACCACCCATCGCTCCCCTCCGCCGCACCACCCCCGCCAACTGCCTGCCAGCGATGCTCAGAGCTTCTTGTTTTTTCTTTTATAGCAGTTGAGGGAATTTTGGAGCAACAGCCATTTAACTCCGCTGAAATTCCTATAGGTTTTTATTTATTTGAACATAGAATCATAGAATCATAGAATGGTTAGGGTTGGAAGGGACCTTCATAAAAGCATCCCTTTTCAGGAGGAGGCGGGGGGAAAATAAAAGACTTTTTTACCTGATATTTGTGCTTGCATTAGTGAAGACCACTTAACAAGTAGCTCATTGCCACTTACAAAGAGTTATTTAATTGCCAGTGCATTAAAAAAAAAAAAAAGAAAACTGCCTTGTCTATGAAGGAATAGACCTTTATAGAGGGCTGGAAGTGGAAGTTCATGAATTAATCCCCCTAGGTTTTTCAATGACATGGGGTGACCAGACCTCAAGGACACATCTTGGGTAATCCAGGATTATTTTTTTTTTTGAAGGAGTCATAGAATCATAGAATCATAGAATGGTTAGGGTTGGAAGGGACCTTCAAAGGTCATCTAGTCCAACCCCCCTGCAAGGAGCAGGGACATCCCTGACTAGGTCAGGTTGCTCAGAGCCTCATCCAGCCTGGCCTTGAACGTTTCCAGGGATGGGGCCTCCACCACCTTTCTGGGCAACCTGTTCCAGTGTTCTATAACTCGCATTGTAAAAAATTTTTTCCTAATTTCTAATCTAAATCTACCCCCCTCTATTTTAAAACCATTACCTCTCGTCCTATCGCAACAGGCCCTACTGAACAGCCTTTCCCCATCTTTCTTGTAGGCCCCCTTGAGGTACTGGAAGACCGCTATCAGGTCTCCCCGGAGCCTCCTCTTCTCCAGGCTGAACAGCCCCAACTCTCTCAGCCTGTCCTCATAGGAGAGGTGCTCCAGCCCTTTTATCATCTTCGTGGCCCTCCTCCGGACCTTCTCCAACTGGTCCATGCCCTTCTTGTGCTGGGGGCTCCAGAACTGGACACAGCACTCCAGGTGGGGTCTCACCAGGGCAGAGTAGAGGGGGAGAATCACCTCCCTCAACCTGCTGGCCACACTTCTCTTGATGCAGCCCAGGATGCGGTTGGCCTTCTGGGCCGCAAGGGCGCATTGCCTGCTCATGTTAAGCTTCTCATCCACCAGCACTCCCAAGTCCTTCTCCTCAGGGCTGCTCTCAATCCATTCCCCACCCAGCCTGTATTTGTGCCTGGGATTGCCATGACCCAGGTGCAGGACCTTGCACTTGGCCTGGTTGAACTTCCTGAGGTTGGCACGGGCCCACCTCTCCAGCCTGTCCAGGTCCCTCTGGATGGCATCCCTCCCTTCCAGCGTGTCAACGGCACCACACAACTTGGTGTCGTCAGCGAACTTGCTGAGGGTGCACTCTATCCCACTGTCCACGTCGCCGACAAAGATGTTGAACAGGGCCGGGCCCAACACGGACCCCTGAGGAACGCCACTCATGACCGGTCTCCACATGGACATTGAGCCGTTGACCACCACTCTCTGAGTGCGGCAATCCAGCCAACTCCTTATCCACCGAGTGGTCCGTCCATCAAACCCATGTCTCTCCAGTTTAGAGAGAAGGATGTCGTGCGGGACAGTGTCAAATGCCTTGCACAAGTCCAGGTAGATGATATCCATTGCTCGTCCCTTGTCCACCGATGCTGTCACCCCGTCATAGAAGGCCACCAAATTGGTCAGGCACAATCTGCCCTTGGTGAAGCCCTGTTGGCTGCCACCAACCACCTCCTTGCTCTCCATGTGCCTTAGCATGGTTTCCAGGAGAATCTGCTCCATGACCTTGCCAGGCACAGAGGTGAGGCTGACCGGCCTGTAGTTACCTGGGTCTTCCTTATTCCCCTTTTTAAAAATTGGGGTTAATGCCAGCACACAGTATAAATATGCCAGAGCCTCTTCTGTTTGCAGGCTTTGGCTGTTGACTGGATGTCTAGTCAAAAAGCCATGAGAATATAAGGGTTGAGCTCAGATAAACAGGATCTGCTTTTCAGGGTTGTTAGAACCCCCGGCAGAGCCTTCCCGCTCCCACCCACCTCCCTGATTCTGGCATCCACCGGGAAAAGGGGTGGGAAGTAGTAGAGGCAGGAGAGGAGGTTGCAGGAGAGGAGGAAAAAATGACGCAGAGATGCTTCCTACTGGGACGCAGATTTTTTTCCCAAAAAGGCATTTTGGTGGCAATGACCATGGACCTGGGCAAATTAAGAAAATAGGTGGATTTTGCTCCAAAACACTGTTGGGTTCATCTGGATCCACCATCCAACTCCCATCTCCGCCTGCTGCAAACTCACACAAAAACCCAGATCCCAGGAAATTCAGGCTTCCCTCAGCACATTGTATAAGATTTATTGTGGGAGAAAAAAACCCCACAAAAACAAAAAAAAAACCCAGAAAACCCTGAAACCCTGAGTCTGCCCTCTGGAATTTAGAGAATTACTCCTATCGATCACTTATAGTTGGGTCTATGAAGAACGGCCACCCGAAGCAGAGCACGTTTCTGCATGAAGGGGAGAAATTAAGGCAATAGTTTGATACTCCAAAGACTTTGGGGAAACATTTTTTTTTGGAAATTTGGTGTGGATGGTGATGAAGATGGCAATGCCGCAGCACAACCACGTTATTCAATATGACATTCCCACTGGAAAACTGGTTTTTTTTTCCATATTTTTTACATCCTCCTGAAGGGCGGCTCTGACTTTCACCAGCGCATCCCTTGGAGAGGGAGTGTGCTCCACAAAAGCGTCATCCCAGCTACTTTCCAACACACCAACCCGTACAAGAGGCTCTGAGGTTTCCCACCATCTGCCTTGATCCTCACAAACATCAAGTCCTGCCCCAAATTACTCAATAAAAAGCTAGAGCTAGGATTTTTCTAGCTTCAGGTGTGCACATGCTGCCCATGGGCTTGGGAGCATCATCCTGTGCCAGGGAGGGATGCTGCAGAAAATGCTGCATCTATATAGAAATCTTGGAGGATGGGCCACCAGAGCAATAACCCAAAAAAATTAAAAGCTGTTGAAACCAAGGAGGTCCAGATGAAGATGGGTATGGGAGATTCACACCATGGCAACACTCAAATTTATCAACAACGGCCACACACTTGGCTCTCTCCAGAAGGGGGACTCATATCTCACATCACTTGGAAGCGGCAGAAAATTTCTAGTGTGGCTTTTCTCCTCAACGTATCAACATCTTTAAGATGACGAAACTATGTCATCTGCACTTCTTCTTTCCGAGCTCTGGCAGTTTTATTAGGAGTTTGGGAAGAAAAAGTTCTTTTTTCATTTAGGAAGAACCAAAATATTTCAGCAAAACTGTTGTTTTTTTTTTTTAAAAAAAGAACCAACCAACGAAAAAAAAACAAACAAACAAAAAAAACAACAAAAAATCAACGCAGCTCCTGGCCGGCTTTTGGATCCCAGTGTTGTCCCAGTGCCAAGTTCATGAACGTCGAGGACAGGTGGGCTAACGATTTTTTGTTTTGCTTTATTTTGTTTTGACATAGTGTCATAGTTTAGCCCTGCTCGGGACCAAACTACACAGTCTCTCGCTTACTCCCCCCACCCTCCAAGGGAACATGGAGAGATGATATAAGAAAAAAGGCTCAAGGTTTGAGATAAGGACAGGGAGGAATCCTTAAAGTTACCATTACAGGCAAAACAGACTCGACTTGGGGAAAACTATTCATTTATTATTAAAACCAAAGCAGGATCATGAGAAAGAGAATAAGATAACTTCCCCCCACCCCTCCATCTTCCTGGGCCTAACATTATCTCTACTACCTTCCCCCCCCCAGAGCGGCACAGGGGGGAAGAGGGAATGGGGGCTACAGTCAGTTCATCACATGTCGCTTTATGCCACTCCTTCCTCCTCAGGGGAAGAACTCCTCACATTCCTCCCCTGCTCCATCGTGGGGTCTCACCCATGGGCTGAAGTCCTCCGTGACTGCTCTGGCATGGGTCATTTTTCCATGGGGTGCAGTCCCTCCAGAATGGCTGCCCCAGTGTGGGCCCTCCACAGGCCACAGCCTCCTTCAGGCATCCACCTGCTCCAGCATAGGGTCCTCCACAGGCTGCAGGTGGATCTCTGCCCCTCCATGGACCTCCATGGACTGCAGGGGGACAACCTGCTCCACCATGGTCTTCACCACAGGCTGCAGGGGAATCTTGGCCAGGAGCCGCATTACTCCTCCCCCTCCTTCTGAACTGACCTTGGCATCTGCAGCCATTCCTCTCACAAGAAATTCTTCACAATCGGCTCAGGCAGATGCCTCTCAGGTTCTCTTCACATCTCCTCTCCTCTCCACTTCTTGCAGCCAGGCCGGGCCGAGTTGGGCCCAGTCGGCTGCTCAGCAGGAGGCCAGAGAGTGAGGGTCGCAAGGCCCCCAGGGCTCATGCCTCCCCCTCTCTGCCCCTGCTTCAGCTTCTTCACATCTTCACTTCTTTTTTCTATTTTTCCCCTTCTTAATTCCGTTATCACAAAGGCGTTATCACAGAACATTCTGCTACCAACTGGCTCAGCCCTGGCTAGCGGCAGGTCCGCCCTAGGCCCGGTCGAGTCCACTGGACAAAGGGGAAACTTCTAGCAGCCGTAGACCACCTCACTAAACAAAACCAACACACATAGCTGAAGGTTTTCCTGTATTCAATCGACCTCTAAAGAAAACAGCAAGTTTAGCACACACTGAGCTATCTCACCTGCCAGAACTATTCCCATCTGATCAAGTCAAGAGCTATCTACATTGTCACTGATATTTGAGATAATAACAACTCTTTGATGAAAATGAGAATACAATTGCGTTCCTGATTAGGTTTTTGAATGCTTGTAATAGGATCTTTTCTCAGTGATATTAGGATTAGATGCAAATTAAATTATCCAACAGTAGAAGTGCTTCAAACTACGTATTTATACTTTTAAATATATATTTATTTATAGATTATTTTTTTTAAGAGCAGCTTTGACCCAAAGCATCTTCTCATGCTCTTCCTAAACTTCTCACCATCACATGCCCTCTTCTCCCTCATTCCTCTGTGATCCCTGAGGCTGAATTACCCACCAAACATCAACCCTGACGCAATACTCACCATGGCATCATCTACCCTGAACTGCTAACAAAAGTCTCCCCATTTTAACAGAATCATAGAGCAGTTTGAGTTGGAAGGGACCTTTAAAGGCCATCTAGTCCTACTCCCTCCAAAATGAGCACAGACATCTTCAACCAGATCAGGTTGCTCAGGTTTTGTGGTACCTTCACCTTGTCCACTTGCAGAGGTGATACTGCATGCACGACTGATAACCCAACACGAATAGGCAAAGGCAACAGATAAATTAATGTAGAGGTTCACCAAGAAATCATAGCACCAAAAGGAGATTGGTCTTACGGACCTTTCCTAGAAGGACCAGGTCCCAGATGTGAGCACCTGGAGCAAGGAGACCCGGAGGGGTGGTGAGATCCCTGCCTGGCTTCCCAGGAGGCAGCTTTCTGCTGGAAAACAAGCAATGTGGGCACTGCTGATGAGCAGATGAACCTATGGGCCTTCCTGCTTTATCAGTCGGCACACATGGAGGGCATATGTGCTTAAAAAAAATTGGCTGGACTGGTGTCAGCAAAATGTGTCATCTGGCTGGGGTCAAGGCTGAGACCAAGCTCAGCATTTCTCACGCCCAGTAATCTCTCTTGGCTGACCTTAAGCAGTATTTGTAAGCCCAGGGCAGAGCTGTGTCCCCCATCTTCTCCTGCTCACTGAGATGGAAGAGATGGAGACACAAACCCCAGAGGAAGGACGGACGGTGCCTGTAGGTTTCTTCCCACCCGCTCAAAAGCACACATTAACTTTTGCTGAAATTATGCAATGCTCTCACGGTTCACATACAAATTCATTGTAAGCACAATGCAAATGTATTTGCTACAATTAATCAATGATGGCTTCCCCTTCTTCCAAGTAAATAACACTTCAGAAAATGCCAGGAGTGGCTCATTTTGGCTTTTTATGGGTTTCTGTATGCTCTTCTTGAGTGTCCTCAAGGCAGCTCAGGGCACTCCAGTTGCAGTTTTGCCCCTCGGGTTACTGGCAAGTGCTTTTTGCAGAATCTCAGAAAAAAACACACCCCTGAACTCTTACTTGAAAAGCGAACAAGCACTGCATCAAAGTGAGAAGAACAACGAGCATGACATGCAACCACACAGCTAATCAAAGCAAGGAGAAACAGGCACTGAAAAAGGGAAATTTTACCTCCCTTCTAGTCTCTCGGGTAATTTACAGGCTACTTGGGTGGGGGAACAAACAAAAAAAAACCCAGAAAAATCCTTCAAAGCCACATTTTCAGGTATGCTTTGCAAAAGTAAAGAAAAAAAAAAAATCCAAATTAAAGGATATATCCTGCTGTAGAAAAGGGTCCTTGTGCCTTTAAAGGCGCTTGTGAGCAGCCTGGAGACGCCACCCATGGCAATGTTTGCCCCAAACCTTTTATATCTCCCTGCACACAAGGGCTAGACAGCTTCAGCTTCCTCACCCCCACCCTGCTTTTGATGCCTGGGATGATTTCTGAAAGGCTAATTTAGAGGATGGTCATGTGTTAAGCTCCTGTTGTTTGCAGAGAAAATAAACCCTTACCTACTGCAGGGATGCCACTGTCCAAGGTGGCCCATGGGGTCCCTCCACTGCGCCAACACAAGAGCCCCCAAAGGAGCTGGGACAGTCGGGTCACGTCAACATATACTTAGGGAGCTCTTAATCTGTGGATTATTGACACGATAGACCATAACATCTCTTTAGGAGCCATTACAGCCCATCGTGTCAGTAGGTACTTATGGAGGCCTTAATCTGCGGATTGACGGGCTAGACCATAAATTTGTGTCTAGGTCTAATTAGGCAGCTCTTATTACTCAACATATACAGTAGTCATGCAGGCTAAAGAGCCTTAAGATTATTTATTTAACTTCTTAACAAGTTGTCCACCCAATCACTTAAATGGCTCCTAGCTCCCTGAAATATAAGTCAACCTTGCATGAAAATAAATGTCCACCTGAGTTTAACCCCAAGACTTCAGTTTGCTGAAGTTTTCTAAGGGCTGGTATCCAGAAGCCAAGATGTTGTCAATGGATTTGAAACCTTGTGAGTCCGATGTGGACATGGAGAAAAAAAACAGCAGAAGCAATCAGGGGAAGGCGTTGGGGATCTCCCAACATTTGTAATTAGGGCTTTGGTTCAGATTCATGTGAGCAGTGACCTACACACTTGGGAGGGCTCTGCTTGGTCCCCTGGTGACCCAATCAAGAATTTCCATCATCTTCACCATGGCTGGGAAAACCTCTTGTGAAATGGGGACAAAAATGAGGTCAGGTTAGACAGTGAGTAGAGACAACTGATACCTGAGGCATCTGTCCTAAGGTTCCCACCCCAACTTGGTGACACCTCAAGTCAACCTTCTCCCCACCTGGAACCCAGCCCTGACCTTTGTGGATTAATTGATAGGGTGATCAGTATAAACCTGTAAAGGAAGCCCAGCTCCCTGATGTCCCCTGCGCTGAAGGAGCAGTGGGGTGGAGGGGAGGACAGCAAAGAAAGAACCAAAGTGAAACTGCTGAGTTCATGGAGTCCACCAAACCAGAAATTTGATTCATAAACATCCTATTAGTCACTGCTACTGTTTCATTACAGTGATTAATCAATTACCATGGTTAAAAATGACTTGAGAGAAGAATCCTTTTTTGTGTCCATTTTCTTTAAAAGCCAAGCAAGGCTGCAGCTAGAAGAGGGGAAAAAAATATGCAGGCACACACCAAAAATGCCTGTCTGCCTGTCTCCAGCAGTTACAGAGGAGCCAGCTGAGTCCAGTTTCCTCCCTATCAGGCTTTGGGCCTCATCAGCCATGCAAATTATAGAGTACTGTGCTGTCTGAAGGCCGAATTTCGACTCAGCTCAGAGAAAAGCCTTAGAGGAAGGGTGGGGATGAAGAAGCCAGCCAAATCCATTCATAATATTTACAGTAAATGAGCCTCTTTGTTGTCATTTAGTATACAGTCAGTCTAATTATTTTTGAAGTTTTAATTTAAAGAACCTTCCTTATCTGCCTCTCCTTCTGCACCCCTCGAAGATGTGGCAAAACTTTTCCCTTGGTTCAAAAAAGCAGTAGGACGGGAATCCCTTCCCCAAGCTCCAATCCAGTAGGCGAGTGGGACAAAGGGATGCTTCAAGAGGGGAGACTCTTACAGAGAGGTGCTGTCAACATCCACAGGGTTTTAAAGACCCCTGGGCCACCTGAATAGGCACAAGGACATGTAGGTCCATGTGGAAAATCCCCAGAAATCCTGGTTTAGCTGCATGTATCCCCATTGCTGTTCTCCTGTGCTGGTGGGGATGTCCTGGGAGGACTTGCTGGCTCAGGAGGTTGTTGCAGGATGCTCTGCAGCCCCATGCACCCTCCAACCTCCTCCCCTGCCTTGATAGCAACCTGGAATAATTGTGTTTTACTGACAATCGGCCAAGAGGCTCCTCTGGAGAACACAGGAAGCCCAAGCCAGAGTTCACGAGATGCTGCCATGCAACCACCAAATGACTTGGGGTTGGTACCACCTCCATGCTTTGTCCTCAGCAGCTACCAAGACACACCTCTTCTCCACCCATACGCAACTCAGATCTCAACCAGAAACCTTCTCAGAAGGAGACACCAGCACACAAAGGGCTATTGACTCGCCATGATGCAAATGAGACCTGAGGATGAGCTTGCCAGAATTATCTCTCCTGGCTTGGGTTGTGCTAGAGGCTCCCATGACAGCATCCTGCCCTTCCAGCGCCAGGATAAATCACTGATGTGGATGCCAAAGTGTCGTAGTTTAGTCCTGCTCGGGACCAGACTACGCAGTCTCTCTCTCACTCCCCCCGCCCTCCAAGGGAATAGGGGGAGATGATATAAGAAAAAAGGCTCAAGGTTTGAGATAAGGACAGGGAGAAAACCTTAAAGTTCCCGTTACGGGCAAAACAGACTCGACTTGGGGAAAACTATTCATTTATTATTAAAACCAAAGCAGGATCATGAGAAAGAGAACAAAGTAACCCCCCCCCCCCACCCCTTCCTCTTCCCGGGCTTAACATTATCTCTACCTCCTTCCCCCTCCCGGAGAGCGGCACAGGGGGGAAGAGGGAATGGGGGTTATGGTCAGTCCACCACACATCGCTTTACGCTGCTGCTTCCTCCTTGGGGGAAAAACTCCTCACATTCCTCCCCTGCTCCAGCGTGGGGTCCCTCCCACGGGCTACAGTCCTTCATGAACTGCTCTGACATGAGTTGTTTTTCCATGGGGTGCAGTCCCTCCAGAACGGCTTCCCCAGTGTGGGCCCTCCATGGGCCACAGCCTCCTTCAGGCATCCACCTGCCCCAGTGTGGGATCCTCCACAGGATGCAGATGGATCTCTGCTCCTCCATGGACCTCCATGGGCTGCAGGGGGAGAGCCTGCTCCACCATGGGCTGCACCACAGGCTGCAGGGGAATCTCTGCCAGGAGCCGCATTACTCCTCCCCCTCCTTCTGAACTGACCTTGGCATCTGCAGCCATTCCTCTCACAAGAAATTCTTCACAATCAGCTCAGGGTCACAGCCCCTGCTCAATGCAGCCACTGAGCTCGATTTTAGAGGATGAAGACCTCAAAACACTTTCACAATTAAAAATAAAGCTCCGCTGTTGCAAGGGTTTGAGGGGTCACCTGGTACCCAGCGATGCCCTGGGGAGGGCAGGGTTACGGCCCCAGGAAAGCCACAGCTCTCCACTGACAACATGTAGCTATGTGTGTTACACATAAAAACATTTGCAAAGACCATAATAAAAACTGAAGCAGAGCAGTCTAGGATTTCCAAATGGATACCTAATACCCAGATGTGTATTAGGATTCCCCCCCCCCAAACTGCATTCCACACACACACACACAGCATTGCTGTTGCTCTCATTTCAATACTGAAAAAAAAATTTACAGGGATGTAAATTAATTGAAAAAGCAGAGTTGGAACAAAAGTCCTTTTCACGCCCGTCATGACCTGCTCCATAACAATTATGAAAACTGTTTAGCTGGGCTGGCATTTGGAGCATTTACTGCATTCCTGCCAATAAATTCCAGTCCCAGATCTGATGGAAAAGGCTCCCCCTTTCCCCTCCCTCTCTTGCCTTCATTCCTCCTGGCTTTCTTTACAACCTAATACCCTGTCGACGTGGGGCCAGGGTCTACTTAGGGGGGGAAAAAACCCACCCAGCGCCAGACTGGAGACAGCATGCAGACTGAAAAAGTTAATCATTATTTCTGTCTGCCTTCCTAATCTAATCACGTCTATTCCTAAGAGCAGGCGGCAAAGCGTGCTCGTGTACAGGCAGGGTCACCGCCCAGGGACAGACGGTATCAGCCCCTGACAGGGCAGGGGGCAAGCAAGGGATGGACAGACAGACGGCGTTTGGATGGAGTTCACAAGCCTGGCCAAGCACACACCCCTCCCCTCGCCTCTCACTTTGCTCTGGATTAATAACACTGAGCAATTATAGAGAATATTACATTCATTAAGTAATTAACCCTCCCAGCACTCTGGAGAAGTTGGCACCCCCCTTTCGCAAATGGAGGCTGGCAGAGGTTTGCCCCAGGCTATAAAATGGGGCAGGTCGGCATCACATGGATTAAAAAATTAAAAAAAATTAAAAATTAAAAAGCTCCTCGTGCTCATCCCACCCCGCTTTCGGTGGCAGCAGTGGCATCATGTCCCAGGCGAGGACCGTGTCACAGTCGAGGTGGCATCACCAAGACCCAGTAGCATCCTCCCACAAGGGCAAAGCCCAGGGGATTCAGGGTTTGGCACCGCTGCTTGGCAAATCCAGTACCACACTGGCTCCTCCAGAAAACAATCTTGGTGCAACACCTCAGGTGTGTCAAGGCTTCGTGCTCTTGACACCTGGGATACATTTTCCATGCTCTGTTGTGACAAAGAACAGGAAAACTACAGGTCTCCACGTATGAAGATTTATGAGTTTGTTCCTTATAATGAGCTAAAAAGTCTCAGCCCAGCTTCCAAAGAAAATGAATTCATCAGTTCAAACGCAATGATGTGACTTCAGGCTCCCAACTCCTTTCCTAAATAAAACTCCTGTTATTTGATCCCTGCTCGAAGGATTTTATGGAGTTATTTACTCTGTTCACTCTGCCCAGGAAGATGCTGCAGGAGCCCAGCCACAGGGTCAATGGCAGCCATCCCGCATGGGCAAGCAGCACCCCATCTCTACTTTGCTATTTTCCCTGCTTTTCCACTCAAAACCTCACCTTGCACACCAACATGCAAAAAAAACACACGACCCATTCAGCAGCGACGCCCGGCAATTTTTAGCATCTATAAATTCAACCCATCGGTTTCCATCACCAAAAATCACCGGTTCCGGAGCCAACTTTACTGGTTGCAAAAGCAAAGGATGCTTGAACTTTCACCATCTTCCCAACACCTGACTTTGTCCGATGTAAAGCCAGCTCTTATTGATGCAGCGTTGGCAGCTCCACAAAGAAAATCTATTCAACTTATATAGATGTATTTTTTAACCTATATATATAATATAGGTTGAATATATTCAACATATTAATTCTATATTCATTATCTTGACTATATTGAATATAATGAATATAGAATTAATTTTGAATATATTCAACCTATATGTATGCTATATATAATTCAATATATATAGAATATATTAAATATATTGAATATATTAAATATATAATCAATATATTGAATATATTCAACCTACATATATATATCCCCCATATAACCCATATATGTTCAAATTATATATATATATATATAACCATCCATAGCCTCACTTATTACATACATATACAGGTACGTATTTGCAATGATGCTCCAAAGGCTTAATAGCCTGAGCGGTTCTGAGTTATTCATTTAACGGAGAAATCTACCTTTCCACCTACTCAGGTATTCCAGGAAAAGCCAGGAAAGCCCACGGGAGCCAGGATTTCATCCCAAAGATGGCTCACCAAAACGCAGCACCCCACGAGGCATCTTACTTCATCCCCAAGGGAGGATGAGGAAGGATCACAGAGCTGGGTACCCGCCATTGCACATGGAGGAGCATCACCAAGAGCATCAGCGGAACCTCCTGCAACCACCCTGTGGTGCTTCGGTGTTGCTGGCACAACCCAATTGGGAAGCTGAAGCCGGGAGGTTTTTTATGCAGCGAGGTTAAAAGTGTAGAGAAGGGCTGAGCCAGCTCTTACAGGGTGGTTTGTTTCCCCCCTCCCTTGCAAGTTAAAACCAAGATAATGACACTGGGTGGGGACCAATCTGAAGGGCTGAGCAGCCAAACCAAAATTAGTCTCCTGGCCAAGAGCTTCCTTCGGCCTCACAGTTTGGGGAAGGAAGCTGAGAAAAGGCATGGGGAAAAAAAAAAAAAAAGATTCCTTGAGAAGCTCGAGCACCGTGCTCAAGCAAAGGTGACCCCGCCAGTCAAATATTTTTTGATATAATAAAAATAAAATAAAAGTACTGAAGCAGCCTCCCTCAGAAAAGTGGGGCCCATGGAATGGGGTTTTTCTCCTTTTCTCTCCTTTTCTTTCTCCTCCTCCCCGGCACTTTCTTTCCTTTCACTAATAACTATGTTTTCTTGTATTTTTTTTTCTTGGCTTTTTCCTCATAAAAGACTGATGTAATTTCCTGTCTTGTCCCAATGTTACCTGTTAATTAACAGGGTGAAAATTATCATCACACATTTAAATGGCTACCCGAAAGAGGGGAGGGGAAAAAAATAAGGGAAAAATAAAAAAGAAAATAAAAAAAGAAAGGAGAGAGAAGGGCTGTCTGTTAGCAAACACCACGTCACATCTCCAATAGCACAAAACCACCTGGAAAAAGCTTTTTGGACCCGATGGCTGGAGCTCATCAGCAAAGAGAACCCTTGCAAGGTGGCTCCCAACGCAGATCCATGCATGGGGGATGCAAACTGCATTAAAAAAAAGGAGAGACGGAGGGAGAGGGACAGGGAGGGGGAGGGGGAGAGGGAGGGGGAGAGAGTGAGGGAGAGGAGAGAAAAGAAGGGGGGCTACGGTGGCAGCTTCTGTAAGAAGCTGCTAGAAGTTGCTCCCCTTTGTTCAGTGGCCTCGGCCGGGCCTAGGGCGGACCTGCTGCTGGCCAAGGTCGAGCCAATTGGTAGCAGAATGTTCCCTGATAACGCCTCTGCCATAACGTATTTAAGAAGGGGAAAAACACAAAGTAAAAAAAAAGAGAAGATGTGAAGACGCTGAGCGGGGGCAGAGAGGGGGAGGCGCGAGCCTTGTGGGCCTTGCAGGCCTCACCCTCTGGCCTCCTGCCAGGAGGCCAACTGGGCCCAACTCGGCCCGGCCTGGCTGCAAGAAGTGGAGAGGAGATGAGATGTGAAGAGAACCTGAGAGGCATCTGCCAGCCTGTTGTGAAGAATTTCTTGTGAGAGGAACGGCTGAACGGCTGCAGGCACCAAGGTCAGTGAAAAAGGAGGGGGAGCAGTAATGCTGCTCCTGGCCAAGATTCCCCTGCAGCCTGTGGTGCAGCCCATGGTGGAGCAGGTTGTCCCCCTGCAGCCCATGGAGGTCCATGGAGGGGCAGAGATCCACCTGCAGCCCGTGGAGGACCCCACACCAGGGCAGGCGGATGCCTGAAGGAGGCTGTGGCCCATGGAGGGCCTGCCCTGGGGCAGCCGTTCTGGAGGGACTGCACCCCGTGGAAAAATGACCCAGGCTGGAGCAGTTTCACGAAGAACTGTGGCCCGTGGGAGGGACCCCACGCTGGAGCAGGGGAGGAATGTGAGGAGTTCTTCCCCGGAAGAGGAAGGAGCAGCATAAAGTGATGTGTGATAGACTGACCATAAACTCCCATTCCCTGTTCCCCCCTGTGCTGCTTGGGGAGGGGAAGGAGGTAGAGGTTAAGCCTGGGAAGAGGGAGGGGTGGGGGGAAGTTACTTTGTTCTCTTCCACATTCTCCTGCTTTGATTTTAATAATAAATGAATAGTTTTCCCCAAGTCGAGTCTGTTTTGCCCGTGATGGTAACTTTAAGGATTTTCTCCCTGTCCTTATCTCAAACCTCGAGCCTTTTTCCTTATATTATCTCTCTCTATTCTCTCGGAGGGTGGAGGCAGTGAGAGAAAGACTGTGTAGATAGCTGCCTAGTGGGGCTAAACGGAGAGGAGAGAGGAGAAATTTAAAAACTGAACAAAATAAAACAAAATAAACTGCAGAGAAAGAGGGAGTTGGCAACACCCAAGATGCCGCTTTTCTCAAAATAAGTAGTTAAAAAATAATTAAAAAAAAAAAAGCAGGGAGCTAATACAAAGCCAGTGGGCAGAAATTCTGTGAGACGTCAAGCTCTTTCCCTTCCCCAACCTCAGTCCCACACAGGATCAGGCCACTCGTGCCCTCCTGTTCCTCAAGAGCAGCCGTGATGCAGCTGGTACCCCCAGCGGCATGGGAGTCAAGCCAATGGCCTCAGCACGCTGACAAGGGAGTGAAAACAAAGCAATTTATGCAAAAAAGCGAGGGTGGTTAGAACAGAGACCGTGCCTGAGCGGTTAATAATATCTTGGCGCTGAAAATAAACTGGAAAGGAAGCTCCTTTGTGACAGTAGGCAGGCAGCCAGACTGTGGCGTGGGTCATTCAAGCTGGCTGGAGACAGCGATGGGGCTAGCACCCACCCGTGCCATGCCCCGGTCAGCACCCGCCACCCAGCCCACCACCCTCCTACAACACCCAGTTAGGGCTGGGGGGAGGGTGCTCCATACACCCCATTTTTTTCTCCTGTGCAGCCTAAAATAGGGTGTAGCCCATTTTAACTCAGCATCAAGGTTTACGGTCTTGGCCACCACAGTTAGAAATGGGCATCTCCCCATGCCGGTGGCGGGGAAATGTGTGTGGTTAATGTTACTGGTTCCTCTAGTGTAAGTGATACCCAAGTGATGCCATCCATATCCCTGCCAGCCCGGGGCTGCTTCTCTACGAGTGTTTTTGTCCCGTCGAGTTTTAAATGTCCCCAGCGATCAAGTTGCCGCTGCTCATCGGGACATCTTTTGGGAGCAGAGCACCATCTGAATCCCTCCACGGCACTCTAACTTCCAAAATTCACCTTTTTGTCCTTGTTTCTCCCTAAAAAATGCCAGGTTGCAGGATAAATTCCGAGTGGTTCCCATCATGATCCCCACCATGAAGGACTAGCTGGTGGTGGGGTCGTCTTCTGCATTTTATTGTCAACTGCTCTCAAGGCACCGTTTGGTTAGGAAAATCCATCCAGAATTTAATGGAGTTGTACAGGGATGGATTGAAACACTTGGCGTTTAATGGAGGGAGCACCTCTGTCATAATTTTTTTTTTTTTAAACTCATCCTAGAAGAGTACCTAGGAAAGTTTCAAAAGGCTCTAGAGCACTTAAAAGTAATTAGTAAATGGGTCCTCTTGGCTTTGGGGGAATTTTAATTAGCCAGGAGGAGGATGCCTCCAGCATCCCTGCAGCATCCCAGCAATGTCCCTGGGGAGGGGTCCCTGCAGGGTGAGATCCTCCTTAAAAAAAATTAAAAAAAAAAACCCCACGGGGCCGAAGGAGCTGGAGTGAGTGGTCAAGCCAAGAGTCCCGGGGTCGGTGCCAAGCGTTGTGGTCAGATGATGTGCAAGGCAAGCCGGGAGGCTCCTAGCCTGGCAGGCAGCCTGCTTTGCTCCAGAGGCTCTAGTGCTGTCATCTTGGCATTAACCCCTGATAACCTTGTCCTTTCCAGGAGGGGACGGTGTTTTTTTAGGTAAGCAGGGGGGGTTTACATCTCCAACGAGGCTGGGAAGCAAAGGGTGCAATGCCCTGCAATGCTCAAAGTAAATTAAAATAATATTAAAAGGACGTAGGCTCAAAAATAAACAAAGAATAAGGGACTTAAAAAAAAAATTCCCAAGCAATTGTTTATCCCTGGAACAAATATACAATCCTAGTTCCATAGGAAGATGTCTCAATTTCAGATTATAATAGGATGCCAATTTGTAAATAAAGGCATTTCACAGAAGGTTATAAACTCTGTATGAGAGGGAGGTGGAAGGAGGGGGGAATGGGAAAATACAGGCAAGATTCTGCTGTAGAAACTATGTGGGATCCTGATTACGTGGGGGGTGAGCGATGGGGAGCTGCTTCAGGGGGTGAATAGCTCCGGATTTGGACAAGGTGCTCCTTCCCCAGCAAGTAGATACCAGTGTGGATCAGAGATACAGTGAAACATTCCCGGCCTGCCCGCAATTTTGGAAAGAAATGTCACTCAGTCAAGCACCAGACGAGGTCCCACTGCCAGGAGAGCTGGAGCAGGGAATTATGTTGATGCTTCTCCAGTCTCTGGAGGTCTTTTCCCATCTTTTTGGTACAGAGGAGTTGGGAGGGAGAAACTGAGGCTGTGCTTGCTCCGAAAGAGCCTTGCAGGTCTCCCAGCCTCAAGCCTTGGAGAGCCTTGGTCCAGCACCGATCAAGCATCATCACTCAACCTCCACTGGCTCCAGAAGACTCTGGGGTGGTTCCAGAGTCAGGGCAAGTCAACAGGATTGGGCTGAAACTGGATAAACTCTCGGGTTTGCTATTTTATGAATAACTCCTATAAATTAAAAAGTAGTGGAGGTGGCGAGGACACAATCCAGCTCACCTCACTTTCCCTCTGTGATGGCCAGCTCTGGGCCTCTTGGAGAGCTTCGCTTTGCCAGCAGATCTAGCACCATCCATCTGTTCTGCAGGAGTCACCTTCTTGCCCACCATGGGCACCACAACCTTCCATCGGCCAAGAGCCACCAGCCCCACGCCACACACGGGTCAAGAGGGAGATGTCCAGGGGTGAGTGGAGAGCATTCCATGGAGACCCAGCATCAACATTGTTAAGTACCATCAGCTCACTCCTACCCTCGGAGTAAATCTCCATGGGTTGTATGAGCATTCAGCTCCCACCAATCAGATGCCACCGGACCTCGAGTCAGCCACCTCCAGGCTCTCCAAGCACGGCTTTGCTTGTTTGAAAGAAGAGTCATAACCAAACACATCTGCTGGGAACAAGTCAGCTCAAAATACAGGAAAAACCACCCTCTGTCTCCTATTTACGGAAATTATTTTTATCTCCAATGTGTTATTTTTGCTCTCCTCTTTAACCACATCAAGGATACAAAGGATCTGGACTGGTAATACCTGAGAACAACCATCTCAGTGGGAGACATTGTGAGCAAGAATTCCTGACCTACCCACAGAGTGACCACTGATAAAAATAAAGATATAAGAAAATAAAGAAAGGCAAGAATATGGAAGTGAGAGCCAGCACCTCGGGGGAGTGAGGGGTGCATCAGCTGGAGAAGGGGATGTCTAGGGAAGAGACATGGGAGGTGGGACGAGAAGAGGACACCAGCATGGCATCAAGGACTACCCAATATTGCATTCCTGGGCCAGGAAGGAGAACAGAAAGCGGAAGAAGAGAAAGAGCAGCTCAGATTGGTAATCACAAAGGGGAAACACTCCCCATACCTTCCCCCTGGTTGCATCGTTCCCCCTCCCACATCCTGCTGCACGCCTCTGGTATCAGCGAAACTGCCTTCAGCCTCCAGGAGACTGCAACCCCAGTGGTGGTTGGACCTGAGACTCCTCATCATCAAAGGATCCTCATGTAGAGCTGCAAGGGTGCTTGCTTTGACCCCCTTTTTAACGCTCCTCTTGCCATCACCCTCTCAACCTCCGCCATGCAGTTTCCCTGCCAGAGTGGCTGTGAACCGCAGGCTGGCCCCATCCTCAAATTCTCGGTGCAGAGAGCGATCTGCCTCACTAAACCCTGCCCTTACAGCTTCCAGACGTTAGAGCAGGTCTAGCGACTTTGAACACCACTACTACACCAGCATGCACTGCCCCATCACTGAACCCACCACCACCATCCACCCGTGATGTCTTCTTCCTCAGCCTCCTGCTCCAGCTTCCAAATCTACCAAAAATTAGGGTGTTTTTTTTTTCTTTTCTTACAGCTGTCCTTTCATCAAGGAACCGCAAATCCAGCGTGTAGAGCCCTGGTCTGGAGGGGACGAGGGATGCTGGATTCTCCACTCAGCATCAACCCATCCCCATCTACCCAAACCTAGGTAAGACCAAGCCTAAGTGCTCCCCATGTACACTGTCAGTAACTCATTAAAGCCCTCTTCAAACACACTCTTCTGCTGACTGAAATATGGGGGGGGGGGGGGTTAGAAAAAAGAAGGAGAAAGCAAGCTTTGGAAGATCGCTGCAAAGTGCGTTTTATTTTTCTTTCTCAACTGGGTCTCTCCAGTTGGGAATTTTAAGCGCTGCACTTCTGCGCGCAGAAGGGAGATGCCAGTAAATCAGAGCAAATTCAAAACAAATGCTCTTTCATGTGGAGGCATTCGGCCTTGTTTCAGGGCTTGGGTAGGTAACTGTATCCCTTCATGAGTCAACTCTCCTATCAGCTCCTCATTAAACTAAATGGCTACAATTACATTTGGGGAGGAAAAAAGAGTGGTTAATGATCATAAAAGGTTCTGTTTCCAGGCTTTGGAGGGGGGAAATCTTTGATAAGGAAGAGAAAAAAAAATCCAATCCAATGAAATAATTAAAAAAAAAATAGAATAAATTTTTAAAATGCATTTTCGGGGGGGAAGGTGCTTTCTTTTGGGAAGGAGGCTCTATCAAGGAGCTGGGGCTCCCCTTCCCGCAGCCCTTCAGGAAGCACCAGGAACAAGTCGTGTTATTTCCTGCAGCCCAAACCCCCACCTCCCGCCTTCCAGACGAGATGTTATCAATAGGTTGAATCTTACAGAAAGCCCCCTTTTAAAAGTGAGTACTTCCTCCGCTTATTTCATGTGGTATCCTGTGGAACTGAACTCTCTCCTCCCCTCCACAACAGGTGTATTTCAGGAGGAAAAAGGAAGAAAAAAAAAATCTAACAACATCCTTATTGTGTTGTTTTGCTTCTTGTCTTTTTTCTTTATACAGTCTCTTTTTTTCCTTCCCTAAAGCTATAGGCTCCAAAAGCAAAAAAAAAAACCAAAGACAAACCCAACAGTCTTCTGCATTAAAAAAAAAAAAAAAAAAAAAAGCAGCTACAAATTTCTCTGTTCCCTCTCCCCCTCCGTTTGATTAATCCTCATTAGGGCCTTTGAACAAACAATATGCTCCCCTCTCAAATAACAGACAGGGTATATATTACACCCAAAGAAAAACAAACAAGGTTCACTTAAAGACATCCACACCAAATGCAATTCCTGGAGAGAGGCAGGGGCAGATGCACGCGCGCGTGGCCACCACCAACCTATTTCTGAAATTCCAGTTTCAGGGTGATGAATAAACTGTAAACGGGGAGACATCCCAACAAAGGGAAGCACCATCGAACATCAGGGAGTTCACGCAGGTATATGGTTTCAGACACTTTAATCCCGGTAGAGACAGAGTCCAGCCACAGAGTTGGCTGGTCCGGGGTGGGAGTCGCGGTGCTGGAGACATCACACCTTGGAAAAGGTGTTGGGAGTTGGACTAGATGACCTTGAAAGGTCCTTCCAACCCAAACCATTCTAGGACTCTATGAAAAACCCAAGAGGGGTGGTGAAATCACCCTCCGAACCCTCATTCTGTAACAGCACCTGGAGGCTGAAGGAGATGGCAAACGGGAAAACAAGGGAAATCATAGAATATCTCAAGTTGGAAGGGAGTCCAACGAGTCCAACTCCCTCTGCAATGTCTTGGCAAAAAACGAGGTCACCTTTCCTCCCTGGGCACCATGAGATGAGATGTGGGATGATGCTGACCCTACCAGGATGATGGTGACCCTACCAGGAGCAAAGCCCAAGCACAGCTCTTGTCCCAGAGACAAAAGCTACCACCACCAAGTCAAGGAGAGTTGACGCCAAATCCTTCTGTGAGGCACAACCATAGCTGCTCCAATAATCCACATATCCGAATGAATGGGTGACCAACATCACTTTGCCTTCCCCAACACGCCTCTTCCTGCCTCACTCCAAAAATTAATGGAGCATAAGGCTGGAATTGAAAGAAAATATGGGCTTTCGGGGATGGAGAACCTCGCCTGGGATTTCAACACATCCTCTGTGTATGAGGTATGCAGCTGCTACTGAAATGAAACCTAATTCCCCCTTCGAGAACATCTTTCTCAATGACTTGCACACCCAAAACTACCCAGCATCACTTCACCTTCCATCAGGACCCTCAGTCACCGCAACCCACAGTCAAAATCAAGGGCAACAAGAGATGTCTTACCTGAAAGCCCCCCAGGGGCTAGACAATTAGTTCCCCCTGTTTCAGTGGAGGAAGGCACAGAGTCTGGACAATCTGCTGGAGTGGAGGAAAAGAAAAAATCAGTATATAGGTGGTTCTTCGCAGGCTCCCAGCATCACCGCAAGCAGAACACACATTCCAAAGGGTTTAGCAGAAAGCGATTACTAATTGTCCACGCAGAGATGGTAGTTCATCAAGAAGCATCCACCCTAACTCATCGCCTCAATCAAGGTTGCGTGCTGCACTTCATCACCAGCCAACGCTGATTATAGACCTGCAAAAATTACAGACTGGCTGCCACCACTCTGTCCAAGTCACTAGGTAATGAGATCAAGGTTCTGGTCACTCTGATGTAAGCGAGCTCCCAAAAATGCTTAAATCGTGGCTTTACGCACCCAATTTACTCAACACCTGTAACTCACCAAAACGGGAACTGAAAGGGAAATGTCTCATTGCCGCACTTTTGTAGCAAACGGTCTACATTTGCACTCCCCCGCTCAATTTTTGTCACTGCCAGTTGCTGGCAGAGCTTGCACCCCGCTGTCACCTCCTGGAACAGGGGGGCAACTGGATCTACTCCTTCACACAACACAGAGGGGCAAGTGCAGGGTAAGATCGGCTGCCCTGTTATGAGGTTTCTGCTGATGCATGGAGGTGTTCGAGTTCAAGGTTTGGACTTTGCCACCCCAAGACTGCTCCTTCAGGTGACAAGAGCCAGGAGCCAACACCGATCTCCTGGTCCTACAGGTCCAGCTTTTCAATCACTACCATGGGGGAGACGAGCTCAAGGACACTCCATGTCAGAAGATCCATGAAGTTCACACAACCTTCTGGTCCTCGGCAGGCTGACGGGGACTTTGAGTGTCATCCAATTTGGGCTCCCTAATGACATCATTTTGCTCATGGCTCTATCTCAAAGCAAGGGCCACCACCAGGAGAGACGAGATAACTTTCTTCCTACTGATAAAGTAATTTTTCCAGATTTCATCCATGAAATCCCAGTGAAAAAGAAATTCTTGTCTGCATAACCTCATTTTATCAGAGTAAAATAGAAGCCCTAACAGGAATATACAGTTTAACAGGATATACTTAATCAAGCCAAAAACAATAGGAGTGACAGGAAATAGACTTACTTGCGAAATACTGTATATGATACACTCTCTAAATGCCTTGTCCTGCTTTCTATGCTTTAAAGAAATAGGGGTTTTCTCTTTTTTTCTTTTTTTTTTTTGTCCTACTCTAGGGATCACACATGACCAGGTCCTCTGTTAGCACATGGGACAGGACGGCAGGAGGGAAACCTAGCCCAATGTAAAATGCATAACCCCAGCAACGGAGCGAGGCTGGTCTTACAGCGACACTGATCCAGTTTGACTCCGAATCCATTTGGCATTTCTGCGCGGAGGCTGCAAACAAGGATGGATTCAGAGCCTCTCTAAACACCTGGACCACTCCCTGATCCACACTATCCATCAAAGGAAAGCCCAAGTGTGGGCTTCTTTACAACTGTCAGCTCCGTTCCCGTGCCCCAGCATCCAACAGCCAGTTCTCTTCATCAATTAATTATCTTCTGAAGTCTCTTTAGAGGACACAGAGCTGACGCACCTCGACTCTAGACCAAGAGTGATGGCCAGGTGTGGGATAGGCCCAAAAGTGGGACTCTCCTGGGCTCTCCGCCCTACACGTGGCTGTTTCATCCTTGCACTCTTCCCACCATCCACAGATCTGACAAGGGCTCTTGCTAGTAGGGGGTACTCAGGCTCCTTTTATTTTCAGCACCAAGAGGTCGTCGGATCAGAGGTAGGATCAAGCCAACAGCATGTGAATCTCCTCCCAAAACCGCCTCCCCGCACTGTAAAACCATCAACAATTATTCCTGGTGGCCACCAGCCCAACCTTGCAAGGTGCCGAATAGTTCCTGAAAGCTGCCAAGTCTCCAACTCCCCGGAAAGTTGATACCACTGGAGGGCATTCGGCTCTGCAGCAATATCTCAGTGGGTTTCCTGCACTCTCGTACTACAGCACCACCAGGACCAGGCACCCAGGAGCACGATAGACACAGCCACTTGTAGCCCCTTGTCCCACTTAATGACATGTCAAAATATCTGCTTGAATGTGGGGGCACTACTACCCACCTCGCTTCCAACACATCTGCAAGTGTCAGCTCCTGCAGGGATACTGGGGATGCTGAGCTCCCACATGCCTCCAGGATTGCAGGGTGAGCCTGGCCCCATGCAAGCCATCGTCATCTATCCCTGCAAACGTCCCATCTAAGGAAGAGGGAAAGTCCTCTCCCTGATGAACGAGAAGCCAGGCTGGACCTACAGCCTTCCTACAGATAACCTGGCTGTCAAGGGCAAATCTTTCCACTCTACGGGCCAAATACCAGATCTATCCTATCAACACACAGACTGATGTGGGGTTTCACTACCTGCAGCAGACCCCCCCCAGCTCTCTGTCCATCCCTGCTTTCCTCCAGCCAGCGGCACAGCCTGTCCCAACCTCCATCACCTCCAAAAAAAAAAAAAAAGCAATCCTCATCGTAATGGCTTTAAACTAAAATAGGGTAGATTTAGATTAGATATAAGGAAGACTTTTTTTATGCTGAGGGTAGTGAGGCACTGGCCCAAGTTGCCCAGAGAGGTGGTGGATGCCCCATCCCTGGAAACGTTCAAGGCCAGGTTGGACGGGGCTCTGAGCAACCTGATCTGGTTGGAGATGTTCCTGCTCCTTGCAGAGGGATTGGACCAGATGGCCTTGAAAGGTCCCTTCCAACCCTAACCATTCTGTGATTCTAATATCACAGGCACTGGCAATCGCTGCTAGAGTCCATGCTGCTTCACATATTCCTGTCTGGCTGGCCATATGAAGCACTTAAAAGACATAGCACTAAATACTTAAATATTTTTATTGCCACTGACATGCTAGATGGAAAAGCAGAAGTTTCCTGCTGAATGCACATTCCCAGCTCCATTGGCAGATGCAGTTGCCCAAGTTGAAATGGAGGGATCGCTCACACCCAAGATCTCAGGGGAGAAGATGGCTCATGTGTATCAGCCAGGCAAAAGACTTCACACCTTCCCATCGTCATAGAATCATGGAACAGTTTGGGTTGGAAGGAACCTTAAAGATCATGCAGTTCCAATCCCCCTGGCCTGGGCAGGGACACCTTCCACCAGACCAGGTTGCTCAGAGCCCAGTCCAACCTGGCCTTGAATGTTTCCAGGGATGGGGCATCCACAGCTTCTCTGGGCAATCTGTACCAGCACCTCACCACCCTCTCCCATCTAACCAGCCCATGGCAAGCAATCCTCAACATCCAGCCGGGAAACTGCTACAGGAGATGGCACCGATGCTGGGATGGGAAATCCTCGGTCCCTCCACAGAGGAAACGTCAAGAAGTCCTGAGCTTGCAAAATTCACCTGCAACAACAGACTTCCAGGCTCCGCTTGTGCCTGTCGCAGCCTCGTTAAGTCAAGAGTTCAGCTGCCAAATGGATTTTTCTTTTAAAAAGGAAAAAAAAAGAGGACTTTTTGGTGAGTAACCCAGTTGTTTCTGCATTTCCAATGGGCAGCATTAATCACTTCCTATTGGCCAATAGGAATAATTTTTCCTTTCGAAATGGCACATTCATGTTCTGCAGCTTTTCTGTTTACACACATTTTGCTACCTTATGTCAACACTTGCTAATGAATAAATATATATATAACTGAACATGAGGTCCTGGCAGAGGCAGATTGGACATTTAAACCCTGCTAATAGAGCAGGGTCTGGAGCACAAGTCTTATGAGGAGCGGCTGAGAGAGTTGGGATTGTTTAGTCTGGAGAAGAGGAGGCTCAGGGGAGACCTCATTGCACTCTATAGCTTCCTGAAGGCAGGTTGTGATGAACAGGGGTTTGGCCTCTTCTTCCAGGCAACAAGCAGGACCCGAGGAAATGGCCACAAGTTGTACCAGAGGAGGTTTAGATTGGACTTGAGGAAAAACTTTTTCTCTCAAAGAGTGGTAAGGCACTGGAACGGCCTGCCCAGGGAGGTGGTGGAGTCTCCGTCCCTGGCAGTGTTCAAGAGGCGGCTTGATGAGAAGCTACAGGATATGGTTTAGTAGCTGTGGCAGCAATGGTAGTGGGAAGACGGTTGGACTAGATGATCTTATAGGTCCCATCCAACCATGTGATTCTATGATTCTATGATTCTATGATTTATCCTAACATCTTTACAGGAAACTGAAGGCAAGCTTGAACCCTGCAGCTCCGAATCTCCTTGCATCCCACGCCAGGATTGTCGTTGGGTAGAAACAAAGGCAATAAAAGCAGAAATAGAAAGTTTTGGGGGAGCACTGCATGAATGACGCCTGTTGCGTCTGAATCCCCAAAACTTCATGACCCAGCAGACCCTCAGAGTATTTTGTGGAACAAGCCTGCATCCCAGCACGTGCTCGGGATGTTGAACCTACTCCCGATATCCCTCGCTCATTCATGAGCCTTTATCTCCTGTTTTTTCATGCCAAGGCAAAATATTTCATGCTTTGCAACTCAACTGTTTGTTTGTTAAACAGCTTCGCTTATTCTCAGATGGCATAAAGAGAGTTATTAGCGTTTCTCAAGAGTCTGCAGAGGGGAAAAACAACAGTCCAGCCTCCGAGGGAGGAGTGGGACCCCGCGTGTCTGGAGCAACCTCAAATTTAGGGTTTCTTTTAGTCCTGAAGAATTGAAGAGCAACAATTTTAAAGAAATTGCCCTTTTGGCCAAAAAAAACCCGACTTGATATTGGTCTTCAGACCAATCTTTGCCTCCCTGCACCACCACATGACCACAGAGACCACCGCGCTCCAGTCAACCCTCCCAATCCCCTAATCCTCAGGGAGCCAGGAACTGCTCCTCCCCGAGCTCCCCCAGTTTCCAATTCTCCCCACTTCTCCTTTTCCCAGCCCGATTTATCTCAGACCTGGTGAGCTCGCTGCCAACCAAGAGTTTATGGAAACAACAGCAAAAGAGCTGGTGCCAGCCTCGAATGGGCTTCTCCCCTGGCACCCTGACATTCAATTACAAGCAACAGGCACGCAGAGCAGTGCTAGGAAAAAAAAAAAGGGAAAAAAAAATACCTTTTCAACCTCCTTTCCTAATTTTTTCAACCTGAAAAGGCGGAATTAGGCTCTTAAAGCACAAAAAGATTTCTACCAACTCCATTTGTCAAGTCTCACTGGGATTCCCAGCCATCAGGGAGATGCTAGCCAGAGCTGTGCTGCATCCCAACCTAAATCCCAACAAATTTACCCAGGGGTGCGGGAGCACTGCCATTTCCAACCAGAGCCCACGGTTGTCCTGGCTTTCCCAGTGACTTGAGCAGCGAAGGCCTGTGCTGCACTGCAACCCTTCCTCGATTCCCTGCCAGGGTTTTAAAACCCTGCTTTGTGCAGAGGATGTCTTAGATAAATTATATGTTATTTTTTTCCAGGGGTATCAGAAGGCATAGATGCAGGCAAGCAGTCCAAAAGCGAAATGCATGGTAAAGGCAGGGGAGTGTTAAAAAAAAAAGACTGTAAAAAAATTTGCAGTCTGCATTGAAAAAAGAAGTCCACTTACCAGTTGGTTTGAGAAAATCCATTGGATATCTGGAGTAGGGTGGAGGGGGAGACTCTGGAATTAGAAAAGTAGAGAGCCATGAGAAAGAGGGAAAAAAAAAGGAAGATAGGAACTTATGATAACAGTGGCATTCTTTTAGAAAAACTGTTTGTCTTAGCTCTGGGGCTTGGAGGCAGGACAGCGAGGCGGTGATTGCCTTGATATTTAGCTGTCAGATAAACAAAAGGGGCCGTCTGGCGCCAGTCTCCCTCCTATCTGCAGCTCGGGCCGTCTGAGCGGGGCCTCCTCGGCTCGGCGGAGCCGCGGCAGCGTCGGGACCGACCGCTCCAGCCGGGCCCTAATCTCCCGACACCGGGCGGGGAGGCCACGCCGGGGGGCCCGGGGCGGGGGGCACTCCCTCCCCTCAATATATATTAAAAAAAAAAAAAAGCATAAAACACTGCGATGGGGGGGGAGGGCGTTTTGAGGAGGGGTTTCCCTGTGGAAAAAAAAAAGCGTTCAGTGGGCAGGGAGCCTGCATCCCCCGTGTCCCCCTCCCCGCCTACCTAGCTCGCAGAGCCGGCTGAGGTGGTGCGGGTTGCAGCAGACGAGCTCGGTGTGAGCCTTGCCGTAGGATTCACAGCAACATAACCGCTTCACTTCGGAAGAGTGGCGGAGGTCGGGCCAGCGGAACACTTTGCAGAGCAACACCGGTAAAGGGTACCAGTGCTGGCCCAGCCGGGAGTCGGCCTTGGCAGGCAGCAGCAGGCAAGGGGTGCGAGCCCCGCCGCGGGACTCCACGGCGTGCAGCAGCCCCTCCAGCTGCCGTTCCTTCAACCGCTTCAGCACGGCCTGGGTCAACGCCTTCAGTTCCGCCTCCGCGCCCGCCGCGCGGCCGCCGCCGCCGCCCGTTTTGCCCGGGCAACACCCGCGCCCCGCGCCGCCGAGGCGCGCCGGGGCCTGGGCCGCCGCCACCGCCTCCTCCTCCTCCTCCCCGCCGTCGCCGGGCGCGCGGCTCCGCCAAAGCCGCCGAACGAGCACCGAGCGTTTGGTCCTGAACATGCGGGACGTGAGGAGAAGCCCCCGGCTACGAAACGGGCATGTCGTCCGCTGCGCATGAAGGGGCCGGGAACCGAGACGCGGCGGCGGCTGAGGGCGGCGGAGGGCAGTGGCAGCGGCGGGGCCGAGACGGGCTGTGGCATGCGCCAGTCTTCGCGCTGGGACCGCGGGTTCCGCCGCCTCCCGCTGAGGGGCTGCGCCGGCCCGCGCCTCTGTTCCCACTGCCAACACCCCCCAAAAAAAAAAATTAAAGAGCGAGAGGAAAATAATAAAAAAAAAGGGGAGGTGCGGCTCGCTCTGGTTTTGCACAAAAAAAAAAAATAAAAGAAAAAAGCCCGTCTACAGTCCGCGGGGCATGGCGCCGGGAGGAGGCGGCCGGCGCCGCGCCGCTCTGCGCGGTTGCGGAGGGCGGCGGGAGCCGCCGGGGATCCTCGGCCTCCGCGGGGCCGCTGCTCCCATCAACCTGGCGGTGCTGGTGGGGGAGGGGGGGACGGGGAGTGGAGGGGAGGGGACTGATGGGACGCGGGGCAGAACCGAAAGACAGAAATCAAAAAGCTGAAATAATGTCTTTTTAAAAAAATTTTTAAAAACCCAAACAACCCTAAGATTCGGACGTCGGAATCGGCTCAAGCATCTGTCGCAAAAGAGAAGAACAAGCGCATCCGGAGTGTTGTATCCTTTCTTAAAGCCCAGGTGGTCCTGATGCGGGTTTTGGGTTTTTTTTTTAGTTTTTTTTGTTCCTTCACCTTCTTCCCAAAGGTTATTAATCCAACACACGGAGTCTTGATCCGGCTGCTACGAAAAGAAAGGAAAAAAAAAAAAAAGAAAATAAAAGTGAGGCTGCGTCCTCTCCTTCCTCCGCAGCGCCCTGCCCGCTGCCCGCTCCGCGCCCCGCTTACACGGGTGTGCGGGGCCAGCCCGCCGGCGAACCTCTCCCTGCTGCCGGCGCATCTGGCTCGCTGCTTTTTTTTTTTTTTTCTCCTGCCTTCCTTCCCTTCCTCCTCCTCCTTTCTTGGTTTTTGGTTTTTTTTTTAATTTTATTTTTTTATTTTTTTATTTTCCTCTCCGCTGGCTGCACTCTGGCTCCCTCCCCGCACCGCCGCCTCCCTCTTTTTTCCTCCTGGCTGCGCGGAGGGGGGGGCGGGGGGAGCCGTAGGAGAGGAGCCAGCAGCACTACGGTCCCTGCCGTGCCCGCCCCGCCCCGACTCCTCGCAGTGCGCAGCGGCCCGGCCCCGTCACGTGGGCGTCTAGACACGGTGTCGCTCCGGGAAAAAAAAAAAAAAAAAATATATATATATACATATATATTATATTTATTTCCAACCGCCTTGCGTAAAGCGGCGGGTCGGGTTGCAGAAAGGTTATGAGTCCTTCCCCCTGCCCCACCTCATCCCCCCCGTGTGCAGAGGGGCTCCCCCCCACCCACCCACCCCGGCAAAGCATAAGGGGAGCTCCCCAACCCTGGGTGCGCCCAAAAGTCTGCAACCCGCTGTAAATATCAAAGTATTAAACCCAATCCAGCTATTAAAAAATAATAATAATAAAAATAAATATATATACATTATTCCAGGCATGGCACGCAAAGCAAAACTGATAATAATACTTTGCACTTTTACAGCACCTGTCGCCAAAGGACGGGAAAGCATTTCACAGAGGGGAAGCATGTGGCCAATTTTCACCGAACGACGAGCGCACCGCGCTACGACTCTTCTTATGGGTCCTGCTCACTGGAATAATTTTGAGATTACTCCCTAGATCCCCCCCCCCATTTGAATTCTGCCAGCGAGATTCTGCAGAGGATGGGGAAACCGAGACACCAAGAGGCTACAGGGCTCAGGCGGCCCAGCTGCAGTCCGCTGGGAAAGTCCGGCTGGACCTCTTAGTGCCAGGCTTTGCGGGACAGAAGTCCCCAAGGGTCCCCATCCCGCACACTCTCCCACGGATGAATCCCTCCTTTTTCGTATAATGAGGATAGAAGTTGCTTCAGGTCGCTCGCTAAGTCACTCCTTGCAAGGTGAGTCCAAGCAGAGAACTCTTAAATCACGGCTGCTATCACCAAAACCCATTTCTAAAACAATTGCACCCAACTCAATGCAACACCAACCGTAAAACACAGTGGGGACAAAAACGAACACCTTTGGTGCAGGCTGGAATAATTTCAGAGCCGTTTTGCAAATATTCACATGAGCAGGCCAGGGAGACTCCTCACAGGCCCAAAAATCACTCACAGTATTTGCAGAAACTAAATTAGTTAGAAAGGGGGACTATACCTGCCCAGGCCCAAAATCTGTGCAAAATCTGCTTTGTGATAAATAGCAGGAAAAAAAACTGAGGAGGGGAAAACATTATTTTCTGGCATCGAAAAGAAAAATTTAAGGTTTGTTATGAATCTGGAGTCTGAGGAAGAGGATGGACTCCTCACTTCACCTCCAAATAATTAACGGGCGCATGCACCGTCCCGCCTTGGGGTGAGGGAGGAAGGTGCCGAAGACGAAGAGCGTCTGTGTCTACTGCAAGAAAATCCCGTTGCTTTTAATGTGGTCACTTCTGCAGCCTGAAAAAATGGAAATGTGATCATATTAATAGTTTTACATCTTGAAGAGCTAAAGCTGAGTTTATTTGCATTGTAATTCAGCCTTTGACAGACAGTTGGAGCCAGGGCACTGTTAACCTAATTGTTTTGCTAACAGCACCAGGGTGTGAGACTCACCAAAGGCACTTCCAAAAAAAGGGATAAAACCAGACTTGGGGGGGGGGGGGGAACAACACCCTGTTCCTGACATCATTACCGGGTGCAAACAAACAGAGCTGATCCCTCTTTATACACAAGGGTCAATAACAAACATCCTTTGCTCTTTTGGGGGTATGTCTCTCTCTCTCTTTTTAAATTAAAAAAAAATAATAATCCCCCCCCCAAAAAAAAAAAAACACCCAACAATGAAAAGCCATTCAGGGGAGGTAGGAGAGAAGAAGCTAGTTTGAAGGTAGGGCTTGCAGGCTCCTGGCACTCTCCCACCCTTTTGTGCACATTAGGAATAGCGAAGCTTGTGGCCCTGCTTCTATTTTTACACATTATTTTCAGAGCAGAATTCTCCAATGATGGTCAAAGTCTGGGTTATGATGCCATTCGGGCTGTATCCAAGAGCTCCTTCTGCTCCGGCGGCTCACATCAACACCCCAAATTCAAGTGACGAGACCTCAGGTCTGCAAAGAAAAAGTCTTCTCCAAGCAACCTTGCCACGCACTGGGCAGCGAGTTACTGGGAGACGTGGACCTCACTCTCCAGCTCTTCTCACACAGCACGGTGTGCTAAAAATAATCGTTTTGGCACTAGTGCTTGTAGGTACTATCCACGTTACAAAGTTGCTGTGTTTGCTTAGGTTTTATCTCCAGAGAGGGGCTAAACACAAGGCAGTCTCCATACCTGGGCTCCCTTATGCCAACATAAAGAAAATTATATATATAGAAAAATATATATTAAAGCGGTCTAATCTCTCCCTAACTTGCTGGTTTGAACATAAGATGCTGCTATAACAATGCCTATCAAAGAGGAATATACACAGCATGCTGCGGGGAAGGGCAGAACGAACGCGGGCTAGTATCGGAGGGCAAGCGCTGCCGTGAAAGAGGATCTGGTATTGCCTGGCCGCCACGCAAGGCGGGTAGGAGGAGCGGTGTCTGCCCTTCATGACGTCACTCACAGCCAGAAAGCAACCGTTAATCTTTGTCCCACCTACACCTCTGCCTGTGTTGTGCCACCGTCCCCCCGATAACCCACGTCACCCATGGGACCGAGGTTCAGCCCAGCTCCTGCCGAACGTCACCAGTGGGATTTATGACCGGGAGGTGAGAGGAAAGGGATTTAGGTCAGGCAATCTGGGAAAGGGATGACCCAGGAGCCAGGGATTGCAGTGCCACAGGACATGACATCGTTTGGGAGCCACTGGCCAGACATGGGTCTGTGGAAGGGGAGATATAAAGGGGAGGATTGGAGGCAAGTGGAATATTTGATTTTACATATAAAGGAAAGCCTGCAAATCCCTTTTGCTGGGACGTATTATGCCGAGGAAGAGATCAGCTTCTTCCTCCAGCAGCCCAACCCAGAGGTCCCAATACTTTTGGGCTCTGTGTGTACTCTGTGGAGCTCTTCAGGATCTCACTGAGTGGGCGGCTCAATATTGATATAAAATATACAACCTTATGCATAACCCTTCCTTCCTTTGTATCGTACCTGTACTTTGGTGTTTCAGATATCCAAAGTAGTGAATATATGCTTTCAGACTTGTTTTGGCATGTAAGCTCTCAAAAATGGATTTTTTTTTTTTTTCCTATAAGGAAACAGCACAGCAGCTTTGCTGGAACATTTTAAAGGTAAGCGCATGTGGGCACTATAGCTGGTATCCCCCTTTCAGCATTTTAGTTTCAAAACTTAGTTTCAAAATCCTCTTTATTTCAAGTAAAAACATTTGCCAAAGGCATGAACAGCAATGTTTTGTTTGTCATTACCTATACCTATAGCTACCTAGGGCAAGCTCTGGACCAGATAACGGGGTCTGGTGGAAGGTGTCCCAGCCCAGGGCATGGGGGTTAGAACTGGATGATCTTTAAGGTCCCTCCCAACCCAAACCATTCCATGATTCCATATGTAAAGAGCTGGGGCTGACATGGGAACTAGGGAATCATTACCTTACGGTTCCTTCTCCTGAAGGAATTCTTCTCCACCCCTCTTTGGTAGATAGAAATGGTTGTAAAGGGGATGGAAGAGCAGCAGGCAAAGCAAGAGGAAGATCACCAGCTTCTGCATTTCCTATTGCTAGCAGGTAGGGGTGTAATTTTGGAGTTCCTTCCTTTTTAGCGGGATAGGTCGTAACCTTACCATCATTTATGTGTCTTTCTGTATTTATTGCGGTAGCCCGCCCAGATGCATTGTAGACCTGGTTCCTCTCCCTCAAACATCAGCCGCGTCCTCACGGGTAGTGAGACAGCAACCTATGTTTTCCCATGGTCTTTTCCAGGGACAATTCCCACCGATGCTAACGGGAATTTTGTCCCATCAGAGCCTGGGATCAGCCTGTTGTAGAAAGAGAATTCTCACATTTGTGATGGGTTGTTCAGGATCAACGTTCCTCATACTGACATGCAGCTCGACATTAAAAAAAAAATGCAATGATCAGACATCTGTGATGCAAGCTCTTTATAAACCGCTGACATTTTAAGTGTAGAGTATTGCAGTTACATTGTGCAGAAGTCTGCTTCCAAGAACATGTTTTAGCTTTCTTGTCTTCCAACCCAACACAAATTCTCATTTAAAATAACAAATTATTGCATGCTGCTTTATGTCTCATCTCTATATGACAACATTTTGGGCTCTGTATGATACACCCCTATGATGTGCTTAAGAGGGAATGGAGAAGATGCATGCAGATAATTAAGAGATGCTCCAAAATCAGGACAATTGTAGACAAGTAATGACTTTTGTCTAGAAGTCTACAACGACTTAGTCACAAAGAACCCCCTGGGGAATTAAAAAAAAAAAAGTTTGATAATGGTTTATTGAATCTCTCAAAGATAAAGGATGAGTGAAAAGCTGGATATGCTGTTAGGAGAATACAAGAGAGAAATGAAGCATCATTTTTCACTGGTAATGATCCAAGTAGAGTAATTAAACACTGGTTGTGGTGGATGCTCCATGTCGTAGTTCAGCCCCGATCGGGACCAGACTACGCAGTCTCTCTCTCACTCCCCCCACCCTCCGAGAGAACAGGGGGAGATAATATAAGAAAAACGGCTCGAGGTTTGAGATAAGGACGGGGAGAAATCCTTAAAGTTACCGTTATGGGCAAAACAGACTCGACTTGGGGAAAACTATTCATTTATTACTACAAACAGCAGGAGAATGAGACAGAGAACAAGATAACCTCCCTCCACCCCTCCCTCTTCCCAGGCTTAGCATTATCTCTACTACCTTCCCCCACCTGAGCAGCACAGGGGGAAGAGGGAATGGGGGTTATGGTCAGTCCATCACACGTTGTTTCATGCCGCTGCTTCATGGTTGGGGGAAGAACTCCTCACATTCCTCCCCTGCTCCATCATGGGGTCCCTCCCATGGGCTACAGTCCTTCGTGGAACTGCTCCGACATGGGTCATCTCTTCCACGGGGTGCAGTCCCTCCAGAACAGCTGTCCCAGTGGGCCCTCCATGGACCACAGCCTCCTTCAGGCATCCACCTGCCCCAGCGTGGGGTCCTCCACAGGCTGCAGGTGGATCTCTGCCCCTCCATGGACCTCCATGGGTTGCAGGGGGACAACCTGCTCCACCATGGTCTTCACCACAGGCTGCAGGGGAATCTTGGCCAGGAGCCGCATTACTCCTCCCCCTCCTTCTGAACTGACCTTGGCATCTGCAGCCATTCCTCTCACAAGAAAAATTCTTCACAACAGGCAGGCAGACTCCTCTCAGGTTCTCTTCACATCTCATTCACATCTTATCTCCTCTCCACTTCTTGCAGCCAGACTGGGCCGAGTCAGGCCCAGTCGGCCACCTGGCAGGAGGCTAGAGGGTGAGGCCTGCAAGGTTCACAAGGCTCGCACCTCCCCATCTCTGCCCCTGCTCAGCTTCTTCACATCTTCTCTCTTTTTTTTTCTGTTTTTTTTTTCCCCTTCTTAAATACGTTATGGCAGAGGCATTATCAGGGAACATTCTGCTACCAATTGGCTCGGCCTTGGCCAGCAGCAGGTCCGCCCTAGGCCCGGCCAAGGCCACTGAACAAAGGGGAGCAACTTCTAGCAGTTTCCTACAGAAGCTACCACCTTAGGCCTCCCCTTCACTAAACAAAACCAGAACACTCCATCAATAATAATTTTGAAGTGAGGTTTTGGTGGTATTCAGAATATGAGCTCCAGCTGGTTTAAACCTGTAGGGATGCAGGGAGTCTTTCTGGTCCAAGTTACTCAGGTGGGTAGTCTAGACAGCAGGAATAACCCTTCATACCTGATCATTTATGAATTAGTAGAGCCAGCGTATTAAAACAGATAATTGAAAAGTCCCCATTTGTCCAAGTGTAGGGTTGGGATTTTTAAATAGCTTTTTACAAATATGCTTTCATGACAGTCTTCCACATGGCTCAGTTCCAGGGAAAACAACCTGCTCAGAATTAATTTTTTTCTCTAAAGTATCCAAAGTGATGTAAGTTGCTTGAGAACTGGAGAGTGGCACTGAAATGAAATTGGGACCCCATCTGATAAGCACTACCTCTAGGACAAGAAATTTCCTTTGAACCTGAAATAAGGGAGTTTGAGGTAAACAAGAAATATAGGATGGGACAGGAACTGAGTACCCTGATTTCACAATCCAAATTGCATAAACTGAAGGAAAAAAAAAAGTATTAATAGTAAAGTGTAATTTAAAGATTGGATTTTCAAAAGCACGTTACCCAAACCTGCACATTCATTTCATCTTGAGGGAAGAAGGCATGCCATCTGATAGCAGTCAATTAATCCAAAGGAGGCCCAGACTTGTTCTCCTCATTTAAGAGGAAAAATTACATATTCTGCGAGAAGGTAAGAGCAGCCGTTTTGGCTGAGATACCTGTGGGCTGCTGGATGGGTCTTCTAGGGACTGCAGAACATGGCCCACCATTTCCCAAATGCATTAATATCTATGTTTTCAAAGACATAAAAGTAACTTTGGATCTGAAATATCCAGAGGATATTACAGGCATTTTTTTTTCACTGCTTTATGATTTTTGGGGAGGTTGCTGGCATAATTTAATGACACAAAGTTGAACCACTCAACACCATCTATGGAACAGTGAAGAAAACTGATTTGAAGCAAAGAGAGAAAGTGCACATGTATGCTACCTGTGCCTCCAAGTTCAAAGATACAACTTTGAGATTAAAGTGTATCAACTACAATGAGCAAAAATAAAAGTGGTTTTTTTCATTGGATAGCCCTAGTGATGGTATTCCCCAGTGCCTTCCAACACGCACCTCCCCCAAATCACAGAGACACAGAAGAGCACTTTATAAAGAATTGAAGGATGAGTTTATAGCCATTGTTTAAAAATGTAATTAACACTGTGTTTAAAGCAAAAATGAGACAACTACCACCTCCTAAAGAAAATCGAGCTGCAGACCTCCTGCCAGACTGAGTGATATCACTGGCACCAGAACCAGATGTTTGCAAGATCCACCCCATTCACAGCCCCACCAGCTTACCTTACCTGCTAAGGATTATTATTATTATTCCTATTACTCCTTTTGTTTATGGTGATGTACTAGGGAGCCTGCAGCTCAGGTTTCTTAAGACCACAAGGAGCAACCTCATTTCGAAAGAGCATCAATGAGACTTCAGAGCTCCCAGGGCTTCTCCACCAGCCCTCTGCTCTGACATGCACTTAATTGATAGGACCAAGTTAGATCAGCCTGATGATGGATTCGACCCATATATATGGCAAGCAAATATACAGCTGGCCATTTATGCTGGCAAACTCCAGCTATTCACATTCCGCTCTGATAACCGAATTGGTAAATTCAACACAAAACTTGAACAGAGAGAGAAAGAAGGGAGAGCGAGATCTCAGTGTCTCAGTTTAAGCTAGAAACATCACAACACATTGTCCTGGTACCTCTGGTGAGTCTCGAGGCAAGTCTAAGTGCTTCCTCTGTCTCACACCAGTGAGCGTGTCGGTTTGCAGGACAGCGGCTAAGCTAAGTTGGCACAGATGTGAAGGTTCACTTAGTTCAGACTAGTTAAACCTTTTTGCAACATATTAATTACAGAAAAATGGAGTAAATTAGATTAATTAAAGCCAGAAAGCCCTCTTAATTGCTTTGATTTACCATGAACACAAAACTAATCAGGGTCTCTGAAGCAAGGATGTGCTTTCTATACATCTGAACTATTTCAAGTGTACAAAATGTTGCTGAAAACATCCCTTCTGAGGCTCAACCTCAGTTAAAATGCAGCCCCGAGATAAAAGAATCACAGGATGGTTTGGGTTGGAAGGGACCTTCAAAGGTCATCTAGTCCAACCCCCCTGCAAGGAGCAGGGACATCCCTGACTAGATCAGGTTGCTCAGAGCCCCATCCAACCTGGCCTTGAATGTTTCCAGGGATGGGGCATCCACCACCTCTCTGGGCAACCTGTTCCAGTGTTCCACCATCCTTATTGTAAACATTTTTTTCCTTGTGCCCAGTCTGAATCTACCTCCCTCTGTTTTGAAACCATTACCCCTCATCCTATTGCAACAGGCCCTGCTGAAGAGTTTCTCCCCATCTTTCCTGTAGACCTTCATTTAGGTATTGGAAGATCACTACGTCTCCCCAGAGCCTCCTCTTCTCCAGGCTGAACAGCCCCAACTCTCTCAGCCTGTCCTCATAGGAGAGGTGCTCCAGCCCTCTGATCATCTTTGTGGCCTCCTCTGGACCCACTCAAACAGGTCCACATCCTTCTGATGTTGGGGGCTCCAGAGCTGGATGCAGTACTGCAGGGGGAGTCTCACCAGAGTGGAGTAGAGGGGCAGAATCCCTTCCCTCGACCTGATGACGACAGTTGGGGCTGTACCTAGCCCATGTACCCGACCATAGCTCTGGTTGAATGGCTGCAGGCATTCAGAAAGCAGCCATTTCCCTAAAAAAGTGATGGCATGGCCATGCTTGATAGAAAGCAAACAACGATGTGGTGTTCCACCATGTAATCCTGCTGAGCTCAGAGCCACTGCACACCGGAGGAGGGACATTCTCTTGCAAAAGCCCAAGTCCTATTACTGTCTCCCTCTGCATGGCTGTGAGTCCCAGGAACCCTGTCTCCTGGTCTCCCTGCCAACTTATTTTAATGCAATGGCAGCAATATTGCAAAAGGTCTGCATCTTTCCTCCTTTCTGGTTCAAGAGTTTTATTCGTAAGAATAGAGGGGGGGTATGAACTCGTGGAGATCGAAGGGATCAGGCTGCAGAATGGAGGGGGAAAAACAACAAACGGTGGAAATACAACAGTCAGTGCTCAAACTCCAGACGCTCTGAGTGCATCTGTTCACTTGCCCATGGGAAGGACCTGTTCCATTTTTTTCCTCCAGATTTGAGTGCCCTGGTTTCCTGCCCAGCAGCAGTTCTCCATGCCCCACTCTCTTGCATGCCTGCCTGTTCCCTCTGTATCCTATCTCCATTATTCATCTGGGAGATAAATCTTTTGGTCGAACTCAGCTGGCTGGGTGAGCCATCACGGTGTTATGCTGGCAGGCATCAATGGGAGTCACCAGCCACTTGTCCGATCCACAGACAATTACGGAGGCATTTGAAACCCTTTTTGCTTCCCCATGGCTTCCCCTTCCTGATTTTTTTCTTCCCTCTTCCCCTCTCAGTTAATTGAGTTTTGTCTACTGACAGCTGAACTTCCCAAACCAACCCATCCTTAATATTAAAATTACTGCGTTACAGGCAGCAAATGGCTCTGCATGGCATGGAGAAACATCCACCTCTCGACCCACAGCCCAGCTTGACATTGCAGGAGCAGAGATGAGGCTGAATATTGCATCTTGGTGACACAGAGGGAGGATTGAAGTGGGCAGAGCAAGATAATTCTCATCAGCCAGAACACCCAGTGCTCGGTGCTATGGGGTCGTTAATAAAAACATATATATATAGAGAGAGAGAGAGGGTATAGGAGGATCATATAGCTGCATTATAACCCTCCATCATATTGCAGGAACTCATAATGTATTATATAAAATAGTCCCCCAACAGCCTCCTTGGGAAATAAGTAGTGTTGCATACTAGAATGAAAACATTAAATGAAAAGGTTCTTTTTATGAATGAAGCTTCGGGACTAAAAAAGTACTTTTCCATCTTGAGTATGGTGCCTTGAAGAAAGTACTCACATGACTATAAAAGCCAAAATGAATTCCTTTGCTATGTACTTGATAACAGTGTAGGGTCACATTTGCACTTTATATATATACACATATGTGAGGTGTCCCTTCTTTGTAATTCCCCAACATCTCTTCTTGAGCCAGTGTTTGTAAAATGATATTTCTATATTTACTTAAGCATCTATTTAAAGAGGAATCCCTCATAATTATTCACCACACAGATAGATGACACTGTTTGGCTGTGTTTATTTAGTTTCTATTAGTGATTGGCAAAGAGTCTACTGTGGCTTCAAAGCAGATACAGAATCATAGAAGAGTTAGGGTTGGGACCTTTAAAGGCCATCTGGTCCAACTCCCCTGCAAGCAGCAGGGACATCATCCACTAGATCAGGTTGCTCAGAGCCTCATCCAGCCTGGCCTTGAACGTTTCCTAATATCTAATATAAATCTACCTCCCTCTATTTTAAAAACATTACCCCTTGTTCTACTGCAACAGGCACTGCTGAAGAATTTCTCCCCATCTTTCCTGTAGGCCCCCTTGAGGTACTGGAAGGCTGCTATCAGGTCTCCCCGGAGCCTCCTCTTCTCCAGGATGAACAGCCCCAACTCTCTCAGCCTGTCCTCATAGGAGAGGTGCTCCAGCCCTTTTATCATCTTTGTGGCCCTCCTCTGGACCTTCTCCAACTGGTCCATGTCCTTCTGATGTTGGGGGCTCCAGAGCTGGACGCAGTACTCCAGGTGGGGTCTCACCAGGGCAGAGTAGAGGGGGAGAATCACCTCCCTCGACCTGCTGGCCATGCTCCTCTTGATGCAGCCCGGGATGCGGTTGGCCTTCTGGGCTGCAAGGGCGCATTGCCTGCTCATGTTAAGCTTCTCATCCACCAGCACTCCCAAGTCCCTCTCCTCAGGGCTGCTCTCAATCCATTCTCCGCCCAGCCTGTATTAGTGCTTGGGATTGCCCCTACTCACATGGAGGACCTTGCACATATCTCTAAAACTCTTCCCCTTGTGTAGCTTAAACTGATCTCCCAAATGGCATGAGCTAGAAGAGCAGGAGGACATACCTGTCTGTGTGGATCACCAATGTCTACACTACTGGCAGGATATTTTTGCTGATATGTGTTAGCTCTGCCAGTAAAACACCAAGTCTTACCAACAGGCCACTTTCCTTCTTACACTGACAGATAATAAATAACACCAATTATGGTTTTCTTGATAATTTTCAAAATATCATGGGTGAGAGGAAGATGACACAGAGGCAGAGGATTGAGTTACTTAGTTCTCGCGCCATAGCCTCATACCCTGTGGAATGCTGGACAAACTTAGTATGCACAGTCAAAGCAAGTGCCCAATGTGATTATTTCAAATGAGATGCCAAAATAGCCTAAAGTACTTTTAATATACCTGTAAATAAAGCTTGTTCCCATGGGAGATAGAGCATTCTCAATTACTACTGGTATGAGGGAGAGCTTGACATTATTTACAACTTTTGTTGAGGGGACAATGCCTTTAAAGATAGAGCTGTCCCTGCCTGGAAAATTGGGTTTTGGCCAACGGACCTCATTTTTCCTGAAGTTAACCTTACTCTGGCAGATGGGTCAGCCACAAATGAAGTGAGCAAGGAAGGTGGTAGATCCTAGGAGGAAGGAGAGAGACATGTCTACAGCCCAATTCCAGTCCCAATGAAAGAAGGGATTAATACTAAGGAATCAAGCTGATAAATAGTGATCAATGATTTACTCACCTTGAGAGAAAGAACAGCAGAGTCATAAACTTAACATAATGAGATACTTTCAGGATGCTCTAGCAAGAGCAAAGATAAGTTAGATGGGAACACCCTGAGGGGGTACAGACACACTGGCTGAGACCAAGATAAGGGGACTTAAGAAGTTTAGAACCAACTGATAGGGTGGAATAACCAAGGAAATTGGGAACCAGCAAAGATAAGTCAGCAAGAAACCACCCTGGCAGCAAGAACAAGCAGGACAAAGGTCTGAATCCATGCAGCTGGACACAGTGATAAGGAGGAGAGAACGACCACCAGAGAGACTGTGACTCCTGAGAACAGACATGGACAGAGATGGACGCAGAGACCGGGAATAACCTGTCGTGGGAGGAAACTTATGATAATGATTTCTCGGAAACCCAATTAATATATAACCAAGTCCGTGGGAATTCTATGAATATGGATGTCTATGATGCATAAATACTGTACCTGTTGCTTAACATGTTGCACATGTTTGGAGGAGTGATCCCTCGTGCTGTCCAGCGCTGAATAAACATACCTACTTTACAATCTTACAGATTGTGGAGTCTGTTTTACACACGTCACCAATGCTCACTGCATACGCAGGACTTGTAGGCTTTAATAAACAGCAACCCATCAAAAATCTTTTCAGGTAACCAACTGCCTGGTCATATGCGATTGTAAGGATACACACAAAGAACAGATCCTTTCTGAGCTCTCTTACACTGGTGTGCTGTGGGTGAGCTTGTCTCCTCTTCCTGACAAAGTGACTGCAGGAGTTTCTTGGCTCCAGACTTCCAGTCTAGACTGCAGGATTTTCTTTTATTTTTTTTTAAATTGGGAAATAGGCTTCTGTATCATGCTGGCACCTTTGTTAATTTCACCCCAGACCTGTAGTTTCATTCCTCTGAAGTATGCTATTTCCAGATTTTAATATATATATGTACACACACATATATATTTATATATATATACTCCTGCTGCTGTCAATCATAATATCTGCTGTTCTTTCACTGTACTTATTAACAATAACACCTTGTAGACCTTGGCTTTGCTGAAGGCAATTCATCTCCAGTTTGAACTTATTGACTTTAAATGATTACATGTTGGATTGATTTGGTCATTTATCCTCGCCTTTTGATAACGCTGCTGTCTGAAGGTTATCAGTTACAGCAATTCCATAATCCTTTTGGATCCCTTTCATATCTTCAAAAGGCAGGAAATAGGGGTTTTTACCTATTCAAGAGCCATCTGCAGGTAAAGAATTTAACAGCTTGTGGGAGTGCTACTTATTGCTAGCAATAACGTGACAGATCTTTCTTGGCACTGAAAAAGTGCTTCTTAGAAATCACATTGTCAAAGGCAAAAATTGAGATATTTTCTTTCATGTGTCTACTAGGAACACTTAATACATGAAAATAAATACCTAGAATTGAAAGGGGGGACTGTCTGCATTGATTTCTGTGACAGAATTAATTGTTCAGATTTTCTGGATTTGTTTGTTTTAAGATTTGGAATATAAAAGCAACAGCTTGCTCGAGGGTTTTCCAATTTAGATGTTTGTAGTAGAAAAAAAACCTGTTTAAAGTTAACTTGATTTTTTTTTTTTAAGGACAGGAGGATTTAAGAGCAAAAATCAAATTGCGTAGATTGTTGTATGACATGCATATCCAGATGGTTAGGCTGGCTTATCTTTATTCCGGGATTTGTATGTAGTGTATTTGTATGTATAGTTTCAATTAGTGTGGCTATGTTAGGTACAGCAGTGGACAAGGGCCCACATTGGCATTTAGCAGTCGATAATCAACTGTTAATTGCCACTTCAGGTTTACAATCACGTTAGGTTTATGGACTGGCCGTACCGAGGAGCCACAAGGTGAATGGGCTGGAATAATCATCCCCTGCCCCCTCAACTCAGTAGTAACAGGGGCCACCCCCCCAGGTCCCCAAGGGAAGGGGGCAGGGCCCAACATCCACGGTCCCCGAAGGGGGCAACCCTGGCACAGGCTGGAGCAATCGCATATGAACAGCCGGGAGACCAAACACCCACCTCCCAAGCAGATCAAGCCCCAGAACACCTGCTGGAATTTCAGGGAGCAAAATACGGTCACCCCCAGTGAGAGACACCCTCCCCGCATTTTCGGTTTCCGTCTCCCTGGGTCCTCGGGAATATTTTTCCTGAATTTCAGCCAAATCAGGAGGGGAATAGGGAATGGTATGAATAGTGACTTGTTGAGCTCCTCCATGACCATCATCAACAGCTTCTGTTTTAATTAGAGGTCGCATTTTAGCTTCCTCTGTTCCAGGGGAAGGTATCTCTTGTATGTGTTCTAAATCTTCAGAAAGGTCTAACAATTCTAATTCCTTTCCCCGGTCAGAAATTATATCCATGTTTCCCACACCAATTTGGGAATGGGTTTCATTCAACTGCTGTTTTAGTATCTTTTCCTGCTCCAAAGCCTCTGCCAAAGTAGTGTGTAGCCTCTGGTTAGTCGTCCACTTGGTGGCAAGACTACACTGTTCAGAGAGACCTTTTGTCTCATTCTCTAGATGTTCTTGTAAAGCTTTTACTTTTGTTACCTCCCCCTCTGCTTGTCGGGTCAGATACCGGAGCCCTGCCAGGGCAGCTCCTAAAACCCCACAAACCAACACCTTTCCCTTTCCGTGTTTAAATCTCCCTTTCGTCAGACTGGAGATTCGATCTGCTACAACTTGTGGATCCCATTGTGCTGCCACCAGAGCAGCTCCTAAAACCCCGCAAACCTTTCCCTTTCCAAGTTTAAGTGTTCATTCCTTTGCTAGAATGGTAGCTTGTGGATCATGCCAATTACTTTGGGCCCAAGTCATACCAGGGGAAGGAAGGTTGGGCATTACAGCCCTCTCGTTTCTCCAGGAGAAAGTTACAATCTACAATCAGACGTCTCTGGGAGGCCATAGTGCCTACAATTCCAGGGAACTGATCCCTTGTCCCCTTTGTGTATGACGACCCTCAGAGGGGGGGGCTGCGGTAAAGGCATGGGCTTAACGATCGCTTTAGTACCAACGAGGGAATCCTGTCCGTGATGCCAATTATGTTACGGCCCGGGGCCGTAGCAGGTTTGTGATTCCCTCGGCCTAAATTAAGGTGAACTGACACCAAACGATCGATTTAGGATTTTATTTAACATTTGGAGGAATGACTTAACTTTGAAAACTTGGAAGGCATAAAGGGGGTTGATAGCCGGGGCTCTTATCAGAATGTTTCTAAGAAGGAAAAGGAAAATAGAAAAGAGAAAGAGGAAAAGAGATATCACCACCCTTGGATCCAGCGATGACAAAGACGACAAGGACAACAACAATGAAGACGATGATGATGGGCGGGCGCATGGCAACGACGACGACGATGATGATGATGATGATGATGATGATGGGCGGGCAGGCGTGCGGATTCTGGTGGCGGAGGCGCAGTGACATGACAGGCAGCCGTGATGGTCTTCTGGTGAGGGGGCTCGTCATGCGGCTCCCTCAGGCAGTGTCTTTTATAGTCTTATCCCCGCCTCCGGTTATGGCCCTGGAAGACTGGTATGGTCTGGTTCCAGAGAGTTCTGAGTCCTCTGCGCAGGCGCGAAGCAGGCATTGAATGTCAGGTGTGGTCAGAAGCCCCTTCCTCAGATGACCACTGTGTGACCCCTGGCCATATTTGGCAAGTCGTTAACAGGGGCCTGGGGAGCTGCACATCCCCCTTGTGGCTTCCACCTCCCCTGTGCAGACTGCACCCTGGCCACAGCCACAATAATGTTTGAGACATTAACTCTTTCAGTCCCTAACAATGCACTTGCAATATATTCAGATGAAACCATAGCCAGAGTCTTAATTGAGCAGAAACATTACACAAGAACACTTCTCATCTGGCTTTTGGTCTCCCATTATAGAAGGTTTTGGATTCTGGAGTTGATTTTGTCTGACTACTTAACATCCTGTCTTCCCACACAACAGAAAAGCAAATAAATGCCTCCTGTAGGTCAGAAAACTTTTTACGGATAAGGATGTCTACTAACAAGACATGGAGTATGGACTTTCTCTCTCCAGAGGAGATAGACGAAGGTGGGAGCACGCTGGGACGGGGGATTTATCCCAGGGTTGGCTTATGCAGATCTTCGCAGAACACTTTCCATGAATGAAAAGGGCTTCTGAAGAAGCCCCATCTGCTGCAGGTAATCCTCTCCTGGAGATGTGCAACTGATTAGCTGACTTCATGAGCTTCTTTCCAAGCCTCATGGAGAGCAAGGAGGTGGTTGGTGACAGCCAACAGGGCTTCACCAAGGGCAAATCGTGCCTGACCAATTTGGTGGCCTTCTATGACGGGGTGACGGCATCGGTGGACAAGGGACGAGCAACTGACATCATCTACCTGGACTTGTGCAAAGCTTTTGACACTGTCCCGCACGACATCCTTCTCTCTAAACTAGAGAGACATGGGTTTGATGGACAGACCACTTGGTGGATAAGGAGTTGGCTGGATGGCCGCACTCAGAGAGTGGTGGTCAACAGCTCAATGTCCATGTGGAGACCGGTCACGAGTGGCGCCCCTCAGGGGTCCGTGCTGGGCCCGGCCCTGTTCAACATCTTTGTCGGCGATATGGACAGTGGGATAGAGTGCACCCTCAGCAAGTTCGCTGACGACACCAAGTTGTGTGGTGCTGTCGACACGCTGGAAGGGAGGGATGCCATCCAGAGGGACCTTGACAGGCTGGAGAGGTGGGCCCGTGCCAACCTCATGAAGTTCAACCAGGCCACAAATACAGGCTGGGTGGAGAATGGATTGAGAGCAGCCCTGAGGAGAAGGACTTGGGAGTGCTGGTGGATGAGAAGCTTAACATGAGCAGGCAATGCGCCCTTGCAGCCCAGAAGGCCAACTGCATCCTGGGCTGCATCAAGAGGAGTGTGGCCAGCAGGTCGAGGGAGGTGATTCTGCCCCTCTACTCTGCCCTGGTGAGACCCCACCTGGAGTACTGTGTCCAGTTCTGGAGCCCCCAACACAAGAAGGACATGGACCAGTTGGAGAAGGTCCAGAGGAGGGCCACGAAGATGATAAGAGGGCTGGAGCACCTCTCTTATGAGGACAGGCTGAGAGAGTTGGGGCTGTTCAGCCTGGAGAAGAGGAGGCTCCGGGGAGACCTGATAGCGGTCTTCCAGTACCTCAAGGGGGCCTACAAGAAAGATGGGGAAAGGCTGTTTAGTAGGGCCTGTTGCGATAGGACGAGAGGTAATGGTTTTAAAATAGAGGGGGGTAGATTTAGATTAGAAATTAGGAAAAAATTTTTTACAATGCGAGTTGTAGAACACTGGCACAGGTTGCCCAGAAAGGTGGTGGAGGCCCCATCTCTGGAAACGTTCAAGGCCAGGCTGGATGAGGCTCTGAGCAACCTGACCTAGTCAGGGATGTCCCTGCTCCTTGCAGGGGGGTTGGACTAGATGACCTTTGAAGGTCCCTTCCAACCCTAACCATTCTATGATTCTATGATTCTATGATTCTCATTTTTCATGTAGTTTCCTAAGAGGAAATGAGACTCCTATTATTTTGGTCCGATGCTCTCATCAGCATGAAAAAGACAATGTGAAAATATTTACTAATGATTTTCTTCAAAATTAAAATAAATTTTAAAAATAAAAAAGAAAAAAGAAATTACTTTTTTTTTTTCAATTTGGGACACACAATCTGGATTTGCTTCCACTTTGCCAATGTGTCCCAAGTCCTGTCAATAGTTTGGATGTGATGCCAGAAGAGAGTCTATAACAGGCAAATTGCGGCAACGTACTTACTGGCACAGCTTTTTCTAACAGTTACCCACCACCAATTGGTTTATACATTGAAGCTTGGGGTTTATCTGTGCCTATAAATGTTTATTTTAGCAAGTATAGCTAGTTGATATTTTTAGTGGTAAGAGTAGTTAGTAGTAGTTTCATGTGAAAGCCTGTAGTTCATCAGCCTTTGCTGCCGTGTATCTTATGTAGGAAATGTAAGTGTCTGCAGGGGAATATTGCGTACAATGGTGCCTTCATTGCACAGCACTTAATCTACACACAATTTATTTATTTTAGCAAATAGAGGAAGCAAATAAACTCTGTGTGCCTCCCTTCAAGTAACTGCATTAATGCTGTGCAATAGGTATCACTCTGTTTAGGATGCTTTTTATCCTTCTTAAAAAAAACCAAACCAATCCAAAACACAAAAGCAAAAATCCACAGCCCCAGGCAATGCAGGAACTGAGACTATCTGGCCTGGCTTATCCAGGTACCAGGCAGGCATGGTGGAAGGCGTAGAAAAGCTCTTCAGCAAGGAAAAAAAATGCCAAAGTCCTTACTAAAACATCTTCTTCTTAACCACTACCACTGCTTGCTTTATAGTGAAGCTGGAGAGACGTTCCCCACTTAAGTGTTTATTTTTGCTGGTATAATTAGCTGATATTTTACCAGTAATAATTCTTAGTAATGATTTCCTTTAAAAAATTGTTTTAAGCTGTGCAGATCTTGGCTTTGTGTACATACACTGCCTTGAACTGGTAGGATCCCGATGTACGAAGGTAGGGCTGCTAATTAATTCTTGGCTGCTGAGGTCCTGATAAGGGTAAACAAAGAGTTAAATTAGCTCAGGAGAAGACACAGGAATTCGCAGGCAAACCCACATCCTTCCATGATATCATTGGGAATCTGCCCATACTCCACCCATACTGAGCCCTGGCTGAAGGCAAGAGAGCTGATTTTTGGGAGGGTGAGTTGTAGATCCTAGAGACTCAGTGTAATTTACAGCCCCTAAGGATTTTCTTCCCGTAGCTTGGATCAGCAAGATAATTTACATTTACTCTCAGATGGAGAAACCAAAAGCCTGAGCCCCCACACCAGCCATCATCACATCACCCAGCAAAGCCCCTTAAAGCCCTTGATCGTGTGAGATGGCTACAAAGACACAAAATGTGGGTCCTGTGCTCTTGCAGAGGTTGCTCTATTGAAAAGCTACATGCGTGCTTGGGAGCGGATTTTAATAGCAGGCAGGAAGGTGCTGTCAAACGCCTGCTGATAGTAATTCTGGGTTGGGCAGAGCGGAGGCAGCTGCCTGAAGGATGCTTGAAATGGGGCTGGCTGGAGATGCTGCCCCAAATCCAGCAGACCTGGTAGCGTGGGTAATGCTTCCCATGCCACTGCCAGGAAACCTCAGTGCTAAACTGCTGCCAAAAATATGTTGTGTTTTTTTTTTCTTTTCCAAGGGAGGACTGCAGCGAGGAGGTGTTGAGATCCTCACAGTGCTGGCACATGTTGCCATGACACTGAAGTAATTGCCATTACCTTTCTCTCAGTCTTTCAGAATTAAGTGAACAATTTTGCCAATGCTCATCTACAGGAGGAAAGCAATTTTCTGTAATTCAGTAAATAGATACATTATACCTATGCTTTCACAACAGCAGCGAAGTAAGTATTTTTACTGTTCCTCTTGTTTGCTAACACTTTGCAGTTTGCATTAGCAAATCGTGGAGCTGATGATAGAAAATAACGAAATGCAATCTCAGAATTTTCCCCAAAGGACTATAAGAAGAGAGCATGAGAATATAAAGGTGCAAGGTGGTAAAATTACGTCTAGACTGGCTACCTTGAAATCAAATCCAGTTCCCTCTGGATGGCTGCCTTCATGTTGGAGTTGCAGCTCTTTGACTTGTCAGACACCATGGATGTTTAGATTTCCCATTTTTTACAACGTTCTTGACCACACTCTTGACAGGGCCACCTAAATACCAAATTTCAGGGCCCAGGCTCCGTCTATCATGCTCTCTATCTCAGCAATGGCTGTTACATAAAAAGCTTGTTCTAGATAATCCAAGGTAAAAAGCAATTAACTAAAAACCAGACTGGATCAGGAAAGCTATAAACTAATAAAGAGACTGAGTGAGCCCTGGCTTAGTGAGCACGGGGAAACCTGATCTAGTTTAATGAGCATCCTGATGCCTGGCCATCCCTTGTTCCTGCAAGGCATTGAGTGTGACCCATTGGGTTCAGGTTTAGCCCCACATGTCTTCAGTACCTTCTCATTACTCTCTTCCTATGCTGCAGATCCAAGGCAGTATAAATGGTTTGAGGCAGTTCCTGACAGCCACCTTTCTAGGCAGCAAACCAGATTATCAGTCTGCTGATGGAAGACTTCTGCCCAGTTCCTCCAGTTTGGAAGGGGTCCCATTCAGGATTTGGCAGTTTTTGTCCATCTCTTTCCTTAGGGAGAAGCTGACATATCTCCTCTCTTGGATCTCCTCTGTCTTAAAAACCTCTGTGATAACCAAGGAGAAAAGGACTCCTCACCCAGGAACTTTGGCTTTTGCTATGTAAGAAATAGTACTTTCTAATTAAAAAAAATTTTTTTTTTAGTTCATTATTCATTAAAGGGGAGAGGGGAATACGTAGTTTTCCTCCCCATCTTGCAGATAGAGAAACTGAGGTTAAAGAGATTTGACTAGCAGCAAGACACCCAGTCAGCCTGTGGGGGAGCTGACAGATGAACAAAGCCCTCCTGATTTATTACCAAGCATCCATCCCAGATGATGTTGCTCTTTCCCCCAGCGAAGTGGATGGCCCTTTAATAGCACAGTTAATTAGTGCTTTGTTTTATTTTTCTTTTAATCAGCTCATATTGCACCCCAAATACTTGTCATAGTTTTCCTTCTAGCACCAGTTAGAGGATATTAGAAAATCTCATTGGCCTTTGACCGCTCTAGACGCCCGATGGACTCAGCGCTGTCCATGCAGTGTTACTCTGCCTCCAGTGCTTTCCACTGCTGATGCACTGTGCAGCCTTTCCGTGTGAAACAGTGAGTCATTTTGCTGAGGCATGGTTTAAAAAAAAGGTTTTGATGTGACCAAATGAGCATCTTGAATGTTTCCTTGAAATCCTTTCACCTTGGAGGCATCAGAATGACTTGGGAAAGCAACCAGAGCAAACAATCTCCATTCTCTCAGAGAAATGGCCGTCCTGGCTGTCTGCTGGGTGGCATCAGCCTGGCATGCCTCTACCCTGTTTCCGGACATAAGCCCTTGTCCACTTGCCAAATCCTGAACTACATTATTATTTCCATTGCTGCATCTCTAGGGCTCAATCATTTTCCTTGAAACCTGTCCTAGGTGTGCAAGACTCTTGAATGTCTTTTGATGATGGCAGGCTCTCTGCGAAGCACAGCTGGGAATTGCACCTGTTGCACCTTAATGAGAAAATCCCAACAGCCACCGTTATTTGTGACATACAGACCTTCACATAAGATATACCCCTGTGCTCAGAGCCCCCTTCCCGAGAGAAAAGCTGGATGACTTCTCAGCATCTCAGGAAACTCCAATGTGAGCAGGGTTACTGCTCTGCTGGACCACAAATAAGGAGAAAATGGGGACTGGTGCCCTGAGGGTACGACATCTCTGCTGTTCAGAGTGACTTGACCAGTACACCAGTCTGCTTTACCAGAGGATAAATTGTAAAGGCATTTTTTAAAACATATATTACAATATAAGCGTCAGTGCACAAGAACAGCAGATGAAATACTAAAATGGACTTAATATTTAGACACCAAAATATTATATACAACTTCTTATTTTATAAGAATGGTTGACAAATAAGATCAGGTCAACCAATGCATATTACTAAAACCTGCACAGCCTTTTCCAAGTGTAACAGTTGTGACAAGAGCAAGAGTAGGGATCTTGATACTTGGTTCATATTGGATAACCCAAAATATGATGGGTTACTGTTGTCAGCATTGATTTGGACTAAAAACCCTATGAATTAGCTTCTGGGTCACCTCAGTGTGCAAAGAAGCAGAAAGAATTTATATGCGACTATATGCAATTAGAGAAAAAACACGTGAGTCCTGTTCCTTGGGGTAACATTTTGGGTACCCACAAATACCAACCCTATCTCCCCCCAGTCTGCTTTTGGCATTGGACCCTTGCCTTGGGGGCAGAGAGGATGCCAGCCCTGTGTGATGCTGGGGATCCCCATCTCTTGCTGTTCAAGGATAGATTTACAAAAACTTTTGCAAATCGAGGCACTTTTGGTGTCCCCGGAGTTCAAGCAGCTGGGAACTCTTGCTGCTGACGCTCTTCGCAAATAGGGACCTGATGCGCAATGATGCATCAGAGATGTCGGGTGTAGCTCTGCACAGGTTGTAATGCATGTGAGGAAGGCCAGTATCACTCTGACTTGCTCTGAAAATATCTGCCATGAAACATGGGCTGCTGCAACCAAGATGCATCAAAATGCAACAAGAAAATTCTCCTTTTCCCAATACAAAGAGTATTTTAAAGAACAAGAGCAACCCTTCCCATCAGTATATGATTATATGTAGGTATATGCATATGTGAATAAGGTACCCAGGCAGACAGTTATGTAATACAGTTAGGCTGTGCCAGAAATGAGTCCAGGAAAGGAGAATATACAATTCACTCTTTTCTGTTTCATACATTGGCTAATTGGTCTTGCAAACAGTGTTTTTATTGATTGGGCACTAGCCTTTTCTTTAATGGGTTTCTGAAAAGTTTTGAGCTCAATTGTTTATGTTTCGAGTTAATCACTGATGCTTGCAGAGCCCAAGTCCTCGTTGATGCAAGTGGTCTCTACTCGAATTAGCAGCTCTGTGGTCTTCAGGAAGTCCTCATCCGGGCCAGGGTTCACAGCACACGGTCATTATGTTGCATTTGATACATTAGTATGTGTTTGTAAGTATGAACAAGCTAAACATCGATATCTAATTTATTTTTTGGGGGAAAAGAAGTCTCCTATCCTATGAAGTGCATCTAATCTACATAGTAAGTTTACAGGAACACCCAGTGCATTACTTCCATGGCTGCTGGGAAACTGGGGGGGGGGGGGGGCTGTTGGGAGTCCTTTTATTGAGAAGGTTTCAAAATAACAGGGCAGTGTCTGGTGTAAGGCCTCCAAGTTGATACCCACGGTTGTCTGTGAAGTAAAAAAATTGCTTTGCATAGTGAAAAAACCCTTATCCTTTCCTAACATCACAGTGTTTGCTGTCTTGGTTCAAAACAGAAATGGGAAATACTTTTAAAATTGAATGACAAGGAATAAGGCACATGATAGGGCCTTACATTGGGAGTGACGATCATGTTGTAGACCATCTCTGGATGTCCCAGTGAGCCACAGACCAGAAGCTTATTTACATTGAATTAGCACTAATTCTTCAACATCTCGGGTCCCCCATTGGCCTCAAACCCTGCCGTGGGCAGCAAGACCTACAGGACCCCATGAGGAGCCTGGCTGCCCTTAGATCTTTGTACAGTCTAAGGAGGGACTTGGACAAGGTGACAGGAGCCACAGCAGGCAGCATCCTCCCGGTACTACTGGGGACCAGCGGTCTTCCAGTACCTAAAGGGGGCCTACAGGAAAGACGGGAAGAAACTCTTCAGCAGGGCCTGTTGTGGAAGAATGAGGGGTAATGGTTTTAAAGTAGAAGGAGGTAGATTCAGATTAGACATTAGGAAAAAGTTTTTTACACTGAGGGTTGTAGAACACTGGCACAGGTTGCCCAGAGAGGTGGTGGATGCCCCATCCCTGGAAACATTCAAGGCCAGGTTGGACGAGGCTCTGAGCAACCTGATCTGGTTGGAGATGTCCCTGCTCCTTGCAGGGGGGTTGGACCAGATGGCCTTTAAAGGTCCCTTCCAACCCAAACCATTCCATGATTCTATGACCTGGCACTGAAACATGTGCTCTGACTGGAGGTGAGCAGATCCATCCCATGAGGGGAGCCGCGATGGAAGGATGCTGACAATGCAGCCTGCTCGATTCCCCAGCAAAATATAAACACTCTGTCATCCTCTAATGACCTCTCGCAGAGGAACAGCTCCTCTGACACTGAAGCACACTTGCAGGCCTTTCCAACACAGGATCACTCGACCCCAGTAATTATCCTTGTTTGTACACAAGAGGACACAGACAGGTGATCGAGACCAGACAAGTCCCTTCCCTGAGAGGCTTCAGGTTTGAAGGCAACATGAGTGCAACGGCCCCATTCCCTGACTGACTCATTTGAATAAGTTACAGGCTAAAAATCTGGAACATTTGTTCTTGTGCCTATTAACAGCAATCCTTGGGTGCTGATGTTTATCTAACCAGGCCATTTAAATAATTGGAAGGCATATGCACAAGTTCAAAGCTATCGTCTAAGCTGCGTTGCTTTCTTCTGGTTAGTTGTGTGTGTGTCAAGCGAGGCAACCTCTGTCAGGTCTTCAGCCTGATCTTTTGTGTTCGGGCAGCTTCAAAGACCTCTGTGAATGGATGCGAGGTGCTGCACTCAGAAACGCCCCTGCCCCACAGAAATAAGCAGGAAAGAATTGCATAAAGCCGATTTCTTTACCACATTTTTTCAGAAAAAACAGAGTTGTCATTTCCTTAACAAACACTGATAGATCACATGCAAATCCTGCCTTACCTTTTTACTCCCTGCAGCCACGTGGCTGTTGCAGTGGTACTGATAATTTAAATATCTCACACTTCAGGCAGGTCCCCGATGGCAAGAAAAAAAAATAAGTAAAGTAGTTCAGATAGAATCTCCCTCGCTTGCTCCTTAGATGCCAGTTTTATGAAGGACATTTGTTTGTAAGACTCAGCTGGATTTTTCTTAAGAAGTTCCCTAAGCATTTCAGTTGCTATCTGTGCACCTTTGTTGTTCAAGTGCATTAGCAGAACTTCCCCAGTTCAATCCCAATTGATAGCTTTATCCAGTCTCCACTTAATATCACCATAGAGCAGCTGCTTGTGGAATTGTTTAAACCATATGAAAGCATGACAGAAGCAAGATGCTCTGCATCGGCAGAGCTTTCCAGGCCAAGGGTGTCTGAAGCTGCTCAGAGCTGGATATTTAATATTTACTTGAAAACTAGGCTAGCTGTGGGTTTCCCTGGAGACCCTGTTGTTGCCCAAGGAGGTGATCCCCTTTACTTGGTGTGTTTTTGCACCCCCAAGTTTATTTTTTCCCAGATGAAATTCATTTTGTGAGATGCTGAGATCACTGGTGGGGTACTCAGTGCTGAAGTGGGGGAGAAGAGCTGGTGTTTATTCAAGGAAACACGCTACTATGAGAAAGCCTTTCTCTTAATTATCTCAAGTGCTTCTGAAAGGATATATGTTAAACCTTGTTTTGTCTGCAGGCAATGAAATGTGGATGGTTAGGCTCACTTTAAATTGTCTGATAGAGAAATGGAATCTAGATTATTTTTAAATCTCCTTATTTTGTTTCTACATCTTCCCATACATCTATCTTAGTTGACAGCTGGGGTGAAATGCCTGTCAGAGAAGTTCCTCTCCCAGGTTTGTTACAGGGAAGAGAAATTCTTTTCTGGGATAACATTTATGTATTAGAGAAAAGAAGAACTACTTTTCCCATTTGTTCCTTGATAGTTTTTCATCAGATAAATAAAACAGACATGAAGTATCAATTATTACTGTCTCAGCCCTCTCTCCGAGTGCAATACTGTTGGGATTACAGCCAGAAATCTCTTTTTATATGACCCACTGCTTCAGGAGAATGATTACTCCCTGTAACACAGCTGGGTTTTTCTTTGTGCTCTGGCCCTGCTGAAGACAACAGCAGTTTTATCATTGATCTCAGAGGATTCAAGCTTCCAGCTTCTGTATTTCCATCTACATTAAGTTTTGTCTGGGCTGTCCCTAACAGACCTGAAATTTAAAGGATCTTACCTGATTTCAAGCCACCAACTACTATTGTCCCACCTTGAGAAAGTCTGTCCTTGCCGAGCCACACGTCCCATCAGGAAACAGCAAGAAGGCAGCTCACAGCTGTCGGATGCTGTCATCCAGTCAAACCAGTGAGTTACCCAAATTCCCTGTGTCTGTGTCCCCTGTGGTCACCAGGAGTGATGAAAGTGGAGTGACCGTCATGGACCAGCCAGCCTCTTCTCAGGACGGTGTGGTGGGGTGCGATATAATGTATAATATAATCCTGTAGGGCCAAAAGCTGCACATTTTAGCTGTGATTCATCTCTTCTAATTTTAGCCATCTAAAAATTAAACCCTCAGACTGGCAACGTGGCAACAGCCATGTGGCTGCAGGGAGTAAAAAGGTAAGGATGGCCCACACCTTAATTATAGTCAAGACAAGGCCAGCGCAGCCTTGGACATCCGGATCCAACATCATGACCTCTGTTGGCGAGGGAAGAGTCGTGCAGCATCCCCGTGCGGTGGGAGCCAGACAGTCTCGCACCCTGCAGAAGCTGCAATTCCCGCTGTGAAACTCGCAGCAGCCGTCCCCACGCGCTCGACTTGCTGAGAGGGCAGAGCTGCTCATCAAAACATGACAGTAATTCACAGCTTATTTTCTCAGAGTTTCTGAATAACCTGAGGGCAGGAAAGCAAGGGGACGTGACCGTTACATGGGGATCTTTTCTCCTCTCATTAACATGCACACCGTTACATCCCTCTCCACATCCCTGCACCTATCGTGGATGCAAAGAGCCCTGAGACAGCCCGGCACGCGCTGCTGGAGGTAATGCTCGTGCAGATGTGGCTGTACTTTCCTGCCTCCTCCACCTCATTTGTAGTGACCAGGCAATATTAAGACATTGAGATGGGCAAAGGGGATCAAATCAGAATAGCTTGGTCTGTGCTGTAAAACACCAGCATCCCTCCTGCCATCCTGCCTGGGAGCAAGTTCCCTGCCTTGGCATCGCCAAGAACACCAGCATATTTGTTGTCATTTCACCGAGCAGCTCCTCCATACACCTGAGACCTTCTATCCTGACGGAGGCACTCAGTGTTTGCAACCATTGAGTTCATTGGCATTGTTGTTATTCATAGAATCACAGAACCATAGAGTGGTTCAGATTGGAAGGGACCTTCAAAGGTCATCTAGTCCAACCCCCCTGCAAGGAACAGGGACATCTCCAACCAGATCAGGTTGCTCAGAGCCTCATCCAACCTGGCCTTGAATGTTTCCAGGGATGGGGCATCCACCACCTCTCTGGGCAAACTGTGCCAATGTTTCACCACCCTCAGCATAAAAAATTTCTTCCTTATATCTAGTTTGGATCTCCCCTCTTTTAGTTTAAAACCATTACCCCTCGTCCTATCACTACAGGCCCTGCTAAAAGTTTATCCCCATTTTTCTTCTAAGCCCCCTTTAGGTACTGGAAGGTAAGGCTCTAAGGTCTCCCCGGAGCCTCCTCTTCTCCAGGCTGAACAGCCCCAACTCTCTCAGCCTGTCCTCATAGGAGAGGTGCTCCAGCCCTCTGATCATCTTCGTGGTCTCCTCTGGACTCACTCAAACAGGTCCACGTCTTTCCTGTGCTGAGTTATCACTCATTTCAACTCCACAACTCGCAGTAATTAACCAGGACCCTACGCTGTGATGTCCCATCATCACTTTAACCCTGCAGCAGCATCGCAGCCATGTCGATGGGCGGTGGAAAAGGCCTTCCCCTGTTGCCTCCTCTCAGGTTTTGTTGATTTTTTTTTTTTCACAACTGACTTCCATTACCCACATTAAGAGACTTCCCTCTCTCAAACTGCATGCATTATGGCACCCGACCCTGCGTCACCGCGCACCATGAGAAAGAGCAGGAGCCCGGCACGAGTGGGAAGTCATCCATATGCTCCCGCAGGCTGAGCTCCAAGCATTAATGTTATCAAATTACAGCTAACGGGAGCAAATTAATGCACAGCGTGCCCTGCATCACTGGAGGAATTACTGTGTCAATCGATGCGGTGTGGAGTGTGCGGCTGCAGGCAGCCCCAGCTCCCCCAAATGCCATGAGCTGGGGCTGTTTGGTGAGAAAATCATGGACACAGCTATGGGATCAGTTGGTATGATCTGAGGGATGCAACAAAAACAAAAAAACCCCAATGAATATGGAATAGGGTGTCTTCTGAGTGCAGGGAATGGGGCCACCCCTCCCGAATGGGCAAAATATAACAGAAAAAAATGCTTTAAAAATATTTGCTGTCCCAGTGGTGGCTTTTCAGCAAGGATTTAGCATAACACTTACCAACAAAGGGTGAAACAAAGGAAAATGAAGCAGCTCAGCTCAGGTTCCCCCCCTGGATGTGGAGGGGGGATCCCATCCGTTATCTTTCTGCTGGGGCACTGAAGGCTGGACCTTGCACGGCTGCAGCTACTGCAGGCAGCAATCGAGCAACAGGCAGAAGTTTGAGCTTTGGGATGAGAAATTCTAGGGAGACTCAAAAATGGGGCTGCCCAGCAAAAATAATGTCCCCAGCTCGCCAGGCACCATCATGGCAGGCTTTATGTACATCAAGGCATGAGATTTCATTGTTCAAATATAATGCGAGGACATTCGCTTCGCTTGCGGTGAGCATTTGTCAGGCTTAAGGGCATTGCTCAAGGGGAGTGTTGACAACAAAAATAAGATTATTCAGCATTTCTGTGGCATTTTACATTTTCAAGATGCCTTTCAGGCACTAACCAGACATTAAACATGAGCTAATCTTTTGTTATAGCTCCTCCACAGCCATTAGATGGGATTAGGACTCAAATTGGGTGGATATTGAAAAAAAAAAAAGAATCAATTAAAAATATTCAAGTGCTTTTAACGACTTTAAAAGGGCCCATGCCATGGTCCATGTATTACAAACAATAATGAGCACTCACACACTTCACATCGGGCTTGCCAGAATACCCTGGGCAACATTGAGTCAATGCCATTCCAAACTAGCCAAAGTGGTGTCAAAACCCAGAATGTGAAAAGCTCAATGACCAAACCCAAACACCTGCACCTCGGCTTGAGCAGCATGTCGCCCTACATAGACTTTGGGACCTGTCTTTGGTGAAGGATGGACTGACTGCTGCTGTCACCCAGCATTGGATCCCAGCAGAGAGGAGAGTGGTCCAGCATCTCAGCGGAGATGGGCGAGTCTCCTGGATGGTCTGGGATAAATCCCTGAAATCTTGGTTCATCAGCTGCAAAGTATGGATGAAAGCGCTTCCACAACACACAGTGATGCTGGAAAACACTCATACTCAATAATATGGATTATATACAGACCCTAGCTAATGAGTGATGACGTTAATTGCCACTGCTTTGTTGAAGATGATGTTTTTGTGTCCTTAGTGGGTTCTTGCGTAAATGGCATTAGGTAGCTGAGGGGTCAGCAGTGCCCACGGATGATCCTGGAGGGGACAGTTGCAGGGTGGCCACTCTACAGAGTAGCTTTCCCATGAAAAGGGTTTTGGTCATGGGAATTGTCCAGTTTCAGCATCTCCCTGGACCATGTGCCAGCCCATATTCACCCCAAGCATCCTAAATAGGGATGTTGTCCTCTTCTGGCAGTCCTGAGAAGGGCAGCTTTGGGAAGCCACCATTTCCTTCAATGACTAATGGATCAAGGAACCTTGGTTTTCAAAACAGAAGTCAAAGACCATTAGTAACTTAGAATCATAGAATCATAGAATGGTTAGGGTTGGAAGGGACCCTCAAAGGTCATCTAGTCCAACCCCCCTGCAAGGAGCAGGGACATCTCCAACCAGATCAGGTTGCTCAGAGCTCTGTCCAACCTGGCCTTGAACGTTTCCAGGGATGGGGCCTCCACCACCTTTCTGGGCAACCTGTGCAGTGTTCTATAACTCGCATCGTAAAAATTTTTTTCCTAATATCCAATCTAAATCTACCCACCTCTATTTTAAAACCATTACCCCTCGTCCTATTGCAACAGGCCCTACTGAACAGCCTTTCCCCATCTTTCTTGTAGGCCCCCTTGAGGTACTGGAAGACCGCTATCAGGTCTCCCCGGAGCCTCCTCTTCTCCAGGCTGAACAGCCCCAACTCTCTCAGCCTGTCCTCATAAGAGAGGTGCTCCAGCCCTTTTATCATCTTTGTGGCCCTCCTCTGGACCTTCTCCAACTGGTCCATGTCCTTCTGATGTTGGGGGCTCCAGAACTGGACACAGTACTCCAGGTGGGGTCTCACCAGGGCAGAGTAGAGGGGGAGAATCACCTCCCTCGACCTGCTGGCCACACTCCTCTTGATGCAGCCCAGGATGCGGTTGGCCTTCTGGGCCACAAGGGCACATTGCCTGCTCATGTTGAGCTTCTCATCCACCAGCACTCCCAAGTCCTTCTCCTCAGGGCTGCTCTCAATCCATTCTCCACCCAGACTGTATTTGTGCCTGGGATTGCCACGACCCAGGTGCAGGACAGTGTCAAAAGCTTTGCACAAGTCCAGGTAGATGATATCCATTGCTCGTCCCTTGTCCACCGATGCCGTCACCCCGTCATAGAAGGCCACCAAATTGGTCAGGCACCATCTGCCCTTGGTGAAGCCCTGTTGGCTGTCACCAACCACCTCCTTGCTCTCCATGTGCCTTAGCATGGTTTCCAGGAGGATCTGCTCCATGACCTTGCCAGGCACAGAGGTGAGGCTGACTGGCCTGTAGTTGCCTGGGTCTTCCTTATTCCCCTTTTTAAAAATTGGGGTTATGTTCCCTCTCTTCCAGTCATCAGGGACCTCACCAGACCGCCATGACTTCTCAAATACGATAGCCAGTGGCTTGGCAACTTCATCCGCCAGTTCCCTCAGGACCCATGGATGCATCTCATCAGGTCCCATGGACTTGTGCACCTTTAGGTTCCTCAGATCTTCCCGAACCTGCTCTTTGAGTACAATGGGCGGTTCTTCATCCTCGCAGTCCCTGCTTGCACCTTCTACAGCTTGGGTGGTGGGACAGGAACTCTTGTCGGTGAAGACTGAGGCAAAAAAGTCATTGAGTACCTCAGCCTTCTCCATGTCCTGGGTAACCAGGACACCAGTTCCCTTCCGGAGGGGGCCTACATTTTCCCTGGACTTTCTTTTGTCCCCTACGTACCTATAAAAGCTCTTCTTGTTGCATTTTATATCCCTGGCCAGATTCAGTTCTGCCAGGGCTTTGGCCTTCCTTACCTTATCCCTGGCCACTCCCGCAGCCTCTTTGTAGACCTCCCAGGTTACCTGTCTCCGCTTCCACCCTCTATAGGCCTCCTTTTTTACTTTCAGTTGGTCCAGGAGCTCCTTGCTCATCCACGCCGGCCTCCTGGCCTTTTTGCCCGACTTGTTCTTCGTCAGGATGCACTTCTGCTGAGCTTGGAGGAGGTCCTCCTTGAATATAGACCAACTTTCCTGGGCCCCTCTTCCCTCCAGGGCCGCCTCCCATGGCACTTGGCCCATCAGGTCCCTGAAGAGGCCGAAGTCCGCCTTCCTGAAGTCTAGGGCTGAGAGCTTGCCATGTAGTTTCCTTGCTGCCCCGTGGATCTCAAACTCCACCATGTCATGGTCACTGCAGCCAAGGCTGTCCTTTAGTTTCACGTCCCCCACCAGCCCCTCCCTGTTGGTGAGCACAAGGTCGAGCATGGCACCCCTCCTTGTCGGCTCCTCTATCGCCTGCAGGAGGAAGTTGTCGTCCACGCATTCCAGGAACCTCCTGGACTGCCTGTGCCCTGCCGTGTTGTCTCTCCAACAGATGTCAGGGTGGTTCAAGTCCCCCATGAGGACCAGGGCCTGTGACCGTGAGGCTGCTCCTATCTGCCTATAGAGCACTTCGTCTGCTCTATCCTCCTGGCCAGGCGGCCTGTAACAGACCCCCACCGTAACGTCCCCTATCCGTCCCCGTCCTCTAATCTTGACCCATAAGCTCCTCCTCCATCCCCAGGCGGAGCTCCACACACTCCAGCCGGTTGCTGAGACAGAGAGTGACACCCCCTCCTCGTCTCCCCTTCCTGTCTTTTCTAAAAAGCCTATACCCTTCCATGTTGACGCTCCAGTCGTATGTGTCATCCCACCACGTCTCCGTGATGCCAACGAGGTCGTAGCCCTGCTCGTGTGCACGCATCTCCAGCTCTTCCTGTTTATTCCCCATGCTGCGTGCATTGGTATAGAGACACTTCAGCTGGGCCCCCAACAAAGCCAACTTGCTGGCTGGAGCAACAGGGGTGCTATTGGACCGCAGTTTAAGTGCACTCGCACTTATCTGTGATCCTTCCTCAGCTTCCGGACTCTTGGTGCTGGCACTGGCGCCATGCTGACAGCAGTGGGCTGAACTGTGCTCCCCCTCCCCCAGCAACACTAGTTTAAAGCCCTCCGGACGAGCCTGGCAAGTCTTTGTCCAAGCACGCTCTTCCCCCTCTCTGTTAGGTGCATGCCATCCGCCCCTAGCAGCCTGGGCTTCTCAAAGCACACCCCATGGTCGAGATACCCACAGCCCTGGCTGTAGCACCACTCCCTGAGCCACGAGTTAACCTGCCAGATATGTCTGGCCCTTTCAGGTCCCTGCCCTTCGACATGGAGGATTGATGAGAATACCACCTGCGCCCCAGAGCCTTTGACTGTTGAACCCAGAGCCCTGAAATCCCTTTTGATGTTTCTCAGGCTGCTGCCAGCTGTGTCGCTGGCCCCCACATGAAACACCAGCAGTGGATAATAGTCCGTGGGCCCTATGAGGCTAGGTAGTCTCTCGGCGACATCCCTGATACGAGCCCCTGGGAGACAGCATACCTCCCGAGAGAGCGCATCGGGGCGGCAGATGGGTGCCTCCGTACCTCTCAGCAGGGAGTCACCCACTACTACCACTCGTCTCTTTTTCTTGGTAGCGCTAGTTATTACGCGAGCCGGTCAGGCTACCTCGCACGGCTCCCGTGCCTCCCCCGAGGTGCTGGGTCTTACTTCTTCAGTCTGCAGAGCAGCAAAGCGGTTCTGCAGGGGCACCTCGGGGTTCTGGGGAAGCTGCTGCTTCTTCCTCCTGCGCCTTGCCCTTGCAGCTTTCCATTCAGTGGCATCTTCTGCCTCCTTGCTAATGTCGTGTGTCAGTGGGGGGGTTTGGTTCACTGGGTGCTGCGGTTCCGGTGCAGACTGTGCCTGGAACCAAGTATCCAGCTCCCTCTCAGTCTCCCTGATGTCACACAGCCTCCTGACCACCTCCTGCAGCTCAGCCACCTGCCCCAGGAGCTCCTCCACCTGGGCACACCTTCTGCAGTCAGGGCTGCCGCTGCCCCTGCCCCTGCCCCTGCCCCTGCCCCGGGAGTAGGGTCCAGGCACTGCCTGCAGCCCGAGCTCTGCACCGCAGCCTCCCCCCTCGGCTGCTCCGTCTGCACGGAGGCATCGACCGCCGCAGGGGGAGCCGGTGCAGGCCTCCCGGCCAGAGCTGCAGCCTTTGTTCTCAGGCGGGTGTTGCCCATGTTGCCCTGAGAGTCGTAAAACACCAAGTGCCCCGGGGCGGCGCCCTCGCTGACGCGCCCTTCCCGCGCAAACTGCCGCGCCACGTCCTGTTCGCCGCGCTCCGGGTCGCTGGCGCTCCCTAGGCCCTGCTTTATACGGGGAGAGGGGCCAGGCCGCCGGTGCCCCCTGGCTCCGCTCACATCTCGTCAGCCGCTCTCGCGCGAGCTGCGGGCTCCTGGCGCCTCGCTCTGCTCCCCCCTGAGCTTCCCTGCCTCGGGAATCCCCTGGCTGCGCTGCTCTGCGCTGTGCCGCGCCGCTGCAGATCGTGCCGACTCCGAAGCTGTTGCCTCCAGCTTCCCCAAGCTGGAGCACGACTCTGCATTGCCACACAACTGACCATAGAAAGGCTTTATAAGGCAGAAGCCCGCATCGCCAAGGGTGAAGCAACTCGCCTGGCGTGACATGAGACATCAGTGGCAATGCTGGGAGCTGACTCAGGAGATCTGGGTACACAGTCCAGTCCCTTAACTGCAGTTCTCTCCTTCCTCTGATGCTTCCCACAGCGTGGCTGCAAGGGCTGCTCCGTCCAGATGCTCTGGGAAGCAAAATAGTGCTGAGCTACTCCCGGTGACCTTGACCACAGAAATGATGGTCAGCGCTGACCCCAAGGAGAGCATGGGGTGGGGCTCCTCAGCACCATGGGACTGCTTGATGTCCTTGGACCCACAGCAGACCTTGCTCAGGGGTTAGGGCATCACTTCCAAATGGGTTACGTTGACCAGCATGGACTCGATGTATAGTTACGTGCACTCCAGCACACATCACTCCATGGCCTCTCTTGGCTGGAAGATGCTGGTCCCGCCGGTGTCGGCGATGAAACAGATGGAGGGGAGCAGGAGAGTTGCATACTCAGTAATTCCCAGACAGAAGATTGCCAAAAGGAAATGCACTTCCCATAAAGTAGGCGCTGTTACTGACTTGTTTGCTGGAATTGCTTGAGTGGTAATTATGCTTCCTTAATATTGACATATTTAGTTTCCAAGCATAATAAGAGTCCTGCCTCGCTGCTCTCCCTTTTCCAAATTTCTGTGGCGAGCTTTCACTTTGAACAACAGATTATCTGGAGAGGCGTGCCTTGCCCACATCTTGTTTATTGTACAGCACATCCAGATCTGAGTTGTGCCCAGTCGGGTGCCCGGCGGGAGGCCAGAGGGTGAGGCCTGCAAGGCACACAAGGCTCGTGCCTCCCCCTCTCTGCCCCCTGCTCAGCTGCTTCACATCTTCTCCTCTCCTTCTCTTTTTTTTTTCTGTTTTCCCCTTCTTAAGTACATTATTGCAGAGGTGTTATCACAGGACATTCTGCTACCAATTGGCTCAGCCTTGGCCAGCAGCAGGTCTGCCCTAGGCACGGCCGAGTCCACTAAACAAAGGGGAGCAACTTCTAGCAGTTTCCTACAGAAGCTACCACCTTAGGCCCCCCCCTCACTAACAAAACCAGAACACTGGTCAATCAACCAAAAACACCCCCACCAACACACAAGGTAAGTAAGCAGGCAAATGATGCAGAAGAATGGAAGCTCGCAAAGGCAAGGGGCAGCAGGAGGAAGAGGCTTCCCCTGAACCCCGAGGTGCCCCTGCAGAACCGCTTTGCTGCTCTGCAGGCTGAAAAAGTAAGACCCAGTACCTTGGGAGAAGCACTGGAGCTGAGCAAGGTAGCCTGACTGGCTCACGTGACAACCAGTGCTACCAAGAAAAGGAGGCGCGTGGTAGTAGTGGGTGACTCTCTCCTGAGAGGTACAGAGGCACCCATCTGCCGACCTGATGTGCTCTCTAGGCAGGTGTGCTGTCTCCTGGGGGCTCGTGTCAGGGATGTTACTAAGAGAGTAACAAACCTCATACAGCCCACCGACTACTATCCATTGCTGGTGTTTCACGTGGGTGCCAGCGACACAGCCAGGAGCAGCCTGAGGAGCATCAAGAGGGACTTCAGGGTCCTGGGAGCAACAGTTAAGGACTCTGGGGAGCAGGTGGTCTTCTCATCAACCCTCCCAGTGGAAGGGAATGGGCCTGAAAGGGCCAGTCGAATCTGGCAGGTCAACTCGTGGCTCAAGGAGTGGTGCCACAGCCAGGGCTTTGGCTACTTAGACCACAGGACTTGCTTTGAGAAGCCTGGCCTACTAGGGGCGGACGATGTGCACCTAACTGAGAAGGGGAAGAGTGTCCTTGGCCAAAGGCTTGCCAGGCTCCTCAAGAGGGTTTTAAACTAGCGTTGCCGGGAGAGGGGGAGCACAATCCAGCCCACCACTGTCAGTATGGCGCCAGTGCCAGCACCGAGTACCCAGAAGCTGGGGAAGGACCGCAGGTAAGTGCGAGAGAACCTAAACTGTGGACCAGAAGAACTCCTATTGCTCCAGCCAGCAAGTTGGCTTTGTCAGGGGCCCAGCTTAAGTGTCTATACACCAATGCACGTAGCATGGGTAACAAACAGGAAGAGCTGGAGATGAGTGCACACATGCAGGGCTACGACCTTGTTGGCATCACAGAGACGTGGTGGGATGACTCCTATGACTGGAGTGTTGGGATGGAGGGATATAGGCTTTTTAGGAAAGACAGGCAGGGGAGACGAGGAGGGGGTGTCACTCTCTATGTCAGCAACCCGCTGGAGTGCATGGAGCTCCGCCTGGGGATGGAGGAGGAGCTGACAGAGCTCCTCCTATTAGGACAGGATTAGAGGAAGGGCAGGAACAGGGGACGTTACGGTGGGGGTCTGTTACAGGCCGCCTGGCCAGGAAGACAGAGCAGACGAAGCACTCTACAGGCAAATAGGAGCAGCCTTGCAGTCGCAAGCCCTGGTCCTCATGGGGGACTTCAACCACCCTGACATCTGTTGGAGAGACAACAAGGCAGGGCACAGGCAGTCCAGGAGGTTCCTGGAATGCGTGGACAACAACTTCCTCCTGCAGGCGATAGAGGAGCCGACAAGGAGGGGTGCCATGCTCGACCTTGTGCTCGACAGGGAGGGGCTGGTGGGGGATGTGAAACTCAAGGACAGCCTTGGCTGCAGCGACCATGACATGGTGGAGTTCAAGATCCATGGGGCAGCGAGGAAACTACACGGCAAGCTCTCAGCCCTAGACTTCAGGAAGGCGGACTTCGGCCTCTTCAGGGACCTGATGGGCCAAGTGCCATGGGAGGCGGCCCTGGAGGGAAGAGGGGCCCAGGAAAGTTGGTCCACATTCCAGGAGCACCTCCTCCAAGCTCAGCAGAGGTGCATCCCAATGAAGAGCAAGTCGGGCAAAAAGGCAATGAGGCCCACGTGGATGAGCAAGAAGCTCCTGGACCAACTGAAAGTGAAGAAGAAAGCCTATAGAGGGTGGAAGCGGAGACAGGTAACCTGGGAGGACTACAGAGAGGCTGTGTGAGCGGCCAGGGATCAGGTGAGGCAGGCTAATGCCCTGGCAGAATTGAATCTGGCCAGGGATATAAAAAGCAACAAGAAGAGCTTCTATAGGTATGTCAGGGACAAAAGGAGGTCCAGGGAAAATGTAGGCCCCCTCTGGAAGGAAACAGGTGTCCTGGTTACCCGGGACATGGAGAAGGCTGAGGTACTCAATGACTTTTTTGCCTCAGTCTTCACCGATAAGGGCTCTTGTCGCAACACCCAAGCTGTGGAAGGCACAAGCAGCGACTGGGAGAATGAAAAACCACCCACTGTACTGGAAGAGCAGGTTCGGGAAGATCTGAGGAACCTGAAGGTGCACAATTCCATGGGACCTGATGAGATGCATCCGTGGGTCCTGAGGGAACTGGTGGATGAAGTTGCCAAGCCACTGGCCATCATATTTGAGAAGTCATGGTAGTCTGGTGAGGTCATCGGGACTGGAAGAGGGGTGACGTAACCCCCATTTTTAAAAAAGGAAACAAGGAAGACCCAGGCAACTACAGGCCAGTCAGCCTCACCTCTGTGCCTGGCAAGGTCATGGAGCAGATTCTCCTGGAAACCATGCTAAGGCACATGGAGAGCAAGGAGGTGGTTGGTGACAGCCAACAGGGCTTCACCAAGGGCAGATGGTGCCTGACCAATTTGGTGGCCTTCTATGACGGGGTGACAGCATCAGTGGACAAGGGATGAGCAACTGACGTCATCTACCTGGACTTGTGCAAGGCATTTGACACTGTCCCGCACGACATCCTTCTCTCTAAACTGGAGAGACATGGGTTTGATGGACAGACCACTCGGTGGATAAGGAGTTGGCTGGATGGCCGCACTCAGAGAGTGGTGGTCAATGGCTCAATGTCCAGGTGGAGATTAGTGACGAGTGGTGTTCCTTAGGGGTCTGTGTTGGGCCTAGCCTTGTTCAACATCTTTGTTGGCGACATGGACAGTGGGATAGAGTTCACCCTCAGCAAGTTCACTGACAACACCAAGCTGTGTGGTGCCGTCGACACGCTGGAGGGGAGGGATGCCATCCAGAGGGACCTGGACAGGCTGGAGAGGTGGGCCCATGCCAACCTCATGAAGTTCAACCAGGCCAAGTGCAAGGTCCTGCACATGGGTCGTGGCAATCCCAGGCACAAATATAGGCTGGGCAGAGAATGGATCGAGACCAGCCCTGAGGAGAAGGACTTGGGAGTGCTGGTGGATGAGAAGCTCAACATGAGCAGGCAATGTGCCCTTGCAGCCCAGAAGGCCAACTGCATCCTGGGCTGCATCAAGAGGAGCATGGCTAGCAGGTCAAGGGAGGTGATTCTCCCCCTCTACTCTGCCCTGGTGAGACCCCACCTGGAGTACTGTGTCCAGTTCTGGAGCCCCCAACATCAGAAGGACATGGACCAGTTGGAGAGGGTCCAGAGGAGGGCCACAAAGATGATCAGAGGGCTGGAGCACCTCTCCTATGAGGACAGGCTGAGAGAGTTGGGGCTGTTCAGCCTGGAGAAGAGGAGGCTCCGGGGAGACCTGATAGCGGTCTTCCAGTACCTCAAGGGGGCCTACAGGAAAGACAGGGAGAAACTCTTCAGTAGGGCCTGTTGTGACAGGACTAGGGGTAATGGTTTCAAAATAGAGGGAGGTAGATTTAGATTAGATATTAGGAAAAAAATTTCACACTGAGGGTTGTAGAACACTGGACCAGGTTGCCCAGAGAGGTGGTGGATGCCCCATCCCTGGAAACATTCAAGGCCAGGTTGGACGAGGCTCTGAGCAACCTGATCTAGTTGAAGATGTCCCTGCTCCTTGCAGGGGGGTTGGACTAAATGACCTTTGAAGGTCCCTTCCAACCCAAACCATTCTATGATTCTATGATACTCTTGAAACTTGAAAGGGCAGAGCTGCAAAGGCATCATTAAAAATCCTAACGCCCACCTGCCTGTCCTAAGCCTAACCCCTCTTCATCTGGCCTTCTCCTGGGAGTGTGGGGTGCCAAATCCTCTTCTGAGTCTCTTAAATCAAGAGAATTCATTGGGTAACTTCCAGTCCTTGTGGTCCATGATGGGGGATGAGCGCACTGCTACAACTCCCTGGCCACATCTCCCAGCTTCATCAGTCCCAGGTCCAAGCCCCAGACCACGGAGAGCTGAGGAAAAAGCCCTGGGTCTACCAGCCATTGCCAGCAGATCTCTGCAGGCTGTGCTTTGAGAGGTTTCAGAGATGCTCTCCATCCTACTCTACATTTTTTGAGGGGGTAAGGTAGGGTAAGAGACTGCGATGGCACGAACAGCTGCTGCCTTTGCTGATAGCTGCTACTGGTGCACACCAGAAAGGTGAAAATAATGGCTTCCCAGGACCAGGTCCTAAATTGTTTTGACCTCAAGATGACTGTCAGCTCTCAAAGCTTATCAGAGTCAGTTGTGATACTGAAATTAATCAGTGCAAACAGTGGTTTTGCTTTCCGTTGGCTGCAGAGCAGCCACAGGCCAAGGGCAAGACATGGGATTTCAGGTCTAGGTTGGAGGGAAAGGTTTTGGAACTCGATGCTGAGGGCTCAGGGCTAAGCTGCCCTGCCAGCCCCAGTGCAAGGAGGGCTTCCTTCCTCTTAATTTCAGCAGGAGCAGAGGGTTATACAACCGTGAGGCAGATGGAAATGTCACAACAGCGAGCTTGGCAGCTGCATAAACACAACTAATCTGCCCTCGTTTAATGCTCATAACCACAACATAAACATACGCGCCACACAAGGTAATAGATGAGGTAAATCCATCATTGGCAGCCTCATTACATGGGGCGCGCTTTCTCGCCACCCGCGGCTCCCACTCCCCGGCACCCTCCTGCTGCCCTTGTGAAGCCGCAGCATGGTGGCCAGCTTGGCCGGAATGGCTGCGACCAACCCGGGAAAAGCCTGGCATTCCCCAAACGTCCTGCCCCAAACACGGCCGAGATGCCCCCTGTAGTCAGTACTCACCCATCGTCTCTTCATACATGTAGTGTGCTATGGGGCACCCACTCAAACCTAACTAGCGGTGTGCCTCCGCCTCATGGCCCTTCAACAGATAGAGCGGTACCATGGAAGGGAGTCATCTTACAGATAACAGTAGAATAATAAATAACAATCTTGTGCTATTTTGGAGTCCAGAGGAGGCCACAAAGATGATCAGAGGGCTGGAGCACCTCTCCTATGAGGACAGGCTGAGAGAGTTGGGGCTGTTCAGCCTAGAGAAGAGGAGGCTCCGGGGAGACCATATAGTGGCCTTCCAGTACCTCAAGGGGGCCTACAGGAAAGATGGGGAGAGGCTGTTTAGTAGGGCCTGTTGTGACAGGATGAGGGGTAATGGTTTCAAAACAGAGGGGGGTAGATTTAGATTGGATATTAGGAAAAAATTTTTTACAATGCGAGTTGTAGAACACTGGAACAGGTTGCCCAGAGAGGTGGTGGATGCTCCATCCCTGGAAACATTCAAGGCCAGGTTGGATGAGGCTCTGAGCAACCTGATCTAGTCAGGGATGTCCCTGCTCCTTGCAGGGGAGTTGGACTAAATGACCTTTGAAGGTTCCTTCCAACCCTAACAATTCTATGATTCTATGATACGTGCTATATATATACATATATATCCAAGCTGTCCGTCTACTCTCGGTCCTTTCTTGATCAGCTACTACGACCTCTTTGGGCCTGGTTTCTCATTTATTCTCTAGCATTGGTCTTACATGGACCCACTGGACTATGATTTGGCTGTACAGAAGCAGTGACAACAAGCAGGAAGGCATTGCTTGAAAATGGCTGGGTTTTTTTCCCCAAATAGACAAGAAGAGCCTTTGCCTTCTGTCTCCAGTACACACCAGTGGGGAAGGTGGTACCCTCAAACACGGCATCAACTCACATGTCCCCGTGCTCCAGCCTCCTATCTCCTTCTCTGCTGCAGGAAGCCATGGGCCAAACTCTGCCCCTCTTTTCCCCAGTTTCTGCCAATTGGTAGCAGAATGTTCCCTGATAATGCCTCTGCGATAAGGTATTTAAGAAGGGGAAAACAGAAAAAAGAAAAGAAGAAGAGAAGATGTGAAGAGGCTGAGTGGGGGCAGAGAAGGGGAGGCGCAAGCCTTGGGGGCCTTGCAGGCCTCACCCTCTGGCCTCCTGCCAGGAGGCCAACTGGGCCCAACTAGGCCCAGCCCAGCTGCAAGAAAGTGGAGAGGAGATGTGAAGAGATCCTGAGAGGCATCTGCCAGCCTGTTGTGAAGAATTTCTTGTGAGAGGAACGGCTGAACGGCTGCAGGCACCAAGGTCAGTGAAAAAGGAGGGGGAGGAGTAATGCTGCTCCTGGCCAAGATTCCCCTGCAGCCTGTGGTGCAGCCCATGGTGGAGCAGGCTGTCCCCCATGCAGTCCATGGAGGTCCATGGAGGGGCAGAGATCCACCTGCAGCCTGTGGAGGACCCCACATCGGGGCAGGTGGATGCCTGAAGGAGGCTGTGGCCCATGGAGGGCCTGCACTGGGGCAGCCGTTCTGGAGGGACTGCACCCCATGGAAGAGATGACCCACACTGGAGCAGTTCATGAAGGACTGTGGCCCGTGGGAGGGACCCCACTATTGAGCAGGGGAGGAATGTGAGGAGTTCTTCCCCTGAGAAGGAAGGAGCGGCGTAAAGCGACAAGTGATGAACTGACCGTAACCCCCATTCCCTCTTCCCCCCTGTGCCGCTCAGGGGTTTGGGGGGGGGGAGGTGGAGATAATGTTAAGCTCAGGAAGAGCGGGGGGGTGGGGGGAAGTTATCTTGTTCTCTGTCTCATTATCCTGCTTTGGGTTTTAATAATAAACAAATAGTTTTCCCCAAGTCGAGTCTGTTTTGCCCGTAACGGTAACTTTAAGGATTTCTCCCTGTCCTTATCTCAAACCTTGAGCCGTTTTTCTTATGTCATCTCTCCCTGTTCTCTCGGAGGGTGGGAGGAATGAGAGAGAGACCGCATAGTCTGGTCCCGAGCAGGGCTAAACTACGACACTCCAGTAAAGGGTCACTTTTCAGGACAGCATCACCTCCATTGTCTCAAGGCCACCCTTGGTCCTGGTGGCCATAGTGACCTGGACATGGGTCCCTTGGTCTTGCTGCTGATGTGTGGCTGGTGTGGCTCTGCTGCAGTTGTACATCCTGTGTAGCACACCTAATCGAACAGAGAAATGCACCACTGTGATGAATCAAAGAAGTGCTACTGGCAAACATCTTCTGGGTCTACGTTAGTGATGGACATGCTGCAAATCCACCTCCCAGACAGCCTAGCTGCTTCATCAGAAATGGTTTCCAGTTCAAAACTGGCCAGACTCAAACAGCTGCATGAAGAGCGGGAACATCTGTTAAACTCAATTTCTTTGGTCTTACCATGATGGTTCTGTAAGAGGTGCAAGTGGCCTCTGAAACTGCTAATGTGTCCTCCAGGAAATCAAAACAAGATACAAAGACAATGAAGAAAAGACAACGAAAGAATGACAAGAGGTGAACCTGCCTTATGGGGCACTGGTGACGCTGATGTTCCTCCAGGACTGCTGCAGACGCAGGGTTTTATGAGCCCTCTCCCCACCATGTTAGTTGGGAACTGCTGCTTTCCCAGACCAAATGTGCTCTGTCAGGAAGGGGGAGAAGCCAAGTGAGGAGATAAAGGCAGCCTGAAGTTTATGGCTATTGTTTAGGTCAATAATGTATTGATTATGTATTTTGTGGGCTAAAAGGTTGACCTTTTAAAGGGCAATTGGCGCCTGCGAGATTTGATTTAGAAGAAAGAAAAGAATTTAAATTTAATTTTCACTTTGTATTTCAGTTGGGAGAAACTTGCAAGAATGCAGACACCAAAGCTGCTTTTTCTTGGAGGAGGTTGAGGGTTTTTTTCTGGAGTCATCACAAAGAGCTTTGTTTCAGGGTGAAAATGGCTCTGTTGCTTCTCTCTGCTCTGCTGGTCAGCACTGCAGAGACATGTACAAGACACGACACTAAGCAGAACATTTAATCTGAAGCTCAGTCAAGTAAAAATATTGGATACTGAATATCCCATATCAAGGAATGAAGGTGAGGGTTTTTTTGCTCCCCATAGGAACAGCCTGAGCAACAAGCGACAAAACAACACGCAAGGCTGTATTAGGAAAAACTCAATTTTTTTAGGCAATTCCCCGTGACCAATTATTTGCCTACTATTTATTTGCCATTTCCCCAAGTGCCTTTGCCATGCTGGCACCCAGGGCCACCATCCCAGGTGAAGTCACTCTTTCCCCACTGACCCAGACCCCATCTGGGGAGGCCACCGGTGGTCCTCAAGCACCTAGTTTGAAAGAGGCTTTGAATTTCCCAATCCAGTTTTGTTTCTGGATGGTTTCTTTCCCATTATCCTTTGGTTGATGCAGTCCTTAAGCAGGGACAGCCAGCTCTGATAGGGCTGAGCACCCCAGGACCCCTGTACCCCAAGCACCTGTGCTGGGCGGGATTCATGGAGGGGGCACTGAGGACTGGGATGCAGGAGCTGCGCTTGGAGAGGGGATGGACCCTGACAACAGCTTCAGGGACAAAAATAGAAGCAGCAAGGCAAGGATAGCTGTTCCTAGTTTAAATTGCTAGTTTTAATAAGCTGTTTTGCTCTTTGAAAAGCATTTGTTTCATCGTTCCATAAATATGAGGAGGGGCCGGGATAGCATCATCGAGGATGTCATTGAGTTTGTCGCCACTCTGTAGCTTCTCTCCGGATACTCGAAGACCTCCAAATTTTCTCCCAGTGCCATTGGATTTAGGGTTTTCAGCAGCACAAAGTGACTATAATGAAGACCAAACTCTGCCATTTAGTCTGCCAAGACAGCTGGCAAAAGCTTTATGCACAGGTGAACATTTCATCACATCTGCCAAGACATTCATTTTGGATTAATTTTGAGACAGTTTTTAAAGTGATGATGAAGGATTATGCCGTGTGCTTCAGCAGCATTAAAAAAAAAAATCTCTCTCTTTTTTAAATCTTTCATTCAGATTGTCCCAGTTTGGAAGCTCAGCAGTTGCTGTAGTTCAGCCCCGATCGGGACCAGACTACACAGTCTCTCTCTCACTCCCCCCACCCTCCGAGAGAATAGGGGGAGATAATATAAGAAAAACAGCTCGAAGTTTGAGATACGGACAGGGAGAAAATCCTTAAAGTTACCGTTATGGGCAAAACAGACTCGACTTGGGGAAAACTATTCATTTATTACTATAAACAGCAGGATAATGAGACAGAGAACAAGATAACCTCCCCCCACCCCTCCCTCTTCCCAAGCTTAACATTATCTCTACTACCTTCCCCCTCCCCAGTGGCACAGGGGGGAAGAGGGAATGGGGGTTGTGGTCATTTCATCATGTGTCGTTTCACGCCGCTGTGTCATTGTCGGGGGAAGAACTCCTCGCATTCCTCCTCTGCTCCATCATGGGGTCCCTCCCACGGGCCACAGTCCTTCGTGAAACTGCTCCGGTGTGGGTCATCTCTTCCATGGAGTGTAGTCTCTCCAGAACGGCTGTTCCAGCGGGCCCTCCACGGGCCACAGCTGCCTTCAGGCATCCACCTCCCCCGTTGTGGGGTCCTTCACAGGCTGCAGGTGGATCTCTGCCCCTCCATGGACTCCATGGGCTGCAGGGGGACAACCTGCTCCACCATGGTTGTCACCACAGGCTGCAGGGGAATCTTGGCCAGGAGCCGCATTACTCCTCCTCCTCCTTCTTCACTGACCTTGGTGCCTGCAGCCGTTCAGCTGTTCCTCTCACAAGAAATTCTTCACAACAGGCTGGCAGATGCCTCTCAGGATCTCTTCACATCTCCTCTCTTCACCGACCTTGGCGTCTGCAGCTGTTCCTCACAACAGGCTGGTAGATGTCTCTCAGGATCCTTTTTACATCTTATTCACTTCTCATCTCCTCTCCACTTCTTGCAGCCGGGCCGCGCCAAGTCGGGCCCAGTCGGCTGCCTGGCGAGAGGCCAGAGGGTGAGGCCTGCAAGGCCCATGAGGCCTGCGCCTCCCCCTCTGCACCTCTGCCCCCGCTCAGCTTCTTCATATCTTCTCTTCTCTCTTTTTTTTTCTGTTTTCCCCTTCTTAAATACATTATCGCAGAGGCGTTATCACGGGACATTCTGCTACCAATCGGCTCGGCCTTGGCCAGCAGCAGGTCTGCCTAGGCCCGGCCAAGTCCACTGAACAAAGGGGAGCGACTTCTAGCAGTTTCCTACAGAAGCTACCACCTTAGGCCCCCCCTCACTAAACAAAACCACAAGAGCTGTATATTTGATTTGTGATTTGGAGGGATTCATTGACAGTGACATTTTCATTTATCTGAATACATGTGGGTGGGAGCAATGCCTTCAATATTAAACATGGCTACTGGAAGTAACTAATTTCCAAGAAGGCAATACAACCCTAACATATGAAAAGCATCCAGCCAGCAATAACCTGGAATCTATGAATAAATGCTTACAAGCTTTTCGTGCTGTAACCTCAGCTGGAGCCTTGCAGTTCAGGGTTAACTACTCTCAAAGAGCAAAGTATTTACAACAGTGTTACTTCCAGGTCTTTCCAGTGAAAGGATGTCAAAATCTGTTGTCAGGGACACGCAAAGGAGGTATGTAGCTCAAGTGTTGCTGGTTTTGAGAGCCCAGCTCGTGCAATCATGAAGACATTTCCACGATTACCTCACATCATTGCCTCCACAGCCCATAGCACCTCCCTGCCCTGCTCATTGCACCCAAAGTCACAGCAGGAAGCACAGCTCTGCCCTTCCAGTCAACTGAGGTTGGAAGAGTTGCCCTTTTGTCTTTGAAATCTCATTATCTTCCGATAACAGAACTGTTATCAGCATAATGAATGATGTAATTTTGATGTCTCACACAGGAGGAGGATTGCCCCAGAGCACTTGGCAGCATCTGGGTGATGCCATAGCAGCCCAGGAACATCTTGTCAACAGGCTCCTTTCCTGAAAGGGAAAAAGAAAATGCAAACTCCCTGCTTTCATGATCCTTTCCCTGAACCCATCCGCATGCTACTGCCCTCAGAGCACTGCTGCTGAATCTGAATGTCATGAATGAACTGCGCAAAGGCACCACGAATGAATAATTCCTAGAGTTAAAAGTCAACCTTCTAACCAAGCCCAAAATAATTGCCAACCCCATCCAGAATAACCCAAGACAACCAACCTTGTGACACCTAGGACATCATTCCCTGCGGAATTTGGACTCAAGGGACTTTTGCACCATACCGAGAGCTCACAGCCACCATGGCTTCTGCTAGATGATGTCCAGGAGCTGATGCTTCATCATCCAGATGCTCAGGATGCCCTGAGCAAATTTGCTGCAAAGAGCTCTTTGGAAGTAAACCCAACTGGCTGCCCCCAACCAGCTCGTAATGGTCAAGATGGAGAAGTGTGGATGGATCCAGCAGATGGATCACTGGCACAGGTTGCCCAGAGAGGTGGGTCCTCTCAAAGGACCCTTCTGTTGTGGGATTACTGAAGGTTGAGGAACAACAGGTACCAATTGCTACCACCTTAGGCCCCCCCTCACTAACAAATCCACGACAATGCCCCATCCCTGGAAACGTTCAAGGCCAGGCTGGATGGGGCTCTGAGCAACCTGATCTGGTTGGAGATGCCCCTGCTCCTTGCAGGGGGGTTGGACTAGATGGCCTTTAAAGGTCCCTTCCAACTCAAACCATCCTGTGATTCTATGGATCTAGAGGCCATCTCCGGTGGAACCGAGAACATTGCTCCTGTTTAACCAGCTGACTGACTGTGGCTTGCCAAGGGAGCGGAGAGATATTTCCCTTCCCTTTCAATGACAAGTGCCTTTTGACTGCCAGATATGTTAAAAATGATTGGGTCTGTGTCATGCTGCTGAAGACAATTTTACGGATTATCTGTTGTGTAATTAAAGGGAAAAGAGCTCTCCTGGAGCCTTTAGGGTGTGGGTATGTGCTTGACACAGAATTTAACCCAATAATACTGGCCAGAGAAACCTCAAAAGTAAAAACCCTCATGTGGCTTTCAGTACACGCACAAGCAAACTGAATATTTGTAGCAATATTAGTGCCCTGATCCAGATTTTAGCACACCAGTCTGGGTTTGGGGAGGAGGGGGAGAGACCACAACTATGAACATTAACGTACCGAGTAAACATTTCCTTCCTCTGAATCTGATAACTCCATCAAGGCTGTTGTGTGTCGCTCTCAGACACACAGATTTTATCTTAACCACTGTGATGGAAATGTTAGTAGAGTTTATTACAATAATAAATAATTATTATTAGAATAATAGATATAATAATAACCCCCACAAAATGAAATTGACAACAAATCAAACACAAAAGCAGCCAGGACCCTGAATTTTACAGTATTATGAGTATCAATGGCACAAATTTTTAAAGTTGGCTAGGTAAGCTGGCCAACGTCCTGCTAATGGATGAAGATGGGAAAGGATTTACGGTGGTCAGGCAATTATAGAAGTGCGATGGTATAGAAAACTCCTGGTTTTCAAGCACAGAAGCCAAGGTTTTCACAGACCGAGCCAAATCAATCAGGAGAGAGCCTGGGGTTGACTAACTATAAGATGGCATTTCACCTTTAGTTGGCTGAATTAGACAACAGATGCAATAATAAAACTGAACTGCTCAGTAGAAAAGGTTGTACAAAAAGCTTTAGAGTTTCCAAAGAAGTGAGGGGAGTTGTTTGCTTCTTCCTTTCCTGTTTAACTGTTAGATCAACAATCTAGCAGGCACACAGAAAACAGTTTGAGTTTTTTTTTCCTGTAACTTGCCTAATACTCTTTGGTTTTAGGCTAGCAGGGTCAAGAAATGCCATGAAATCTGGAAGGTTTTTTGATTGCTTTTGCCAAAGTCGATGATGCCTGACTCGTTTCTGGGGCAACAGAGAAAAGGAGTTGTATCTTCTAACTCACCATCTCGATTCTCTCAACTAAGTGAAGAAGGATAATTTCTCCCTTGTTAGGGACATATACATCAGGCTTCACGTGCACAACCTCCACTTCACTAACAACCTACACCGCAACTTGGTTTCCTGCCTGTTCTCCCAAAAGCTTGTTTTATGGAAGAGGTGACCTTCCGAGTGAGGACAGAGCAGATCTCCCTTCTCCTCCCCAAACCAGAAGCAATGGATTTCCCTCTCCAATGCTACTCAAGTAGCCTAAGCAGACAGTGTCACTGGTGATCAGCACTCAGAGCAAGAATATGGGCATGTTAAGGCTAAGATCCTGGTGCAACACCCAATCCACTCCCCAAAAACTAGGGAGACACCATCTGCCTACACGTCATGGCCAGAAGAACAGGAAAGAGCAACTGAGGGTGCAGCAATCACATCACATCTGGGCTGGGCTGAAGGGGACAGTCCTGTCCCTCTTCCGCTTCCACCCAAAACTGCATGTTCCCAGTGCCACTGCTGCCTCCTCCTCCTGCGACCGTAGAAGTTGAGTTGACAAGAGCCCTCTGTTAGGTGTGATTCAGCACACCATGTCCCTTCTCTCACCAAGTCCAGATTTAAACAATCATCTACTTAATATACTAAATAAAATAATGTTATTTTTATTGCACATCACGGACAACATTAAAAAACCTTGTGCATGTGTCGTAGTTTAGCCCCAATCGGGACCAGACTACGCAGTCTCTCTCTCACTCCCCCCACCCTCTGAGGGAATAGGGAGAGATAATATAAGGAAAAAAAGGCTCGAGGTTTGGGATGAGGACAGGAAGAAATCCTTAAAGTTACCGTTACGGGCAAAACAGACTCAATTTGGGGAAAACCATTCATTTATTACTAAAACTAGCAGGAGAATGAGACAGAGAACAAGATAACCTCCCCCCACCCCTCCCTCTTCCCAAGCTTAACATTATCTCTACTACCTTCCCCCTCCCCAGTGGCACAGGGGGGAAGAAGGAATGGGGGTCCCGGTCAGTTCATCATACGTTGTTTCATGCCGCTTCTTCATCGTCAGGGGAAGAACTCCTCACATTCCTCCCCTGCTCCATTGTGGGGTCCCTCTCACGGGCCACAGTCCTTCGTGAAACTGCTCCGGCGTGGGTCATTTCTTCCATGGGGTGCAGTCCCTCCAGAATGGCTGTCCCAGCGGGCCCTCCATGGGCCATAGCCTCCTTCAGGCATCTGCCTGCCCCAGCATGGGGTTCTCCACAGGCTGCAGGTGGATCTCTGCTCCTCCATGGACCTCCATGGGCTGCAGGGGGACAGCCTGCTCCACCATGGGCTGCACCACAGGCTGCAGGGGAATCTTGGCCAGGAGCCGCATTACTCCTCCCCCTCCTTCTGAACTGACCTTGGCGTGTGCAGCTGTTCCTCTCACCAGAAAAATTCTTCACAACAGGCAGGCAGATGCCTCTCAGGTTCTCTTCACATCTCCTCTCCACTTTCTTGCAGCTGGGCTGGGCCTAGCTGGGCTGGGCCCACAAGGCTTGTGCCTCCCCCTCTCTGCCCCCACTCAGCTCCTTCACATCTCTCTTTTTTTTTTTTTTTTCTGTTTTTTTCCCCTTCTTAAATACGTTATCGCAGAGGCGTTATCACGGAACATTCTGCTACCAATTGGCTCGGCCCTGGCCAGCAGCAGGTCTGCCCTAGGCCCAGCCGAGTCCACTGAACAAAGGGGAGCAACTTCTAGCAGTTTCTTACAGAAGCTGCCATCTTAGCCCCCCCCCCAATAAAACCAGAACAGCATGTTAGGTCTGATGACCACTGTCGTAGTTCAGCTCTGATCGGGACCAGACTACGCAGTCTCTCTCTCCACCTTAGGTCCCCCCTCACCCAACAAAACCAGAACAACCACACCAAGACCTGCTGGCCAAAGTCCCACACAGCAGCTATCATGTAAAACAAATACAACTACAGCCTGTATTTACTGGTTGTTTTTTTTTTTTTATTATGCATAATAAATCTTTCACACAAAGTAATGAAAAGGATCCCTAAGGTGATACTTTGTAGATCAGAAGGAAAACAGAGTATTTGTGACCATGCCAGACTGCAGACTTCAGGCCACTGCCAGACCCACATAACGCTCCATCTCTTGGAAGAGCCAATGGGGCTAGCATGGATTTCAGCATAAATCTTGGTCTGGCTCTGCTATTTTGTCTTTGGATTGTAAATCCAGCTGTTCCAAACCAGCTGGGCCCTGGGAGCATTGCATATTAATTAAACACACAAGGAAATTATGCAATTGAAACAAACCTGTTCCTTCTGTACTTCAATTCAATGTCATCATAACAAGAGGACAGCGAGAAATAATTTACTGGGTGACTCCTACATTGATTCAGCAGCTAGTTTGACCTATTCTATCAGATTGCTGCTTTATGTACCCTTCTCTTTCTAAAAAAGCCCTTTCACAGAAAAATCAGGTTCTCTCCAGTTTGATGCTTGGCTGATAAGCATCTGCTCTGACTGAGCCCTCTTGCATGAAATGCTCCACTTCTGCTGCAGGGTGGGGGGTGCTCACCTTGGGGCTGGTTCAAGTGTTCAAGGGTGGTTAAGAGAGATGAAAATTGAGCCATCTCAGTAGCTGCAGAATCCACAGTTTAAAAGTGCATCTTCAGATTGACCTTTCCAAAGGCTGGGCAGCTCTGCTGGCTCAAACACACCCTTAGTCTTTTAATAAAGACAAAATTACAAATCACTACAATAACCAAGAAGAGTCATTCCCCTTTGTCATTTGCTCAAAGACAAAAAAAAAACCAAACCCAAAACAACCACAAATCAGCATAAACTTAGGTGCAGCTCAGTCATGGTTCATTCATTTATCATATTTTCCTAAGAGAAAAAAAAAAAGCATTTTCAGTCTTACTATTGCCCTTTCTCAAAAGCTTCTACCATTTTCAGTCTTAAAAGCTCCTAGTAGCTATATTTAAATAAAATGGGAAAGTTGTTTTTTTTTTTTTTTTTAAGCCAACATTTCCATTTGTGTAGGACTCAAATGGAATTCCACCTCTAAATAAGCAGATAAAAGGAAAGTACAATCCTAGAGCATCTTTCAGGGGGAAAAAAAAGGGTGCAAGAAATTCTATTTAAAGCCACTCAAAGGACTGTCTGAAAGCAAATGCACCCAATTCTTCAGGTCAACAGAGGTATTCAGTGAATACAGGGGGTTGCCATGTATGTTTAGGAAATAATTCCTTGATATTTACATTTTGGCATGCAATGCACTGGTGACAGTCCTCCACACAGCAGCACATGGTATGAGAGTGTTTGCATGCATGTGCAATGGGCACCGTCAGGAGTCTCCCTGGGAAAGGAATGATCCTCATTTTGAAAAAGGAGATGTTCTTTCAAAATCAGGTCAAGCCATTTCTTTTGTTCTTCCAACTGCAGAAACAGGTATATCAAACAAAGACTTGCTATTGAAAAGCCTCCCACAAACATTTCGATATCTAAATCAAGTGTTTTGAATCTTCCTGGGAGCTGATCTGATTAATATGCTGCTTGCTTAGTTCACTCGGATGACAGCGTAGATGCCAATTTAACGATTGCAGCCTTGACAGTGCCACCGAATTCAAGGGCTGTGAGTGAAAACACAGGATTAGGTAATGAGCAACCCAAAGCAGAATCCAACAGACCATAAAAGCTTGACCCAATGAAGCTGCCCCCCTTGAAAGAAACGAAAATAGAAATGCTGCTTCCAAATCAAAGTCTGCAATCGCTTTCCTCATTTACCCTGTTAAGTTAAAAGAACAATCAGGTTTGTGGTTGGTAGTAACATCATACCCCATATGTAAGGCCTCATTTTATCAAACAAGCTCTAGGTTATAGGATTATAAATACAAGGTTGCCTACAAGCCATCAGTTCCTCACACCACAGTCTGTTGCCAGCATGTTGGTAGCAATCTGCTTCCAAAACATTGATGTTGGACTGTACACTAGCGGCAAGCTTCATTCTCCGTAAGCTTTGGCGTCAAGAGGATGCACGCTGGACCGGGTAACGTGTTAAAACGTAGTGCAAAGTTCATTTTCTGTAAGAAGATGGAGTTGAGTTGGTTTGGCCAGGGCATCTCCTTCAGCCAGAGTCCATAGTGAAGAACTGGATGTCATGCAAGTTCCAGTACAGGGCCACGGTGGAGTTGTAGACCAAGGACTAAATGTAAGGGAAGAAGAACTCCTCAAACTGCTCCTCTTCCACGTACTTGAACTTCAGCTCAGGGAACTTCTGCAACAAGAAAGCAAAGTCCACTGAGGGAAGGTTTGCATGTCTGTTTGCAAACACACAGCCCACGTAAACACTGAAGAAAGTGATCTGGTGAAAAAAATAATGGAAGGCACTGAACCATTAGACCCAAAGGAAAATATTTAGGGGATAAAGAGATCATTTGTAATTTCTTCTTTGAACTGAATGCTACGTTGGCAAATTGTATTCAACCCCCACACTCAATTTGCCCGTTAACAAAGACTAAACATGTGAATCCTTTACATAACACAAAGGTCTTAAGAAAAACTAATTTTTAGCAGACCCACAAAAGCTTTCTTGCTTGTGCATGTACAGACCTGTTTATTGCAATTTTCCCTAAAAAGCACTTTGCTATTAATAGTACTCAGCTCCTTATCAGGAGAATCCTTTGGAAAGGTCATAAGAACAAGCAGTTTATGATATGTAGGCCAGGTTGGATGGAATTTTGAGCGACCTGGTCTGGTGGAAGGTGTCTCTGCCCAGGGCAGGGAGGTTGGAACCGGATGATCTTTAAGGTCCCTACCAACCCAAACCATTCTATGATTCTACATTTTCAGGAACCCAGTGTTATGGCGAAGTGATTTTTTCTCTCTAATTCTCAAAGGATTTATGTAAGTATAAGTTTTCAGGAGAAAAATGCTCTTCCTCCAGGAAACACAGTAGGAAGACTGGTTCTATGGGTGGGTTCCTGGAGTCTACTTGCAGTTTTGCTACAGGTTCCTCTGTAGTTTTTTGTAGGTCATTACCTCCGTGCGTGCCTTGGCTTTGCCATTGTTCAGGAGCAGACAGAATGACTCTAAATGGCATCACTGTGGCAATTAGCCCTGCAAGCTCCTCAGCTGTAACGTGTCACAAGTCTATCCCACTTCAGCCTCTGAGGCTGTAACCACAGGACCTGTGCCCATAGACCTTATTGCCCATCCATGCAGATACCTACCCCTCCTGGAAATTACAGGCTAGACAATATCATTTCCACAAAAGCGCTGTTTTCAGTAGCAGCTTTAAGCAAAGCACTTCCAGAATTAACACACATTAGACATGCTGGCCCAGCCCATCCTAGCTGGATAGACATGCTGCATCCTCAATTTTCCAATTTTCTCTCATTTCTTCCCTCCTAAAGCAGTGCGGGCACTGCAAATCCACTGCATTCGCTCTCAGTAAGCATGTGTTTTGGCGAGGAGCTGAGTACTTCTGTACTGTGCTCTTCAATCATTTTATCTACTTCTCAATGTTGCCTATGTCAAGAGCTTGGCAGACTCTCAGATAAAAGCCACATTACAATGATCACCGAGGTAAGATAAAACATGACCCATTTTATTATTTATAAGGCCGTGTCTAAGACTAAGAATAAACTCTATGGTGTGACATGATCAGAACAAGCACAGTGATGGCTAAGAAGTCTCTTTGCTCATTAATAATGAAGGGATACCCTATCATCTTTCTTGAGCTCACAGTGTCCTGTTTCCTTGTGTTAGGGCACAAAACCCTTCTGGCTGGAAGAGTCTCCTTTGAAGGGGCACTTCTTGGCCACTTGGCTTTCAGGGTTATTTATTTAACTTTTACAGACCCAGGTTATTTGTATTCTTGGAGTCAGGAAACACGGAAACTGTTCTACTCCTTCCTTCCGTGGCTGCTGTTACTAGAGCAGTTTGGTGCAAATATGGAGCATACAGTTACACCAAGCTACAAAGGTGCCACCTGCATTACACTTTATGAGGAACGTGTCTCCATGGACAGCTTCATTCAACCACCTGCTGTCTCCTATGGTGGGCTCTGAGCAACCTGATCTGGTTGGAGACGTCCCTGCTCCTTGCAGGGGGGTTGGACCAGATGGCCTTTAAAGGTCCCTTCCAACCCAAACCATCCTGTGATTGATGAGGACATCGGTGTCACCTTCCAGTATGCTCCAATATTCTGGAGCTGCTGCGGTTTGGCTTATGTTGGTGTCAGGTCCTTCACCACACCTCTGCGTAGCTGGATGCCAATATTTAGACTGGGAGGAATCATTTTGGCCACTGGTGCGGCTGTCATTATTGTACTTGATGACTTCAGAAGGCGTGGGGAGCTCATCCTTATAGCTATCAGGGAGGGAAGGAGGACAGTATTGTTTCCAGCACTATTATGTCTGTTTAAGGAACTAAGACAGCTAAAAGATAATGTTCTTAAAGGCACTTCTGCATCTAACTCCTGTTGAGTTCAAAGCCCAGAACCTCAAAGGTACATCAGCAAGTTTCATTTCCTGTGTCAGACATGCAGTTTGTGGCAGAGCAGCTCTCTCATAGCCCTTTTGTACTCCTAAACCATTTTCTACCACCTCTCTACAACCTCTCTCCCCAAGTCTATTTTGACCAGCCTGTTTAATCTTCCCCATCATTTTGTTTCCTCACTTTTAGATGTCTTGCACCCATACTCACCCCCACCTCTAATTCCCTGTCTCCTAACCTATTCCCATCTCCAACTACCTTCCACTGCATCTTACGGTCTCTTTTTAGCATATATTTCTATTTTCTACTTGCTCAAGTTTTCTTTTTTTCTCATTGGCCTTGTGAGCTCCTCCTTTTCATTAACATCCTCTATCCCTTCCCATCTTGGCTCCAAGTCCTCAAGCTGTGCCTGCCTTCCTCCCCTGCCATCTCATCCCTCCTCTCAGGACACCATTATTCTTTCAGCAGGTTAAGCCTCACTCTAATCAAGCCCTCATGTAGATTTTAATTATTTTTTTAAAAAAAACCCCTGATATTCTACTCTGCTTATCCTCAGTGTAATCTTCCCCACTTCCCTCCTAAATGCTTCCTGACTTGTGGTCAGTGTAGACAGGAACACGTTCAGTTCAGCATTGCATCAGCAGAATGAATGGTTAAACCTCATGATTAAACCACTGCAACATTTTCTAGCAGAGAAAAGCCCTTACACAGCTGTCACTCTTCACCCCAAAGGTGGCTGCACACCAGTACTGCAGCCTGTAGTAGTCCTTCTGGGGGAAAAAAAAAGTGATTAAAGATGCTAATTTGAGTTAAACACAGGTAACTTTTTTCACCATCAGGGTCACAGATTATAGCTACTGGTTTTGCAAACACTCATGGCAGTAGTCTGGGACCATTCTGGACCCTCATGCAACTTAACAAACATCTTTAGCTTTAAAACAGTAGGCAAAATTGTATCAGAAATTCCAATACCTACATCCAAGATGCTCAGCTCTTACTATCCTGTTATCTCTCAGCTGGAAGGACAGCATAAAATAAATCAGATAGCATTCATATTTTCAGGTAATAACAGTCATGTATTGATTTTATTATTAAGTCTTTCTTCAGACTGGTCAATGTTGCCATCTATTGTGATCGTACCATAGCAATTTAATAATCAATTTCAGATTAAAGACTGTAACTCCCTGCAATCAGCCTGGACTCTCTCACACTCAACACACACCTTGAACAGTCTGCAGGTTTATCTTGGAAATGTAGACAAAGATGAGACAGTTAAGGAGAGATATAATAGACGTTGCCATTACATACACACAATTTCAAATGTATCTTTATAAAAAGAAGGTAAGTAATGGCAGAAGTGATGGATTTTTGATGGTCCACCCGAACAGTGGACCCAGGGTAGCTCAATGCATTGCTAATGAGACACAGAGAATTTGACTTCCAGGTCAGTAATTCAAACCCAAGTTCTTCAGATGACTTCAATGATCCATGGCTGCATGGTGGCCATGTTTTCTCATTCATTAAAAACAAGAAATCCTAGAGACCCAGCATGGAGAGAACTGCACCAGTGTCTATCTTGCAAGATTTACCAGCATGGCAGTCGTCTGCTGTTAAGACAAAAAAGCTACCCATGCTATTTCACTGCTAGAGTGTTCACTGAAAACAAAATTTGTTAACATTCAAAATAATAAAATTTAAGTCACCTCAAAAAGTTTCTGACTTATCAGACTGACTTTAAAGCTATTCATAACAGCAAGTGTTAAACAACACGTAAAAAGCTTGACCGATGTCATAAAGCTTTAAGATTTTTGATGGGTGATAGTTCAAGGAATGTTTAAATTCAGCTCTGTGCCATTTATCTCCTGCACATACTGCTTCTAAATGAGGGATCAGGAGCCTTCACCACATGCTGCAGACAGACAGGAGATGACACCAAATTAATGTTTCAGGAGAGCTGTAAAACAACCAGGTCAGAGGAGTCTCAGGGCACTCCCAGAAAACACCCCAGCTAGCACTGGTGAGGGTTTTATCACAGTTAGCAACATTCCTTAAGTGGCATGTCAAAGGAGCAATGTAGAAAACCATTTACTTCTGCTTTGCTGCTGTTGTGTCCAACTTAATCCTGGAAAGACATTTGCTCGTCAGCTGGTGACACCCAAATGAACCTGATTTTTAGCACTTTCTGAAAAGAGGGACCACTCTAAGGCATCTTAAATAGTAGTCTTAAAAATAGAGGAAAAGTCTTGGCATGGGATACATCATCCCTTTTTTTCCTTCACAGCCCTATTCGTTCAGCTGGATGGTGCTGAAAGATGTAAAAGTTCTTTGCTACCCGTGCACCTCAGTATTTAAGTTTCTGAACTCATTGCCCTGACGTAAATAGGTCCAGTGGAGCAGTTATTTGCATTTCTCTCCACTCATTACCAGAGCAGAGACAAGCCCAGCTAGTTTAAAACAAACCAATGTGAGATAGTACTTGAAAACTTGAGAGACAGAGGTAATACTAGGATTTGAACTGCACAATTTAAATACAGACACCACTTGTCAGCTCTGGTGAATCAACCTACCACAAGACCCTATCTTGTTTTCTTCTGCCAGACAAAGCAGCAGTCAGATTTAGTGGTTGGGATGCAGGTATAAATGAGACAGACCAAGAACTTCGCAGACTGTCTGCGCTGTCAATCATATGATTTGATGAAAAACCACAGGAAGTCCGATGAACAGATGCAGAACTGAACTGCAGTAACTCCTCTACTGCAAAAGTTCAACAACATTGGGGTGGTTTGATCTTTGTTTTTGTTTTTGTGTTTGTTTGTTTGTTTGTTTTTTCACTTAACGATTAGGAAGATAGCATCACAGCCAACCAACAGCACCTGGCATGGCTCCAGGCAACTTAGTGGCATTTGAGCTCCAAGACTTGAGCCATACATGAAATAAAAAAAAAATCCCCTTCCCTTCCCGAATGAACCATCAGAGCTGCTGTGAGGCTGCAGTGTCATGTTGGTGGATGATCTCCACTCTAATAACATAAGCAAGGGCAGATGGAGCTGCTTTAAGAGCCATGGAGCTGCTTTAAGAGCAATGGAGCAAAGCTATGTCTTTGCTTCTTCACTGATCTAGATGCTTTACTGGATGAAAAGCAGCCCTCATCAAAGAAATGGGGCAGTTGCTGTCAAAAAGAAAAAAAAATAAATCAAAGAATTGGATTAACATAAAACTGGAGAAGCCTCTTTTCCTCGAGTCCTCAGATAGGAACACTGGTTTCTGAAACAGCAATCCAATGCGAGTCAGTATTTCAAAAGCATATGACTGGCTTAGAAGAAAAGTACCATTTCCAAAGGAGTCTGAACACATTTGAGAGTCAAATTCACATTAACCTTCCACCAATCTGAAGCTTTGAAGTCTTTCTGAAAATGGGATTTGTGTGCGTTTGAAAAGCTTACTGTGAGTCTTGTTTGGTAACCTAATGACATGCTGACAAATTATGTGTTTCATATTGCTTCAGCTAAATATAGTGGTATTGCCTCGGGAGCATCTGCAGGATTGGACCTTATTATCAATAGATATAAATTAGTAAATTATTTTTAAAAACAAAAAAGGGTGCAGATTCAGGACCATACTAAGTCTTCATTATAGCTGCCATAACTAATATTTACCCCAGCAAGGTTCAGTCCCACAACATGCCTTGCACCAAACACACCAACCTGTAAGGAGTTTGGGCAGGAGAAGAACATTTGTATTGCTCTGCAGAATACCATACTGCTTTGAAATCTGGTCCCCAAAATCTCAGATTGAGTCAAATTAATGGATAATGATCTGGAAAAAACTCAACAGTCATGCCTGGTACACTGTTCATGGTACAGATCTACATATGTAAACATTTATCTATGTTCTAGTTTTATTTAGTGAGGGGGGGGCTAAGGTGGTAGCTTCTGTAGGAAACTGCTAGAAGTTGCTCCCCTTTGTCCAGTGGACTCAGCCGGGCCTAGGGCAGACCTGCTGCTGGCCAAGGCCGAGCCGATTGGTAGCAGAATGTTCTGTGATAACGCCTCTGCAATAACATATTTAAGAAGGGGAAAACAGAAAAAAAAAAAAAAGAAGAGAAGATGTGAAGAAGCTGAAGCGGGGGCAGAGAGGGGGAGGAGCAAGCCTTGTGGGCCTTGCAGGCCTCACCCTCTGGCCTCCTGCCGGGCGGCCGTCTGGGCCTGACTTGGCCCAGCCTGGCTGCAAGAAGTGGAGAGGAGATGAGATGTGAATGAGATGTGAAGAGAACCTGAGAGGAGTCTGCCTGCCTGTTGTGAAGAATTTTTCTTGTGAGAGGAACGGCTGCAGACGCCAAGGTCAGTTCAGAAGGAGGGGGAGGAGTAATGCGGCTCCTGGCCAAGATTCCCCTGCAGCCTGTGGTGAAGACCATGGTGGAGCAGGCTGTGCCCCTGCAGCCCATGGAGGCCCACGGAGGCCCACGGAGGAGCAGAAATCCACCTGCAGCCCAGGGAGGACCCCACACCAGGGCAGGTGGATGCCTGAAGGAGGCTGTGGCCCATGGAGGGCCCACTGGGTCAGCTGTTCTGGAGGGACTGCACCCCGTGGAAGAGATGACCCACTCCAGAGCAATTCATGAAGGACTGTAGCCCATGGGTGGGACCCCACGCTGGAGCAGGGGAGGAATGTGAGGAGTTCTTCCCCTGACTATGAAGCAGCAGTGTAAAACAATGTGTGATGAACTGACTGCAACCCCCATTCCCTCTTCCCCCCTGTGCCGCTCGGGGGGGGGAAGGTAGTAGAGATAATGTTAAGCTTGGGAAGAGGGAGGGGTGGGGGGAATTTATCTTGTTCTCTGTCTCATTATCCTGCTGTTTGTAGTAATAAATGAATAGTTTTCCCCAAGTTGAGTCTGTTTTGCCCGTAACGGTAACTTTAAGGATTTCTCCCTGTCCTCATCTCAAACCTTGAGCCTTTTTTTCTTATATTATCTCCCCCTATTCCATCGGAGGGTGGGAGGAATGAGAGAGAGACTGCGTAGTCTGGTCCCGAGCAGGGCTAAACTACGACAATCTATTTACTTTTCATGTAAATATAAGCAGTTAAGTGCTTTGACAGCGCACAATTTAAGGAAGAAAATTTCTCAGTACTTGTTCTAAGATACGGGTAGATTTAATTTTTCAGTTATTTAAGTCTTCCAGGGAGATAATGCCATTTCATCTTTCTCTGATTCTCTCTGCATTTACAGTGCTTCTCGTTGACTTAAGACAAAGTCTATGTGGCTTTGGTGAAATATCTGTACAGGCTACACCACACCTGCCCGATATCATCTTTGTCACCTTCTCAGGCTTGAAGCACAGACAGCCCAGCAGCTGATGATGGTGGGGAGATGAAGGAAGCAAACAGGAAATCTGCTAGACTAAGCACGAGCTGCACATCTTGTTCAAAGATCTGTGTAAGGAATAGGTGCAAATTTAAAGACAGAGAAGAAAACAGTGGCTCAGAGTGTGTCAGGAGGTTTTGAAAAAGAAATAGAAAACTCAAGATGACAAGAAGAGGTTCAAAACAATCTATGCATGGGCTAAATATTCCCAGTTTAAGCAATCACATGAGCTGTATTAGAAAACAACATTTTTCCCAGGGAGTAAAATTCAGTAAGTAACCCATACTCATCTAATGAGATCCTTCTTGATCCAGAAGGGCAGGGAAGTTTATCTATAGAGACACAACTGTTTTAGCAATTTAGGATCATTGATATGCGATTTCCACTTTCAGATCACTCAAAGTAAAGGTTTGTACAACCACAGCAGCAGGAAAACAAATGCTCAGGGAGTGAACAGTGAATTTGCACTGTAAGATGTGAATTACTACCAGAGAAGCAGACGTGCCTCTAGTGAGAGCTCAGCAATTCTAATTTTTTTAATTGAGTACTGAGAAGCCAGGTAAATTTTGGAAAAATCAGCCAAATAGCTGTGCCTGGATGTTTATTGGTAAAGACAATGATTTGAAGAAGTGAAATATTTGCAGTAACCTTGCCAGAGTGCAAAGCTTTGCAGAGTACCACATTGCTGAAAAGAAAAAGATTGCATTTCTTTCTGGGATAGGTTGTCAAACACTGACAGCTTTAATGTCCTTCCAGAGAGTCAAGGATGCACATACATACACACTTGTTTCTTTTCCTTACGGCTAGGAAATATTGCTGATAAATGTCAACAGCTCCAAATCATGTCATAGATAATATTTTTGTCTTCGTATTGAGTCTTTAATCTGTACAAATTCCCAAAGCACTGCACAAAAGTATAAATTATAGCTTAGGATGAGGCCAGGTGCCCACTTCAGGCTGTCCTGGGTCCACCTCAGAAACATCTGACTCTGGGCTACGTCTAGACAGGACAGTAAATAACTTGGACCACTGGTCAGCAGCTTCTTCAGCAAACCCGTCTGAAAAAGTACCAGAGAGAAAATCCCTTAAGCGGTTAGTTTGAGAAAACAAGGAGATCCCTGCTCAGTTTCATGGATATTGTGCCTACCTGGAGAAATCTAAGAATGGGAAAAAAAAGATTAAGAAGATGATGAAAGTCTAAAGCAGGAATCGCATATTATGCACTGCTAAGCATCATTAGCCTCTACATAACTTTCTATGTATTATACATATATAGTCACAATACAGGGATTGACAGTTATCATTAAAATTTCTCCTGTATACCATGTAGTCTAGATGGATGCACATCTTTTCAGAACATTTCCAAGATGACAGCTCAACAGCAAGGAGCCAGACAGAGCTGTGACCTGTTGCCAGACCAGAGAGACAGGGAACTGCAACAGGAACATTACAGGGCTGTTTGCAACACTGCAGAAAATACAATATATGCTGGCTTTGCCAAATAATAAGAAAAAAAGGACTGGAAATGATATATGGAATTATACTTTGAGCTTGAGTATGAAGGCATGATGTGTAGACAAGGTACTATCAACAAAAAATAGAACATTCATCTACTTCAGGGTTTAACCTGAAACAACAATAATTCTTTGAAAATACAGAGGTCTTTTAGAAGAAAGAATATAGGCATGGAATCTGAGCAAAAAATGAACCACCTCAAAATGATGACAGGTAAAAATGAGGACTCTTATCAAAATTTAAATTAAAAATAACCAAGAAAAGATTTAAACACATGGAATGAAGAAAGCTACTGGCCCAACTCACAGAAATGGTTCCAGTGCCTGACTTCGCTTGAGCATTCATGATCCTGTTACGTACACACACTGATTACTCAGATAAAGAAGTAAAATCCTTTGTGTGCTTTTGAATTTAGGGAATTAAAATCTGAAAATCAGAATAATCCCTGGACTCATTTCTCTCTAGCATTAAAGGGCACCACTGCACAAATGGGGATGAACCGATCAACTCGGAAAACTTTTATCGATATGAAGTGGATGTATAAGTCTTCTTACCATGGGATTTGCAGAAAATGCACATTTCATAACAGCAGACTTGATTTTTACCAGTGCTAAGGAAGATGCAAATGAGTTTAAGCTCTGGTTTCCTGCGTTTCAGCTCGCAACCCATCCTTCTGTAGAATAATGTGCAAAGCTTCACACAGCAGTGAAAACAAGCATGTTTGCAGCAAGTATTTTTGTTAAAACTGGAATGTATTTAGAAATCACTCATTCACTGCCAACTTTATATAGAAGATTTATATAGTTGCTAAGAAAAGATTCTAAGATTAGGAGTAGATTTTGGACACTTTACTCTGCTACAACTCACAATTAAGTCAACGAGCCTTCAGTAGCATTCTCAAAGAAGGGCTTGGATGCCCAGGGAAAACCCTGCAACCTCACAGAGACTTCCCTAAGCCCAAAAAACCCATTCTCCGCTCCAAACAAAGCAAATGCGAGGCTGAATTTTTTCTTTCCAGAATTTTATGAATGGGACAGTTGAAAATCTGCCACTTTTGAAGTATGCAAGATGTAAACTTTAAACAAAGAAATTGGCTTTAATAATTCAGTTGGGAATCTCTCACTCACTTTTGCATATTGTGTAAATCAAAACTGGGGGAAAAATCAACACTTTGAAGGTCTCAAATTGGGCAAAAAATTAAGTTTTCCGAAATCCATATGTGCACTGTTTGGATCACTCTGCCAAAGAGAGAAATAAAATATATTAAGTTTAGCAAGCAAGTGAAGGCAGAGGAAGAACAGTTATGCAGTCAACCAGGAGATCTGTGAGAAGCTGAGATGCTTGGTCCCTCCAGAGAAACCTCAAAAGTCTTCTCTTGGAGATATCATAGCTGACAAGAGAAGCCTGGTAGGTGAAGACAGGAGCGATAAATAAACTTGTGTATCTGGACTACAAAGTCTGCTCCAACTTCTGAATAAAAATTACTCATTTGCATTCCCATCATCAACCTTTTTTTAAAAAAGCAAAAACAATACTACAAATGCCAATCAATATTCCAGTTGTCATGTTAGAGACAACTATCTGCTAATTATTTTCTGAAAACTGAGTTGCATGCCTTTAGTCATAGAATCATGGAATGGTTTGGGTTGGAAGGACCTTTAAAGGTCACCGGCTCCAATTCCCCTGCAAAAAGACTAATTGATATAATTTATCAATTACATAGTGGATGGACCACTCGGTGGATAAGGAGTTGGCTGGATGGCCGCACTCAGAGAGTGGCGGTCAATGGCTCAATGTCCAAGTGGAGTCTGGTGACGAGTGGCGTCCCTCAGGGGTCCATGTTGGGCCCGGCCCTGTTCAACAGCTTTGTTGGCGACATGGACAGTGGGATAGAGTGCACCCTCAGCAAGTTCGCCGATGACACCAAGCTGTGTGGTGCCGTCGACACGCTGGAAGGGAGGGATGCCATCCAGAGGGACCTTGACAGGCTGGAGAGGTGGGCCCGTGCCAACCTCATGAAGTTCAACCAGGCCAAGTGCAAGGTCCTGCATGTAGGTCGGGGCAATCCCAGGCACAAATACAGGCTGGGTGGGGAATGGATTGAGAGCAGCCCTGAGGAGAAGGACTTGGGAGTGCTGGTGGATGAGAAGCTCAACATGAGCAGGCAATGTGCCCTTGCGGCCCAGAAGGCCAACTGCATCCTGGGCTGCATCAAGAGGAGTGTGGCCAGCAGGTCGAGGGAGGTGATTCTGCCCCTCTACTCTGCCCTGGTGAGACCCCACCTGGAGTACTGTGTCCAGTTCTGGAGCCCCCAACATCAGAAGGACATGGACCAGTTGGAGAGGGTCCAGAGGAGGGCCACAAAGATGATCAGAGGGCTGGAGCACCTCTCCTATGAGGACAGGCTGAGAGAGTTGGGGCTGTTCAGCCTGGAGAAGAGGAGGCTCCGGGGAGACCTTATAGCAGTCTTCCAGTACCTCAAGGGGGCCTACAGGAAAGATGGGGAGAGACTCTTCAGTAGGGCCTGTTGTGACAGGACTAGGGGTAATGGTTTCAAAATAGAGGAAGGTAGATTTAGATTAGATATTAGGAAGAAATTTTTTTACACTGAGGGTTGTAGAACACTGGCACAGGTTGCCCAGAGAGGTGGTGGATGCCCCATCCCTGGAAACATTCAAGGCCAGGTTGGACGAGGCTCTGAGCAACCTGATCTAGTTGGGGATGTCCCTGCTCCTTGCAGGGGCTTGGACTAGATGACCTTTGAAGGTCCCTTCCAACCCTAACCATTCTATGATTCTATGATTCTATTAAACTTTAACTCACTGAAAATGTTTTAAAAGGGCCTATGAAGCGTATGAACAATGGGGGGTTTGAAGAAAATAATCTTGCTGAATAATGAATATATACTAATATGTGTAGCTGGATACTCAAAGACGTGATGAATCTACTATAAAAAAAACTTAAAGCCAACTATGTATTTTAAATTTCTAGCAGTGAGTGCTACTGTTTAAGTCACAGCAGCTGTTTTGATTTTAATAGCAGACTAGTCTAAAATACAAGGAATGTTTTTTATCATGGAAATGCTTTGTGCTCCAGATAACATCACCGACGATTGCTCCACCTAGGCTAATGCACTGTCCCATTGTCCTAAACCAAACCCCAGATAAAACTCCCACTGCCGCCCGATCTCTTCTACTCCCATCAAAAACTCAGCAACTGTGCAAGTAAAACTCTTGCCACGGTGTGTGCTGTGCAATCAGCAATGCAAAATGAGCCCAGGATGTTTGCTACAAGTGTGGCAATGAAGGACATGGTTAAACTTTAAGAACATGACCCACATTTTTGTGTTTCAGTAAGGCACCGGAGCAAGAGCTCTGCCTTGCTGCAAGAGGGATTCGCCTCAGGAACCCTGTCTGGACAATGTACAAATTCTGACCCAGTAAATATTACCATTTTCTCACTTCTTCATAGTAATTGTCATGCCCAGGGTTAGATTTTTCTTCCCCTACCCTGGGAAAGGAGCTGGAGATTTCACCATCTGTCTTCACAGACTCAGTCCCACCTTGGCCTTGCTGATGGAGAGTTGGTGACCACCTATGAATTCTCCAACATTGATTTTAATCTCCTTGCTTTTCAGGCTCTGAGATGGGAAGGAGATGACTGAAGTATGCCGACAGCATAAACCACACTAATTTCATAGTTAAAGATTTTTTCCTTTTGGAAACTACCTACATGAGCCCTCTCTGCTGCCCTAATACAGCCTTGGGATTATCCAATTGAAGCACAGAGGCAGAGGAATGAGAGATCAAAACTCTTGTTTCACCTGCCTGTTTCTTTCGACCAAAATTCAGAGTTACTACAATGTCACAGTCTTTTGTTTTGTCATTTAACTGCGTAGAATGGATCCCCCCAACACAAAAGGTGGCAGGAGAAGAGCAGAGTGATTCAGTTTGCATATTTTTCCATTGACGAGGTCCCAGACGTGCTTTCACTGGAAATTGGTGCAATGCTGCAGCAGAATCCAAAACATCCCACCAAGCCAAAAAGAATATTACTTTGGACAATTGAGACCAAGCTCCTCTCTGTTATCACTGTACAGGGCTCCAAAACAGCATGTAGGTGTTGGCTTTGTGCATCAACCAGAGAAACGAGACCCCTCTCCCTGCTGAATTTAACACCTTCAATTCGCCTCACGGAGGTTGACATTTCTGGTTTTGTTTAGTGAGGGGGGGGCTAAGGTGGTAGCTTCTGTAGGAAACTGCTAGAAGTCGCTCCCCTTTGTTCAGTGGACTCGGCCAGGCCTAGGGCGGACCTGCTGCTGGCCAAGGCCGAGCCAATTGGTAGCAGAATGTCCCATGATAACGCCTCTGCAATAACATATTTAAGGGGAAAACAGGAAAAAAAAAAGGGAGAAGAAGATGTGAAGCAGCTGAGCGGGGGCAGAGAGGGGGAGGCGCAAGCCTTGTGGGCCTTGCAGGCCTCACCCTCTGGCCTCCCGCCGGGCAGCCGACTGGGCCCAACTCGGCCCGGCCTGGCTGCAAGAAGTGGAGAGGAGATGAGAAGTGAATAAGATGTAAAAAGGATCCTGAGAGGCGTCTGCCAGCCTGTTGTGAGGAACGGCTGCAGACGCCAAGGTCAGTGAAGAAGGAGGGGGAGGAGTAATGTGGCTCCTGGCCAAGATTCCCCTGCAGCCTGTGGTGAAGCCCATGGTGGAGCAGGTTGTCCCCATGCAGCCCATGGAGGTCCATGGAGGGGCAGAGATTCACCTGCAGCCCCTGGAGGACCCCACGCTGGGGCAGGTGGAGGCCTGAAGGAGGCTGTGGCCTGTGGAGGGCCCATGCTGGGTCAGCTGTTCTGGAGGGACTGCACCCCGTGGAAGAGATGACCCACACCGGAGCAGTTTCAAGAAGGACTGTGGCCCGTGGGAAGGACCCCATGATGGAGCAGAGGAGGAATGCGAGGAGTTCTTCCCCCGACGACAAAGTAGTGGCGTAAAACATTGTGTGATGAACTGACCGCGACCCCCATTCCCTCTTCCCCCCTGTGCCGCTCAGGTGGGGAGGTAGTAGAGATAATGTTAAGCCTGGGAAGAGGGAGGGGTGGGGGGAGGTTATCTTGTTCCCTGTCTCATTCTCCTGCTAGTTTTAGAAATAAATGAGTGTTTTTCCCCAAGTCGAGTCTGTTTTGCCCGTGACAGTAACTTTAAGGATTTCTCCCCGTCCTTATCTCAAACCTTGAGCCGTTTTTCCTTATATCATCTCCCCCTATTCTCTTGGAGGGTGGGGGGAGCAGGAGAGAGACTGTGTAGTCTGGTCCCGATCGCGGCTGAACTACGACAACAACACATTTCCTCACACGGAGGGCTCCTCGCGGCTCGTTTTACGAGGTTTGACTTTTACATAACAGCAACCACAAAGACGAATCTCCAAGCTGACATCCTCCTCTGGTCCCTCCCACCCAGTATGGCGGCCGGGCGGCACGCCAAGCCCAAACATCCTTCCCCCCTCCCCAAACACCCGTAGAGGAAGACCTCGTTTTGATTTTGTACTTTTTAATCTAAGAGAGCCAGGCCTGTAAATATTGAAAAAAAATGATAACAATGACTTAAGAACAGAGACAGACTCACTGTCACCAATCGTTAACTCTCAGATCAGGGCAGCCTAGGAAGTAGACCCTTATCTGCCCAGGGTTCAGGACATGCTGACTAACATTCCTATTGAGTCTGCAGACCTTTGGCTCCCTAATCTCCCTGAACTGGAAAACATACACCCTGACGGACATACTCCCTTCTTAAGTATTTCAAGCCTCAGCAAACTGACAAATCGTGCCGTGAGATGAGCAGTGCTGCCCTGCTACATGCAGGAAATCCAATTTATTTGTCTTGAGGAGTGTAATGTGAAATGACAGTAAAACCTCTCCAGTCGTAGCACGTGGTGCCAGACTGCAGCCTTATCTCTACCGGGACTGCGAGCCAAGGAATTGGTGCCAAATGTGGACATATACGCTCTTTATTTTGCGGATGTGGACTTCAATTGGGATGCGGTTGGGTTGTGTTTTGTTTTGCTTTGTTTTGTTTTCTTTCCCCCTAATGCTGAGAGCCCTGTGAAGACAGACCCAAGCCAGGGAGGTTTAAGTTGACCTCAACATATAACCAGAGTGCCTTTTCTTAAATGGATTTTTAGATTGTTCATTCTATTCTACATTTTATTCTACTCTTGAAGGACATGAAGGTTGTGATAGTACATTCAAAACAGTTTCTGGAAACAAGTCTTTATCAATGACAGAGGCAAGTAGTGTGTGTAGGAGGGAGAAAGGGATGACAACTAATGAGCAAGGACAAGGATTCCTTCAAGGTAGAGGACATCTTTATGGGTCTTGCAGCTGGGCAATGGCATCTCCCTTGACTAAGTATGAGGAGCCAGGAGCCGACTGCATCCAAAAAGTCATCTATATGCTTGGTGTCCTCCTGCAGCCATCAGTTTAAAAAGTAGCACCCTCCTATAGTGAATCTGTTTTGTTTTTTTTTTAATGCAAACAACCACCTCAATCTGAAAAAGGGCCTCAAGTAAGTTGCTCTTTCAGTAATGCATGAAAATTACTTGCGTTTTCTATTTTACTATGCTAGAAAATTCCCCACCTCAGGCTGGGGAATTTTAAAAGTCATTTATTCATAAATGTTATTATGTCCCTTTGTTATCGAACATATCTGCCCCCTTTCTCTCTGTGCGTTCAGGTCAAGATTGTTCACCCTGGTGACAACAATCAGTCTTTGCTGGTCTTAGCATAGGAGGATGGAGCTTGGCAAAACCTGATGGGACAGATAAGCATGAGGAATTCAAATAAAGTTTTGCTGCCTGATTCTGAGCTCAGAGCTACAAATATCACTTGAACCTCATGGATCTCACATTAAGGACAACACATAAGTTTAAGGGCTGTGCTCTTCTCCCACTCTACTCCATAGATACAAAATTTCCTGTTCTATTTTGGAGCTGCCAATTGCTCACACCATCTAGCAGACCTTCCTTCAGTGATCCATCTGATACAAGCCTCTGGTTTCCTACCTGTAAAAAAAATCCTTGCTGGAGTTTTTGATATCTAACACGCTGCAGCAAAGGAAGGGAAATCCTCCTGGAGCTTCTGGAAGCTCTTGCAGCATTATCAAGCTGGGAAATTCTTACTCCACCACTATAATGTCTGTCCTCAAGCTGAACCCAACTCACGAGCCATAGGTTGATTAATTGATTCCCCATAGCTTAAACATTTTTTGTGACAAAGAACTGGCATAAATTACCTAGCTGGCATGCAAGGAGTAAAGGCAATGTATATCCTGCAGGACTCCCCGTCTTTCCTCATCTCCTGTGTTCCTGCTCCCATGGAGGCTGGAAACACTGAGCACCTACCTGGAGTGCTCCTATGGTCATTAGGTGCAAGGACAACAGCTGGGTAGAAGAGATCAAAGTAGGGTTTGCTAGGGTAAGGAGTCAACACGAGAACATGGTCAAGAAAAAAATCACTCCTTGTTTGCAAGCTCAACAGATTGTGGGTTGAGTGTTACAACCTTAGGAACCATAAACCCAGCCTAAATCCACATGGATACAAGATTCAATGCAATCATCTGATACAACATAACCCATACAGCTACAGGAAAGGCATGGTGACCTGCACTACCTGCCCTCTAAATCCTAACAGCACGGTCCTCAGCAGCGATGCTGATATACGTGAGAAATCCCTTGCTTGGCCAGGAAAAAGCCATCTCCATCACTAATCATCCAAAGCAGGAACAAACAGCCTGTAAACCAACTGGAGAGAAGCAGTGCAACTTGTACCAAAGATGGTGAAAAAATTAAACACAGTAAGGGAATGCAGTTGAGGCAGCCATCAGCTGACAAAGCACATTTCTTCCTCATTCTCACTTCTTGGTGTAGTTGCTGTAAACATTCAAGACATTTCTTTAATTTATGCATTTAATTAAAAGATATCTATAACATTCACGCTGTTTACATATAACCCAACACTGCAATGAAAGCTGTAATTTTGTCTGGAATTTATATTCTGTACTCAAATTTATTTTGATTCCCTGATTTAAACATACACACAGAAGTGAAAATGTGTCAAATCATGAAAATGGAAAAGATTACACTCCATTATCTAGTTCATCTGTCAACCAGGGCAGAAATCTTCAGAGGACTGTTTTTCTCAATCTGCCACACGTTATGGAAACCTAATTTAATGATTAATTCAGAAAAAACAGATAAACCTTAAAAGTGGAAAAGCAATTGGATCAGTACAATTGAAAGTTTGTTGCATGACTTTTTCTCCCTCTAACTTGTATTCAGTTGTTCATAACTCACCAAATCTTGCAGCCTCTGGGATAAAATTATTGGCCTCTGTCACATGATTACTATTTTTTTTTAAAGAGGTTAATAACTTTTAAAAAAATGGAATGAGAAAAAAAATGTGAGGGTTTTTTTTTAATCAAAGAAAGTAACAAATTCATTTTAAATTCAACTTTTTTTCCTTTTCAGCTACCCTGCCTATACTGAAGGTTTGCAGTAGAAAACGAACGCATGGGTTGGAAATAGCTCTTGACTGAGGAGAGCATTTCAGTGTAATTTTACTTTGCTTTGACCAAAGTTGCAAGATATTTGGAAACAACACGTCATGCATATGCAGTGCATTTGGCACTGGACTTTTCATTAGACTCACAACATATGCAAATAAGGGAAGGCTGCATAACACGTGAAGCAGATTTAGTCACAGTGAAAAACGTAATAAAAGTATAGGGTGGCTTTCTAGGGTATGGAGGAGGGAAATTTGGGAAATGTTATTTAGCATGAGCAAATTTATAGCTCCTAAGTTAATAGGGGACAGACTCTGGCTCAGAGCCCTCCCGTAATGTCGTAGCTCAGCCCCGATCGGGACCAGACTACGCAGTCTCTCTCTCAACTCCCCCCCACCCTCCGAGAGAACAGGGGGAGATGATATAAGAAAAACGGCTCGAGGTTTGAGATAAGGACAGGGAGAAATCCTTAAAGTTACCGTTATGGGCAAAACAGACTCGACTTGGGGAAAACTATTCATTTATTACTACAAACAGCAGGATAATGAGACAGAGAACAAGATAACCTCCCCCCACCCCTCCCTCTTCCCAGGCTTAATATTATCTCTACTACCTTCCCCCCTCCGAGCAGCACAGGGGGTAAAAAGGGAATGGGGGTTGTGGTCAGTTCATCACGAGTTGTTTTACGCCGCTGTATCATCGTCAGGGGAAGAACTCCTTGCATTCCTCCTCTGCTCCATCATGGGGTCCCTCCCACGGGCCACAGTCCTTCGTGAAACTGCTCCAGCGTAGGTTATTTCTTCCATGGAGTGCAGTCCCTCCAGAACAGCTGTCCCAGCAGGCCCTCCATGGGCCACAGCCACCTTCAGGCATCCACCTGCCCCAGTGTGGGGTCCTCCAGGGGCTCCAGGTGGATCTCTGCCCCTCCGTGGACCTCCATGGGCTGCAGGGGGACAACCCGCTCCACCATGGTCTTCACCACGGGCTGCAGGGGAATCCTGGCCAGGAGCCGCATTACTCCTCCCCCTCCTTCTTCACTGACCTTGGCATCTGCAGCCATTCCTCACAACAGGCTGGCAGATGCCTCTCAGGATCTTTTTACATCTCATTCACATCTTATCTCCTCTCCACTTCTTGCAGCCAGGCCGGGCCGAGTTGGGCCCAGTTGGCTGCCCGGCAGGAGGCCAGAGGGTGAGGCCTGCAAGGCCCACAAGGCTCGCGCCTCCCCCTCTCTGCCCCCCGCTCAGCTTCTTCACATCTTCTCCCCTTCTCTTTCTGTTTTCCCCTTCTTAAATACGTTATCGCAGAGGTGTTATCACGGGACATTCTGCTACCAATTGGCTCAGCCTTGGCCAGCAGCAGGTCCGCCCTGGGCCCAGCCGAGTCCACTGAACAAAGGAGAGCGACTTCTAGCAGTTTCCTACAGAAGCTGCCACCTTAGGCCTCCCCTTGCTAAACAAAACCAGAACATTTGGGTAAAAAACTTCACTGTAGCTCCTGGATTTCTTCATTTGAATCACAGATTCTTCACGTGCAACACCATTGCTGAAAAGCAATAAAAGAGACTTCTAGCAGTTTCCTACAGAACCTACCACCTTAGGCCCCCCCCTCACTAATAAAACCAGAACACGTAAGATGTACTGAACGGGGAGTTATGGGCTGCTCATGAGCGCTGGGCTCCTGCCAAGCTCTGGGCAGGGAAGCTCCTCTGTGCTCTCTTTCAGAAAAATGGGATCATCCTTGAAGGTTAAGAGAGTTCAAATTATGTGGCAGGTGAGCGGATAGCAGAATAGAAGTAGCTTGGTGAAACACACACACGCAAAAAGTTGTTTACCAGTGTCAGAGATCTGTTACTACGGGGAGCGACTTGGAAAGTCTCACCCTGCTTTCCCATTCTCTCATTTCCTCAGTGCTTTCTGTCACAATATTTTATATTTCTTTCTTGTAGTAGCTTCCTTAAACTAATGAAATAAACCAATTTAAAGTAGCTGGACATAAACAACCAGATACATGAAGACAGACTGTTTCATGTTATAATCTTTGTAAAGTTTAAATTCTTCTACTCAAAGTCTCTACATGTGCCCTCCCTTCCTATAAAGTAAGAGAATGACCCTATCTCTATATATGCAACTGAAAGATTAAATTTAAGGAATATTTCTTTATTTTTAAATTGAACAGCTAAATCTAAGCAGATGCATTGACAGGCCATGCAGCGTCTCACGAGCTCGCATGGAAAAATCAGATTCCATTACTACACTCATTTCCAGTCTCGTTGGGTATTACACAGTGCAATGAAAGGCCAAGACCAGACTTTAGTTGTGCATAAAGTAATATTCGATCAATCATTGAGGTACTCAATGACTTTTTTGCCTCAGTCTTCACCGATAAGAGCTCTTGTCCCACCACCCAAGCTGTAGAAGGCACAAGCAGGGACTGCGAGGATGAAGAACCGCCCACTGTACTCAAAGAGCAGGTTCGGGATCATCTGAGGAACTTAAAGGTGTACAAGTCCTTGGGACCTGATGAAGTCCATCCGCGGGTCCTGAGGGAACTGGCGGATGAAGTTGCCAAGCCACTGGCCATCATATTTGAGAAATCATGGCGGTCTGGTGAGGTCCCCGATGACTGGAAGAGAGGGAACATAACCCCAATTTTTGCCGGCTCTCTTGCCAGCTAACCTACCCTGCACGCACCGGAGCCCCGCTCCGGGGAAAGCAGGGCATCACACGGATACCGTCAAGCCAAACCTTCAATTTAATGCTGCGCAACACAGGGTTAAATACCCGTACACCCACTACGCACACGAACGCACCCGCCCCCCTGCACCCATGGACCCATCCATGCCCGCCACGCACCTACCCCTACGCTCATGGACTTATCCGTGCCTACCACGTATGTGGACACACCTGCCCCCTGCACTCATGGACTTATCCATGCCCACCACGTACATGGACACACCTGACCCCTGCACTCATGGATTCATCCGCGTCCAGTGCGTGAGTCGCCACGGACCGCCCCTCCAGCGTACGTGCATCCCTTCTAACGTTACCCCACAATTCCCCCCCTCTATGCTAAATCATTCTAGTCTAATGGCTGGTACCCTGAGGTGCATGCCGCTATAACATAGTTGATCACGAATAGTCACCTAGTGACCCCTCAATCATAGCATGCAAGAAAGGTAACAATAACAGAAACAAACAAAGCCTTATCAAAGCAGGATAGGATAGCGTTAACAAAGCTAGGATCGTCAAACCTATGGACACAATATTTCTTAGCCATCTAGGTAAACTGAAGAGGTCCGAAAACTACCCCCAGTCTTTTAGAGCCCTGACATTGAATACTAACTGGGCACCATGCGCACGTGTCTTCTCCGAGGCCAAGGAAGCATTTTTGCTGAAGTCCAAACAGCAGTAGCTTAGGAGACCTAGGACTCCCTCCAAGTCACTGCAAACAATGCCAGGCCTCACAAGGGCATAATCTAATGCCAACTTCATTTGTGTCAGTCCTTCGTCGCGTGCTGAGTAAAGTTGATGTAGTTCGTGAACCGCTCCCAGAAATTAGTCGTTATCACTGGCACTGGAAGACTCACAATCAGGATCAATCCCACCAGGGTGAGCTGGAGAGTGCCACGCCACTCGGTTACCCTGCTGATCCTCCAGCCACAGCTGTACCAACCAGGCTGGGATCCATCGGGTCCCCGCACCTGTGGAGATACAAGCACACCCTCATCCCCATGTTAGCAAATCAGCAGGACCTTCCCAACGTGGGTTTTCTGGCAGGCGGTACCAGACCCCTGGGAGCGCCTTGCCCCCAAACAGCAGCTGACATGAGGAAAAATGATTTTGGATAGGGGAAACGGATTAAGGGTCAGCAAAGGACATATGATTCAGTACCACAAGTACTTCACTGACCAAGACTCCTGGCGAACCCCTCTTTTCCCCCTCTCTTAAGCAGATTAGCTGTGCTTTCAGGGTTTTGTGCACGTGTTCTACAATCACTTGCTTGGTGCTGTTCAGAGGAATGCCAAACGTATGGCGGACTCCCCACGTCTGCAGGACGGCCCACGGTCAGTCTTTATTTTCCGAGGTACCCTAGGCAAATAAAAGCCCAGCTCTGGTGCAGGATGGATTTTGTGTTATGGACGTCGTGAATGGACACACAAAGAGAGCTCGGGAGCAAGTGTCGATCGCAACATGAATGTATTTGAAACAGCCAAATAGCGCATAGTCTGTGATATCTAGTTGTCGTACCTGGTTCGGAGCATACCCCCGGGGTTAACGCCTGGGTAGTATAAGGCCTGGTTCGGCTTTGCTGCTTGACATGCTGGACAGGCTGGCACTACAGCCCAACCGTGTGAGATGGGCAGTCGGAACTGACGTCGTATGGCGTGTGCGTTCTGATGTATTATTCTCTGTATCACTTTTATAGACAGGTGACCAAGCACGGAATGTTAATGATTATACCTAGTATGATGCCTAGTATCACAATTTTTTAGCTAAGGATAGCAACCACCTAGCTATGCCCTACACAAGCTAATAAGATTACTAATGACACCTTATATATATAAAAAAAAACCCCTAAATTTCACTATTTTCTACTAATTTTCTATTATGATATTCTCTATTACTACAAACATAATAACTTCAATAACTTTCTTATCTACAAAGCCAGTGACTAATTTTTGCAGGCCTCTGTTGAAACAAGCCATAAATTCCATTAACAATGTCTTGTATCTTAAAGTTCCCTTCTCATTCCATGGCTTTCTTCCAACAAGCATGATTGTATCCCTCTCCCAAGGTTGGTGTGCTTTCACTGACACCGTACTGGCTCGAGAAATACCCACATCTCTCTCTTCTTTGTTTATGAGAAGAGGCTTGTTTCAACGCTTTATCTATTAAAGTCTGCACATATTTCAACACACACATGGAATACAGATCAAAATACATATATAAAAAGAATGAATAAGCATCCTACAGCTATTTGTAATAAGCTTTTATCAATCCACCAAAAAGATTTCTGAACATATCAAAATCATCACTTTGTTGCAGTTTTTTGTACTCCTTTTTGCAAGTTTTGAATACTTTTGTGAATAGATTCCGAATAACCAGACAGATTCATGCAGCAAAGCCCATCAAAATCCTGACAATCATGATTTTGTGCTAATAATAAAAAATCTACTACTGATCTATTCTGTTACCAACCCGATTACGCCAAAGACACCACCGAGCAAGAGGATGATCATCAGCCGGGTCAGAGCAGAGAAAGGAGGCAGGCACAGCACCTTCAGGGCGTTCCCTGTTGTTAATAAAGTGTGCTCTGGGTCCATCCTCTCTCCCCCGCTCCGAGCCACCTCTGTTTATACCCTCAGCAGATTCAGTGAAAGAGTACTGACCAGACGTTGCTGCATGTGTGGCCAGCACATGCAACAAGGCCTGTCAAATATGTGCTCTGCAGGCTAACAGCGGTTCTGTTTTGTAAAATAGTATAGCGTATAGAACCTATATCAATTAACAGTGTTAATAGTACTGATATAATTGCATGTGTTTACTTAGCAAGCCAAAAGCCCAATTTATTTAGCGTAGCTAATGCCTAGGCACTTGCCACATCAAGTGCAAAGATTGAAGCAGCAATAATTTCACCTGGTTTCCAAAACTCTATATTATCTTGGCAGTCAGATTCAAAGCTGTGTGTACTTCGTTTAGGTCTTTTATGCTGTCTGGATTTTGATATGTGCTCGCGTGATCACACCATGCTGTGTCGTTGCAATGTATAGGTCTTAAAGCATTCACAATCATTACCCCTCTAGTAACATTAGCTCCTGAATAGTTAAAGAAAATAGGCAGAAGTCCATCTTTAGGGATCCCAAAAGTTCCATCTTTTGTTATTTAGCACTCAGCACTCGCGGCTGCTGTTGTTTTACACAGAGTTGTCGTCCTACCGCTATCTGATCTGGCAGATTGACCAAGCATGTTCTGAAAGGCTTATTTGAAGATGATATAGACAAACAAATGGTGTCCTGTCCTGTGGCATTAACCATAATTACCCACACATTTGTTCTTTCCGTAACTAATGTCCATGGAGCTGCCACACAGGTTGTTAACAATCCGACGAACGCAAGGCAGCTTGGAGCGCTGGTCGTACCCATCGTGCAGGGATCCACTTGTTCACTGCTCCTGTAGAGACACAAGCATATCCTTTCCCCCACGTCATAAGAGGGAATGGTCCTTCCCAATTACCTGTTTCCAGATTCTTATTTTCACTTTTTTTTTTTTTTTTGGCTCAGCTCCCTGCACCTGCTCATTAACGAGACTTGGAAAGCCAGACAGTGTCCTTAGTCTCATTAACAACCCTTATCATCAGAGCATTTTTGTCAACATTCTTCACATACAAAATCCAAAGCTTCTAAGAGGAAAATTAACTTCATCCCTGCTAAAACCAAGACAGTATTCACCCCTTATTTCATACCATTTACTTCATGCTTACACGCGCACACACAAACACACCACCTCTATAACAAGGAAGCTCCAAAGACCGAAGGCTCCTTTTCTGGATCTATGGGACCTGGATCAAAGGGATTTTTCCGGCTCGCTGTTAGTCTTTGTTTCCATGGACGAAGGAGCGGACGGGGTAACGGGTGCTGTTGGATCTCCTTTCTGCGTGTGATTCTTCAAGGCTTCAAACATTACACGCCACACCAGTAATAACTTTTGAACAGCAGGGTCACCCCGCGTTACAGTCCCACAGTCTAATACCTATGGTGTTCCAGGAGCCCACCGTATATAGATTACAGAGGTTTGCGTTTGATACGTGAGCGGACACCCAAGTCAACAAGCTCTTCAGGTCAGTGTTATTAATAGCACAGTTCTGTTCTTCTAACACTTTTGTTAGACTCGTTAAAACTGATTTATGTTCCTTTGAAGCAGTGCTTCTCGTCGTTCTGGTCTGGAGGACCGCGGCTCTATCACCCGCCGCTTTATCCTTGGTCTCGGGGACCGCGGCTCTTTTCCCCACCGGGAAAGCGCTCGGACCCCGCTCCGCACCCCGCGACTCCTCGGGCGCCACCTCGAAACTGGCTCCCGCCTCACTATCGCCCCTCCGCGAATTTACAAGCGGTGGAGCCGATGGGGCAGAAGGAGAGACAGAGGGCACCCCCGCGTCCTCGCATCCGGGGGGTCGCCCCCTCGGCCCAGGCCCCCCCGGCAAGCAAGGAGCAACACACGGGGGAGCACACCCAAACTCCATCGCCCCTTTATCACTGTCAGAGGCTCCCGGCCGAACCGGGCAGACCACGGGAACGCTACCCCCCCGTCCCCTCCGCGCCGTCTCGACCCGGTTCGTCCCCCTCCCCTTCCGAGGGCCACCCTTCTTTGATTGCAGTTAAAGCCGCAACCCACACTTGGCGCGCCTCTCGAGCCTTAGCCAGCAGTCTTTTCACCGAACCTAACGTCTCCAGCCGAGTCGCCACACCCTTCGTTCCGACCCCCCCTTCTTCCAGTAACTCTTTCCCCGCCGCCTGTAACCGCGCCGCTTCCATCATCTCTCCCGGCTTGTTAATCAAGCCCTTTTTTTTTTACATCCATTGGATGAACTCTGTCAACGGTGCCCTGTGCACCGGACAATTCAGATTTTTACCCAACGCCTTTAATACCTTCACTGTATCAGAGATGGATGCCATCCCAACAGCAGGCAGGCACGACCACCGCGCGGCCCCAGCTCAAAACCGTCCGGACCTGTCACACGTCGGGGTCACCACTTGCCGGCTCTCTTGCCAGCAAACCAACCCCGCACGCACCGGAGCCCCGCTCCGGGGAAAGCAGGGCATCACACGGATACCGTCAAGCCAAACCTTCAATTTAATGCTGCGCAACACAGGGTTAAATACCCGTACACCCACTACGCACGCGAACGCACCCGCCCCCTGCACCCATGGACCCATCCATGCCCGCCACGCACCTACCCCTACACTCATGGACTTATCCGTGCCCACCATGTACGTGGACGCACCTGCCCCCTGCACTCATGGATTCATCCGCGTCCAGTGCGTGAGTCGCCACGGACCGCCCCTCCAGCGTACGTGCATCCCTTCTAACATTACCCCACAATTTTTAAAAAGGGAAATAAGGAAGACCCGGGTAACTACAGGCCGGTCAGCCTCACCTCTGTGCCTGGCAAGGTCATGGAGCAGATTCTCCTGGAAACAATGCTAAGGCACATGGAGAGCAAGGAGGTGGTTGGTGACAGCCAACAGGGCTTCACCAAGGGCAGATCGTGCTTGACCAATTTGGTGGCCTTCTATGACGGGGTGATGGCATCGGTGGACAAGGGACGAGCAACTGACATCATCTACCTGGACTTCTGCAAAGCTTTTGACACTGTCCCGCACGACATCCTTCTCTCTAAACTAGAGAGACATGGGTTTGGTGGACGGACTACTCGGTGGATAAGGAGTTGGCTGGATGGCCGCACTCAGAGAGTGGTGATCAACGGCTCAATGTCCATGTGGAGACTGGTGACGAGTGGCATCCCTCAAGGGTCCATGTTGGGCCCGGCCCTGTTTAACATCTTTGTCGGCGACATGGACAGTGGGATAGAGTGCACCCTCAGCAAGTTCGCTGACGACACCAAGCTGTGTGGTGCCGTCGACACACTGGAAGGGAGGGATGCCATCCAGAGGGACCTTGACAGGCTGGAGAGGTGGGCCCGTGCCAACCTCATGAAGTTCAACCAGGCCAAGTGCAAGGTCCTGCACCTGGGTCATGGCAATCCCAGGCACAAATACAGGCTGGGCGGAGAATGGATTGAGAGCAGCCCTGACAAGAAGGACTTGGGAGTGCTGGTGGATGAGAAGCTCAACATGAGCAGGCAATGCGCCCTTGCGGCCCAGAAGGCCAACCGCATCCTGGGCGGCATCAAGAGGAGTGTGGCCAGCAGGTCGAGGGAGGTGATTCTCCCCCTCTACTCTGCCCTGGTGAGACCCCACCACTGTGTCCAGTTCTGGAGCCCCCAACATCAGAAGGACATGGACCAGTTGGAGAGGGTCCAGAGGAGGGCCACAAAGATGATAAAAGTGCTGGAGCACCTCTCTTATGAGGACAGGCTGAGAGAGTTGGGGCTGTTCAGCCTGGAGAAGAGAAGGCTCCGGGGAGACCTTATAGCGGTCTTCCAGTACCTCAAGGGGGCCTACAAGAAAGACAAGAAAGATGGGGAGAGGCTGTTCAGTAGGGCCTGTTGCAATAGGACAAGGGGTAATGGTTTTAAAATAGAGGGGGGTAGATTTAGATTGGAAATTAGGAAAAAATTTTTTACAATGAGGTTTATAGAACACTGGAACAGGTCGCCCAGAGAGGTGGTGGAAGCCTCGTCCCTGGAAACGTTCAAGGCCAGGTTGGATGAGGCTCTGAGCAACCTGATCTAGTTGGGGATGTCCCTGCTCCTTGCAGGGGGTTGGACTAGATGACCTTTGAAGGTCTCTTCCAACCCTAACCATTCTATGATTCTATGATTCTATGAATCTCTTTTGGCAATCCATGCTCCTTTTAGTTACTGGAGTTCGTATGTCATCTCCTGACCCTTCCCCTCCACGAAGTATGTGGAGCACCTAGCATCAGGCTTTGCGTTTATCACCACTGGCAATGCCTTGTGCAAGGATGCTCTGCCATCTGGAAAACATCCCTCATCCTGGGTGACTGTAGGAAAATGCCACCACTTACCACTTTTTTTCTCCTCCAAAACAATATTCCTACCAGCGCCGGTTCCTGCTCATCACTGCAAAACAGTCTCCCTTCTGGGTAAGAACTGGTTGGTGCATCTTTCCCTGGACATGAAATGAAGATGCTGAAGGGCCCCTCTCATCCTGGCTATGCCACAAGTAGAACACAACCCGACTCTTCTGATTCAAGGAATGAGAAGATTGTTGCGATGGACTTCCTTGTGTCCACTACAGTAATATTTTTCTGCTTCCTACAGGATGCATAAAGAATTACATATTTATTTATTAAGATTCATATTTAGATATCTGGGTATTTTGATATAACACCAATTTTGTACTTGTTGCTCTATTTCAGGAGAAAAGGCAAATATCAATGGTTAGTTAAGAGGCAACCAGCCTCTGTGAGAGTACCACTGCTGTTTCTTCCTTATCATTTGTTATACTTTCCTTCATACTCCCTTCCTAGTTTTTATCACTGGGGGCAAAACGATGCTAACTAAACCCTTAGCAAATGTTGAACAGCAAATTCTGTGCTGCTATCAGTGCTGCTCTTTCCCAGGCTACCCATCAAACAGCTCTTCCACTCCATTTTTTTTTTGTTATGAACTTTAATCAAAAACATGAATAAACAACTTTTTTATTACCTGGTCACATGATGCATTTGAAAATCCTGATAATCAACCCTCCACCTTCCCCTGTTCTGCTCAGATCCCAGCTCTGCTCCTGTTCAGGTTCAAAGGAATTCTTAACTTTACAACATTGACAGTTTCCTGATGGTCTAATGCTGGGTCAGAAAGAAAAAAAAAAACAACAAACCACCACCTTTAATAACTGTTGTTATAGGACACTATTCCATCTTTTAAAGCCTCTGCATGTAACTGCATGAATTCTCATCTGTTGTCTTAATGGGAAGCAGTTAATTACAATCCACAAGCTACCACAGGCAAGGCTGAGACGTTTATCAGCTCGGCTGGGTATGGGGCTGTAACTACAAGTTACAGTTCCATGAGCAGTGAAGGGACTAAACCCAGGTGACAGCAAAGCGAAGACAACCACAGGAGAAACACTAGGGAACAGCAAAATTTGCACTGCTGATCACCCTGCTCCTACAAGGGTTTACTTTCCCTTTTACATTTTTCTTGGTTTGAAGAATTAGTCTCAGAATCACTGACAATACATATTATTATATTAATATAATATGCTTATATTTGCATTTATACAATTAAATCATTATTATTGCCTAGTACATTTCTCCTGGCTGGGTAGAGAGGACTTTGTCATCTGAACATTTCAGTTTATTTTCAAAACTGTTTTTAGATAACAAAAACACTGTCTAGACTTCTGTGGAAGGCTGACCTGCACAACAACATTATTGAATAGCTCTTCTGAAGCAGCTAGGGTAACTCCAGAATAAGGTGATTTCATTCCAGTATAATTGTTCAGCTTTGTGAAGAAAGCAATTACTCTGGAATGAAGTGACTGAATCCAGAACACAGCTTCTAAAAGGTAACTGTAAGAGTTTTCAGGGGTGGAGGGGACAGACATTAAGCCTCCACGTAAATATTAAGTCTCCATGTAGAGAACAGCTTAGGAATAGGAGTGTCCCGTGCTAGCCCACCCTTCATCTTCATCTTGGCCAATGCAGCTCATTCCTGAACTGCGGAATCACTGTTATTCAAGTCACTCACCCAAGGCACCACCCTGCCAAACTACCTTGTCTTGTTGTGTAACACCCAGCTCTTGCTGCATTCCTTCATCTCTGGATGAAATTTGCTTTTCCAGATTCCAGTAAAACAAACAAAGCCTGATGTATGAACAGGATGCATCTTTCCTAGAGAACTGTGATCAAACTACTAGCAGGATGTAAAGAGACAATCAAAATACATAAAATATTGGATTTAAAAAGAAAATAACTGTCACCATAAACCTGAAGCCAATGAAAGTCTCACCAGTGCTTCTGAAAACCTTACATGTAAGGTTTTCCTACATTATATTTGCATTTATACAATTCAATTGTTACTATTACCTATCACTTCAAATTAGTCTATTTTCAGCCAGTCATTTATCTTGTAGGTATTACAGAAAATGAAGATCTTATGCTAGGGCTGAAGAAAGAAACTGGATTAAACTGCTTGGAGCTTCCCCTGATGATAATAATGGTCTTTTTGGGATCATGACCAGCTCACTGATTTTTCAACATATAAAGCAAATTTGGATTTGAGTGTTAGTGCTACATTGGCCTTGACCATCAATAGTCTCTCATTGATTGACATAAGGGATCTCCAAGCATGCACAGCCCTTAGCAATCTTCTAGCTTCCCTGGTTCAGAATGGAAAGGATCACTGTTCTGAGATTCTCAGTAGTGTACACGGTACACTATTTTAAAATCTCTATTTTTTTAAGGAAATTCGTATTTATACTACTAAATGACTTTTTTTTTAAAAAGCAAGGAATGCTAAATTTGCAATATTTTTAAGTTAACTTCAGCTGTAGACACAGCTCTGAAAACATCTGATTTTTACAAGTCTCAGTTATGCCAGCAATGAGGCCAAGTCATCTACTTATGTCGCTGCGAACGGGGTCCCTCGCTGGCATCAGCCACACGCTGATCTTGTGATACCGGCTGAGTCTCAGCGATGATGGGACTTACATGGTGCTTTCACAGGTTGCAGACAAGCTGTTTTCAGCAACTTTTTGTTTATGGACCAAGGATCCAAAATTGTAACAAAGCTAAACGAGATAAAGGAGCTCTAAATATTTTCACAGTGATCCATTCTTAATAAAAAGAAGGAACAGCTCTGATATAATAGAGTGCAAAAATTCTGTTTACAGGATCTTCATATAACAAGCAAAGAAATTAAGCAAGGCTTTATTACTTGCTACTGCTATGAATTAATGCAGCAATCACTTCCAGACATAATAATTACCATATGTGCACTGTGCTTTACCTCTGGGCTTATTAATTTCATCCACAGGAGGTTACAACTATTGATTACATTAAAACATATTGACATGTTACAATAGAAATGCTCCCACCACAACGCATTGTTGCACAGAACTAAATGATTCAAGTGATATAGAAACACCAACTGCACCCATCAGCAGACAACTTGCTCATGGTCATTTCTCCATCCCCTCTTAAACACACAAAGATAGTGTTGCAACAGGAGAACAACAGCAGTTAGCTCAGCTGCTTAGGGACAAAAACTACAGGGTCTTAAGAGATAAATGCAAAAATCACTAGGAGTATCTATCAATATAAATAAACACAAATAAAATGGCTCTTATTTCTCATTGCAATCTGCCCCATGGAGAATTTGCTCATGGAAAAGTGACTGCCAACCAGCGCTACCCCACGAACTTCAGAGCAGCCTGAAGTCTGGCGAGTCTCAGAAAAACAGGAGTTCGGATTTTTTTAAAGTGCATTTGATTTTTGAAGTTTGCTGAAAGCTTGGTATATAATGAAAGACAGTGACATCTAAGCAGCATCTAAAAAAAGTGGTGGCTGCGTTGCCGTAACACAACTGGGTTTCTAACTACATGCAAACACAGCAATACATTCAGAAACAACTGCACCTTGTTTGCACTTGGGTTTTCTTGTTGTCACCCCATCTGCATAATTAAAGATATATTTCTGTACAATTCTGTTTAAGCTTCTATTAAGTATATAACCTACTTTAAAACCTCCCTGTAAACAACAAAGCATTGTTTGTATTTTTAATAAATCTTAATTTTCCCTCTTCTACTTTAGACAACATATTTCAAGCAAGAATACACTGAATTCAGCAGGTAAATCTCCCATTAAAGTAATTCCAACTGTCCTAAAATAATATTTGTAAAGACAGCGGCAATTGTGATGCAGAGGAACAAATGCAACAGGCAAAATTATCAAGTTCACTGCACTGGTAGTACATTGATATAGGGTGAAAGTGTGTCAGCAATTTCCAGAAAGCTTTAAAAGTTAGAAGGAACCTGGCTTTTTTTTCAGCAAAAGCAACAAAAACAAGTACCAAGCACAAAGAGTTAACACATTCTTCCTTCTTCTGAAAGTAGGAACGAACCTGATTTCATTAGTGAGGTTTGGCAATGTGTGAAATCCTGTAACCAATTTCCTTTTCTGATAAATGAATGGTCCACAGGGGAAAGTCAGCCAGAGGCTTTGGGAACTGTCGAGTGTTCAGACATGACCAAGAGGATCCTGGAAGAAGCCAGACTGTCTCTTCGCTTATCACCGCCCAGCCAAATGGCACCATCTGAACGCCGGTGCTGCCAGACTCCATTTAGAGCCAGAGCTGCGGTGCAACGTGATAGCGTTTCATCGACATGCGGGATCCCCTGAAAAAATAAACCAGCTCCAGCGCACATCTTGTATTAGACTTTAAGTAACCGAGTTGAAAACACATGGTTGTATAAAGCAGGTGTTGGGATGTAACTTGTAACGGTCTGCGTTGTTTATGTGTTTTAAAGCCAAGTGCTAGGAGTGATTTGGTATTCTGGAGTTCAGAATCTTCCCCCTGCCCTTCTAACAGGAAAAAGCCAAATACAGAAGGATAAATCATTCATCATTGGAGATATCTTGGCATTAGTGAGACTGCGAAGGATGCATTTTCAATAGGAGCTATAGGCTACATTGCATGGAAAGCTGAACATCACTCTTACAATTGGCAGATTCTCACTTTTAAACTCTAAATTGATTTTTGGAAAAGTTATCCTCATAAATGTGATTGATAGCCTTACTGAATGTTAACAGTAAATATCAGATCTAATTGCAAAATGACAAACGTGCCTCAACACAAGCTCGGCTGTGAGTTTCTGATCTATTTAAATGACATCTTTTCCCACAGAGTTCACCTGAATGTTTGCTTCTGTATTATTACAAATTGATTCACAACTCCCAACATTTTTACAGGAAATTCAAGGACATACATAGATTTGAACTTTTAAAAGTCTAAAGTTTGAGTTTGTAAAAAAAAATATTGCCAGTCTGATAACCCCTGAAGAGAAGATAAAAGGAAAAAAAAAAAAAAGCTCAAATAATAACTTCAGGTCATCATTACCAAAATCCTGGTTAACTTTTCAAGTGGCTTGCGGGCTTATAACAGCAACAACGTCTGCAATTGATTAGCTATACCAGCACAGCCAGACATCCCAGGGACAGAGAGAAAGTACTGTTGGTTCTAGAGTTTACTGGGAAGTAGAACATAATTTCACTGAAAACCAAAATATCTAAAAAGGAAGTCGGGGAAGCTAAAGAAATATTATGCTTGTTCTCAACCAAAGTGTCTGAATTCAATTTTATTGCATCTTCCAGTTCTCTGGAAAGCCCGGGATAAATTCTTTCTTGCTCCCAAGGAAAATGCTGCTCATTTGACTCAGTCTGCCCTTTGTCACAACACTGCCACTCATTGCTTTCCTGGGATCTTCGATGCATTCTGCTCAAGACTGTGACAAACACAAGCTAATAATATTAAAAAAAAAAAAAAAGACAGGTCTCTATGTTAGCTATCTACCCAGGTTTGTAGACAAGGTACATAGCCTTGGAGGAACACCAGAGCACGACTGCAGACACACCAAGGTCTACGCTTAGAGCAAACAAACTCCAGAAGCCCCATCCCCACTGCTCCTTCCATGACTTTACTCCTATTATTTAATGCACACTTTAGACCCCCAATGAGAGAAGCAATGAGAATACCTGAAAGGGACATGAAGAATATCAGTTCTTCTTTCAAAGCATTTTCATGTTAACAATACTGCTGCCTTTGAAAGTATCCTTGGATACTTTTTGAGCTACTGCTATGGTTTTACCAAATATCATGATGACTCCACACACATCATTGCAGAGCAAGCAAGAAATGCTACGGCAGCAAAGCAAGTAGCCTAATTTCTTCTCTCTTCAGTCTGCGGCATTAAAATGGAGGATAATACTGCAGGGTATGATATACCACAGACTGGTTGACATCAGCAAAAATCAGCACTGTAATATCAGTATTCATATACTACTTCTAAGACAAGCAGTCAAAGCATATTGAAGCGATTTAACCATCAGTGTCTTAATTCAATTATAACCTGTATAAGAGAAATTACTCATTAAACAGTTTACGTTTTACCATCCATTTCAACACGAGCTCGCATGGATTTGGTGTGGGTAACCAAGACTCACTCCCAGCTCCTTTGAGCTGATCGTTCACCAGTTAACGGGGCTCTACCTCCATCTCTTCTGTTCCTTCAGCTGCTTCTCTCAATCCACTTCAACCAAGCTGGTTGAAGCTCACAGACTCATTTTTGCTGCTCTGTTCGCACACAGCATAGGAAGAAACACAAAGATCTCATGCCATGAGATCTTTACCAGACTGCCGACCACCGTGGCCATGACTGTCCTGCAGAGGCATGGACAGCTTTGGATGGTAGCCCTCTGAAATACTGCAGATTTAGGTGATGGGGCTGGTCTCCTTACATCTACAATGATGCAGCAAAAAAAAACCCCAGTCCTATATTGTCCTTTAAAGTAACACAGGAGAGACAAACCCAGGACACGTCATCTCAATTTTCTGATCTACTGTTCAATCAATGTGACTCCTACAAGGAGTGAGGGAGGAAGGGGACAGAGAAAAGCGAAGCATAGTCCCTCTTCCCTCCTAATCAACACCAGCCAGTATGAGCCACATACTCCCCACCATGGGATATGCAAAGTCTGAGGCACCTGCCCCGTGTCCTGCTCACATCATCCCTGGTAGCATCTCATAAGCGTCAAGATATGGCTTGAAAACCTGAAGACTGCTGAAGACAACAGCAAAGCTCTCCAGAGAGAGCAGGTTTTTTCCTGTGGATCTCTGAAGCGTTAGGATATAGCAATGAATGTTTCAGTGACTAGGAAGAAAACAAGGTTGAAGTTCCCCATTTATTCTTGATTTGTGAAGAAAAGATTTATATAGTGCTCTAAGTTGAAAGCATCATTATTATTTGCTGTTCAAAGAGATTTTGACTCCTTTACAGTAAGAAACTGATATTACATGAGAAACAGTTTAAAGAGCAGAGATTCAAGAGTTTGAAAATGCATATTTTCCTATGCTGATGTTGCAATGATGTTTATATTACTCTTTAATGGGGGGGTGTCAGTGTTGTAGTTCAGCCCCGATCGGGACCAGACTACGCACTCTCTCTCTCACTCCCCCCACCCTCCAAGAGAATAGGGAGAGATAATATAAGGAAAAACAGCTCGAGGTTTGAGATAAGGACAGGGAGAAAAACCTTAAAGTTACCGTTACGGGCAAAACAGACTCGACTTGGGGAAAACTATTCATTTATTACTACAAACAGCAGGATAATGAGACAGAGAACAAGATAAGCTCCCCCCACCCCTCCCTCTTCCCAGGCTTAACATTATCTCTACCACCTTCCCCTCCCGAGTGGCACAGGGGGGAAGAGGGAATGGGGGTTATGGTCAGTTCATCATACGTTGTTTTACGCTGCTGCTTCATGGTCGGGGGAAGAACTCCTTGCGTTCCTCCCCGTTCCATTGTGGGGTCCCTCCCACGGGCCACAGTCCTTCGTGAAACTGCTCCAGTGTGGGTCATCTCTTCCACAGAGTGCAGTCCCTCCAGAACAGCTGTCCCAGCGGGCCCTCCACGGGCCACAGCCTCCTTCAGGCATCCACCTGCCCTGGTGTGGGGTCCTTCATGGGCTCCAAGTGGATCTCCGCTCCTCCGTGGACCTCCATGGGCTGCATGGGACAACCTGCTCCACCATGGTCATCACCACAGGCTGCAGGGGAATCTTGGCCAAGGAGCCGCATTACTCCTCCCCCTCCTTCTGAACTGACCTTGGCATCTGCAGCCGTTCCTCTCCTCTCACAAGAAAAGTTCTTCACAACAGGCAGGCAGACGCCTCTCAGAATCTCTTCACATCATCCAGCTCATCTCCTCTCCACTTCTTGCAGCCGGGCTGGACTGAGTCGGGCCCAGTCGGCTGCCTAGCAAGAGGCCAGAGGGTGAGGCCTGCAAGGCCCATGAGGCCTGCGCCTCCCCCTCTGCGCCTCTGCCCCTGCTCAGCTTCTTCACATCTTCTCTTCTCTTTTTTTTTTTCTGTTTTCCCCTTCTTAAATACGTTATTGCAGAGGCGTTATCACGGAACATTCTGCTACCAATTGGCTCAGCCTTGGCCAGCAGCAGGTCCGCCCTAGGCCCGGCCGAGTCCACTGAACAAAGGGGAGCGACTTCTAGCAGTTTCCTACAGAAGCTGCCACCTTAGGCCCCCCCTCACTAAACAAAACCACAACAGTCAGAAAAGCATTAATATGTTTTTAACTGTTTGCCAGGCAGACAAGCAAAATAAAATAGCTGGGTTTTTTTTCTTGTTCTAGTCAACAATGTCAAAAGTTACTGTTTATTTTTCTCTGCCCCTATGGAAGAATTTATAACCACTGAAGTAAACTAAAGTTAAAAAACTGTTTTTAATTCCAAAAGTGACTGACAGTTGCTATGTAAAAGCAAACCTAACTTGTTTGGGTTCTCAGGAGCATTCACATTTGAAAAATTAATTTTCCTGGAGCCATTTGAGAGGTGGGGGTTTTTTTTGGTCCCTTCCCCTTCCTCTTCCCCATTGTCCTGGTTTCGGCAGGGATGGAGTTAATTTTCCTCTCAGTAGCCATTGTGTTTTGGATAGCTGGCACTGCCTTGGGCAGTTTTACCCGGTAAAGCGAATGATGGTCTTGGGGACTTTCCCCTGGGCGGGCACTGAGGATGCTGGTTCCTCATGGCCCCGTGCCTGCCTAGGGGAAAGTCCCCAACTGTGTGGTGAGGAGGGCTAAAACACCACACCTATAATGTAAAAAAAAAAAAATTAAAAATGTGATAGTGTATAATTTTCACATTCAGAAGACATCTGGGGAGAGGTGGAGAGCACATCCCCTTTTCAAATAGCCTTGAGAATAACAAAGAAATACAGTATTGGTTACAGCGCTAGCTAACTCTCTTTGGGAGTGCCAAACAGAGGCTGTGAATGCCACAGTACACACCACAGCTGTTAGACCTGGAAATATTCAAACAGATAATATACTCAGCTGTAATGAAGACCTTATGTGCAAAAGGACTCCTCTTACACGACACCAAAGAAAACCAAATCTTGACGTGTATGACATTCAAAATTCATGCAAACACTTACTGGCATGGTGTTCTGGTTTTGTTAGTGAGGGGGGGGCCTAAGGTGGTAGCTTCTGTAGGAAACTGCTAGAAGTCGCTCCCCTTTGTTCAGGGGACTCGGCCGGGCCTAGGGCGGACCTGCTGCTGGCCAAGGCCGAGCCGATTGGTAGCAGAATGTCCCGTGATAACGCCTCTGCGATAACATATTTAAGAATGGGAAAACAGAAAAAAAAAAAGAGAGGAGAGAAGATGTGAAGGAGCTGAGCGGGGGCAGAGGCGCAGAGGGGGAGGCGCAGGCCTCATGGGCCTTGCAGGCCTCACCCTCTGGCCTCTCGCCAGGCAGCCGATTGGGCCCGACTCGGTCCGGCCCAGCTGCAAGAAGTGGAAAGGAGATGAGAAGTGAATAAGATGTAAAAAAGAGATCCTGAGAGACATCCACCAGCCTGTTGTGAGGAATGGCTGCAGACGCCAAGGTCAGTGAAGAAGGAGGGGGAGGAGTAATGCGGCTCCTGGCCAAGATTCCCCTGCAGCCTGTGGTGACGACCATGGTGGAGCAGGTTGTCCCCCTGCAGCCCATGGAGGTCCACAGAGGGGCAGAGATCCACTTGGAGCCCGTGAAGGACCCCATATCGGGGGAGGTGGAGGCCTGAAGGCGGCTGTGGCCCGTGGAGGGCCCGCTGGGTCAGCTGTTCTGGAGAGACTACACCCGTGGAAGAGATGACCCACGCTGGAGCAGTTCCACGAAGGACTGTGGCCCGTGGGAGGGACCCCACAATGGAGCAGGGGAGGAATGTGAGGAGTTCTTCCCCCGACCATGAAGCAGCGGCATAAAACAACATATGATGAACTGACCACAACCCCCATTCCCTCTTCCCCCCTGTGCCGCTCGGGGGGGGAAGGTAGTAGAGATAATGTTAAGCTTGGGAAGAGGGAGGGGTGGATGGAGGTTATCTTGTTCTCTGTCTCATTATCCTGCTGTTTGTAGTAATAAATTAATAGTTTTCCCCAAGTCGAGTCTGTTTTGCCCATAACGGTAACTTTAAGGATTTCTCCCTGTCCTTATCTCAAACCTTGAGCCGTTTTTCCTTATATTTTCTCTCCCTATTCTCTCGGAGTGTGGGGGGAGTGAGAGAGAGACTGCGTAGTCTGGTCTGATCGGGGCTGAACTACGACACATGGTAACCATATGAAGAGTTCTGGCTGGTTTTTTTACTTAAAAATATTAAAGCAAACTTTAAAAAATAAATAAATATGTTTTACAAGTGACTCAACAACACTAGCAGTCTATGTCAACATTGCTAACAGCAACATGAAAGTCCACAGCTTTCCAAGGACTGCAAGTTTCCAGTCAAGCTACATTTCAAAGGACTGCAGTATAATTTATTTTACTTTCCCTACAGCTTCTAAGTTAACAGATTTCTTATATCTTACGTGAAGGATGCTTCTGACAATGAAGTGTTGTTAGTATTCAATACAACTCATCAACTGTATTTGCATTACACATAGCTACAAACAAGTGCCTCTAAAGACTGCTGAAATCCACTTTTAACCATGGAACAAAAGGAGTCACCAAATTTCAAAAACTTTGAATCCACAGATGCTGAAACTAGTTTAGTTTGGTCCTTGGCTTCTTCAGTGTTTAAAAAAAGTAATCAGGCATATAAGCAACAGCTTTTTGTTGCCATGTGTCCTGGTTTTATTTAGTGAGGCGGGACTATGGTGGCAGCTTCTGTAAGAAGCTGCTAGAAGTTGTTTCCCCTTTGTTCAGTGGACTCGGCCGGGCCTACGGCGGACCTGCTGCTGGCCAGAGCCGAGCCAATTGGTAGCAGAATGTTCCCTGATAACACCTCTGCGATAACATATTTAAGAAGGGGAAAAACAGAAAGAAAAAAAAAAAAAAGAAAAGAAGATGTGAAGAAGCTGAGCGGGGGCAGAGAGGGGGAGGCATAAGCCTTGTGGGCCTTGCAGTCTTCACCCTCTGGCCTCCCACTGGGCAGCCGTCTGGGCCCAACTAGGCCCAGCCCGGAAGCAAGAAATGGAGAGGAGATGTGAAGAGAACCTGAGAAGCATCTACCTGAGCTGATTGTGAAGAATTTCTTGTGAGAGGAACAGCTGCAGACACCAAGGTCAGTGAAGAAGGAGGGGGAGGAGTAATGCTGCTCCTGGCAGATTCCCCTGCAGCCTGTGGTGCAGCCCATGGTGGAGCAGGCTGTCCCCCTGCAGCCCAGGGAGGACCCCACGCTGGGGCAGGTGAAGGCCTGAAGGAGGCTGTGGCCCATGGAGGGCCTGCTGGGGCAGCTGTTCTGGAGGGACTGCACCCCGTGGAAGAAATAACCCACGCTGGAGCAGTTCATGAAGGACTGTGGCCCGTGGGAGGGACCCCACGATGGAGCAGAGGAATGTGAGGAGTTCTTCACCCAAAGAGGAAGGAGTGGTGTAAAGTGACATGTGATGAACTGATCGTAACCCCCATTCCCTCTTCCCCCCTGTGCCGCTCGGGGGGGAAGGAGGTAGAGATAATGTTAAGCCCAGGAAGAGGGAGGGGTGGGGGGAAGTTATCTTGTTCTCTTTCTCATAATCCTTTTTAATAATAAACAAATAGTTTTCCCCAAGTGGAGTCTGTTTTGCTCATAATGGTAACTTTAACAATCTCTCCCTGTCCTTATCTCAAATCTCGGGGAGTGAGAGAGAGACCGCGTAGTCTGGTCCTGAGCGGGGCCAGACTACGACACCATGCTATATATTCTATCTACTCAAGTCTACCTCCTACTAAGGATGCTCTTCTGTGCATTATCACATTAATGTTTAAAAGTGATGGTGGCATTTATTTCTGAACCACAGCCCCAACGTTTTAGTTCCCTTCTGGGATGATGGAGTTAAGACAGGCTGAGAGAGTTGGGGCTGTTCAGCCTGGAGAAGAAAAGGCTACGGGGAGACCTTATAGTGGCCTTCCAATACAGGAAAGACAGGGAGAAACTCTTCAGAGTAGGGCCTGTTGTGACAGGACGAGGGGTAATGGTTTCAAAATAGAGGGAGGTAGATTTGGATTAGATATTAGGAAAAAAAATTTTACACTGAGGGTGGTGAAACACTGGCATAGGTTGCCCAGAGAGGTGGTGGAAGCCCCATCCCTGGAAACATTCAAGGCCAGGTTGGATGAGGCTCTGAGCAACCTGATCTGGTTGGAGATGTCCCTGCTCCTTGCAGGGGACGATGGACTAGATGGCACTTTGTTTATAAGTTTCTTACAGTTCTCTTATTAATTCGATCTTCAGGTCAAGGGTTAACAGCAGCTGAGGGTCAGCAAAGGGAAGTCTGCATCACAGATGCTCAGTAGCCAAACCAAGAGACTGTTTAGACTCCCTCAGTTCTGGGGGCTTCACATGCACTTTCTTTTATGGTTACACCTTCTCTTCAGAGTTGAAAGCACCTATGCTTGACATCCCCCATTGAATTCACTGCCACCTCAGTCAACAACCATGTTATTTTTATGACATTTTTGGGAACTGAACTTTGGTGTCAGCGCTGCATCCCCAGGAGCAGGGTGATGTACCAGGGGCACAAAGCTCTTCTGGCCCAGCTACCATCACTCTGACAACAATTTACTCTTTTCTCCTGCGCTCTGGTGCCTCGATGATTAGGGGCTTTCTCCAGTGAAACAAATGGAAGCTGAAGGAGTTGGAAGTACATTGTTAATAGAAGGGGAAACCTATGAGAAGTGCTTTTAACACCTAAAGCAAAACTTGTTCTGTCAAGAGTCTGAAGGCTTTTACCTCTGCTGCTTTTACATATTCTGTGAAATTTTAATGCCCGTTGAACTAGAACACACTTCAATAAATATTAAATTTTGTACCATAGCAAAAAGGTGCGAGTTGATGACATAATGGCATGTCTGTATAGCACAGGAGGAACATATGACAGAATGCACACTGATGACAAAATACTCATTTGACACAGGGAGAAAAGGGATAGGAGAAAAATAAAAGCAGCTCAGAATGTGTTCATGAAAATGAAATCTCTGCCTTAAGGGGCTTAGCTAATGGGAACTTTTCTTTCAGAAAGCATTAAATGTGGCCTCCCAAGTGTGATCATTCCATGAACCCAAACGTCAGCTTCCAGTCACTAGCTGGCATTCAAAACAAACCTTCTCGCTTATTGCAAAAGAGCGGTTATCTGCTGGCTAACTCCCCTTGAAATCCTGAGATAACTCGCAGACTCCAGACACAGTCCCACTTCTCTCATGCTCTTAATCCTGAATGTACAGATAGTTCACCAAAGGGAAGAAAGGCAGCCCGAGAATTTAAAAAAAAATAAAAATCAAGAAAGAATGAGGCCAATTTTCACCTATCACTATGATCTCTAAATTGCCTTTAATAAGCTTCTGCAATAAAACAGAGAGCCTGGATTGTGGGCTGCTCGTCTGTGAAGGAAACAGCTCTATCTTCACAACGTGGCTTCTGCCTTCATCCCAGGCATATTAACTTCATTTATCTCCTCCCACAGACTGAAGGAGAAATAACCAGCTCTTGATTTCAGCACCTGTCCTTTATCTCTCTGTTTATACAGAAGTCTTCTAAAAGGTTAATTACTCAGCTTGGACTTTCCCTGCCTTCCACAGTACATGGCTAAAAGCATACACTTAAAATAATGTTAATTATATTGTTTGTCCCCAGTCAGGTTGCTCCAGGATTGGAAGGAAAATATGAGTTAGATCTCCTGTTTCCCAACAATTATTTGCTAAGAAAATGCAGGATATCTTTCCTCATACATATACATATAGATATGACCTACTGCTAACATACATGATCACTTTGCATCCCATGCTTCTTCCCACAGTGAGAGGGAACACACCAGGGTGTGCTACAAAACTGATAAGCACTGTTATACAGATCAGGATCGTGGCTCTAAGTGCTGTTATTTTTAGTTGACATCTCTTCATGTTTGAACTATGGTCTAAGCAACAGACTCAAGATCTGAATACACCCAACGCCTCTTGAATGCTCACTTCCTTGACAAAGGCCAAGATAAGCAACTTGAAAACATTCACTATATTTATCTGTGTATACATTAGGTACTTATACATAAGGAAAAAAAAACCACCATTATCTGAGCTGCAGGGAAGCAAGTGAGTAAAAACTTCAGTCCTCATTTTTCCAAATCATAGCTTCTTTGTGTTCCAATTGCCTCCCTCCGAGTTTTCAACTGAAGACGGTAATTTCTAGGAGGTAGGAGTAATATCTCTGTAGAGTCTCTTGTACTTTAGAACACTTCAGTATGTTATGGCAAAAGGCAAGGATGGCTAGAAAATTAATCAGCAATTAACTGCAAAGCCAATCTATAAATTCTCAGGATTAAACTCCACAGCTTTGCATGTTGTAATTACGTGTAGGTCATGTCAGCCCAGATGCAACAGACTCATAATTCCACACATTGTCCAAGCTTCCTAGCCAGAAGCCACTTCTCCAAATTGGCTGTGCCCACGCCAGTCTGTGTTAGAAAAAAATCCTTTCAGCAGGCAATATTAGTTGGTTTGCACAGCTAGACAGCTTCCAGCTCGCAGACATGAGCTTAGTGATGCAAACAGCCTATTGTATGGGTAAAGGGACTGTGGGTAGGGCTGCTCCCACCCATCCAGACATGCCCAGAGAGTGTCATTAAAGACATGTGGATTAAAGCTTTCTCCTTTATTTAGCTGCTGAAATTCCTCAGACTTGCCAGAGCTGTTGCGTAACTATATCTTTAGTCTGATTTTATATGATTTTGTTGAGCTTTAGAATAGCTTCCCCTGAAAACCTCAGAGACCGAGGAGGGAAGGCCTGAGGAACTGTGAGGCTCCTAAGAGAGAGGTACAGGGACAGAGGGCACGAAGACTCAAGGTCATTTTGTGTTCTGGTTTTGTTTAGTGAGGGGGGGCCTAAGGTGGTAGCTTCTGTAGGAAACTGCTAGAAGTCGCTCCCCTTTGTTCAGTGGACTCAGCCGGGCCCTAGGGCGGACCCGCTGCTGGCCAAGGCCGAGCCATTGGTAGCAGAACGTTCTGCGATAACGCCTCTGTGATAATGTATTTAAGAAGGGGAAAACAGGAAAAAAAAAAAAAAAAAAAAGAGAGAAATGAAGATGTGAAGAAGCTGAGCAGGGGCAGAAAGGGAGAGGCGCAAGCCTCGTGGGCCTTGCAGGCCTCACCCTCTGGCCTCCTGCCAGGCGGCCGACTGGGCCCGACTCAGCCCGGCCCAGCTGCAAGAAGTGGAGTGAGAGAGGGACTGCGTAGTCTGGTCCCGATTGGGGCTGAACTATGACATTTTGATAGGAGGGAACTGCGTGCTGCTCATCATTACTGTTACATGATTATGCTACGTGCATTTACATTATGGATAACAAAGTCAGGGTCACCAACTTTTCTCCATGCAGGAGTAACCTGCTCTGGCCCCATTGCTGCTCAGCAAAAGGATTCTGAGAAAAAAATAATCAAATGCACTAGGTGAAAGTGGACAGTGTAGAAGAATCTATGAGGGTAGTGAAACACTGGCATAGGTTGCCCAGAGAAGCTGTGGATGCCCCATCCCTGGAAATGTTCAAGGCCAGGTTAGACGGGGCTTTGAGCGACCTGGTCTAGTGGAAGGTGTCCCTGCCCAGGGCGAGGGCGTTGGACCTGCATGATTTTTAAGGTCCCTTCCCACCCAAACCATTCTGTGATTCTATGAATTATGTGCCAAATTGACTGTGCTCGCTTGGTAACCCTGTCCTCAAACTCAAGTCCTTCAGAGGGAAGGGAAGTGCTCCAAGTTACATTATAAGCATTCTTAAAATTGGAAGTACTCAACTGCTTCGTGAGGACTTACAGAGTTTGGCACTGGTCAAAAAACTTTTATCTATTGATTTAAGTAGCAAGATAAACATGTAGTTTTGAACGCTGTATGTCATTAATACACAAAATGTAAACTTGATGGTATTTCACTCCAGAAACAAAATTTCTGTAAATTATGTCCCAACATGTAGGTCATCTGGCACAATAAGTAACTGATAAAACCTTCATTTTTTTGTAAGCAGGAAATCTATTTAGTAATGGCTCTGTGTCAAGAAGGAATCCCTGTAGCCTCTTAACATAAGAGCTTTTAATTATCTGCATGTAAGAATAAGTTGTCACAGAAAAAGCAAAAAGTCCAGTGTTTCTCTATATTCACAGCATCACAGTGTAGCAAGGACACAACCTGAATGGCTGGATTTGGATCCAACAACTCCTCTGGTGTTACTTAGGCTATTCCTGTACCGCAGCTCAGGACTCAGACTCTAGACCAAACTCTCCCAAAGTAATTCAGTCTGAGTGACTAAATACGTGCCATTTCAGGGACAAAGGAAACTGCAGGAAAGACATTAGCATATGCAGTCAGCTAGACAATTCCCACTGAGTGTTTTAAAATTACCAGGGTATAAATAAATTACCAGTTGCCGTCAATGGCCCTTGTGTACTCAGTGTGCCTTATCAGATGATATTTTCCTAAAGTTGACACAAAAGAAATGGGTCTTGAAAAGAGGCTTTCGCTCTCTTATCATGGAATAGGAACAACAATGGTTCTACAGGAAGCAGACAGTATTTAAAATACACTTGGCATAATGAAGAAGAAAAATTAATAGTGTATTTAAAAAACATAAAAAAACCTCCCATTTACTTACTTACCTACTTACACAGATTTCATTATCGCAGTATTTAAAGATCACATGGCCATTAATGGATTTTAGACTCATAAAATCGGTCAAGTTGGTAAATCCCTCAAAAGATGTGAGAGATTCTCAAATGAGAATGGAGAGGTCTGCTCAGGATTATACAGAAAGCTCATGATCATGCTGACCAGACTTATAGGTCTTGAATTGATTTTCAGAAAGTTGGTTAATTCTTAATAAAAGCCCCAGAAATTTATATTTGTAGCATTTCATATAGACCCAGATGGAGGTGTAGAACACTAGAGATGGAAGAATAAGTTAAGAAAATGTGTTGGTTTTATTTAGTGAGGGGGGGCTACGGTAGCAACTTCTGTAAGAAGCTGCTAGTTGTTGTTTCCCCTTTGTCCAGTGGAGTCGGCAGGGCCTAGGGCAGACCTGCTGCTGGCCAAGGCCGAGCCAATTGGTAGCAGAATGTTCCCTGATAACACCTCTGCGATAACATATTTAAGAAGGGGGAAAACAGAAAGGAAAAAAAAAAAAAAAAAAGAAGAAAAGATGTGAAGAAGCTGAAGCAAAGGCAGAGAGGGGAAGGTGTGAGCCTTGTGGGCCTTGCAAGCCTCACCCTCTGGCCTCCCACCGGGCAGCTGACTGGGCCCAACTCGGCCTGGCCTGGCTGCAAGAAGTGGAGAGGAGATGTGAAGAGAACCTGAGAGGCATCTGCCTGCCTGTTGTGAAGAATTTCTTGTGAGAGGAATGGCTGCATATGCCAAGGTCAGTGAAGAAGGAGGGGGAGGAGCAATGCTGCTCCCGGCCAAGATTCCCCTGCAGCCTGTGGTGATGACCATGGTGGAGCAGGCTGTGCCCCTGCAGCCCATGGAGGTCCATGGAGGAGCAGAGATCCACCTGCAGCCTGTAGAAGACCCCATGCCGAGGCAGGCGGATGCCTGAAGGAGGCTGTGGCCCATGGAGAGCCTGCTGGGGGCAGCCGTTCTGGAGGGACTGCACCCTGTGGAAAAATGACCTGTGCTAGAACAGTTTCACAAAGGACTGCAGCCGTGGGAGGGACCCCACGATGGAGCAGGGGAGGAATGTGAGGAGTTCTTCCCCCAAGGAGGAAGGAGCGGTGTAAAGCGACGTATGATGAATTGACCACAACCCCCATTCCCTCTTCCCCCCTGTGCCACTTGGGAGGGGGAAGGAGGTAGAGATAATGTCAAGCCCGGGGAGAGGGAGGGGTGGGGGGAAGGGAAGTTGTTTTGATCTCTTTCTTATTATAGAATCATAGAATGGTTAGGGTTGGAAGGGACCTTCAAAGGTCATCTAGTCCAACCCCCCTGCAAGGAGCAGGGACATCTCCAACTAGATCAGGTTGCTCAGAGCCTCATCCAGCCTGGCCTTGAATGTTTCCAGGGATGGGGCATCCACCACCTCTCTGGGCAACCTGTGCCAGTGTTCTACCACCATCAGTGTAAAAATTTTTTCCTAATATCCAATCTAAATCTACCTCCCTCTATTTTAAAACCATTACCCCTCGTCCTGTCACAACAGGCCCTACTGAACAGTCTCTCTCCATCTTTCTTGTAGGCCCCCTTGAGGTACTGGAAGACCGCTATAAGGTCTCCCCGGAGCCTCCTCTTCTCCAGGCTGAACAGCCCCAACTCTCTCAGCCTGTCCTCATAGGAGAGGTGCTCCAGCCCTTTTATCATCTTTGTGGCCCTCCTCTGGGCCTTCTCCAACTGGTCCATGTCCTTCTTGTGTTGGGGGCTCCAGAGCTGGACACAGTACTCCAGGTGGGGTCTCACCAGGGCAGAGTAGAGGGGGAGAATCACCTCCCTCGACCTGCTGGCCACACTCCTCTTGATGCAGCCCAGGATGCAGTTGGCCTTCTGGGCCGCAAGGGCGTGTTGCCTGCTCATGTTGAGCTTCTCATCCCCCAGCATTCCCAAGTCCCTCTCCTCAGGGCTGCTCTCAATCCATTCTCCACCCAGCCTATATTTGTGCCTGGGATTGCCATGACCCAGGTGCAGGACCTTGCACTTGGCCTGGTTTAACTTCATGAGGTTGGCACGGGCCCACCTCTCCAACCTGTCAAGGTCCCTCTGGATGGCATCCCTCCCCTCCAGCATGTCGACGGCACCACACAGCTTGGTGTTGTCGGCAGACTTGCTGAGGGTGCACTCTATCCCACTGTCCATGTTGCCGACAAAGATGTTGAACAGGGCCGGGCCCAACATGGACCCCTGAGGGACGCCACTCATGACCGGTCTCCACCTGAACATTGAGCTGTTAACCACCACTCTCTGAGTGCGGCAATCCAGCCAACTCCTTATCCACTGAGTGGTCCATCCATCAAACCCATGTCTCTCTAGTTCAGAGAGAAGGATGTCATGCGGGACAGTGTCAAATGCCTTGCACAAGTCCAGGTAGATGATATCCGTTGCTCGTCCCTTGTCCACCGATGCTGTCACCCCGTCATAGAAGGCCACCAAATTGGTCAGGCACGATCTGCCCTTGGTGAAGCCATGTTGGCTGTCACCAACCACCTCCTTGCTCCCCATGTGCCTTAGCATGGTTTCCAGGAGAATCTGCTCCATGACCTTGCCAGGCACAGAGGTGAGGCTGACCGGCCTGTAGTTGCCTGGGTCTTCCTTGTTCCCCTTTTTAAAAATGGGGGTTATGTCACCCCTCTTCCAGTCATCAGGTACCTTACCAGACCACAACGACTTCCCAAATACAATGGCCAGCAACTTGGCAACTTCATCCGCCAGTTCCCTCAGGACCCGCGGATGCATCTCATCAGGTCCCATGGACATGTGCACCTTCAGGTTCCTCAGATGTTCCTGACCCTGCTCTTCGAGTACAGTGGGCGGTTCTTCATCCTCCCAGTCCCTGCTTGTGCCTTCCATAGCTTGGGTGGTGAGACAAGAGCCCTTATCGGCGAAAACTGAGGCAAAAAAGTCATTGAGTACCTCAGCCTTCTCCATATCTCGGGTAACCAGGTCACCTGTTTCCTTCCAGAGGGGGCCTACATTCTCCCTGGACTTCCTTTTGTCCCTGACTTACCTATAGAAGCCTTTCTTGTTGCTTTTTGACATCCCTGGCCAGATTCAGTTCTGTCAGGGCTTTAGCCTGCCTCACCTGATCCCTGGCCACTCGCATAGCCTCTCTGTATTCCTCCCAGGCTACCTGTCCTCACTTCCACCCTCTACAGGCTTCCTTCTTTATTTTCAGTTGGTCCAGGAGCTCCTTGCTCATCCACACGGGCCTCCTGGCCTTCTTGCCTGACTTGTTCTTCATTGGGATGCATTGCTGCTGAGCTTGGAGGAGATGCTCCTTGAATATGGACCAACTTTCCTGGGCCCCTCTTCCCTCCAGGGGCTGCCTCCCATGGCACTCTGCCCATCAGATCCCTGAAGAGGCCCAAGTCCGCCCTCCTGAAGTCCAGGAGGTCCTGCTTTGGTTTTAGTAGTAAACAAATAGTTTTCCCAAGTTGAGTCTATTTTGCCCATAACGGTAACTTTAAGGATTTCTCCGTGTCCTTATCTCAAACCTCGAGCCGTTTTTCTTATATTATGTCTCTCTATTCCCTTGGAGGGTGGGCAGAGTGAGAGAGAGACTGCGTAGCTTGGTCCCAAGTAGGGCTAAACTACGACACAAAATAAGAAGTATCAAAGTTTGGTTACAGCTTAACTAGACAACAGATGGAGCGGTGTGACTGTATCATCAAGATATGACAAAGAAAATCTTAGCCTCAGCAAATGTTAACTCCTCCATATGCTTCTTTTTAACAACTAATTAAGAAAATTCACCCAAACATCTAGTGCAAATTAGGAATTTAAATTAAAACATACACATATGGCAATCCACAATGTAATCCCTTATCAGCTGCTACTGATAGGAGAAATGATGTTTTGACATTATGGGTATAAAGGGGTATGTATGTAACTGATTGGAACAGCACACTTTAATTGACGAGGTTTTGAGTGCTTACTCTTAGCTTGTCTTTGGGCAAAGCAACAGCTCCTTGCTTGATGATTTCCAGAACTCGCTCTACTGACAGCTCAGCTCCAGCTTGCTTTAATCGGGAGCTGAAAAAGCTGATCACCTGGAATGAAAAATCAGAGCACATAAATAAATAGAGGAGATCTTTATATCAATTTACACACAAAGCTGTCATCTTCTTTCCCTGGATCAATGTACCTATATTTCTTAAAGAATAATCATGTTATTGCTTGTGTCGCAGTCAGGGAGACTTTGTTAACGTAAATTTAGCACAATTATAAGTATCCTCCTGCAGTCATTTTTAAACAGATAGATGATTTTACAAATTAAGACACACAATTGAATTAAGAAATGTACATTTTCAAGTACTGTGCACTGACATATGCTAGTATTTCTATCTAGTACTTCTGCACATCAGGACTTTTGAGGCCATCCAGTCTACTGCTTATAATTTGGGCTAGAAATTTACTTCATTTTCAAGCATTGAAGTAAAATCCTTATAGTTTCAATGACTCCTGGACAGAGGGCTTTAAGACAACTATTAAATATCTCAGTACAGTTACAAGAGCCTGCACAACTTCCTGGGGGTTTTACAAAAGCATTCAAAGCCACAGCAATTGGAGTAGGAGGAAAAAAAGAGCCCATAAGGCTCCTCTTCTTCCCAAATTATCCACTCAAAGTGCTCCATGTACCTTCCCCATCAGAGATTCCAAGCCCAAGGACTTGTACATTCCTTCTCAATGCTCTCATTCTCCACACATCTCCCTGGTGAGGCCAAGCTGATTTTCACCATATTTCCCTCCCCACCCGCTTTTCTGTGATGCAGCTGGTCCTTGTTAGCTAGAACACAGTTAGGTCCAGCTTTAACTTTTATCCCTCTCCAAGCTCAGTAGGTCACACCAGAAGCAGACATCCCACCAGCAGTTCTCCATGTGGGACATCAGGAAACCTCCATTTCTATAGCTCCTTTCATCCAAAAAGAGCACCCTTTGCAAACCCCATCCCTTATCTCAGAGGAACTCATGAGTCATGCAGGAGATCCAAAACTCAAAACAACACAAAAAGGATATGGGGCAAAGTTTCAAGATGTACTTAAGAGTCCTTTGAGGGTACCACAAGATGGTCAGAGCCACTTCATAGAGCCCATGCACATGTGAGCACCTGGCTACCCCTCAGCTGGAGCCACGCACAGCTTTCGCTCACTGTGCATGCTGCTGGTAGGTTCCCTGACATCTCACCGGCTTTAGACATCTCTCCTCTGAAAAGTACCAATGTCCACTTATATCTGAATCCCAACCTCCAGCACATCAAGTAATCTTTGTTAATTCTCCCAAGTAGAAGGGAGGAAAAGTGTATTATGCTACAAAATCTCTGCTGCAGTGTTCTGTAGTGAGACACAGCTGGAGCCAGAAACCATTACCCTAATTATGCCTCCCAGCTCAGCTGCTGTTAATTAAACAAAGACAGCTGATGGCTTGATATACTTTGAGATTCAAATTTGTTGTTCCTCTCTTGTGATCCCCTAACTCCTTATTTTGAGCAGGTAGATTTGCTGGATTGCAGAAGAATTTTCTCTACAAACTGAAGCACCAAGTGAGGTAGAGACAGATGACGCTTGGTGGAAATTGCTTTTTGGGGTTTGGTGTTTTTTTTTTTGGTTCTGTTTTGTTTAAAACAACAGAAGCGTGGAAATCTGTCAAGAGAAAATTCAGGTTTAACCTTCTGTACTATCCTTATGATTATCTCCATACTTGAATAGAAGGGAGAATTTCACTGCCTCTGGCAGATGTTGGAGGTAGGTTTTACATTCTTACAGATAAGGACCCACTGTAGTGCTGTGATCTCTGATCCTTGAAAAAAAACCACAAGATGTGCCGAGTTCATAAGCAAAGGAGCTGGAGGGAGGAACCAGAAATTACAGAGGAAAATGGCAAGAAACAGCTTGCGCGAAGAGCGTGAGGACCTTGGAGTGAGGCTGACATGGTTTTGGCATAGAGTCTGGGACAAATTGCTGGTAAAGGATCCACAGCTCATAGAGGAATGAGAAAGTTACCCACAAACTTCAAAAGAAAAAAACGTCTTCCTGCCTTTCAACACTCCTCTGTTGTCAGTAATCACTGGTGAAACCTATCCTCACCCAGGGCAGGCTCACACAGAGAATTCATCCCAGCAGTGATGCCTTGTTAGCTCAAGTTCTGCCAAACCACAACAAAAGCAAAATTTAATATTTGGCTTCTAATCAAAAGGATAAAATAGTATCATAATGCATACAAATAAAAAACTGAATGAAGCTCACAGATACTACCCGAATTCTGGCATTTTCTATTTTGGAAAGTCAAAGCCTCCAATCTTAACATGTTTTTAGAACGCTTTTATGTTTTTGTGGTAAAGGTACTAATCTTGGTTGAGTTATACTTCACAAAGAACAAAAGTGTGATAGGATTCCAATATTTTCAGGCTACATGAGCATTTCACAGAACTTTGAATGGCTATTTTTGGTAAGCAGTTGAAGATTGAAATGAAAAATATCTACTTAAATAATAATACTTATCTCTAAGCATGATTTGCCGTACTACTTCAGACAATATAGAATTGGAGTGATTCTTGATAGTAATCCTGATAGGACACAGTACCCCAATGAGATACTCAGGTACCCAATGAGTACCCCAAAGAAATAAGAAAAAAAAAAAAAAAAGGAAGGGAGAGGAGAAAAAGGAAAAAAAAGGAAAAAAAAAAAAGAGTTGAGTTATACAAAGGAGATCCTAAAAGAGGCATTTGCTTATTACCATTAGATCAGTAATAAAACCAAAAAGCATCCAGCATTACACCCCTACTCCCCAAGCTCCCATCTCTTCTGTAGCAGAAGGTCTAACACTTTACCTAGTAATCTGCCCAAATCTAAAATTATAAAAGCTTAACATAATACTAAGGAAGAGTAGCCTTTTCCTTTGAAAGAGCTTTAATTATCTTCCACACATAAGTAACAGAGCTGTGTTTAAAATAATAATGAAAATTAACATATTTCAACTCCCTATCCACTTAAAAAGAAAACAAACTAGAAAAAGCAAACTGGCTGGATAATATTAAATGAGTTACAAGTTTTAGCACATGCTTTAAAACCTAAAGCTAAGCATATTACTGTAATGTATAGAAAAAAGCAGATCTCAGGGCAAACGAACTAGATTATGAGGAAAAAAAAAGAAGTCCATCTCTCAGTGTCCACTTTTTGATATTCTGAAAATTATTTTTCTCATTAATTATTTGGGCAACTGGTCTAAGAAAACAGAAAATAACTGGAAAGATCACTTAAGAAGAATAACAAGAAGCTTGGCAAGTTGCTGTGAATTACTCGTATCCAAGTCATGCTGTGTGCTGAAAGGCCCTCTCCATGCAAGAAACATAACCTGTTTTAAAAAGCGCTCTCTCCAATCTGGCTTCCATATTAACAGAGATTAAAAGGCACGTCTAATCCTGGATTAGACACCCTCTCATCAGAAATATCTTAGCAGTGTCCAGATAAAATGGTGTTTCTACAGTGCCTTGCCCTATGCAGAGAGTCTAATTCTGGTTGTGCAAGCTACCCAACTGTGTGGCATGATGGGCATGGAGTGCCATGGCTTGGTCACCATCAGCTCAGGGATTTCTAGGTTTTGTATGAATATACCAGTGATAAAATCAAAACCTCTAAACAAAAACTGTTTTCCATAGCAATTTCCACAATTGATTTTCGTAAAGCTTTTCCATTTAAGAGGTCAATTTTCCCAGGGAGACTCATCTTTAGTCCTTCTGTTTTCTAAAATATAAATTTACAAAATACTTCCAGAGATTAAAAGTGCTACAAGAAAGCTAGAATTATTTAAAAGAGACATTTCAGTTTTTGGCGATTTTTTTTTAAGATTATGAGGGAATAACCACAATGTCTATTATTCCACCCATCTATTGTTTTCAATAGGGCTGAAGTAAAGAAATATTTCTATTTACAACAGCATGCACCAAGCAGCAGACCTATCAAGGATAAGATGTTTTCCCCACTTGGATTCTTTCAGTGGATGCTGAAGTGCTGTGAAGCCCCAGCCCATTCCCAGGCAGCATCGCTGACTAACTACAGCTCCTCGCTTTCTCCTCCAGCTAAAAATAACAGCGCAATTCGCTGCTGCCTCCATTGCCTGCAACTGTCAAGGTTAACTCTGCAAAAGAGAAAAAAAAACAACTTGTCACCAAATGAAAAAGTTCTGATTCCTTTTTCATAATTTTTTTCCTTCATAAAGTGATGAAAAGAGAAAGATGCACATTTTGACATTGGCTATTTTACATTTCCAGCTGTGTTTTCTGCCAGTAGAGTAACACACTGTACTGACAGCACACTGAAAGGAGAAGAAAAGGAGAAAAAAACCTCTTGTCATAAAGTACCACAGGATTAGCACTTCAGCTAAGTAGCTTCCTTAGGAAAACATAAATCACAGCTATGTTCAGGAATTGACAGTCATACCCTCTGTCCTGGTGACATGCGGATCAAGCAATATGTAAACAGTTAGTCTCCTAAATCAAGCAATATTTAGCAGACAGTTAATTCCCTGTATCACTGGAGCAAAACTAAGGCAAAACTAACCCTCGCTGATTTAAGAAGGGATGAAATAGCTTCAAGTGATTCAATAGCAGGAGAAACACAAAAGGTTTATCAGCAAACTTGAAGTACTGAGGTTTTTCAGATTCACCTTGAAACTAGGAGGATGTTCAAAGACATGAACTTTTCAAGGTACTCAGTTCTTCTCATCTCCCCACATCTAGCAAAGAAAGCAGGCAGGAGTGGAGAGAAAAAAAAAAAAAAAAGAAAAAAAATCACTTGAAGTATTTAGCCAGTGTCAGGGACTGAAAGAGTTAATGTCTCAAACATTGTTGTGGCTGTGGCCAGGGTGCAGTCTGCACAGCGGAGGTGGAAGCCACAAGGGGGATGTGCAACTCCCCAGGCCCCTGTTAACGACTTGCCAAATATGGCCAGGGGTCACACAGTGGTCATCTGAGGAAGGGGCTTCTGACCACACCTGACATTCAATGCCTGCTTCGTGCCTGCGCAGAGGACTCAGAACTCTCTGGAACCAGACCATACCAGTCTTCAAGGGGCATCACTGGAGACTGGGATAAGACTATAAAAGACACTGCCTGAGGGAGCTGTATGGCAAGCCTCACACTGGAAGACCATCACTGCCACCTGCCATCGCAGCCCCCACACCAGAATCCGTGCGCCTGCAGCCTCACTGGAGGATCCACATGCCCACCCATCATCATCATCGTTGCTAGATCCAAGGGTGGTGCTATCTCCCTCTTTTCCTCTCTTTTCTATTTTCCTTTTCCTTCTTAGAAACATTCTGATAAGAGCCTCGGCTATCAACCCCCTTTATGCCTTCCAAATTTTCAAAGTTAAATCATTCCTCCAAATGTTAAATAAAAACCTAAATCAATCGTTTGGTGTCGGTTCACCTTCATTTAGTCTGAGGGAATCACAAACTTGCTACGGCCCCAGGGTCATAACAGCCAGGCTCTAGTAATTAACAGAATCAAAGTTTTTCTACAGGCATTTTAAAGAAAACCATGAAAGATCAGTTCTCACATCCACTGCAAGTTCTGCAGGTCTTGAAACAGAAGTTTCCTGACAACTGGAAACATAACTGGTGACATAACCCCCATTTTTAAAAAGGGGAACAAGGAAGACCCAGGCAACTACAGGCCGGTCAGCCTCACCTCTGTGCCTGGCAAGGTCATGGAGCAGATTCTCCTGGAAACCATGCTAAGGCACATGGGGAGCAAGGAGGTGGTTGGTGACAGCCAACGTGGCTTCACCAAGGGCAGATCGTGCCTGACCAATTTGGTGGCCTTCTATGACGGGGTTGCAGCATCGGTGGACAAGGGACGAGCAACGGATATCATCTACCTGGACTTGTGCAAGGCATTTGACACTGTCCCGCACGACATCCTTCCCTCTAAACTAGAGAGGCATGGGTTTGATGGATGGACCACTCGGTAGATAAGGAGTTGGCTGGATGGCCGCACTCAGAGAGTGGTGGTCAGTGGTTCAATGTCCATGTGGAGACGGGTCACGAGTGGCGTCCCTCAGTGGTCCATGTTGGGCCCGGCCCTGTTCAACATCTTTGTCAGCAACATGGACAGTGGGATAGAGTGCACCCTCAGCAAGTCTGCCGACAACACCAAGCTGTGTGGTGCCATCGACACGCTGGAAGGGAGGGATGCCATCCAGAGGGACCTTGACAGGTTGGAGAGGTGGGCCCGTGCCAACCTCATGAAGTTCAACCAGGCCAAGTGCAAGGTCCTGCATGTGGGTCGGGGCAATCCCAGGCACAAATCCAGGCTGGGTGGAGAATGGATTGAGAGCAGCCCTGAGGAGAGGGACTTGGGAGTGCTGGGGGATGAGAAGCTCAACATGAGCCCTTGCAGCCCAGAAAGCCAACCGCATCCTGGGCTGCATCAAGAGAAGCGTGGCCAGCAGGTCGAGGGAGGTGATTCTCCCCCTCTACTCTGCCCTGGTGAGACCCCACCTGGAGTATTGTGTCCAACTCTGGAGCCCCCAACACAAGAAGGACATGGACCAGTTGGAGAAGGTCCAGAGGAGGGCCACGAAGATGATCAGAGGGCTGGAGCACCTCTCCTATGAGGACAGGCTGAGAGAGTTGGGGCTGTTCAGCCTGGAGAAGAGGAGGCTCCTGGGAGACCTTATAGCAGTCTTCCAGTACCTCAAGGGGGCCTACAAGAAAGATGAGGAGAGACTGTTCAGTAGGGCCTGTTGTGACAGGACGAGGGGTAATAGTTTCAAAATAGAGGAAGGTAGATTTAGATTAGATATTAGGAAAAAAAAAATTTCACACTGAGGGTGGTGGAACACTGGAACAGGTTGCCCAGAGAGGTGGTGGATGCCCCATCCCTGGAAACGTTCAAGGCCAGGTTGGACTGGGCTCTGAGCAACCTGATCTGGTTGGAGATGTCCCTGCTCCTTGCAGGGTGGTTGGACTAGATGACCTTTGAAGGTCCCTTCCAACTCTAACCGTTCCATGATTCTAATTTGCGATGCCAGAGCCAAGCCATCTCAATTGATTTTGAAGTCTAGCAGGGAAATGTTTTTGGAGAATTAAATTCCTAGTAGGGAATTGCATCAATCAGATCTTTTACATCCCTAAATCATTGCTCCCGACCTCCTGATTTCTATCAGATTATTTGGTAAACAAAATTCTAGCAGCTCCTAGTTAAGCCTGTCCAACCACAGAATATCTATCACTAGCTCATAGGAAATATGAAAGTAATGAAAGCCAGCGAGCTCTCACAATGGCCATGAACCAAAATCCTCTTTAGGAATTACTTATGAAGAGTCTCCACCAAATTCTTAACACATCTGAGGTTGCTGCCCAAATTACAGACCACCTCTGAAACAAGGTCATATAGATAGTTCACAGGTGAAACATTTCTGCAGGAAGCCAGAACAGAAACCACAGCATTCCTTTTTGTTCATCATCCAGAGAAAGAATATCCCATTTAGCTAAACAAGATGCACAATATTCTATTAAGATGACTTTCTAAAATGAAAAGGAAATTAATAGGAAACAAAGTATTTTGATTTCAGTTTCTTCTGTACAGCATTAACTGTTCCCATATATTCCCAATCAGCTGGCAATGGTGATTTTGAGCTTAGTTATAAAAACCTAGAGGCAGATAAGTAATTTTCAATAAAAAAAAGTGTTCTATACACTGATGATGCTTAAACATTTACCTGTTTTTTTTTTTTCCTCGACCATGAAGAACACTGAGGTTATGTATTATCACCAGAGTAATCTGAATGGTTCAAATCCTGAGACAAAGTCCTTAGTTACTAGTTACTGTGAAGTCTGTTCCACAGTTAACCTAGGGAATTACCGCTCTGGTCTGAGCAGCTGGTGGAGCTGCAGAGCCATTCCCATATTCATGTGTGCCTACAGACACATTCTGCTCTGTCTCCTGCCCCAGTGTCATCCTTCCAAATGACTGCTATCCAGAGATCTCCAATAGTGAATTCCCTGGAAACCTACCACAGTGCTTCGTTACTATTAACATAAGAAAGTCTTTCCTTACAACCTGCGAATCCACAAGTATGTGAAACAGGTTATTCCCTTTCCCTTCACAGCAGCCTTCTATTTGAAAAAATATCACATCACCTTTAGCCTTCCTTTGGCTAATCAGCCCTGTTCTATTTGCTCTCAGAGGTCCTGTTTTCTACAGCTCTTGTTTCTCCCTAGAATTTCTTCCATTGTGTCAGCTGAATACAGAATCATAGAATCACAGGATGGTTTAGGTTGAAAGGGGCCTTTAAAGGTCATCCAGTCCAACTCCCCTGCAAGGAGCAGGGACATCTCCAACCAGATCAGGTTGCTCAGAGCCCCATCCAACCTGGCCTTGAGAATATGAGCCAGCAGTGTGCCCAGGTGGCCCAGAAGGCCAACAGCGTCCTGGCTTGCATCAGAAATAGTGTGGCCAGCAGGAGTAGGGAAGTGATTGTGCCCCTGTACTCAGCACTGGTGAGGCCGCAGCTCGAATACTGTGTGCAGTATTGGGCCCCTCAGTACCAGAAGGATGTTGAGTTGCTGGAGTGTGTCCAGAGAAGGGCAATGAGGCTGCTGAGGGGTCTGGAGCACAAGTCTTATGAGGAGTGGCTGAAGGAACTGGAATTGTTTAGTCTGGTGAAGAGGAGGCTGAGGGGAGACCTCATTGCTCTCTACAACTACCTGAAAGGAGGTTGTAGGGAGGCAGGTGTTAGTCTCTTCTCTCAAGTAAGAAGCGATAGGACAAGGAAAAATGGCCTCAAGTTGCAGCAGGGGAGGTTTAGCTTGGATATGAGAAAGAAATTTCTTCACTGAAAGCGTTGTCAAGCACTGGAACAGACTACCCAGGGAAGTAGTGGAGTCACCATCCCTGGAGGTATTCAAAAGATGTGTAGATGTGGTGCTCAGGTACATGGTTTAGTGGTGGACTTGGCAGTGCTAGGTTAACAATTGGACTTGATGATCTTAAAGGCCTTTTCCAACCTAAATGATTCAATGAATTTGGCTGTAGCACACAAGACAGACTGGTTCTGTATGGGATGGTAACGCTGTCGATACTGTGTATAAGCTGGAGGATGTGACAGGGTAGAAGAGGTGTCAGCTGAATCTAATCTTTTATTCATATCTGCAAGCCTGACAGTTCTCATCACTTGCCAGTTGATGACAGGTACATTAAAAAAAATTTTTGACATCCTCACTTCTCTAACAAAGGAGCTATTTAAAAATTCAACATGCTCCCTTGGAAAGCTTTTAGTAGTTTCTGAAAGTAACTGGCATTATGCTGTAACCTAATATTAAATAGTTTTGGGGAGGAATTGTTTAAATTGTTGAGAAAAACCTACATTTAAGCATTACAAAGGACAGGACATGCTGCTATCTGTGGGAGGCACAGGGCTGTCACACAGAAGGATCTGACCACCACTTGTCTTCCTGGATCTGGACAAGTAACCAGAGAAGGTCCCTATCTTGGTCAGGAATGAAGAATATACTTATCTTCACTGCACCATATCCTCTCTTTACACAGCTTGAAGACGTCTTATCCTAATCATCCAGGCAGCATCATACTGGCTGTAGTCTGCAGCTGCCAAAAGTTTGGAGAGTTTTGAGCTCTGAATCCTCCGCTCTCCAAGCTCTTGCATGATCAGAAAATACAAAATGAGACCAGAAGAGGAAGGGATAGGTACAGAGCAGGATTTCAGTTCAATGTTTAAAATTACTTTCCTTTATGGATCATCAGGAATCTGTCAATCTTCTGTAATATTTTAAAATAAAAGCCCATCAAAACAGAACCTCAGCAGATTTTTATTCACACTGAATAAATGTGTTATTCACTGCAGTGAGAAGTTTAGCACCCTGTTCAGCCTCCCCTTCCAGTATTTTGCATCCAGTGGTCACAGCATGACTTCAAGTATTGCTCAGCTTGGCAAATACTGACTAGAGGACAGAGAAATATTTCTTGCACTTAAAATCTGTTCTTTTCAAGCAGGAATCATTACTCAGGTTCTCAATATGAACATTAATGCCACTATCAGATACAGCAGTAATTAATTAACAACTGTTTTCCAAAGCCATACTCCATGGAGAGCCACACTGGTAACAGCTTCTGATCCACTGCTGTTTACTTACCCAAAGGGATTGCTGTGGAGAGACACTTTGCAGGTGAAAGCAACACACATTCAGATACAGCCCAGGGAATAAGGCAGTTGAACGCCTGCTCTTAGCTATTTTTAAAAATTCCCTGTAATCATTAATAGGCTAGCGATGGGAGTAAGATTGGATGGTGACGAAAATCTGCTTTTTCTCCCCCAAAAGCCAGTTTTCTAACAAGGGGCAGTTAAGAGAAGCTGACACTGTCCTTCCTTAAGGGAGTGAAGGATGTGTAACAGGTTTGGAATTCCTTACCAGAGGCATCCCAGATCCCCCTGGCTCTGCCAAGTTAAACATGTTGCCCAGAATAAGCCACAGTGGAGGCCCAGAAAATAGGGGAGAAAAACTCAACATTTTAATACTTTCTAAAAGAAACTGATAGAGATAATGAATATTTTCCACCTCTCAAAAGGATAAAGAGATCAAATAACAACATGTAAGCATCCTTTAAATAATGTAGCACTCACCAGATCTATATTTTGCATTATGCCCTGGAAGGAAGGGTGAGTTTGAAACTGCTCAAACAGATCCTGCTTGTAAAGCAGCACGTACATCAAGTTTGAGTTGTGATGAAGAGAATTTGTCAGGCAGGAGTTGATCTCCAACATTATTCGGATCACTTCCTCGATCACATTCAGGTCTTGCACCTTTAAGAAAGGAATAAAAGGTTAGTGTGTCCTTCTCCATTGTAAAATATATTACATCAAAAAGATAGCTCCATTAATAATAATTACCCATGCTCTATTAGCCAGTTAACGTCTCAATGGTGAGCAAATCTGGCATGCCTGTAACTGGAAAGAGATCTGTTTTCTCCTCTAATAACCAAAATTTTAACCAAAATGCACTGCACTATTATTTATCCTCACAGCTTAATTCTCTCAAAAGGAGCCATCTTCTCATGCCAAAAAGCATTAACATATTGTAATCAGCCAAATTCACTAAGGGTTAAGTGAACTTAGTCTTTTCAGCCCTTCTGATGCTAAGTCAAAGCACTTCAGCATACATTTAATTTATTACATTTTCTGTTGAGCCTCTGCTTGCAGGGGAGGGATAGGGAGAAGAAAAAAAAAAATCAGAAAAATAAAGTGGTTGGTGAAAGAGAAAAGCAAGGACAGGAGAAGGAAAACTGACTGGATCAAAACCCATTGTACCTTGAACGTCTGCCACCGTTCTCCAGACTTGTCCTTGGCCTTTTTTTTGTTTGTTTTTTTTTTTTGGCACTGAAGAATACTCATAATAAACAAAAAAAAAATCTCCTTTTGTAGTGCACCAAGCCTTAATGCTCAAGATAAACTTGTAGAGCTTTTCATCTTGTCAGTGCCTTTGAGAAACCATTACCGAACATTTTGAAACTCAAACTTTCTAAGCTGAACAAGCTGGCATGTGAACACTCGCTAGCCCTCTGGATTTCTCTCCTTGGGCTGTATATCAGGGTATACCTGATATGGTTATTCAGACCAGAGAGCTGTCTGTCCTCCCTTGGGATAGGGGAAGAAAAAAAAAAAAAAAAAAAAGGGGCAAATCTACCTCCAGGTCTCTCCACCACATCAAATGCTGGACTGTGAGACTTCATAGGTCTGGCAAGAACATAAATCATACCAAACCATCTTGAGTTTTTCTGCTTAGTACGAACACTGAAACCACTGGCATTTCCTTTTGACGACTGCCTGCAGAACAGTAATTTTCTGAGTTATCATAAGGCACCTAAATACTTTGTAATGAGACTGTACTTGCAACAGCATTTGATTGGACTATCAATCAATCTGTACCTAGTTGAGTTATTTTCTGTTCTAAGGCAGCGTTGTAGCAATCATCACTTGTCAGATATATGCTCTTACCAAGGCAAAAGAGAATACGGGAACTTGTCATTACCCTGGTTAGACTCATATAGCCCTGCTCCTCCATCTGTTCCATGGTGCTGAGGACTGTGGAGAAGGGAGTGCCCATCCTCACACTGCTGCCAAAATGCAGCAGCACTCTTAATTTGGTTATCCACACTGATTGTCTTCTGCATGTACCAAGGAGATTTAAGCGATGAAAGCCTTTTGAAATTCTTGTTCAAAGAAGAATATTTGGTGCACACACTCCAATTAAATTTTCTTCTTTAGCAATGATGTCTGACTGACTGTGGAGGTTACAGATTTTTTTTTCCAAACGTGAGGATCTCCTGTTTTTCAATGACTTTGCCTCAGTCACCTGAATTACCACTGTAGCGTAGCTAACGAAGTTGGCAGAAATCCTTACAAAGCTGATCACTGCAGCTACTTAATCTGTCAATGGGATCACATTCTTCAATCACAGAAACAATCTTTAAATTCAAAACCCAGGTAGTTCCTCTGTCTGTAGTTTTCTAGTTAGCCTGCTAGGAAATAGCATCCCAGTTAGATGCTATGAAATGTATGTAATGCAAAATATTAAAAATGGAAAAAAAAATGCTTCAGCTGGGACCTGAAGAAAATCCAGACCTAGCTAACTCATCTGGGGAGTGGTATTGGCCTATCAATTTATATTTAATTCAAAATATATTATGGTGGCTTTCAAAAAGCTCTGGGCATCGGCGTAATTCTCTCCCCAGTGCAGCAGAATGACCTTATAGCTGAGACGCTATACTAAAATACAGAATATACTACTTTTGCAGAAACATTATGATTCAGGATCAAGCGAGATCTATGCAGTTACCAGAAAGGTAACAAGCCATGCAATTGCTTTTCAAAAACTTAATATTTTTTTAGTAGAATATGTTCACCTTAAAACCCAAGCATACAGCTAGCTTTAACAGAAAGCATTGCTAACTATCTCCAAACACGTTATTTCAAGAAAAGGCAGACTCTGCTATTGGTCAGCTTCAAACAACTAAAAATTACCAGAGGTTATTGCTCACTAATTATATTTAAAGTTTTTAGAAGTTGATGGACAAAACCAACCATCTGCTTTTCAGCAATGGTGTTACAGGTGAAGAATCTGTGATTCAAATGAAGAAATCCAGGAGCTACAGTGAAGTATTTTACCCAAATGTTCTGGTTTTGTTTAGCAAGGGGAGGCCTAAGGTGGTAGCTTCTGTAGGAAACTGCTAGAAGTCAATCCCCTTTGTTCAGTGGACTCAGCCGGGCCTAGGGCAGACCTGCTGCTGGCCAAGGCCGAGCCATTGGTAGCAGAATGTCCCATGATAACACCTCTGCGATAACGTATTTAAGAAGGGGGAAACAGGGAAAAAAAATAGAGAGAAGATATGAAGACACTGAGCAGGGGCAGAGAGGGGGAGGCGCAAGCCTTGTGGGCCTTGCAGGTCCCACCCTCTGGCCTCCTGCTGGGTGGCTAACTGGGCCAAGCCCTGCTGAAAGAAGTGGAGAGGAGATGAGATGTGAATGAGATGTGAGGAGATCCTGAGAGGCATCTGCCTGCCTGTTGTGAAGAATTTTTCTTGTGAGAGGAATGGCTGCAGACACCAAGGTCAGTTCAGAAGGAGGGGGAGGAGTAATGCAGCTCCTGGCCAAGATTCCTCTGCAGCCTGTGGTGATGACCATGGTGGAGCAGGCTGTGCCCCTGCAGCCCATGGAGGTCCACAGAGGGGCAGAGATCCACTTGGAGCCTGTGGAAGACCCCACACCAGGGCAGGCAGATGCCTGAAGGAGGCTGTGGCCTGTGGAGGGCCCACACTGGGGCAGCTGTTCTGGAGGGACTGCACCCCGTGAAAGAAATGACCCACACCAGAGCAGTTTCACAAAGGACTGTGGCCCATGGGTGGGACCCCACGATGGAGCAGGGGAGGAATGTGAGGAGTTCTTCCCCCAACCATGAAGCAGCGGCATAAAACAACATGTGATGAACTGACCAGGACCCCCATTCCCTCTTCCCCCCTGTGCCACTGGGGAGGAGGGAAGATAGTAGAGATAATGTTAAGCCTGGGAAGAGGGAGGGGTGGGGGGAGGTTATCTTGTTCTCTGTCTCATTCTCCTGCTAGTTTTAGAAGTAAATGAGTGTTTTTCCCCAAGTGGAGTCTGTTTTGCCCATAACAGCAACTTTAAGGATTTCTCCCTGTCCTTATCTCAAACCTCAAGCCTTTTTCCTTATATTATCTCTCCCTATTCTCTCAGAGGGTGGGGGGAGTGAGAGAGAGACTGTGTAGTCTGGCCCTGACTGAGGCTGAACTACAACACCAAAATTGACTATACAAAAAAACCCCACATTTATACTATGAACAAGCTCCATAAAAGACAGAAGTGGGAGTAAATCCCAGTATTGCATATATGTTATTTGGAGAGCTGTACGTTCCTACAATTAGTGATTAAAGCCCTTGTAAATGCTTAAACGTTTTCAAAACAGGAAAAAGCAAGCAGAAAGCCAGGGACAGCATTTGGATGAGACAATGGAGAAATGCTGTAAGAGCTGATAAAATGCTGTGTGCTTTTTTTGCTCTATATCACCAGTGTTGAGCTACAGCCCCTCTACATCTAGACATGGTGTCACGACAGTTATAAGGTTACAAAAACATTTTGCAGTTGAAGAGAAGTTTATCACCCTGTGTATTCGCTTTCAGACCAGCCAAACCCAGCTGAAATGTAGAACATGTATGGTCAAGACAAGGATACCACATCATCCACAGCAACCTTGTAAGACTATTTTTTTTTTTTTACTGAATTGGCTGATATATGAAAAGAAAAGCCAGATATTGATTTTGGGGGGATAAGCAGAGAAGTTTCTATCTATTAAACAGTACATATAAATAAGTAGTTCAAAGTAATGGCATTTTCCTATTGCTGATAATTGACAAATTCAAGAATTTAAAGTTATTACAGTATTTCTTCATGAAACAGGGCTCAGCTGCCTCTGCTGATACTGATATCAGTCCTCCTTTTTTTTAATTTTTGTTTATGCCTACAGAAATAATTATATCCATCACTAAAAGAAAGGTAGAAGCTAAAGGTTGGTACCAACTTTTTGAGACTGTAATCACGCCTACAAAAAGGATGGGAATGTAGGCACAGCGCTAACATTTCTAAGGGTAATCCTAGGTAACCACCTCATGGTTCCTTCTCAGGATAGGAATTAAATGTGGTATTTTTTTTTTACAAAGATTTTAATTTTCAAGGCAAAAAGCCAGATACTTGGTCATGTTCCAGTTGCACAAGGAACAAACCAGGCAGCAACAGCAACAAGAGATCCAGGTACAGTTCTGAGTAGTCTGGGTCTCTTTTGGTAAAAGAAAAAGGAACAAACAAGTGATAATGCCAGAAAAAAAAAAAAAAAAAAAGAGAATGGAAACAAGCTGAGAGGATGCAGAAGAAAACATGACGAGCACAGGAATGAGAACATTATCTGGAGGAAAAATAATTTGAGTTTGATAAACACTAACAAGGGACACACAAATGTTCAGAGCCAAGGCAAACTATGGGCAGAGCTGGATGTTCTCATCTCTGACCATCCTGGAAGACTGTTCCCTTCCTTACTGCAATATAATTAATAATTAGCATGACATCTTCCTGGGCAAAGACTTCCAGAGAATTCAATTCTTACAGTTGGAAAGACACTGATGTGTAAAAACAGTTGAAAAGTATATGGCTTATAAAATTGCCAGAGAAGTCAAGCAGCCTAAATGCCAAATCCCAAGCAGGTGCTCACAGTTCGGTTCCTCACAGGCATGGTTTCCCACCAAAAAAATAAAGCAGTTGAATCACTGTCAGTGGAGTACGCAAGAACTCAGTGTCACCAAAAGTGTGCTTAAATTGTGTACTCACCTTCTGGTTCTTACATCAGAACATTCTGAGGGCTCATTCTTTTAATTTGACATGAAATTAATTTTTAAAACTAGTTCTCTATTATTATAAAAGTTCTATTATGAATGAATGCAAATCTCCAGCCTCTAAATGTTAACAATTCTTAGGAGAAAAAGGGAGGCATGTCCATGTGTCATTCAGGTTAACTTTCCTTAACCATCCCTCATGATTTGTACTGTCTAATAAAAACTGAAACAAAATTATTCTGCTTTCTATTTTCTTTCCTCCTATGCTAGTTTACATGGAAAGTAACAGTCATTTGAAAATCAGAATTGCAGTCACTTGCAACATTATAAAGAGACATTTCTATGCAATGGTGTACATCAGGCTGTCTTTCACAATGCAATAAGCTTTGCATTAAGTTTCAGAGAAAGAATTATTTTTTAAGATTTCTGGTAGTCTTGCTGAAGTCATTTTCCCTGCAATCACAGTCTGCAATCTCAGCAGCCGGATGTTCACTTCAGCCAGCCTTTGGCTACCACACAAGATGTGTCCCCATCCAATTTGAGTGCTCCTCTCCCTGCTTCAGCTGAGTTGCACAGAAGACCTGCACTTGAGCCCGGCTCATCTTTTGACCCTCAGTCCTGGCTACAGGCTGTAAGTTGAGCTCTGCCTCGGTTCTGGGTGGTACACAGAGTATTTCATAGCAGGGGTGCAAGCTGGATGGTGACAGATTTCTTAATGACATTCTGCATTTTTGACCATTTACCCAGAAAGATGGCAAAGCTCTGCTGGACACTCAGCTGCAGCATCCCATTGCAGTCATGCACTTGAGCTGGGTTCAACGTTCAATTGCCAGTTACCAGCAGTGACGCTACAGCTGAATTCAAAGAAATACTGAAGTTTTGATTTCAGGGTGAGGAATAAAAGAATTAAAGTTTTCCTTAGAAAAAAAATTTAGTCTTTCAATCCTTAAAGGGAGCTTATAAGAAAGATGGGGAGAAACTTTTTAGTAGGGCCTGTTGCAATAGGACGAGGGGTAATGGTTTTAAACTAAAAGAGAGATCCAGACTAGATATAAGGAAGATAGTGTTAAAAAACAAACAAACAAAAAAACCCAACAAACCACAAAAAACAGAGGGTGGTGAAGCACTGGCACAAGTTGCCCAGAGAGGTGGTGGATGCCCCATCCCTGGAATCGTTCAAGGCCAGGCTGGATGAGGCTCTGAGCAACCTGATCTGGTTGGAGATGTCCCTGCTCCTTGCAGGGGGGTTGGACTAGATGACCTTTGAAGGTCCCTTCCAACCCTAACCATTCTATGATTCTAAACAGCACTAGTGCACAAACTTAACTCTCATACCATGTCTACATGATGTATTATGATTATATATTTATTTATTAAAAGCTAAAATTCACTTAAATGCATCAATTTTTTTTTTCTTTTTACCTAGATGTACAGTAACCATCCAAACCAAAAAAAAAAAAAAAATAGTTTTTAACCAGGTCTACTTTGCAACATTTTAAAAATCAGAAATCTAACATAGCAACTTCTCCTTCATGGCAAGAGTCATACAAATGGCGCTATGCAGTATATGACAATAGGTGTATACATCCAGGATACTACTACCTACTAAAAAAGCCCCACTTCTCACTGTGCCTTCACATCACAGCAATTTTCCAGCCTACTGAAAGTTTCTGCTAGCAGTTTCTGCCTGTTGAAATAGCACGATGACAAATGCTATCAAAAAGGCAGTTATACAGTTAGCACAATCTGAGCAGGAAGACGCTTATCTGTCTAAAAACACAGGACCTGAGCAGGGATGGGTAATGCAATACACTACAACTGCACAATGTAAATAGGTGCCATAGTTCAGCCCCAATCGAGACCAGACTACCCAGTCTCTCTCACTCCTCCCACCCTCCAGTAGGACAGAAGGGAGAACTGGTAAACAAACAAAAAAAACCCCAATAAACACACATGGGTTGAGATTGAACAAAAAGTAAATTTAACAGCAATAACAGAAGAAAACAAAACAGTAATGGAATACAAATACAGCATAATGACTTACAACAAACCTCCACACCCAGTTTCTTCCAAGTAGCAAGTAGCTCTCTATAGCACCCTCCCCACTTATATACTGAGCATGATGTCACATGGGATGGAAGAGCCCTTTGGCTAATTTGGGTAAATTAACCCCAGGTGTTGGCTAATTAGTAACCTATCCCAGCTGGGTGCCCCAGCCATAGGGGCCACCAGCTCCAGTTCTCCACCCAGCTCAGGTGGATATTAACTCTATCCTAGCCAGAACCAGGACAATAGGGTAAAAAAAAAAAAAAAGGAAAGGCACACTGTAGTGAAGTCTTAATCCAAAGAAACTTGGTGAAAAAGTGGAAATGTCACCTATAAAAGCAAAATAAATACATGATGGAAATGCAGGCTGACAAAAACCATGTCCAAACACAATTGTGAACTTATTGCAATTGTGAACTTATGACAATGAATGGCTTTTAGTGGGTGGTATCTTGCTGCCGTTAATAGGATGCCTTGACATTTGAATTTGCAAAAAGCACAAAATTTCTTTACGTTGAAGCTCGGTGGCTTTAGTTCACAGTTAATGACACTGCAGGCCCCTCTCTGGTGGAGCGGGGAGTGCATACAGTATGCAAAAGCCGTAAAGAAGCTACCTAAAGGAGCTTTAGCTCCTTTAGTTCCTTCCTAGCAAATCCACAATTCAAAGCAGCAAAAACCATCTCTGACTTTCCACTTTCCCAGCTGGCTCTGACTGCCCCCTCAAGGTCATTGGCTCCCTTTGTCTCTCTGTGAGTCCAGTCCTCCCCGAGCCAGGTAGCGTGGAGGAAGAGTCAGAGGAAGGTGCAGCAAGCAGCGGGTACGGCACTCGGTGTACCAGGCAGGGCTACGTCACATTTGTGTTGCTGCATCCATGCGGTGGGGATCATCCATCCTCAGATATGAGGCTGAAGGTTACCATCTGGATGAGGGAATAGATAGAGGAAAGGTGAGGTTGAAGGTTGCACAGGCAACCTTAATTATGGCTTTTCTTCATTCTGAGCCCTTATCCGTGACATGTCACTATAATTCTTCACATGTAATATTTTCTGTGAGATTCCCTCTCCCCAAAATATAATTTACAAACATAAAAACTTGTAGTCATAAACAACTACTTCCTTCATGATGCAGATACGACTTTAAAGGCAATTTTATCAACAATAGAAAACAAAAGGATACACGTAGCACATACTTAACATTTATCAAAAAGACTAAGAATGTCAAATTAACCCCAGACAGGCTCCTGCCATTCTCCTTTTTACCAGGGAGAAACAAGGAAGAAAAAAACTGGTAAACTGTTCCAGATCCATCAACTGCATCCAGAAATCTAGATGAACAGACAGCTTCAGTCCATTTTCCATTACATTTTTTCCAGCTAGCTTTATAGATGCTAAGGAATATTTCAAATTATTATGGTTTTGGACATTCAGTAGTTAGCTCTTCCACTCCTGCTCGTAAAGCAGCTATTATAAACTCCAGAGTGATGTACTCTTTTGTATGGAATAGAGAAGTTGACACACCAGGGAATTTCACCCTGATAACAGCATCCACAATTATAATGATGTAAACTTCCCCTTCCTCTTGTCGTAGTTCAGCCCCAATCGGGACCAGACTACACAGTCTCTCTCTCACTCCCCCCACCCTCTGAGAGAATAGGGGGAGATGATATAAGAAAAACGGCTCAAGGTTTGAGATAAGGACGGGGAGAAATCCTTAAAATTACTGTCACGGGCAAAACAGACTCGACTTGGGGAAAACTATTCATTTATTTCTAAAACTAGCAGGAGAATGAGACAGGGAACAAGATAACCTCCCCCCCACCCCTCCCTCTTCCCAGGCTTAACATTATCTCTACTACCTTCCCCCCTCCAGAGCGGCACAGGGGGGGAAGAGGGAATGGGGGGTCGCGGTCAGTTCATTACGCGTTGTTTCATGCCACTGCGTCATCATCAGGGGAAGAACTCCTCGTATTCCTCCCCTGCTCCATCGTGGGGTCCCTCCCAGGGGCCACAGTCCTTCATGAAACTGCTCCGGCATGGGTCATTTTTCCACGGGGTGCAGTCCCTCCAGAACAGCTGTCCCAGCGGGCCCTCCACAGGCCACAGCCTCCTTCAGGCCTCCACCTGCTCTGGCGTGGGGTCCTCCACGGGCTGCAGGTGAATATCTGCCCCTCCGTGGACCTCCATGGGCTGCAGGGGGACAACCTGCTCCACCATGGTTGTCACCACAGGCTGCAGGGGAATCTTGGCCAGGAGCTGCGTTACTCCTCCCCCTCCTTCTGAACTGACCTTGGTGTCTGCAGCCGTTCCTCACAACAGGCTGGCAGACGCCTCTCAGGATCCTTTTTACATCTTATTCACTCCACCTCATCTCCTCTCCACTTCTTGCAGCCAGGCCGGGCTGAGTTGGGCCCAGTCAGCTGCCTGGCAGGAGGCCAGAGGGTGAGGCTTGCAAGGCCCACAAGGCTCGCGCCTCCCTCTCTCTGCCCCTGCTCAGCTGCTTCATATCTTCTCCTTTTTTTTTTTCCTGTTTTTCCCCTTCTTAAATACGTTATCGCAGAGGCATTATCATGGGACATTCTGCTACCAATCGGCTCGGCCTTGGCCAGCAGCGGGTCCGCCCTAGGCCCGGCCGAGTCCCCTGAACAAAGGGGAGCGACTTCTAGCAGTTTCCTACAGAAGCTACCACCTTAGCCCCCCCCCCCCCTAAACAAAACCAGAACACCTCTTTACAAAGGAATTTCTACAGTTAAATAGTTTCAAATAATTTATTTGTAGTTACTTTAAGAGAAGCATATGTATCTTGTTTGTATTAGCTTTGGGGAGCTTCCAAGAGAGCTGTCTGAATTTCCTGCATTTTCAGCAGAAAATAAAACCTTCAACAAAATAAACTCGCTCTGCCAAAGGAGTAGAAGAGCGGAGGGGAAAGAAGGAAACCCACAAGAAAGCTGCTCTTACACTCAATGCGCAAATGAACTTCAAAGCCAAGCCTTTGGTGACAGAAATCTTATCTTTATCTCTTTTACTGGCATATAGTCTCTGGCTGCTGTATGTCAAACCCAGATAACTTCTGGCCATAAAGTTGAATTGTGGGAAAGGAGGGCAGGTTTGGGCAGGGAAAAGTGGAGAATTGCAGGGCTTATGGTGAATATAACCTGCAAAACTAATCCCAGCATCTCTGATCAGTGTTTAGAAATGAAAGTAGAGCTGTCATACCAGAAGCAAAGTTTGTTGCCAGACACTTTACTAAATAAAAATACCATCCTGACACTTGCTATTGTTGCCTTCCCGAGTAACTGAGTAAGCTGAAAGAGCAGATTTTCAGCACTCTCTCACCATTTTGTCAAGCCAGCCCATGTGGTAATGCAACACACGCTTTCAGCCTGTATCATGATGCAAACCTCCAGGACAGCCTGCGACAAGGCTACGCTAGAGGAAATGCCATGACGGTGTGTCTTGCTCCAGAGAAAACAGCCTGGGAGCAGTCTGTTCCAAGGGAAAATGTGCCAAACGACACCTGCCAAGGTACCAAACCCAACTGCTTCAATCTTCTATAGACCTGTTTGCCACAGGGTTTGACTTCAGTAGCCACTGACCAAGAAAATATAAAGCTGTTTCCAAGGACAAGCATATATCTGAGTGAAGGTGCAATTCTTTTATCGGTACTTCTCATACAACTTCACCATACCGTGTTTCTTATTCAGCCAACCTACAGCTAATCCACAACTCATCTCTTGGCCACATCGTCACCTTCATCTCTTCTTCCATCCATGCACTTGCCATCTTTGAAATACCAATCCTAAATCACTTCACATTGGAAGAATTAAACTCATCCTCTATCCCCCTACAAAGTGAGGTTTCCAAATCAATCAAAACTTTCTAGACATTGGCATAAATTCCCTCAGTGCTTTACTGGTTCTTGGTGATGCTTAACTCTCATAGCCCTGTTCCCATTTCACCTGTTTACTGAGGATTTTACAATTGGGAAATCTTTTGGTTTATTTAATTCTTGTAATGCATATCCCTGTATGAAATTAACAGTGACATGGCAAGTTAACTGGCACACAGTTTTAGCAGAGTAACTCCTCCACTGAATGAACAGTAAAGTATATTCTCTCTTTTAAGAGAGATCTCTGCTGACAGCATGGCAAAATTTCTGTAGGAAGGACAGATGTTGACTCTACTTGACGAACCTGCAGTCTGGTTATTAGGGAGATGTGACCTGGTGTTTCACTTCCTGGAGGGATGCTACAACTATTAAGTTATTCTATAGAATAAGTACAGCTCCTCTGCTTTAAAAGGAAAGAATGAGCAGCCATCTGGACCCAAAAGAACGGAGAGACACCTAAGTGCAAGACAGATGCAGACTTTGGCATTTTTGGGAGACTGGGATTCGGTATCATGACTGAAGAAGATGTTCTGCTCCAGAGAACAAGACTTTAGATAGTCCCTCTCTTTGGCATTTCATCCCAGCGTCCCGGTTTTTCCAAACTCCATTCTTGGGAACCTCCTATCTAATTCACGTGCTGAATTCCACTCTGGAAAGCAAAAAGGTGATAAGTTTCCTTCTCCAGTAATTTCCTAAGCTGGCAAAATGACAAATCAAATCAAATCAAATGATTTTCACCCCAACTGGCTTAGAAAAAGTAAATTACTATGGAAGGTGTTTACTCAAGGTCAAGCTTCAGAGGCCAGTCTAAGCCCACCAAGAATCTCCATCATAAGGGGATCCACCACAATGCCCAAAATACCTGACGGTCACCAGCTAGGGAATCCAACACTGTCCATGCAAGAACATAGTATTTCCAAACTACATGCAATCATGACAACAAAATGCAAATAGTATTTAGGGGAACTAAACCTGATCATTTTCTAAGGTCCCACAAAACCAGGAAGGCAACTGTTGCTAAGAAAATTGAAGTTGAAACTGTGAATCTGTATTTTTCTCAAATCATGCCTGAAATAATAATGAAGTTTTCCTGCTGTTGAAAGGAAATGGAGAATTCTCTATTTCTCCTTGAAACTAAACAGTATTCCCTAGAAGTATGGTAAGATTTTGTTTAGCTTGACTGGTAGAACAGGAAAGGACAAGTTCCATATGCAACCCCAACTCCACCAAAGGTAAATAGATCATCATGATACAGGCTTTAATTAACAGAACCCATCTACCATGAGTAGAATTCAAGGACTTTAAAGATGTTATGCAAGTGAAAAAGTTCCTGATTCCAGCACTACACATGCAGCTTAGCTGTAAAATGTCACCAGCAAAACTGTTTGGAGGTGTTATGCAGTAATTACTGCTACATGAACTGAAACTTCGACACTTTGTGCATGACAGGTCTCACATAACACTCACATAAAGTTTCACATTTTTGCATTTAATATGTAAGTGCTACTTGATGAAATCTTTAGACCTAAAAGCGTATTCAGAATTAGAATCACAGAATTAGAATCACAGAATTATTATCAAGATTGGAAAAGACCTAAAAGATCATCCAGTCCAACCATCACCAATACTTCTCAGCTAAATCATATCCCTCAACACAACATCCAAACGTTTCTTGAACACCCCCATGGTCGGTGACTCCACCACCTTCCTGGGCAGTGCATTCCAGTGCCTGACTACCCTTTCCGAGAAGTAATATTTCCTAATGTCCAGCCTGAATCTCCCCTGGCGCAGCTTGAAACCATTGCCTCTAGTTCTATCACTGTCTACACGAGAGAAAAGGCCGACCCCTAGCTCACTACAACCTCCCTTCAGGAAGTTATAGAGAGCTATAAGGTCTCCCCTGAGCCTCCTCTTCTCCAGACTGAACAATCCCAGCTCCCTCAGCCGCTCCTCATAAGGCCTGTGCTCCAGACCCCTTAAAGATGACTTCTGATGAACCTCTTTGAAGCAAGTGGTCCTCCAAAAAGGAACAAGCTTCATAATTTTGCAAGAGGGCACAGTTGTGTGGTGGTTTAGCCCGGATCACCGCACAGTTTCTTATTCACCCTCCCCCTACCCAGTGGGACGGGGGAGAGAAATTGGGAAGAAAGGAAAACTCGTGGGTTGAGATAAAAACAGTTTACTAAAAATACTAAAAACTACAAAGCTAACAGGATATAAGGATATTAATATATACAAAATATACAAAATGAACAATGTACAATTTCTCACCACCCAATGTCCGAATGACCGACGCAGCCCGTCCCGAGCAGTGATCACAGGAACAACACCGAGCAGCAAGCAAAGGGGGGAGAGCAAGCTAGCAAGGTAGAGGGAACGATGCCAGCAAGCAAGAGAGAAGAAAAGGATGCCAAGGGTGCCCGAACGGATACCCAACAAGAATGCCCGAACAGAAAAGGAAAATGATGCCCCCTCCCATGGGCAACCCCCACTTATATACTGAGCATGATGTTTATGGCATGGAATACTCTCTTTGGCCAGTTTGGATCAATTATTCTGTCTGTCTTTTGCCCAGCTTCCCACATCTGCATGTTAACGAGACTTTAACGAGACTTAGAAAGCCAGACAGTGTCCTTGGTCTCATCAACAACAACTCGTATCATCAGAATGTTTTTATCAACATTCTTCACACACGAAATCCAAAACACACCGGCTACTGAGAAGAAAATTAACTCCATCCCTGCTGAAGCCAGGACAAGTTGCTAACATACACATTGATGTTTGTGTTTTAGTATGTACTTAAGTCCAGATTTAAGAATCCTTATCATATCTTTAATGCTGGTTTGGAATGGGTTCTTATCCTTTTTATCCTATGTGATGTTTAAGTATAGAAGCTCTTCTTTCTATCTTGAAAAAGAATGAGATGAAAAAACACTTCATCTTGCAAAAAGACAGAAAAAAAGACCAATTAGCAATTTAAACCAGTTTTCTTCACGTTTTCCCTTCACACCTCCCAAACTTTCCTCCATACAGCACACCACAGTTATAGGAATATAGTTTATCCATTAGTTCCTTATAGCCCCAGCATTGTCTCTGATTATATTATCAACTATTTTCTTCACTCTTGGTGAAGCAGTAAGAACTATGGCACTCATTGCAAAATATATATACATCAAAGAGCGTATTTCAAATGAACCAGATGCTGTCATTCAAGAAAATCACTCAGTGCTACAGATTTTGCAGACCTATCTTCAGTGTCTAAGCAATTTTAATTGAGAAAGTATCAAAACTAACTGAATAAATATCAGTCTCTCACTAAAGCTGTCAACTGCACAGAAGCTGAAGTCAGAAATCCTTCACTGATTCCTCACTGATTAGATACTGTGGTTCAGCATCTTTTCCATTACACTTTAAAGCCATCATTGCCTTGGAACTATGACAGTAATCTTCCACTGAAAGTACCACTCTGAATAATTTTGACCCTACTTAAGAGAACAAACATCACAAGTGGGACTGTGGAATCCAAGTCTTCAATAATCAACACAGAATGCATCAAGTTTCCACCATTTCCACACTATCCAAGCAGATCTTCTGGTCCTGATGACAGACAGGATGTCAGTGGGAAAAGTCAGTGCTACTCTCCACAAACTCAGTAGCCAAAAAGTTCTGTATTCTTGCCCTGAGGGTAAAAATTGCTATTGAAATTTCTGTGGGAGGCATAAGAAAATCAGAAGGAGTTCGCAGAGCAGACATTTCCATCATTACAATTTGGGGAATGTCAAGGAGGTGAGGGAAGTGCTGTTACTGCTGAGGCCACCCAGTATTCCTCCCGTGCCTCAGCAGTGTAAGACTCCTCCTCAAACAAAAAAAAAATCACTGCAAAGGTAAACTGAGTTAAGACATTAATAGAAAATCACCACAAAATAGAAAAAAAACCCTGTAGACTGCTTCCTGACAATATTAGCCATGTTTGAAAATAATAATAATAATATTAAAAAGGGTTGATTTAACTCGTTGTTCATACAGAATGTGACAGTATGCACACAGGCATGATAAAAAAAGTCAGGTTCAGATAACAGACACTTGATAAGAGGTTATGGTTCAAGATTCCCAAACTGTTGTGAGCAGGAATATGTTGCTTTATAGCCATCATTTTACCTTAGATCTGAAGGTAAATCATGAGGAGTGCTTTTATTTCTTCTGATATATTAAGATATAGTAGTGTGGTTAGAAAAGCAATTCAGAAATATAACTCTTTCTGAGATCACTTGGCAGACATACTATACTCATCCTAATTCTTTCAGTGGTGTTAAATATTTTGAAAATTAAAGGGGATAGATAAACAAAGATGTGAGAAATCTACCATATTAAAAGGAAAAATGCATTACTGATCTTTGAAGTGGTTTGCAATCCAAAGGATCTATAGGTAAGGTCTTTTAAAATATAATAAAGTATAATAAATTGTTTTTATTTATTTTCCTCTTACCTTACCACCTCTTCAAAACTTGTCAATCCCAGTAGTAGTATCATTTATTCTATTAAGATGGGCCTGAAAAACCTTCATAACCAAATTTCAAGAACCGCACTCTCTGGTCGAATAAAATGCAAATAGGAAGATGAGAAATAGTCTTTTGAGAGCTGATAGCAGGCAAACCAAATAAATGGAGTAACTTTTAGGTTAAATGCTGTTTTTACTACATTCCATCTTATTTTTCAAGTGCATTCCCCTGGACACTGCATCAATTCTAATAAACACAGAAGCTGATGACCACTGCTCCGCTTCCTGCTGAATGGTCTGCAAGCACACAGCAGCCGTAGCCTGAACGCCAAAAAAAAAAGAACATTTAACTGAGATTTGGAAAACTCAAAACTCACAGAAAATAGTTCAAGAAGCCTGTGTGCACAGGTTCCAAAATGAACTATAAGCAACAGATAACATCTTTTCAAATGCTGAAGAAAAACACTTGTGATAGAAATATGAAATATGGATATGTGATAGAAATATGGAAAAAACTACATTTTTTGGGCAAGATGAGAGATTACCGCATTTGAAAGACGGAGAAACTCTTGTGCATGTTGTACATCCATCAACTGTTCCTCACCAAAGTCCTGTAAGCAATTATGATTGTTTACCTATAAATTAAGCTGAGTTTTCTAATGAGTTCTAATTAACAGAGTCCACCACAAGGTAAGATGGCTAATTTATTGTGGAAAAATAATTTTATATTTCAGAAAAGTTAAATGGAGCTTTTTCCCACAGGAATGTGACACTACTCTTCCTATCACTTTGATTTATCAAAATCTAAAAGATTAGTGTGGGAATGGGAAAATTTGTCATCACTTGTTCAGATTTTTTTTTTTTTTTTCCTCTGGATTGAGTATGCATCTGATTTCTAAGCAAGTGGGATAAGCTGCTTAAAGACTTGCCTTTAGGAACTGCAACATCCATTGTCCTTTCAGTTGTATCTGGAGGGAAGAAACATACTTAAGATTTTGATTCTTATTGAAATGAAAACATTAAATCTAATCTGTAGCATTACAATCCATCTCATTTTCTCTCAAATAGGATGATTGGTTTTTGTTATTAGTAAAAAGCTTCTTTAAGGTCAAGAGTTTGGGTTAGCACGCACACAAATGCTGGAGTGGAGCAGCTTCTGTACATGCTGTGCCAACTTGATATCAAGAAAAATGAAGCAGAACAGAGTGTATTTGAGAAAGATGTCATATACTTCAGTAGTAGGTCACAGCTAACTCAGCTTGGGCTCAAGTCTAAATATGTAGAAGAGTAGTTCTGGAAAACCTCCACCACATTCCAGTAATGTATTTGAAGGGCAATAAAAAACCCCCATATCTTACTCGCCTCAACTTTTTTTCAGAGTACTGTAGGCAATCACAGACATCTCCCAATAGCGTTGGGGATAAGAATATGGGAGGATTAAATAATAGTAATATATTAGAGTCTTTTCTCTTTATGAATGTTTTAAAAGATACTTCCCTGAAATGGCTTTATGTTTGGTATTTCACTGGCAGAAAACAGACATAGAATATGACTAGCAGCTTTTGGGTTTTTTTTAAATTGTTGTTATTGTTGGTTTTGTTTGGTTGATTGATTACTTTCCCCCTTGAAAAAACATTAGAAAATTTTATGTTGGTATAAATCAAGAAAAAAAAATATTATTTATTTATGTGTTAATCCAAAACTTCTCTTGCTGTTGCTTTACAATTAAAACTGCAGGGTTAAACTGTCAAAAGCCAGGCATCAGAATGAAAGCCTAGGCTTCCCCTTATCTCAATATATATGTGTTAAAATTCAATTTAATTACAAGTTCACGTAACTATCATCACACAGAGTCCTTTAACCATCATGTTTATATCTAACTCATAGTAAGGTAAGAATTGATACTTTTTGTCCAATTTCTGGGTTATCATTTCTGTAATTAACCAATTCTGTGGAAGAATTCCTATTTACAAGAACTGATTTAGTGTATGGAATGTGCAATGTATTCCTCTATCTCACTTTAGTCCCTAAACTACAAAGAAATGAGAAACTTAAGAGAATTGCTGGTTACATGAAAGGGAAATAAAAGTTTATCTTTCCAATTATGCCTGTGAAAAATATTAGGGTGACTTTAAAGAATTCAATAAACATGACAAACAGATTCTTCTAAATTTCTATTTCTTCTAAATACACTTTTCATGTGTTTTGACAGGTTTCCTACAAAGTTATTTCAGAGAGAACAAGAATCCACCACTGTCAAAAGGGTTAAACAAAACTAAATTTCTCCATTCTACATGTATTTAATGCTGCTTTTCAGGCCAAGTGACGAGGAAATAAATTTTCAGTAAGTAAGTGGCTTATTTTCCTCCATGTGATGTTTCTTACACAGCAGGAGAGGAACCAGCCCTGGCAGGGTATTTTTGATTTTGAATTTCTACCTATATCAATTATTTTTCTTCTCCAAGCTTTTTTCTTTTTCACTTCATACCAAGACTGTCTTTCAATCTTATTTGACTCTTTAAAATATTCTCCTGTCCTTCACCCCATCCTTTGGTCCCCTGGCCACTCACATGGCCAATTAACAGCAGTTGCATGACATTATAGGTAACATTAACACCAGCCATTAGTGGGAGAATTGCCCTCAGCGAGACAGTGGGATCTGTCGTTCAGGGGGATAATATCTCTCCAAGAAGGTTAACTGTAAATTGATGAGATGATGCTTCTGTAACTTGGACACAAGTGAAATAACTGTGGCTCTGTAGAGGTAAAAAATGGTCCCGTTTTAACTTCATGTTTCAGTTCAGAGAGATTCGAGCAGCAATTTGAGAGGTGAACAATTTCATGCATGATTTTATCCACAGTCTGAAGCACACTCTTCCTCTTACCTTTTTCAAAATCACTACACCTTGATTTACCTTCATTTCTCTTATGTTCTCTGTCTTTCCAATTCCAAATCATAGATATCCGCAATGAAGAAATCTAAAGATCTCTTATGCTTTTTTTTCCATAACTATTTACTACCCTTCAATATAAATTGAGATATTATTTTTTTAAACAACTAAAAGAGTTAAAAAAGCTCACTAGTTAGTCTGTAAGTGTCCCTGTAAAATATGAAGAGAAGAATTTGGAAATAGAAGGTGAAACCTCAAAAAGTTCTCATGTTTCACCAATATCTTATATAGAAAAAGTAGCGTAAAAAGATTCCAATTCCAACTAAGTATTTAGTACCAAACAGTCTAAAAGGATTTGTTATAAATGAGTTGAGTCCCAAAACAGGATTCCAATTATAGTTTCCAATTTATTGAATAGAGGCAAGCAAACAGCGCTGGGTGCGCCGGGAGTCTCCGCTCCACCAAGACGCACACCCCTTTGTTCACAGTTACAGTATTTATAACCTCTCCCGGTGCCCCCATCGTGCCTGTCTCCTTTTTTTGGGGAGCTCACAATCTACACTCCATTGGTTACTCACACCGTTCGCGGCAGGTACTGATTGGCCAAGAGCGTATCACTAGCCACTACACAGGTGTTAATTGGCTAAAAGTACAGAAGCGGCGGGTCCCATATTTGGGGTTGTTTACGTGCCCGTGGTCATCAGCCCCAGCCCGCCTTTCCCGCCTTTTGTTCGCTCCATTGTCAAGTGTCCTTCTTACGCAAGCAGCGCTGTTAAGCAGGTAAAAGCCTTAATTATGTCAAACTACTAAGGCAGGAGTGAATCCCGCCAAACACATTTTTAATAACTTAAATAAACCTCCCAAAGACGTTTACAACTTTAAACAAAACTTATAGAACTATGTCCATATCTTCCTGTTTCCCCTAAGCCTGTGGCTATATAAGAACAAACAGGATAATTAAAGATTCCATATACAGAGAGGGTCACATTTCACCATGCAACCCTAGTATTGCTTCACATTAACACGAATCAGGTGAACATATCTCACAGGATCCGAACAAACTTCCTTCTGCATCCATTTCCTTTACTTTATACGGCTCCAAGTTTAAAAAAAAAGAATTACTGAAATGTTTATCACATATGGTAACATACTTCTGGTTTTTAAGCACTACATTTTTCAGTCAAAACCTTTCTTTCTTTAGGAACACTAAAAGTTAATTTTACTATATTGTTGAAATACATAGCAGTTACAAAAATAAATCCTACTCTTTGGAGAGCTACTGCCCTGGGTTTTTCTGTTTGTCTACGGAGGTTTGACAAAGCCAAACCATCAACTTCTCCCAAAAAGCTCTGAACAACTTACTCGTGTGAAGGAGGCAGCAGGAAAAATGTCTAAAGATCAAATCAGTAAAGAAAGATGCTTTGGAAGATCAGTACTTTTTTAATCCAAGCAATTAAAAATTTGTCATTAGTTTGAACTGAGCAAATCTTGGCTGATGAACTGTATTTATAGAGGTGAAGAGGAGATTTAGAAGAATAAAAGACTAATCAGAATAATAAAATTATTAAATATATAGCCTAGCAGGAACCCTGCCTAACAATTTAATGCTTGTGTGAAAATATAAACTACTAACCTTGAGAGAAAGAACAGCAGAGTCATAAACTTAACATAGCGAGATACTTTCAGGATGCTCTAGCAAGAGCTAAGATAAATTAGATGGGAACATCCTGAGGGGGTACAGACACACTGGCTGAGACCAAGATAAGGTTTAGAACCAACTGATAGGGTGGAATAACCAAGGAAATTGGGAACCAGCAAAGATAAGTCAGCAAGAAACCACCCTGGCAGCAAGAACAAAGCAGGACAAAGGTCTGAATGCATGCAGCTGGACACAGTGATAAGGAGGAGAGAACGACCACCAGAGAGACTGTGACTCCTGAGAACAGACACGAGATGGACGCAGAGACCAGGGAATAACCTGTCGTGGGAGGAAACTTATGATAATGATTTCTCGGAAAACTAATGAATATATAACCAAGTCCTCGGGAGTTCTATGAATATGCATGTCTATGATGCATAAACACTGTACCTGTTGCTTAACACGTTGCACACGTTTGGAGGAGCAATCGCCCGTGTGCCCGGCACTGTAATAAAGAATACCTGCTTAATAGTTACCTGGACTATTAAATTTCTTTTATTATAGCTTTTTCGGCTTCAGAGGCTTGTGAAGTCTTAATCTTAATATATCACATATTTTATCTACAGTTTATGTTGGATCACACCTCAAGCCCTTCTAAAAATCCCGGTATTGCAGCAGGCTGTCAGCTCTCTCAAAGGGAACACAAGTAGATAAACAGTAGAAAATCAGCACATAAAATTGTACTGTTTAATCTGGGGAGGTGTGAAGGGACCCTGAGATAGTGCTCATCCATTTCTAAAACAAGCTCTCACAACTTCTTTAGCTTAAGCATCTTCTCTTTTAAAGACACTCATTTAAGTGTTTTTATCAATTACATGTCTTTTGAGTACAAAAATGCAAACAAATGTCATAATTTATACCATTTACTGCAAAATAATGACAATGCCCTAAATCTATATAACTATAAAAGGAGGAAAACAAGTAAAAGAATATTATGTTCGTGTTTGGCTTTCTTCAAATGTGTGTAATGACCAAAATAACTGGCTTTTTAAGAGACTTTGCTAGGTGTTTGTATTGCTCATGTCAGAAGTTCTTCCCACTTCTTCAAATTTGTTCTCATGTCTCATAAATCTGAAGAATAAAATGTTTCCAATTGGATGATCCTAAGATGCTGCCACACTAAATGTTCTTTAAGAAAACACCAGTAATTTTCACCCTTATTTTCACAAATATTGAGAATATCTAAGTGAAATAATGCTTAATGCAATCTATGTAACGCAAATACCAGACACCAATGAGACTTTTGTGAACTCCTGAATGATGAAAGAACAACATATTTTTGAAGAACATCAGCTTGATGTTCTTCAATATGTTTGTCCAAAAATTCTTAAACTACAAGCATATTAAAGACATAATAATGTAAAGACCAATTGCAAATAACTCTTAGTTCTTCACACTAACATATGGAAGTTTGAATAGAGTGAACTTCATCTTTATCACAGGATAGTTCTTTCTGTTTAAGGATAATTTATGCAGCATTTTCTCAGGAAAGTTTCCAATTAATCTCAAGGGAAGAACTGATTAAGAATTCAGACAAAACTGCAGAATTTGGCTATTACTCAATATAAAAGCTTGCTTTAGATTTGGGTTAGGTTGGTTATTTCAGTCTATTCTGAAATTGTTATTTTTTGATGATATAAAAATAGGGGAATTAGGTAAGAGTAATATTCTTTAAACTAAAATATAATTCATCCAAAGGAGGGTATGACTAATATCTAGAAAATATATTTGTAGACCTCTGGCTCAATACTGGAATGGAGACAGGTACACCCAAGAATAACCTGATATTGAAAATGTCACTTCTGCTCGTGAACCATCAACTCAGAGTAATCAAAAAGAAGGTAATTTAGTGCAAAACAAGGCAATTCTTCTGTTAAATGCAACTTAAATTGCTAGAATCCACACACTACACAAAAAAAGTTAATATATTTTATTGGTTTACCATTCAGTAAACAACATTCTAAAAAAAATTATTGTATAATCATTTTAAGTTTATTACACTTGGTAACAAAAGGATCTAAAAATTTACACACAAAAATGAAGGTTTTTTAGACTATTAACAATGCATGGGTAATGCAATAACAAAAAAAGAAATCTTACCGAGTTACTTAGTGACATATAAAAATGGAAGGAAATATAGACAAAAAGAGTACTGAAGAGACCTAGGCAGTGCTTTTGGTGAAAAGTAGGTAGCTTCTGAGTTTATTTGGAAGTGGGTTTAATTTCATTTCTGCATCATTACTAGAGTCATCAGATGATCACAGGGAAGACTTCCTATTCTTCATGATAGCACGCACTAATAGGAAAACACTTATGTCTGGTGGTAGAGTTCTGCATTAAACCAGTTCTTCAGATAATTTAAAAAATTAGATAGAGCTGCAGCATATCTAACGTAATATTAGGTATGTAAGCAGAGAAATTTATTATATGACTCTAAAATATCACAACATTTATTTACATTTCAAATATTGCTCACGTTGATAGTAAATGAAATATTTGTTTGCTACATGCTGGATCGGCTAAAAATACTAACTTTTTTGCACGTCATCCTTCGTAAAAATATGTCTATATCACAAGATTCCATAACCTTACCTGAAATAATTAATTAAAAATTCTGGTTAGTGCCCTGAAAGGGACAGAACAGGATTTATATGACAATGCAATGGTAGACAAATATCACAGAAAAAAAGATTTTAGTTTACAGCTGTTAATATTACGGATTTCTAGAACATTAATTTTGCTTTAGTTGTTTAGGAAGGCCATGACTGAACTGCATATACTGAAAATATGGCTTCCAACCGGTACTATCACCTTTCTTCCACCGCAATGTAACAGAATCCAAAAAATGTATAATTTTAGATTTGTTTCACTATGTTTAAGAGACAGCTAATACTGCAGTTCATAGACCTTGTTTTACTTACTCTTTAGCAATCTCAAAATGCTAAGATAACTATGAAGATCTTACTTATAAAAACATTTTCTTCCTAGGGAGTAAATGAAATAGAGGAACCTTTTAACATCTACCCATGCAGAGGAGGGAGATTAGGTCGGTTCTCTGTTGGAGAAACTAAAATGAAGGACTATTTATGAAGTACTTGCAGCTTTGAATATAATCAACTGTAATAACAAGATACAAGTTACAAAAAAAAAAATCTTTTGGTTGAAACCACTGCTTTTAATAACCCTCATAATGGCTGAATTAGAAGGACCTCAACTGAAGTCATTGATCCCACATAAAACAAACATTGCTTTTTCTTCTTAGCTTTGTTTTACAAGCTACATTATTTCCAGATGATGCTCAAGGGTCCTAGGAGTTTCAAGAATGAGATCCTTAAACAGATAGTTGCTTTCTATTTACCATATAAATCTAAAGAATCTAAATACTGGACTTCATTTAGCCCATTATGGAGCACAAACTGAGAAGGCAAAGAAAAAATAAATATAAAAATCTCATCATTCAAATGCAAATTTTCATTCTCATTAGTAAGATGAGAGAAAAATCTCATCAACATCCACAGAATTCCAAGGCTCCATGTAACAACAGCTCCGCACAGCAGGTAGATTTAACTGGATTTGTCAGGAGCCAGGAAAAGAGTCAACTCTGATTGGGAACTCTCCCAGTATCACCAGGCTTTGCTACTGCAGACTTTATATATACACACACGCACACACTGCTCACTGCATTCATATTCTTTACATTTTTTCCCTTTGGATTGCCAACATGCATTTATTTCTATACCTTATCTAACATAGAAATGGCAAATTTTGGACAAGGGGTTAAAGGATGGCTCTTCATATATTCACAGGAGTACATCTGTAAATATGAAAAGTCTAACACTACCCTATATTGTTTCTATCACTGACAACATTCCTCCACCATCAAAGTGCTGCTTAAGTGACAGTTCTATACATGACAGAACTGAAGATATTGGCACTAAGTGGGATTATTTTTAGAATTTTTCCTAACACATTTAAGCTTCATCTGGATAGAACAATGCTTTTTTTTTTATATAGTCAAAATTTACACAGTAAAGAAAAAAAAGTTAAGCTGAAGTGAATTTTAGAATTTTTCCTATGTGGCTAGTGATCATCTTACCTACACTATTTTCCGTTAATACTATTCCATTAAAGCAACTGAAGGTTGTGGGTAAAATAATCATGGATGGTAGAGAGAACTCCCAGCAGACGGCAGCGTGGGGTGCTCAGAACAGTGACCCCTACCCTGGGTTTTGAGTGATTCTCAAAACGTCCTCCAAGGAGTTTTCATTTAACTACCAAGCCTTCACATATACCACCAGTAAACAAGAGTTTGGGCTCCCACTGCCATAAAATCCCTTGTCCATGCATTGCATTAGATGATGCTGAAATAAATTTAGAAACCAAATCAAAAGTGATGTATCCAAATACAAACCCAAGTGATGATGCTTGCAAAACTATTCAAATCTAAAACTATTCCTACATTTGATTTTTATTTTCCTCAATTTTTGCATTAAGCAATTTTTTTTTTCTTAGATCAGCAAGAGAATTCTGAACCTCTGATATAAGCTTACCAAAATTCAGAATTTACTCTCTTCTCTATCCCCTCCCTTCTTAGAAATAGTTAAGGAGAATCTCTTGTTACCAGCTGTAGTAAAACAATCATTGAAGTGCTCAAAAATCCTACACAACACTATGAAATCCTTAAAAAGCAACCATTTGGGAAGATGGTAGCTCCAACAGGTCTGATGCGCTACTTTTCAAGTGAAGTTAGCATGTCTCCAGTTATGCTGTTAAGAATCTATGATTTAACAAATTTCATTAGTCTGTAATAAAATTACAAAGAAAATCATTGATAAGTTTACTTAAGTAATTTGTCTTCATTTGAACTGGAAGAAGCTAATTTCTTAATTATTTTCTTACTAGTTTTCTTGTGTCTTGAAAATTTTGGAAAATGTGCTTTCACTGAATGCAAGAAAGCATTAAAAAAACTTAACTGGATTTTTCCCATTTTGTCAAGCCTGGAGATACGCGTGGACAAGGACAACTTAACCAAAGTGTAGTATTTAAAAACAAGTCATTGCTACTATGAAAATAATGCTTAATAAATGCTTATTAAACAACTAGTAAACGAAGTAGCATGAGAATTGGTCTAACCAAGGCTCCTGTGACAGAGGTGATGGTTTGATGACAGGGGGTTCTTTTCTCCTCCCCACTGGCTTCTCCATCATGCTCCTGAATCCCATCACATTGCCGACAGTTTATCAGGAAAGGACGAGGGTGTTACCGAAATCCGGAATAAAACTCCTTAACAGCAATGCGAAGTTAAGAAGCAGGCACTTCTTTATTGCAGCGCTGGGCGCACGGGGGATCGCTCCACCTAGCGTGCGCACCCATTTGATCAACAGCACGGGTTAAATACACATTAATTATACATATTCATTAAATTCCAAGAAATAATATGCACAAACATAAATTTTCTGAGAAACCATTACATCATTTCCCCACCCACTCACGCATGCCCAGTCTTTTGAGTCGAGGGTCTTTTGGTGGTCTTGGTGGTCGTCAAAACGCCCCCTCCTCGAATTCGCTAGTCAAACTCCTCCTTGAAATCTCCATATATGGTCTTGAGAACAGGTCGCAATGCTCCTTGATTTTCCTGGCTCCAAAGTGATGGCTCAGGGCCTATTTCTGCAGGTGGTGTTTGGGGGTGTTTGGGACTTACCATTGTATTAAAGATATGCTAGGCTAGCTTCTGACAAATGCGTATTATAACATCTCTAGGGTCCCACTCCCTTTAGGAACAAACAAATTTTATGAAGATTTAACCTATGTGACTACAGTTCTACAGTTAGCAAGAATCACCTCATATTGATATTTAATTTTCAACGTTTATGTCATGTAACAAGGGAACTGGATCAACCTTAATAAACAAAACAACTTGCTCTTCTTTTTTCAAGTCTAGAAAACCTCAACAAGAACAATATAAAAGGCAACCAGGTCAGTTCCTTACTCTAGTTCACAGCAAAATTCTTGCAGCTTTGTTGGCAAATCAGAATGCTGAGGGTAATCTGCAGCAGATACTCACAAAAAGACGACAGAAACATAGTAACTCATAGAATTATAGAATAGTTTGGGTTGTGTCTTGGTTTCAGCAAGGATGGAGTTAATTTTCCTCTCAGTAGCTGGTGTGTTTCGGATTTTGTGTGTGAAGAATGTTGATAAAACACTCTGATGATATGAGTTGTTGTGAATGAGACCAAGGACACTGTCCTGCTTTCCAAGTCTCACTAATGTGCAGATGCAGGAAGCTGGGAGAAAGACAGACAGAATAATTGACCTGGGCTGGCTGGGGAGAATGTTCCGTGTCCTGGATGTCATGCTCAGTATATAAGTGGGGGCTGGCCAGGGCGGGTATCTGCTTTCCTGGCATCCATCTCTCTCTCATTTGCTGGCATCGTTTCCTCTACCTTGCTGGCTCCCTTTCACTCCTTTGCTTGCTGCTCGGTTTTGTTTCCGTGATCGCTGCTCAGGAGGGGCTGTATCGGTCATTGGGACATTGGGTGGTGAGAAAACGTACATTGTTCATTTTGTATATTTTAATATCCTTATATTCTGTTATTGTTGTAGTTTTCCCTTGTTATTTTAGTAAACTGTCTTCATCTCAACCCACGAGTTCTCCTTCCTTCCCAATTCTCTCCCCCATTCCCGCTGGGGAGGGGGAGGGTGAGCGAGAAACTATGTGGTGACGAGGGCTAAACCACAACAGGTTGGAAGGGACCTTTAAAGGCCATCTGGTCCAACCCCCCTGCAAGGAGCAGGGGCATCTCCAACCAGATCAGGTTGCTCAGAGCCCCGTCCAACCTGGCCTTGAAAGTTTCCAGGGATGGAGCATCCAACACCTCTCTGGGCAACCTGGGCCAGTGCTTCACCACCCTCAGCGTAAACAATGTTTTCCTTATGTCCAGTCAGAATCTACCTCCTCCTATTTTAAAACCATTGAGAGAAGGAGTTAAAGAAATCTTAATAGATATGGCATTGATTAATTATTGCTGTGCATCCTAAGGAATCAAGTTGATAAATAGTGCTTAATGTTTTGTTAACTACTTGCTTAATAATTTGCTAACCATTGTGCAAACTATTTGAAGCAGAAAGTCTTGCAATTCTTCACGAAAGACAGTTCCCGGTAAGGACTAGGGGGGTCGCTTCAAGAACCAGCTAAAACCGACCCTGCAGCTTGAATGAAAGCCAAGGGATAACTGAGTTTGCGCAAGAACAAAAGGTTACTAGCGGTGACGAAGAGGAGTCACCTGCCTTCATCCCCACGACCCCCGACGACCACCACCAGGAGGCACTGCGCAAGCCCAGACAGGAGGAGTTTATGAAAATGACCCCTTGGGACTAATTTTAATACGAAGCGGGGATAGGTCATGCATATGTATAGGCGTATTGTGAAACTTTATGTATATGTAACATTTGGTTGTATAAATTTAAAGTGAGTTGCCACGTAAGGCGCGCACGGTTTTGGTGGGACTACCCCCCTGTGCTGCCCAGCGCTGAATAAACATACCTACTTTACAATCTTACAGATTGTGGAGTCCGTTTTCCGCACGTCAGTTTGGCGAGCCAGCCAGGAGGATCTCTGCTTGGCTGCGGGATCGACTGCGGAGCGGACGCCCCTAGGCGCGCCCCGAGCACTTTCCTCGGAGGAGCCTCCGCTGCCAGCCGCTCACCGCAGGAGCAGACAACAACCTCCTGAAGCCGCGGACCAAACGGTATGTTTAATGGTAGGGGCCTGTAAGTCGTACGCGTGGCTGGGGCAGCTGGTAAATCGCGCAGAGACGTCTGGCGTGCAGCATAGTCCCCGTTGGTTGGGTACCCAGGTTGGTTTGGGGCGCCAGAGGGGACTCGCTGACCGATAGAGCGGCCGCTAGCGATCTTGGGGGTAGATCGAGCGAGTCCGAGGTAACCGCTGCATCCCATTGCTGGGAGCCAGGATGGACCTGCTGATGATCGGTACATGAGAAGCAGGAGAAGGGTAAGCGGGCCTCTTTAACCCGGATTTGGAGATAGTTTAACATCAGTAGGTGAGTTTGTTCTTGCAACCATTTTGCAGCTGCTTTAAAAGGCTGGTATGAATGAGGGATCCCTGTGCTGTATGGTTAAGAGAGTGTGGTTGAGTGATTGATTGTAAGTGTGGTGTGGAGGAGTGAAATAGTTTGTCTAAATTTGAATCATTCATTGAGACTCTCTCACAGAGGAAATATAAAATGGGTAACACTCAAGGGGGAATATTAAGGAAAAGCCCCCTGGGCTGCATACTCGCCCACTGGAAAGATATTGTCGGGGGTGGAGGTACGGAAAGTAAAAAGACTCTTATTAAATATTGCAATCAGTGGTGGCCATTGTATAAGTTAGAGGGTGAAGTCAAGTGGCCGTTCAATGGAACGTTGGATTACAATACTTTGTTGCAGCTTATGTTGTTTCTTAGAAGAGAAGGGAAATGGGACGAGGTGTCGTATGCAGATATGTTTTTTACCCTACGAAATCACCCAGAGTGGCAAAGGGACTGTGGGATGATATCCCCGCAGGACCCTATGGTACTCGCACTCGAACGGGAGAACAAGGGGGGTGGAGGCAGGTTAAAAAGGTGCTGTTCATCATGCAGCATTGGGCAGAGGTGTACGAAAGCAGATAAAGTACGCCAGGTTCCAGAACAAGATTTAAGTGATTTGTTTAAACCTCCCCCCCGATCACAGGACCAGGACGCAGACTCGGAAGGGACATCGAATCCCCCTGATAGCCCTGTATCTTCCCGTACTAGACAGAAATCTGCTCCGACAATCTTACAAGCACCCCTCCGGGAGGCGGTGGGGCCGGATGGCGGAACAATGTTAATTAAAGTACCCTTCTCCACCGCTGACTTGGGAGAGTGGAGAAAAATTGCTAAAGATTACAGAAGCGATCCGGTAAGTGTGGCTAAACATTTCCAGTTCATTGTAAAACAACATAATCCGGACTGGAAAGACATACAACTGCTATTAGAATACATGACTGAAACGGAGAAGCAGTTGATTTTAAAAACGGCAGGAAATCTAGCCGAGGATTATTATAAAGTTACCGGGGGAGATGTTAAGGAGCACTTCCCCCTCCAGGACCCGAAATGGGAGGTAAACAGGTCAGTACATATGGAAAGATTGCAGGAATATCAGGAGTGGATTTCGAAGGGGATGGAACGGGCAATCCCTAAGACTATAAACTGGTCAGCCTTATATGCAATTAAACAAGGTCCTTCCGAGTCTCCATCTGAATTCCTGGATCGACTGAGGGATGTGATGCGTCGTAGCACGCCGCTGGACCCGGGGTCTGAGGTAGGGATACAGCAACTAGTTTCTCTGTTCCTGGGTCAGTCTACGGGGGACATAAGACGAAAGCTTCAAAAGTTGCGTCCTGCGGAAAGCAGGAATTTAGAGATATTGCTGGATGAGGCTTGGAGAGTGTTCAGTAATAGAGAAGAAGGGTATCGGCAGGGACAAAGAAGGTTGGTGGCTGTTGTTCAGGGAGATGGGGAGTGGAGAGGTAGGCGAAATCAGCCTCGGTTGGGGTTGGAAAAGGATCAGTGTGCAATGTGCAAGGGCTTTGGCCACTGGAAAAAGGAATGCCCAAGGAACAAGAAAGAAGGCCGGAGGATCCCGGCGAATGCGAGGATAGCTAATGTGATAGAAGACTGACGGGAACCTGGGGAGTCTACCCTAGCGGATCCACTGGTTATAATTAAGCTAGGGGAAAAACAACAACAAGTAGAATTCTTAGTAGATACAGGGGCAACATATTCGGTTCTGAATCAAGCTTTGATGCCCCTGGGAAATGATTATGTCATGGTAAAAGGAGCGACTGGCCAAAGTGAAAAGGCATATTTTTGTAAGCCTCTAAAATACAAATTGGGAAAACAATGGGGTATCCACAAATTTTTATATATGCCCAACTCCCCGAAAGCACTTTTGGGGAGAGATCTATTGGAACAATTGGGAGCAAAAATTATATTTGAAAAAGGAGAAATTACTCTGGAGGTAAAAGATCAGCAATATATTCAGATATTGAGTCTAACCTTAACCAGTCTCCCCTCAGAAGGAAAAATTAGTGAGGAAATCCTAAACCAAGTGTACCCGGGGGTATGGGCTACTGATGTACCTGGAAGGGCGAAAAGTGCTCCACCTGTTGAAGTTAAGGTTAAGGAAGGCCGACGACCGGTAAGAATTAAACAATATCCCCTAAAGAAGGAAGACAGAGAAGGAATCCGGCCGGTGATAGAAAAATTTCTACAGTTAGGACTATTAAAGGAGTGTGAGTCAGAATTCAATACCCCTATATTACCTGTTCGGAAACCCGATGGGTCATATAGGGTGGTCCAAGACTTACGGGCGGTGAATAAGATAACTGAGGACCTCTACCCAGTAGTGGCCAATCCATATACCCTGCTGACTGTGTTGACACCTGAACTAATTTGGTTTACTGTTTTAGATTTGAAGGATGCTTTCTTTTGCCTCCCTCTCCATGAAGCCAGTCAAAAATTGTTTGCGTTCGAATGGGAAAACCCTAAAAGTGGTCGGAAGACCCAGCTCACTTGGACGGTGTTGCCACAAGGATTTAAAAATAGTCCTACCATTTTTGGGAATCAGCTTGCAAAAGACTTGGAATCCTGGGAAACCCCATCTGGGGAAGGAAAATTGTTGCAGTATGTAGATGATATCCTGATTGCCACGAAAACAGAGGAAGACTGTATGGCATGGACGGTGAGTCTGTTGAATTTCTTGGGACTCCAGGGATACCGTGTCTCCAAGAAGAAAGCCCAGGTAATGCAACGTAAAGTGAATTATTTGGGCTATGAAATTAGTGCGGGGCAGAGAACTTTGGGACAGGCCCGCAAAGAGGCAATATGCCAGACTCAGAGACCTCAGAGAGTAAAGGAGTTACGGACTTTTCTGGGAATGACCGGGTGGTGCCGATTGTGGATCTATAATTATGGACTGCTTGTTAAACCACTGTATGCTCTGACAGCTACTGAGCAGAAGCACCTTGAGTGGAACAAAGAGACCGAACGAGCCTTTGAGCTACTGAAAAAGGCGTTGATGTCGGCCCCGGCCTTAGGACTCCCAGATGTGAGTAAGCCGTTTCTTCTTTTCTCCCATGAGAAACAGGGTATTGCCCTGGGAATATTAGCACAAGATCTGGGTCCATATCGACGGGCAGTTGCCTATCTCTCTAAGCAGTTAGACGCCACTGCAAAGGGTTGGCCTGGATGCCTACGGGCGGTTGCAGCTGTGATACTGAACATACAGGAAGCCCGAAAGTTTACCCTGGGCCAGAAAATGACTGTTTTGGTGTCTCATACAGTATCAGCGGTACTGGAAGCAAAGGGTGGGCACTGGCTCTCTCCACAAAGGTTCCTGAGATATCAAGCTGTATTAGTAGAACAGGACGATGTGGAAATCGTGGTCACTAACATTGTCAACCCAGCTTCTTTTCTCAGTGGGAACACAGGAGAACCAGTGCACCATGACTGTTTGGAAACCATCGAAGCAACATATGCAAGCCGCCCAGACCTGAAGGATAGCCCCATGGAAAATGGGGAAAACTGGTTCACAGACGGGAGCAGTTATGTCTTAAATGGCAATCGACATGCGGGATATGCCATCACTACCAGCCAGCAGGTAATAGAGTCAGGGCCTTTGCCCATGAACACCTCCGCACAGAAGGCAGAAATAATTGCCCTAACCCGAGCCCTGGAGTTGGCCCAGGGCAAAACTGTGAACATTTACACGGACTCAAAATATGCCTTCGGAGTTGTGCACGCACATGGAGCAATCTGGAAAGAAAGAGGACTATTGAACTCCCAGGGAAAAAATATCAAACATGCAGAAGAAATTTTGAAGCTACTAGAAGCTGTCCAGCTCCCTGAGAAAGTGGCAATTATGCATATTAAGGCACACCAGAGAGTGAGCTCCGATTTGGAGAAAGGGAATGAGCTGGCGGACAGAGAGGCAAAACAAGTGGCCAAAATGAAGGTGAGAATAGAAGGGGCTCTAATTCCTGATAGGCAAATCTCTCTAGAAGGTAAGCCAGAATATACCAAGGAAGATCAGAAACTTATCACAGACTTGGAAGGGTCATATAACGAAGAGGGGTGGGCTTATACCCCACAGGGAAGACTAATTATTCCCTCTTGTTTACTGTGGCACTTGATACGGGAGGAACATAGAAAAAGGCATTGGGGAACAGAGGCTCTGTATAAACATTTGATAAGGGAAATCGTGGCTAGAAACTTATATACCACAGTGAGACAGGTGACTCAACAGTGTGACCTTTGCCTCCAGACTAATCCAAAAAATACTCCCAAACCAGAAATGGGCCAGATTGGGAAGGGCAATGGGCCTGGACAACAATGGCAGGTTGATTTTACAGAACTTCCAAGAAAAGGGGGGTATCGCTATTTGCTGGTATTAACTGATACCTTTTCAGGTTGGCCAGAAGCGTTCCCAACTAGGACAGCCAAGGCTCGGGAGGTAACTAAAGTATTGGTACAAGAGATAATACCACGTTTTGGGGTTCCAGCAACCATATCCTCTGATAGAGGACCACATTTTGTCTCAAAAATAGTGCAACAAATCAGCCACCATTTAGGTATAGATTGGCAACTTCATACCCCGTATCGCCCTCAGTCGAGTGGCCAAGTAGAGAAAATGAATCACTTAATCAAACAGCAAATTGTGAAATTGGGACAAGAAGCAAACTTAACGTGGCCTCAGTCACTCCCTTTAGCCCTTCTGCGTATACGAACGAGACCAAGGGCAAAGGAAGGACTGAGTCCCTTTGAAATTTTGTATGGACGACCCTATGGAATACAGAGGGGAATGTCTACGCAAGCTGGGGATGAAATTATGACTTCCTACATGGTGGCATTGGGCAAACAGCTCAATAAAATTGGAAAGCATGTAATTGGGACCCGGGGAAGAGGTCTAGATGAACCTGTGCATGATATACAACCTGGAGATTATGTATATGTAAAGTCTCTTGCAGAAAAAACCTTGGAACCACAGTGGGAAGGACCATACCAGGTACTCCTCACCTCCTTTACAGCAATCAAGATCAGAGAGCAGAATGCCTGGATACACCACACTAGGGTAAAAAAGGCACCACAAAAACTCTGGACTTCTGAAGTTCAGGGACCCCTAAAGCTTAAACTGAGAAGGTAGAATGTGGATTAAGGTTTGTGTAATCCTGGTAAATCTACAAATGATGAACATAGCTGACAGTAAAAGAATTTACTAATTTTCTAGAAAAGGGGGGACTGAGAGAAGGAGTTAAAGAAATCTTAATAGATATGGCATTGATTAATTATTGCTGTGCATCCTAAGGAATCAAGTTGATAAATAGTGCTTAATGTTTTGTTAACTACTTGCTTAATAATTTGCTAACCATTGTGCAAACTATTTGAAGCAGAAAGTCTTGCAATTCTTCACGAAAGACAGTTCCCGGTAAGGACTAGGGGGGTCGCTTCAAGAACCAGCTAAAACCGACCCTGCAGCTTGAATGAAAGCCAAGGGATAACTGAGTTTGCGCAAGAACAAAAGGTTACTAGCGGTGACGAAGAGGAGTCACCTGCCTTCATCCCCACGACCCCCGACGACCACCACCAGGAGGCACTGCGCAAGCCCAGACAGGAGGAGTTTATGAAAATGACCCCCTGGGACTAATTTTAATACGAAGCGGGGATAGGTCATGCATATGTATAGGCGTATTGTGAAACTTTATGTATATGTAACATTTGGTTGTATAAATTTAAAGTGAGTTGCCACGTAAGGCGCGCACGGTTTTGGTGGGACTACCCCCCTGTGCTGCCCAGCGCTGAATAAACATACCTACTTTACAATCTTACAGATTGTGGAGTCCGTTTTCCGCACGTCACCATAATCCCTTATCCTATCAGAACAGGCCCTGCTAAAGAGTTTCTCCCTGTCTTTCTGAATCCCAGTATATTCTTAGCACCACCAACAACCAGCATCTTAGGGATTGTACATTAGGTCAATGGAAGCAAATACTGTAGAAACAGTACTACTGCTCAAGCACTCAGAAATTAGGAGATGCCCATCTCATCTAATCTCTATTTTCCTCCCTTTGTGCGTATGCGTTACGGCACAGGCATACTGTGACACAGCACCTTGCTGTGGAACAACACATTTACCATTGTGAGAAACAACCACTCACCATGAATAATTTGCAGAGGACAAAGTCACTGGAGCAAAGTATTTTTTTATTTGCGAGTCAGCTGAGTCAAGTGCATCTTAGAGCAGAGGCACACCTCTTAGTTCAGAGTTACAATATTTATACCCTTCCCCTGACCGCTCAATTTGTCTGTCTCCTTTTTTTTTCTTCTTTTCCTTTCTTTGTTGGAGCTCACAATCTATGTGACTGCATCCCTGTTCCGGACCCCCCCCCTCCCCCCTACTTCCTGGTTTTCTATATGGTCCAAGATAAGATCTGGTTCTCTATATGGCCCAAGGTAAGGTCTGGTTCTCAAGATAAGGTTCCAAAATGGCTTAAGCAAAACCTTAGGCCCTTTTCTCACACCATAATTTGATATCAAAGTCTTGTACCCAAAAATGAGTATGAGAGAAGGTGTTAAAGAAAACTTAGTAGAGATGGCATTGTTTAATTATTGCTGTGCATGCTAACACAAATGATCCTCTGCTTTGCTAATTAGCTATTGTGAAAACTACCTAAGGGGAGGGGAAGTCTTGCATTCCTCACAAGGACAGTCCCTGATAAGAACTGAGGGGCCTTGCTTTGTGCCCTGAAGCAGAAGTCCTGCACTTCCTCACAAGGACAGTTCCTGATAAGAACAGGGGAGCCTCCTTCAAGAACCAACTAAAACCGACCAAATGACTCATTGGGACTAATTTTAATACAAAGCCGGGATAGTTCATACATATGTATAGGCGTGTTTTAAAACTTCATGTGTATGTAACACTGGGTTGTATAAATTCTAAGTGAGTTGCCGCATCAGGCGCGCACGGTTTTGGCGGGACTACCCCACCCCGTGCTGCCCGGCGCTGAATAAACATACCTACTTTACAATCTTACAGATTGTGGAGTCCATTTTCCGCACGTCAAGTAGAAAGGCATGTAAAGGAAGAGAAGACCAGATGCAACACCTAAAATAATTTTATGTGCATTTTAACCCTTGTGACCCAGGTACCATGAAAATTCACTTTTGGATTACACAACCACCATAAGAAAAAATAATTTACAAAGTAAATTAATTAAATAAGCTAAAAGAATTAAAATAATGAGAAATATTTTTTATAACATGTTTGACTGATCTGAATGAAACCCATGAAGAGAATATCCTACTAAGCAATTCTCCTCCTCTCTAGATATAAACCAGGGTAGAGTAGACAATCTCAAAATCATCCCTTTCTTTAGTTCCACGCTGGGATACAGTGGTAGAACGGGCTTCAGGACTTCAGACACTTAAGTTATGTCAGCTCCTAGATTCTTCGCTGTTTTTACAGATGACTGTTATGGCCCAGGACCGTAGCTGGTTTGTGATTCCCTCAGACTAAATTAAGGTGAAAGGACACCAAATGATCGATTTAAGATTTTAATTAACATTTGGAGGAACGACTTAACTTTGAAAACTTGGAAGGGATAAAAGAGGTTGATAGCCAGGGCTCTTATCGGAATATTTCTAAGAAGGAAAAGGAAAACAGAAAAGAGAAAGAGAAAAAGAGGGAAAGAGATATTACTGATACAGGGAATTAACGGTCTGCTAAATATTGCTTGATTTAGGAGACTGTCTGCTAGAGAATGCCTAACAATCCTGTTTGCCTTGAAACTCACTTAAGCTTATCAGGGACTGGTATTTGTCAAGAAACTGGTATTCCTCAAGGACTAATATGTCTAGCAAAGGACGGAGTGTTAGTTCCACCACAAATCCGGTCAGAAGTCAGTAAACTGCTGAAATCCCCAAGGGAAAGGAGAGCATGGGTGAATGACTAAAGTTCATCTAGAGGAAGATCAGACCCCTGAAGAAATGAACGACCACCAAAGACAGATCTGAAATGCGAACTGTTCTGGTTTTGTTAGTGAGGGGGGGCCTAAGGTGGTAGCTTCTGTAGGAAACTGCTAGAAGTTGCTCCCCTTTGTTTAGTGGACTCGGCCGGGCCTAGGGCGGACCCGCTGCTGGCCAAGGCCGAGCCAATTGGTAGCAGAATGTTCCCTGATAATACCTCTGCGATAACGTATTTAAGTAGGGGAAAACAGAAAAAAAAGAAGAGAGGAAGATGTGAAGCAGCTGAGCGGGGGGGCAGAGAGAGGGAGGCACGAGCCTTGTGGGCTTTGCAGGCCTCACCCTCTGGCCTCCTGCCGGGCAGCCGACTCGGCCCGATTCGGTCCGGCCTGGTTGCAAGAAGTGGAGAGGAGATGAGAAGTGAATAAGATGTAAAAAGGATCCTGAGAGACGTCTGCCAGCCTGTTGTGAGGAACGGCTGCAGACGCCAAGGTCAGTGAAGAAGGAGGGGGAGCAGTAATGCGGCTCCTGGCCAAGATTCCCCTGCAGCCTGTGGTGACGACCATGGTGGAGCAGGTTGTCCCCCTGCAGCCCATAGAAGTCCACGAAGGGGCAGAGATCCACCTGCAGCCCGTGGAGGACCCCACGCCAGAGCAGGTGGAGGCCTGAAGGAGGCTGTGGCCTGTGGAGGGCCCATGCTGGGTCAGCTGTTCTGGAGGGACTGCACCCCGTGGAAAAATGACCCATGCCGGAGCAGTTTCATGAAGGACTGTGGCCCCTGGGAGGGACCCCACGCTGGAGCAGAGGAGGAATGCAAGGAGTTCTTCCCCTGACGATGATACAGCGGCGTAAAACAATGCGTGATGAACTGACCACAACCCCCATTCCCTTTTTCCCCCCCTGTGCCGCTCGGGGGGGGAGGTAGTAGAGCTAATGTTAAGCCCGGGAAGAGGGAGGGGTGGGGGGAGGTTATCTTGTTCCCTGTCTCATTCTCCTGCTGGTTTTAGAAATAAATGAATAGTTTTCCCCAAGTCGAGTCTGTTTTGCCCGTGATGGTAACTTTAAGGATTTCTCCCTGTCCTTATCTCAAACCTTGAGCCGTTTTTCTTATATCATCTCCCCCTGTTCTCTCGGAGGGTGGGGGGAGTGAGAGAGAGACTGCGTAGTCTGGTCCCGATCCGGGCTGTGCTATGACATTAACGCAAGTGTTTTTTTAATAACCCCGCCTCACTTATGCATACGTATGTCTGTATTGTGCAATCCTATGAATATGTATACCTGCACCGGATAAATTTTTGGTAAAATGTGCTGTCGGTGTGCGTGCTTTTGGAGGAGCGATCCCCCACGCACCCGGCACCGAATAAACATGCCTGCTTTATAACTCTTTCCGAGTTGTAGAGTTTGATCCGCGCGTCATCACCACCCTTGGATCCAGCAACGATGACGATGGGCGGGCATGCAGATCCTCCAGTGGGGTGGCGGGCGCGAGGATTCTGGTGGCAGGGGCACGGTGGCAGGTGGCCATGATGGTCTTCTGGTGGAGGGGCTCGCCAGGCAGCTCCCTCAGGCAGTGTCTTTTATAGTCTTATCCCAGTCTCCAGTTACACCCCTTGAAGACTGGTATGGTCTGGTTCCAGAGAGTTCTGAGTCCTCTGCGCAGGCGCGAAGCAGGCACTGAATATGAGGGGTGGTCAGAAGCCCCTTCCTCGGATGACCGCTGTGTGACCCCTGGCCATATTTGACAAGTCGTTAACAGGGGCCTGGGGAGCTGCACATCCTCCTTGTGGCCTCCACCTCCTCTATGCAGACTGCACCCTGGCCACAGCCACAACAATGTTTGAGACATCAACACACATTAACTCTTTCAGTCCCTAACAATGACACAAACATAGGCTTTCAGAAGCAGAATATGCTGAAGTAAATTAAATCTGGCCTCAACTTTTTTTTTAGTCAGATTGATCTGGAACATGTGCAATTTGGAAAAAAAAAAAAAGAAAAAGAAAAAAAAAGCCATGCATAGAAGTATGCATTCTTCTTTCAAAATACAGGCAATGAACTTCACTGATTTTACTCTCCCATACAGCAATCTTTCCAACAGTTGTCCTTCTCCCCTCCCTCCCTATGTCATACCAACAATAAAAGCGAAGAAATTCAGGGAAGTATCTGAGTCTCTGGGCTGCACTCTGAAGTGCTGCCCTAGCACTGCTCTATTAACTGCAGCTCTCAGTTGTCTCCATCTGTAAGGGGATAACTTTGCACAGAAAGCACCCTCAGAGGGTGAGGCCTGCCCCTCTCTGTCCCTGCTCAGCTTCTTCACATCTTCTCTTCCTTTTTTTTATGTGGGGAAAGGATGTGCCTGTATAAGAACTAATTGTGCTAACGTTAGTATCGATAATTGCATAGAAGAGACTTTTGTGTTTGTAATTTTACCAAGATATAAGATAATTTGGTTCCTATAACTGACGTGCGGAAAACAGACTCCACAATTTGTAAGATTGTAATGAGAAGAGGGGCTAAGGAAACTTTAATAGATATGGCATTTATTGATTATTGCTGTGCATGCTAATACAAATGGCGCTTTATGCTTTGCTAACTAGCTATTGTAAAAACTACCCGAGGGGGGGGGGGAAGTCTTGCATTCCCCAACCGAGGGGCCTTGCTTTGTGCTTTGAACTCTTTATCTGAAGCGAGAAGTCCTGCACCTCCCGCACAAGGACAGTCCTGATAAGAACCAAGGGGGGGCCTCCTGCGAGAAGTCCTGCACCTCCCGCAGAAGGACAGTCCTGATACCTAAATGACCTCTTGGAACTAATTTTAATATGGAGCAGGGATAGCTCATGCATATGTATAGGCGTGGTTTTTTAACTTCATGTATATGTAACACTTGGTTGTATAAATTCAAAGTGAATTGCCACGCCAGGCGCGCACGATTTTGGCGGGACTACCCCCCGTGCTGCCCGGCGCCGAATAAACATACCTACTTTACAATCTTACAGATTGTGGAGTCTGCTTTCCGCACGTCAGTTTGGCGAGCCAGCCAGGAGGCTCTCTGCTTGGCTGCGGGATCGACTGCGGAGCGGACTCTCCTAGGTGCGCCCCGAGCACTTTCCTCGGAGGAGCCTCCGCTCCCAGCCGCTCACCACGGGAGCAGACAACAACCTCCTGAAGCCGCGGACCAAACAGTATGTTTAACGATAGGGGCCTGTAAGTCGTACGCGTGGCCGGGGCAGCTGGTAAATCGCGCAGAGACGTCTGGCGTGCAGCATAGTCCCCTTTGGGTGGGTACCCAGGTTGGTTTGGGGCTCCAGTTGGGGACTCACTGACCGATAGAGTGACCACTAGTGATCCTGGGAATAGATCAAATTAGTCTGTGTTTTGCTGGTATCGATTTTTGGTTCTTGTAATAAGGCATTTTGTGTTGGCTACTGATTTGGACTTGCTGAACCGTAGTGTCTGCGCGAAGGATTCTTGTGTGTGATCTATGTTGCATGGTAAAAATTCTATGTTGCGTGCAGGACCTTCTATGGTGTAAACGCCTGTGTTGTGAAAGCGTGAGTGAGTCTCGGGAATCCCAGCAAAGCTGTGACTGTGTGTGTGGCACGAGGTCTGTCCAGCCGCCCCTAGCCACCCAGAGTCTTCTGAGGTGGGCTAGAAAGCAAGGGGACTTTCCTCTTTCCGAAGTTTATGGTGTAAACGCCTGTGTTGTGAAAGCGTGAGTGAGTCTCGGGAATCCCAGCAAAGCTGTGACTGTGTGGCGTGAGGTCTGTCCAGCCGCCCCTAGCCACCCAGAGTCTTCTGAGGTGGGCTAGAAAGCAAGGGGACTTTCCTCTTTCCCAAGTTTCTTGTATGATTGTGTGACCACTATGAGTGTGTGGACATTCACGAGAGTGTGAACACTGTGAGTCTATGTAAATTGTATTGTTTGTGTGCAAAGATTGAATTGGATCCAAAGTGTGTGTTTGTAACCACGGTAGTAGTTTATTGTGTTCTGTCATTGTAGATTCCTTTCTTCCCTTGTGGTGGGACCCTGACGGTCCTGAATAGTGTCCTTTACACCACGGTAACTCTCGTAAACCTATATTTTGTTCTAGAGTGTAAGTGTTGTGGTGAAAAGTTGTAGGTAGAGTTTGGCTGGAATTTCGAGCATCCTAAGTGTAAAATTTAGACTGGGATAAGAAAGAAAGGGCTGTGTTTGTGTACAAAAGAAGGATAAATAATAAATCAATAAATATGGGAGGGGGTCAGAGTGGAGGAATAATAAAGAAAAGTCCTCTGGGTTGCATACTTGCTCACTGGAAAGATATTGCTGGGACTGAAAGTACGGAAAGTAAAAAAACCCTTATCAAATGTTGCAATCAATGGTGGCCGTTGTATAAGCTAGAAGGTGAGGCTAAGTGGCCATCTAATGGGTCAATAGATTATAACACCCTTTTACAACTAATATTGTTTTTAAGAAGAGAAAGAAAATGGGATGAGGTTTCGTATGCAGATATGTTTTTCACCCTCCGAAACCACCCGGAATGGCAAAGGGGCTGTGGAATGGTGCCCCCACAGGACCCTATGGTACTCGCACTTGAGCGAGAAAACAACAAGGAGCTCAGAGGTAAACTGAGGCGGTGTTGTTCGGCATGTAGTATCGGACAAAGATGTACTAAGGCAAGTAAGATTCATCAGGCACCAGAACAAGATTTAACTGATTTGTTTAAGCCTCCCCCTCGACCACAGGAACAGGATGCGGACTTGGACAGAGCTTCGACTCCCCCGGACAGTCCCGTATCTTCCCGTACTAGGAAGAAATCCGCTCCAACAGTTTTTCAAGCACCTCTCCGGGATGCGGTGGGACCAGATGGTGGGACGATGTTAATTAAAGTACCCTTTTCTACTGCTGACCTAGGGGAGTGGAAAAAGATTGCAAAAGATTATAGGAGTGACCCGGTAAGTGTAACTAAGCATTTCCAATTTATTATAAAGCAACATAATCCTGATTGGAAGGATATACAATTATTATTGGGCTATCTGACTGAAACAGAGAAGCAGCTAGTTTTAAGAACAGCAGGGAATCTGGCCGAAGACCATTATAAAGTTACAGGAGGGAACGTTAAGGAACATTTCCCCCTCCAAGATCCAAAGTGGGATGTTAATAGATCTGCACATATGGAAAAATTGCAGGAGTACCAGGAATGGATTTTAAAGGGAATGGAGAAGGCAATCCCCAAAACTATAAATTGGTCAGCTTTGTATGCAATCGGACAGAGCCCTTCCGAGTCCCCATCTGAATTCCTGGATCGATTGAGGGACGTGATGCGCCGTAGCACACCGCTGGATCCTGGGTCAGAGGTAGGAATACAACAATTAATCTCCCTATTCTTGGGTCAATCCACAGGAGATATAAGACGCAAACTTCAGAAATTACGCCCCACAGAAAGCAGGAATTTAGAAGTGCTGCTGGATGAAGCATGGAGAGTGTTTAGTAACAGAGAGGAAGAATATAGGCAAGGGCAAAAGAAGCTGATAGCTGTCATGCGGGAGGAAAGGGAAAAAGGGATTAAATGGAACCTGCCTCGTGTGGGTAAAAATCAGTGTGCTTTCTGTAAGAATTTTGGTCACTGGAAGAGGGAATGCCCAAAGAATAAGAAAGGGGGCCAAAGGGCTCACACAGGAAGAACAATAGCCCACGTAGGGAAAGACTGACGGGAACCTGGGGAATCTACCCTAGCGGATCCACTGGTTATAATTAAGCTAGGGGAAAAACAAGAAAAAGTAGAATTCTTAATAGATACAGGGGCAACATACTCGGTTTTGAATCAAGCCTTGATGCCCCTAGGGAATGATTATGTTATGATAAAAGGGGCGACTGGCCAAAGTGAAAAGGCATATTTTTGTAAGCCTCTAAAATACAAATTGGGAAAACAATGGGGCATCCACAAGTTTTTATATATGCCCAACTCCCCAAAAGCACTTTTGGGAAGAGATTTGTTGGAACAATTGGGAGCAAAAATCACATTTGAAAAAGGAGAAATTACTCTGGAGGTAAAAGATCAACAATATGTTCAGATATTAAGTCTAACTTTAACCAGTCTTCCCTCAGAAGAAAAAATTAACACAGAAATCCTAAATCAAGTGTATCCGGGGGTATGGGCTACCGACGTACTGGGAAGAGCGAAAAATGCTCCACCGGTCAAAATTAAAGTTAAGAAAGACCAACAACCGGTAAGAATTAAACAATATCCCTTAAAGAAAGAAGATAGGGAAGGAATCCAGCCGGTGATAGAAAAATTTCTACAGTTAGGGCTATTAAAGGAGTGTGAGTCTGAATTCAATACCCCTATATTACCTGTTCGGAAACCTGATGGGTCATATAGGGTGGTCCAAGACTTATGGGTGGTGAATAAGATAACTGAAGACCTCTACCCAGTAGTGGCCAATCCATATACCCTGCTGACTGTGTTAGCACCTGATCTAATTTGGTTTACTGTCTTAGATTTGAAGGATGCTTTCTTTTGCCTCCCTCTCCACGAAGCCAGTCAAAAATTGTTTGCATTCGAATGGGAAAATCCTAAGAGTGGTTGGAAGACCCAGCTCACTTGGACGGTGTTGCCGCAAGGATTTAAGAATAGTCCTACCATTTTCGGCAATCAGCTTGCGAAAGACCTGGAATCCTGGGAAGCCCCGTCTGAGAAAGGAAAATTGTTGCAGTATGTGGATGACATCCTGATTGCCACCAGAACAGAGGAAGACTGTATGGCATGGACGGTGAGTCTGTTAAACTTCTTGGGACTCCAAGGATACCGGGTGTCCAAGAAGAAGGCCCAGGTAATGCAACATAAAGTGAATTATTTGGACTATGAAATTAGTGCGGGGCAGAGAACTTTGGGACAGGCCCGCAAAGAGGTGATATGCCAAACTCAGAAACCCCAGACAGTAAAAGGAGTTGCGGACCTTTCTGGGAATGACAGGGTGGTGTCAATTGTGGATTTACAATTATGGACTGCTTGTTAAACCACTGTCAGAAACACCCTGAATGGAATAAGGAGGCTGAACAAGCTTTTGAGCGACTGGAAAAGGCTCTGATGTCAGCCCCGGCCTTAGGACTCCCAGATGTGAGTAAGCCGTTTCTTCTTTTCTCTCATGAGAAGCAGGGCATTGCCCTAGGAATATTGGCACAAGATCTGGGTCCATATCGACGGGCAGTTGCCTATCTCTCTAAGCAGTTAGATGCCACTGCAAAGGGCTGGCCTGGATGCCTACGGGCGGTTGCAGCTGTGATACTGAACATACAGGAAGCCCGAAAGTTTACCCTGGGCCAGAAAATGACTGTTTTTGTGTCTCATGCAGTGTCAGCAGTACTGGAAGCAAAGGGTGGGCACTGGCTCTCTCCACAAAGATTCCTGAGATATCAAGCTGTGTTAGTAGAACAGGATGATGTGGAAATTATAGTCACTAACATTGTCAACCCAGCTTCTTTTCTCAGCGGGAACACAGGAGAACCGGTGCATCATGACTGTTTGGAAACCATCAAAGCAACATACGCAAGCCGCCCAGACCTGAAGGATAGCCCCATAAAAAACGGGGAAAACTGGTTCACAGATGGGAGCAGCTATGTCTCAAATCCAATCGACATGCGGGATATGCCATCACCACCAGTCAAGAGGTAATAGAGTCAGGGCCTTTGCCCATGAACACCTCCGCACAGAAGGCAGAAATAATTGCCCTAACCCGAGCCCTGGAGTTGGCCCAGGGCAAAACTGTGAACATTTACACGGTCTCAAAATATGCCTTCGGAGTTGTGCACGCACATGGAGCAATTTGGAAAGAAAGAGGACTATTGAACTCCCAGGGGAAAAACATCAAACATGCAGAAGAAATTCTGAAGCTACTAGAAGCTGTCCAACTCCCTGAGAAAGTGGCAATTATGCATATTAAGGCACACCAGAAAGTGAGCTCAGATTTGGAAAAAGGGAATGAGCTGGCGGACAGAGAGGCAAAACAAGTGGCCAAAACAGAGGTAAAAATAGAAGGGGCTCCAATTCCTGATAGGGAAGTCTCCCTACAAGGTAAGCCAAAATATACCAAAGAAGATCAGAAACTTATTACAGACTTAGAAGGGTCTGTAACACATTTCTGCAGAACAATTATAATTATAGCTTTGTTCATAATCCTTTTTATAACAGTTCGGTGTGGCTTCTGGTGTTTCCAGAGCACAGGAAATTCCTATAGTAATTGGAAGAAAAACCAATTACGACCGAGGCTTGAGTCTAATCAATACTTTGAGAAAGTGCTAAATAAATAAACATTGTGCCAGAATTAGGTATAGTAAAAGAATTTACTAATTCTCTAGAAAAGGGGGGAATGAGAAGAGGGGCTAAGGAAACTTTTTTATCCTTTTTTTCTTGGTTTATATATGTACAACAATGTTTGTCTATAGCAGTACATAATCTCCCTTGCTGGGCAAACAACATATCCAAACCCAGTCTATTCTGGAGGACCATTTTTTTTCAGGGAAGAAGTCTCCTCTTGGAGGGCTTGGATTGCATCCCCTGTCGCAGTACTGAGACTTTCCATAGTAGCCGAAATATTTACTAAAGCCTTTTCTAACTCACTTACTCCAAACCATGGAATAAATTACCGCACAAAACTATGAAAGCCAGTGGGCCTGTCTATTAGGGGGTTGTTACGACGCCTCTGCCAAAAGAGTCTCGTGTGTGTGTAAGAATTTTGGTGTGTTAAGGTAACCAACAGTCAGACCAATTCATGACTTTAGCAACTTTTTCATGGAGCTGCAGAAATGTGTTACTTTCCCATGCCCCGACTTTATTTGTCAGGATAACGGCTAGCGTCGTGATAATATAAGTTTTTGAGGCTGTACTTGTGTGACCCTCCATGTAGACTTCGGTGCTCTTTTTACCCTGGTGTGGTGTATCCAGGCGCTCTGCTCTCTGATCTTGATTGCTGTGAAGGAGGTGAGGAGTACCTGATACGGTCCTTCCCACTGTGGTTCCAGGGTTTTTTCTGCAAGAGACTTTACATATACATAATCTCCAGGTTGTATATCATGTACAGGTTCATCTAGACCTCTTCCCCAGATCCCAATTACATGTTTTCTAATTTTATTGAGCTGTTTGTTCAATGCCACCATGTAGGAAGTCATAATTTGGTCCCCAATTTGCATAGATATCCCTTTTTGTATTCCATAGGGTCGTCCATACAAAATTTCAAAGGGGCTCAGTCCTTCCCTCGCCCTTGGTCTTGTTCATATACGTAAAAGGGCTAAAGGGAGAGACTGAGGCCATGTCAGGTTCGCTTCTTGTCCCAATTTCACAATTTGCTGTTTGATTAAGTGGTTCATTTTTTCCACTTGGCCACTCGACTGAGGGCGATACGGGGTATGAAGTTGCCAATCTATACCTAAATGGTGGCTGATTTGTTGTACTATTTTTGAGACAAAGTGTGGTCCTCTGTCAGAGGATATGGTTGCCGGAACCCCAAAACGTGGTATTATCTCTTGTACCAATACTTTAGTTACCTCCCAAGCCTTAGCTGTTCTAGTTGGAAATGCTTCTGGCCAACCTGAAAAGGTATCAGTTAATACCAGCAAATATCAATACCCTCCTTTTCTTGGAAGTTCTGTAAAATCAACCTGCCATTGTTGTCCAGGCCCACTGCCCTTCCCAATGTGGACCATTTCTAGTTTGGGAGTATTTTTAGGATTAGTCTGGAGGCAAAGGTCACACTGTTGAGTCACCTGTCTCACCGTGTGTTCTGGTTTTGTTAGTGAGGGGGGCCTAAGGTGGTAGCTTCTGTAGGAAACTGCTAGAAGTCGCTCCCCTTTGTTCAGTGGACTCGGCCGGGCCTAGGGCGGACCCGCTGCTGGCCAAGGCCGAGCCAATTGGTAGCAGAATGTCCCGTGATAACGCCTCTGCGATAACGTATTTAAGTAGGGGAAAACAGGAAAAAGAAGAGAAGAGAAGATGTGAAGCAGCTGAGCGGGGGGCAGAGAGGGGGAGGCGCGAGCCTCATGGGCCTTGCAGGCCTCACCCTCTGGCCTCCCGCTGGGCAGCAGACTGGGCCCAACTCGGCCCGGCCTGGCTGCAAGAAGTGGAGAGGAGATGAGAAGTGAATAAGATGTAAAAAGGATCCTGAGAGACGTCTGCCAGCCTGTTGTGAGGAACAGCTGCAGACGCCAAGGTCAGTGAAGAAGGAGGGGGAGGAGTAATATGGCTCCTGGCCAAGATTCCTCTGCAACTCGTGGTGAAGACCATGGTGGAGCGGGTTGTCCCCCTGCAGCCCATGGAGGTCCACGGAGGGGCAGAGATCCACCTGCAGCCCGTGGAGGACCCCACGCCAGAGCAGGTGGAGGCCTGAAGGAGGCTGTGGCCCATGGAGGGCCCGCTGGGGCAGCTGTTCTAGAGGGACTGCACCCCGTGGAAGAGATGACCCACGCCGGAGCAGTTTCACGAAGGACTGTGGCCCGTGGGAGGGACCCCACGCTGGAGCAGAGGAGGAATGCGAGGAGTTCTTCCCCCGACGATGATACAGCGGCATAAAACAACGCGTGATGAACTGACCGCGACCCCCATTCCCTTTTCCCCCCCCGTGCCGCTCGGGAGGGGAAGGTAGTAGAGATAATGTTAAGCCCGGGAAGAGGGAGGGGTGGGGGGAGGTTATCTTGGTCCCTGTCTCATTCTCCTGCTAATTTTAGAAATAAATGAATAGTTTTCCCCAAGTCGAGTCTGTTTTGCCCGTGATGGTAACTTTAAGGATTTCTCCCTGTCCTTATCTCAAACCTTGAGCTGTTTTTCTTATATTATCTCCCCCTATTCTCTCGGAGGGTGGGGGGAGCGAGAGAGAGACTGCGTAGTCTGGTCCCGATCGGGGCTGAACTACGACACCGTGGTATATAAATTTCTGGCCACAATTTCTCTTATTAAATGTTTATACAGAGCCTCTGTTCTCCAATGCCTTTTTCTATGTTCCTCCCGTATCAAGTGCCACAGTAAACAAGAGGGAATAATTAGTCTTCCCTGTGGGGTATGAGCCCACCCCTCTTCATTATATGACCCTTCTAAGTCTGTAATAAGTTTCTGATCTTCTTTGGTATATTTTGGCTTACCTTGTAGGGAGACTTCCCTATCAGGAATTAGAGCCCCTTCTATTTTTACCTCTGTTTTGGCCACTTGTTTTGCCTCTCTGTCCGCCAGCTCATTCCCTTTTTCCAAATCTGAGCTCACTTTCTGGTGTGCCTTAATATGCATAATTGCCACTTTCTCAGGGAGTTGGACAGCTTCTAGTAGCTTCAGAATTTCTTCTGCATGTTTGATGTTTTTCCCCTGGGAGTTCAATAGTCCTCTTTCTTTCCAAATTGCTCCATGTGCGTGCACAACTCCGAAGGCATATTTTGAGACCGTGTAAATGTTCACAGTTTTGCCCTGGGCCAACTCCAGGGCTCGGGTTAGGGCAATTATTTCTGCCTTCTGTGCGGAGGTGTTCATGGGCAAAGGCCCTCATTCTATTACCTCTTGACTGGTGGTGATGGCGTATCCCGCATGTCGATTGGATTTGAGACATAGCTGCTGCCATCTGTGAACCAGTTTTCCCCGTTTTTTATGGGGCTATCCTTCAGGTCTGGGCGGCTTGCGTATGTTGCTTTGATGGTTTCCAAACAGTCATGATGCACCGGTTCTCCTGTGTTCCCGCTGAGAAAAGAAGCTGGGTTGACAATGTTAGTGACTATAATTTCCACATCATCCTGTTCTACTAACACAGCTTGATATCTCAGGAATCTTTGTGGAGAGAGCCAGTGCCCACCCTTTGCTTCCAGTACTGCTGACACTGCATGAGACACAAAAACAGTCATTTTCTGGCCCAGGGTAAACTTTCGGGCTTCCTGTATGTTCAGTATCACAGCTGCAACCGCCCGTAGGCATCCAGGCCAGCCCTTTGCAGTGGCATCTAACTGCTTAGAGAGATAGGCAACTGCCCGTCGATATGGACCCAGATCTTGTGCCAATATTCCTAGGGCAATGCCCTGCTTCTCATGAGAGAAAAGAAGAAACGGCTTACTCACATCTGGGAGTCCTAAGGCCGGGGCTGACATCAGAGCCTTTTTCAGTAGCTCAAAGGCTCGTTCAGTCTCCTTGTTCCACTCAAGGTGCTTCTGCTCAGTGGCTGTCAGCGCATACCGTGGCTTAACAAGCAATCCATAATTATAGATCCACAGTCGACACCACCCCGTCATTCCCAGAAAAGTCCTCAACTCCTTTACCATCTGGGGTTTCTGAGTTTGGCATATCGCCTCTTTGCGGGCCTGTCCCAAAGTTCTCTGCCCCGCACTAATTTCATAGCCCAAATAATTCACTTTATGTTGCATTACCTGGGCCTTCTTCTTGGACACCCGGTATCCTTGGAGTCCTAAGAAATTCAACAGACTCATCGTCCATGCCATACAGTCTTCCTCTGTGTTGGTAGCAATCAGGATGTCATCCACATACTGCAACAATTTTCCTTTCTCAGACGGGGCTTCCCAGGATTCCAGGTCTTTCGCAAGCTGATTGCCGAAAATGGTAGGACTATTCTTAAATCCTTGCGGCAACACCGTCCAAGTGAGCTGGGTCTTCCAACCACTCTTAGGATTTTCCCATTCAAATGCAAACAATTTTTGACTGGCTTCATGGAGAGGGAGGCAAAAGAAAGCATCCTTCAAAACTAAGACAGTAAACCAAATTAGATCAGGTGCTAACACAGTCAGCAGGGTATATGGATTCGCCACTACTGGGTAGAGGTCTTCAGTTATCTTATTCACCGCCCGTAAGTCTTGGACCACCTGATATGACCCATCGGGTTTCCGAACAGGTAATATAGGGGTATTGAGTTCTGACTCACACTCCTTTAGTAATCCTAACTGCAGAAATTTTTCTATCACTGGCCAGATTCCTTCCCTATCTTCCTTCTTTAGGGGATATTGTTTAATTCTTACCGGTCTTTGGCCTTCCTTAATTCTAACTTCGACAGGTGGAGCACTTTTTGCTCTTCCAGGTATGTCGGTAGCCCATACCCCTGGGTACACTTGGTTTAGGATTTCCTCATTAATTTTTCCTTCTGAGGAGAGACTAGTTAGGGTTAGACTTAATATCTGAACATATTGTTGATCTTTTACCTCCAGAGTAATTTCTCCTTTTTCAAATGTGATTTTTGCTCCCAATTGTTCCAACAAATCTCTTCCCAAAAGTGCTTTTGGGGAGTTGGGCATATATAAAAACTTGTGGATGCCCCATTGTTTTCCCAATTTGTATTCTAGAGGCTTACAAAAATATGCCTTTTCACTTTGGCCAGTCGCTCCTTTTACCATGACATAATCATTTCCCAGGGGCGTCAAGGCTTGATTCAAAACCGAGTATGTTGCCCCTGTATCTACTAAAATTTTTACTTCTTTGATAGTTGCATCATCATATGGAAAATCGTCTGGAGCCCTTCTCTGCCAGTTGCAGCACCTCATCATGGCTGAGACGGGCTCCGCAGAAGCGGGGCAGTTTTTTCCTGTTTAGTTTGGGTGGGTTGTTTTTTTGTTTTGTTTTGGTTTTTTTTTTTACTTTTAGGGGATGGGGGGGAAGGGGGCGCAGCTCGTTGACGTCCTCCCCCTTCCCCGTGGGGCAGCCGGCGCCCGGGGCGGGCGCGGCGCCGTGGGGCAGTTACGCAGCCAGGCGCGGCAGACGGGGTATGGGGGGGTGCCCTCGAGGCGAGCAGCCCCTCCTCCGCCTCCCGGCGCTTTTTGCGGCGCTGCTGAGCCAAGCGGCTCCGGGCTCTTTCCCTGCCTCCTCCTCCAGCGGCTCCCGCTGTATTTACAGAATCATTACTGACGGGTACACAAAAGGAAGCGCCCGTATCAACCAGAAATTTCACTCCCTTTTCCTGCCCCCCCCCGCTTAATTTTAACCAGTGGATCCGCTCGGGTAGATGCCCCAGGTTCTGGTCAGTCTGATGTCTCCATTTCTTTCGAGGTATTTCTGCGCTTGGGGCACTCATTTTTCCAGTGCCCTTGCTCCCAACAACACATTGCACACTGGTTCTGACGTGCGGAAAACGGACTCCACAATCTGTAAGATTGTAAAGTAGGTATGTTTATTCAGCGCTGGGCAGCACAGGGGGGTAGTCCCACCAAAACCGTGCGCGCCTTACGTGGCAACTCACTTTAAATTTATACAACCAAATGTTACATATACATAAAGTTTCACAATACGCCTATACATATGCATGACCTATCCCCGCTTCGTATTAAAATTAGTCCCAAGGGGTCATTTTCATAAACTCCTCCTGTCTGGGCTTGCGCAGTGCCTCCTGGTGGTGGTCGTCGGGGGTCGTGGGGATGAAGGCAGGTGACTCCTCTTCGTCACCGCTAGTAACCTTTTGTTCTTGCGCAAACTCAGTTATCCCTTGGCTTTCATTCAAGCTGCAGGGTCGGTTTTAGCTGGTTCTTGAAGCGACCCCCCTAGTCCTTACCGGGAACTGTCTTTCGTGAAGAATTGCAAGACTTTCTGCTTCAAATAGTTTGCACAATGGTTAGCAAATTATTAAGCAAGTAGTTAACAAAACATTAAGCACTATTTATCAACTTGATTCCTTAGGATGCACAGCAATAATTAATCAATGCCATATCTATTAAGATTTCTTTAACTCCTTCTCTCAGTCCCCCCTTTTCTAGAAAATTAGTAAATTCTTTTACTGTCAGCTATGTTCATCATTTGTAGATTTACCAGGATTACACAAACCTTAATCCACATTCTACCTTCTCAGTTTAAGCTTTAGGGGTCCCTGAACTTCAGAAGTCCAGAGTTTTTGTGGTGCCTTTTTACCCTAGTGTGGTGTATCCAGGCATTCTGCTCTCTGATCTTGATTGCTGTAAAGGAGGTGAGGAGTACCTGGTATGGTCCTTCCCACTGTGGTTCCAAGGTTTTTTCTGCAAGAGACTTTACATATACATAATCTCCAGGTTGTATATCATGCACAGGTTCATCTAGACCTCTTCCCCGGGTCCCAATTACATGCTTTCCAATTTTATTGAGCTGTTTGCCCAATGCCACCATGTAGGAAGTCATAATTTCATCCCCAGCTTGCGTAGACATTCCCCTCTGTATTCCATAGGGTCGTCCATACAAAATTTCAAAGGGACTCAGTCCTTCCTTTGCCCTTGGTCTCGTTCGTATACGCAGAAGGGCTAAAGGGAGAGACTGAGGCCATGTCAGGTTTGCTTCTTGTCCCAATTTCACAATTTGCTGTTTGATTAAGTGATTCATTTTCTCTACTTGGCCACTCGACTGAGGGCGATACGGGGTATGAAGTTGCCAATCTATACCTAAATGGTGGCTGATTTGTTGCACTATTTTTGAGACAAAATGTGGTCCTCTATCAGAGGATATGGTTGCTGGAACCCCAAAACGTGGTATTATCTCTTGTACCAATACTTTAGTTACCTCCCGAGCCTTGGCTGTCCTAGTTGGGAACGCTTCTGGCCAACCTGAAAAGGTATCAGTTAATACCAGCAAATAGCGATACCCCCCTTTTCTTGGAAGTTCTGTAAAATCAACCTGCCATTGTTGTCCAGGCCCATTGCCCTTCCCAATCTGGCCCATTTCTGGTTTGGGAGTATTTTTTGGATTAGTCTGGAGGCAAAGGTCACACTGTTGAGTCACCTGTCTCACTGTGGTATATAAGTTTCTAGCCACGATTTCCCTTATCAAATGTTTATACAGAGCCTCTGTTCCCCAATGCCTTTTTCTATGTTCCTCCCGTATCAAGTGCCACAGTAAACAAGAGGGAATAATTAGTCTTCCCTGTGGGGTATAAGCCCACCCCTCTTACATCAGTAGCCCATACCCCCGGGTACACTTGGTTTAGGATTTCCTCACTAATTTTTCCTTCTGAGGGGAGACTGGTTAAGGTTAGACTCAATATCTGAATATATTGCTGATCTTTTACCTCCAGAGTAATTTCTCCTTTTTCAAATATAATTTTTGCTCCCAATTGTTCCAATAGATCTCTCCCCAAAAGTGCTTTCGGGGAGTTGGGCATATATAAAAATTTGTGGATACCCCATTGTTTTCCCAATTTGTATTTTAGAGGCTTACAAAAATATGCCTTTTCACTTTGGCCAGTCGCTCCTTTTACCATGACATAATCATTTCCCAGGGGCATCAAAGCTTGATTCAGAACCGAATATGTTGCCCCTGTATCTACTAAGAATTCTACTTGTTGTTGTTTTTCCCCTAGCTTAATTATAACCAGTGGATCCGCTAGGGTAGACTCCCCAGGTTCCCGTCAGTCTTCTATCACATTAGCTATCCTCGCATTCGCCGGGATCCTCCGGCCTTCTTTCTTGTTCCTTGGGCATTCCTTTTTCCAGTGGCCAAAGCCCTTGCACATTGCACACTGATCCTTTTCCAACCCCAACCGAGGCTGATTTCGCCTACCTCTCCACTCCCCATCTCCCCGAACAACAGCCACCAACCTTCTTTGTCCCTGCCGATACCCTTCTTCTCTATTACTGAACACTCTCCAAGCCTCATCCAGCAATATCTCTAAATTCCTGCTTTCCGCAGGACGCAACTTTTGAAGCTTTCGTCTTATGTCCCCCGTAGACTGACCCAGGAACAGAGAAACTAGTTGCTGTATCCCTACCTCAGACCCCGGGTCCAGCGGCGTGCTACGACGCATCACATCCCTCAGTCGATCCAGGAATTCAGATGGAGACTCGGAAGGACCTTGTTTAATTGCATATAAGGCTGACCAATTTATAGTCTTAGGGATTGCCCGTTCCATCCCCCTCGAAATCCACTCCTGATATTCCTGCAATCTTTCCATATGTACTGACCTGTTTACCTCCCATTTCGGGTCCTGGAGGGGGAAGTGCTCCTTAACATCTCCCCCGGTAACTTTATAATAATCCTCGGCTAGATTTCCTGCCGTTTTTAAAATCAACTGCTTCTCCGTTTCAGTCATGTATTCTAATAGCAGTTGTATGTCTTTCCAGTCCGGATTATGTTGTTTTACAATGAACTGGAAATGTTTAGCCACACTTACCGGATCGCTTCTGTAATCTTTAGCAATTTTTCTCCACTCTCCCAAGTCAGCGGTGGAGAAGGGTACTTTAATTAACATTGTTCCGCCATCCGGCCCCACCGCTTCCCGGAGGGGTGCTTGTAAGATTGTCGGAGCAGATTTCTGTCTAGTACGGGAAGATACAGGGCTATCAGGGGGATTCAATGTCCCTTCCGAGTCTGCGTCCTGGTCCTGTGATCGGGGGGGAGGTTTAAACAAATCACTTAAATCTTGTTCTGGAACCTGGCGTACTTTATCTGCTTTCGTACACCTCTGCCCAATGCTGCATGATGAACAGCACCTTTTTAACCTGCCCCCACCCTCCTTGTTCTTCCGTTCGAGTGCGAGTACCATAGGGTCCTGCGGGGATATCATCCCACAGTCCCTTTGCCACTCTGGGTGATTTCGTAGGGTAAAAAACATATCTGCATACGACACCTCGTCCCATTTCCCTTCTCTTCTAAGAAACAACATAAGCTGCAACAAAGTATTGTAATCCAACGTTCCATTGAACGGCCACTTGACTTCACCCGCTAACTTATACAATGGCCACCACTGATTGCAATATTTAATAAAAGTCTTTTTACTTTCCGTACCTCCACCCCCGGCAATATCTTTCCAGTGGGCGAGTATGCAGCCCAGGGGGCTTTTCCTTAATATTCCCCCTTGAGTGTTACCCATTTTATATTTCCTCTGTGAGAGGGTCTCAATGAATGATTCAAATTTAGACAAACTATTTCACTCCTCCACACCACACTTACAATCAATCACTCAACCACACTCTCTTAACCATACAGCACAGGGATCCCTCATTCATACCAGCCTTTTAAAGCAGCTGCAAAATGGTTGCAAGAACAAACTCACCTACTGATGTTAAACTATCTCCAAATCCGGGTTAAAGAGGCCCGCTTACCCTTCTCCTGCTTCTCATGTACCGATCATCAGCAGGTCCATCCTGGCTCCCAGCAATGGGATGCAGCGGTTACCTCGGACTCGCTCGATCTACCCCCAAGATCGCTAGCGGCCGCTCTATCGGTCAGCGAGTCCCCTCTGGCGCCCTAAACCAACCTGGGTACCCAACCAACGGGGACTATGCTGCACGCCAGACGTCTCTGCGCGATTTACCAGCTGCCCCAGCCACGCGTACGACTTACAGGCCCCTACCATTAAACATACCGTTTGGTCCGCGGCTTCAGGAGGTTGTTGTCTGCTCCTGCGGTGAGCGGCTGGCAGCGGAGGCTCCTCCGAGGAAAGTGCTCGGGGCGCGCCTAGGGGCGTCCGCTCCACAGTCGATCTCGCAGCCAAGCAGAGATCCTCCTGGCTGGCTCGCCAAACTGACGTGCAGAAAACGGACTCCACAATCTGTAAGATTGTAAAGTAGGTATGTTTATTCAGCGCTGGGCAGCACAGGGGGGTAGTCCCACCAAAACCGTGCGCGCCTTACGTGGCAACTCACTTTAAATTTATACAACCAAATGTTACATATACATAAAGTTTCACAATACGCCTATACATATGCATGACCTATCCCCGCTTCGTATTAAAATTAGTCCCAAGGGGTCATTTTCATAAACTCCTCCTGTCTGGGCTTGCGCAGTGCCTCCTGGTGGTGGTCGTCGGGGGTCGTGGGGATGAAGGCAGGTGACTCCTCTTCGTCACCGCTAGTAACCTTTTGTTCTTGCGCAAACTCAGTTATCCCTTGGCTTTCATTCAAGCTGCAGGGTCGGTTTTAGCTGGTTCTTGAAGCGACCCCCCTAGTCCTTACCGGGAACTGTCTTTCGTGAAGAATTGCAAGACTTTCTGCTTCAAATAGTTTGCACAATGGTTAGCAAATTATTAAGCAAGTAGTTAACAAAACATTAAGCACTATTTATCAACTTGATTCCTTAGGATGCACAGCAATAATTAATCAATGCCATATCTATTAAGATTTCTTTAACTCCTTCTCTCAGTTCCTTCCCAGTATCCTTCCGCCTCGTCCCCCTCAAACACCAAATCCGCCTCTATTGCTGGAATACATTCCCCTTCCACATCCTCTAAGCCTTTCTCTATTTATTATTTCTTACTTTCAGACATATTTTTCCAATACTACATGCTGAACAACACCTCTTCAACTTTCCTTGTTCCTTCTTTTTAAAACAAGGGGATCCTGAGGGGCCAAATTTATACCACATTCCTTTTGCCACTCAGAATGATTTCTTAAAGTGAAAAACATATCAGCATATACCACCTCATCCCATTTATTATTCCTTCAGCATCAATGGCAATAAAGTATCATAATTCAAAGTTCCATTATTCAGCCACTTTTCTTCATCATCCAGTTTATATAACAGCCACCACTGATTACAATATTTAATCAGAGTCTTCTCATTCACATTACTCCCTGGAGGACCCCCAACTTCTTTCCAATGGTGTAGGATACACCCTAAAAGACTCTTCTTTAATATACCTCCACTCTGACCTCCTTCCGTATTTATTGATTTGTTATTTGATCCTCTTTTCCACTGTACAAAAACACAGCCCTTTCTTCCCTATCCCAGTCTAAATTTTACACTTAGGACACTTGAAATTCCAGCCAAACCCTACCCGCAACTTTTCACTACAACACTTACACTCTAGAACAAATATAGGTTTACAAGAGTTATCGTGGTGTGAAGGACACCATTCGGGACTATCGGGGTCCCTCCACAAGGGAAAAAAAGGAATCTACAATGACGAAACACAATAAACTACTACCGCAGTTATAAACACACACACACACACACTCTTTAGATCCAATTCAATCTTTGCACACAAACGATACAATTCCACAGAAAATCGTCTCTTACACTTCTATATAATCTCTCTTTGTGCCTACATACAAAGGTACTCACAGTGTTCACACTCTCATGGACGTCCACACACTCATAGTGGCCACACAATCATACAAGAAACTTTGTAGAGAGGAAAGTCCCCTTGCTTTCTAGCCCACCTCAGAAGAATCTGGGCGGCTAGGGGCAGCTGGACAGACCTCACGCCACACACACAGTCACAGCTTTGCTCAGATTCCCGGGATTCACTCATGCTTTCTCAACACAGGCATTTACACCATAAAAGGTCCCACACACACAAAATCCTTCACACAAACACTATGGTTCAACAAGTCCAAATCAGTAGCCAACACCCAATATCTTATTACAATAACCAAAAATCAATACCTAAAGAGATTTAACATAGCATCGCTCCAGTTGTCAACCTTCTAGCAGCTGCAAGTATCTTTTAAAATTGCAAGAGGCCCGCTTACCCTTCTCCCTTCTCCTGCTTCTCATATACCGGTCATCACCAGGTCCGTCTTGGCTCCCAAAAATGGGATGCAGCGGTTACCTTGGACTCGATCGATCTACTCTCAAGATCGCTAGCGGCCACCCTTTGGTCAGCGAGTTTTCCCCCCTGGGCAACCTCGGGTTTGCTTGATCTACTCTCAAGATCACTAGCGACCACCCTTTGGTCAGCAACCCCCCCCCCCAAGGCAACCTCGGGTTTGCTCGATCTACTCTCAAGATTGCTAGCGACGGAAAACAGACTCCACAATCTGTAAGATTGTAAAGTAGGTATGTTTATTCGGCGCCAGGCAGCACGGGGGGTAGTCCCGCCAAAACCGTGCGCACCTGACGCGGAAACTCACTTTGAATTTATACAACCAAGTGTTACACATACATGAAGTTTAAAAAAAACCACGCCTATACATATGCATGAGCTATCCCCGCTTCGTATTAAAATTGGTTCCAAGGAGTCATTGGGTATTAAAATGAGTTCCAAGGAGTCATTTGGTCAGTTTTAGCTGGTTCTTGAAGGAGGCCCCTTAGTTCTTATCAGGAACTGTCCGTGTGAGGAGGTGCAGGACTTCTTGCTTCAGATAAAAAGTTCAAAGCACAAAGCAAGGCCCCTTGGTTCTTATCAGGAACTGTCCATGTGAGGAATGCAAGACTTCCCCCCCCTCGGATAGTTTTTACAATAGCTAGTTAGTAAAGCATAAAGCATAAAGCATCATATGTATTAGCATGCACAGCAATAATCAATAAATGCCATATCTATTAAAGTTTCTTTAACCCCTTCTCTCATAACTACCTCTCAGTTGATCTCTGACGGTTGCACGATGATGTAACTAAGCTACAGATCGGGATGGACATTAACGTTCTTAAAAAAATGCTCTCCCATCCAGACATTGAAGTGCTATTAAAAAAGGTAAAGGAAAGTTCCAAATGAACACTGTGGCAAGTCCAGCACAATACTCTAGAAATAAAGAATATCATCAAAGATGTTATAAATAAGTTGAGTCCCAAAACAGGTGTCGTAGTTCAGCCCCGATCGGGACCAGACTACGCAGTCTGTCTCTCGCTCCCCCCACCCTCCAAGAGAATAGGAGGAGATGATATAAGGAAAATGGCTCAAGGTTTGAGATAAGGACAGGGAGAGAATCCTTAAAGTTACCGTTATGGGCAAAACAGACTCGACTTGGGGAAAAACACTAATTTATTTCTAAAATTAGCAGGAGAATGAGACAGGGAACAAGATAACCTCCCCCCACCCCTCCCTCTTCCTGGGATTAACATTATCTATACTACCTCCCCTCCCGAGCGGCGCAGGGGGGGGAAAAGGGAATGGGGGTCGTGGTCAGTTCATCACGTGTTGTTTTACACTGCTGTATCATCGTCAGGGGAAGAACTCCTTGCATTCCTCCTCTGCTCCAGTGTGGGGTCCCTCCCACAGGCCACAGTCCTTTGTGAAACTGCTCCGGCGTGGGTCATCTCTTCCACGGAGTGCAGTCCCTCTAGAACAGCTGACCCAGCATGGGCCCTCCACGGGCCACAGCCTCCTTCAGGCCTCTACCTGCTCCGGCATGGGGTCCTCCACGGGCTGCAGGTGGATCTCTGCCCCTCCGTGGACCTCCATGGGCTGCAGGGGGACAACCTGCTCCACCATGGTCTTCACCACGAGTTGCAGAGGAATCTTGGCCAGGAGCCGCGTTACTCCTCCCCCTCCTTCTGAACTGACCTTGGCGTCTGCAGCCGTTCCTCACAACAGGCTGGCAGACGCCTCTCAGGATCCTTTTTACATCTTATTCACTTCTCATCTCCTCTCCACTTCTTGCAGCCGGGCTGGGCCGAGTTGGGCCCAGTCTGCTGCCCAGCGGGAGGCCAGAGGGTGAGGCCTGCAAGGCCCACAAGGCTCGCGCCTCCCCCTCTCTGCCTCCCGCTCAGCTGCTTCACATCTCCCCCTCTTATGTCCTGTTTTCCCCTACTTAAATACGTTATCGCAGAGGCGTTATCACGGGACATTCTGCTACCACTTGGTTCGGCCTTGGCCAGCAGCAGGTCCGCCCTAGGCCCGGCCGAGTCCACTGAACAAAGGGGAGCAACTTCTAGCAGTTTCCTACAGAAGGTACCACCTTAGGCCCCCCCCTCACTAACAAAACCAGAACAACAGGATTCCAATTACAGTTTCCAATTTATTGAATAAAGGCAAGCAAACAGCGCTGGGTGCGCCGGGAGTCTCCGCTCCACCAAGACGCACACCCCTTTGTTCACAGTTACAGTATTTATAACCTCTCCCGGTGCCCCCATCGTGCCTGTCTCCTTTTTTTGGGGAGCTCACAATCTACACTCCATTGGTTACTCACACCGTTCGCGGCAGGTACTGATTGGCCAAGAGCGTATCACTAGCCACTACACAGGTGTTAATTGGCTAAAAGTACAGAAGCGGCGGGTCCCATATTTGGGGTTGTTTACGTGCCCGTGGTCATCAGCCCCAGCCCGCCTTTCCCGCCTTTTGTTCGCTCCATTGTCAAGTGTCCTTCTTATGAAAGCAGCGCTGTTAAGCAGGTAAAATCCTTAATTATGTCAAACTACTAAGGCAGGAGTGAATCCCGCCAAACACGTTTTTAATAACTTAAATAAACCTCCCAAAGACGTTTATAACTTTAAACAAAACTTATAGAACTATGTCCATATCTTCCTGTTTGCCCTAAGCCTGTGGCTATATAAGAACAAACAGGATAATTAAAGATTCCATATACAGAGAGGGTCACATTTCACCATGCAACCCTAGTATTGCTTCACATTAACACGAATCACGTGAACATATCTCATAAGCCCCCATCTTCTTTTTGTTGGTATTGATTCGTGGTTTTTGTTTCCAATCATGCTAACACTTCATAGAATCATAGAATGGTTAGGGTTGGAAGGGACCTTCAAAGGTCATCTAGTCCAACCCCCCTGCAAGGAGCAGGGACATCCCTGACTAGGTCAGGTTGCTCAGAGCCTCATCCAGCCTGGCCTTGAACGTTTCCAGAGATGGGGCCTTGTGATGGTTTAGCCCAAATCACCACACAGTTTCTCACTCACTCTCCCCCTCCCCAGGGGGATGGGGGAGAGAATTGGGAAGGAAGGAGAACTCGTGGGTTGAGATGAAGACAATTTACTAAAATAAAAGGGAAAACTACAATAATAACAGAATATAAGGATATTAAAAATATACAAAGTGAACAATATGTGTTTTCTCACCACCCGATGTCCCAATGACCGATACAGCCCGTCCCGAGCAGCGATCACGGAAACAAAACCGAGCAGCAAGCAAAGGAGCAAAAGGGAGCCAGCAAGGGAGGGGGAACGATGCCAGCAAAAACAAGCAGGAATGATGGATGCCAGGAAGGCAGATACCCACCCTCGCCTGCCCCCACTTATATACTGAGCATGACCTTTATGGCATGGAATACTCTCTTTGGCCAGTTTGGATCAATTATGCTGTCTGTCTTTCTCCCAGCTTCCTGCATCTGCAAATTAGCGAGACTTGGAAAGCAGGACAGTGTCCTTGGTCTCATTCACAACAACTGGTATCATCAGGGTGTTTATGAACATTCTTCACACACAAAATCCAAAACATACCAGCTACTGAGAGGAAAAATTAACTCCATCCCTTCCAAAACCAGGACAGGCCTCCACCACCTTTCTGGGCAACCTGTTCCAGTGTTCTATAACCTGCATCGTAAAAAATTTTTTCCTAATTTCTAATCTAAATCTACCCCCCTCTATTTTAAAACCATTACCCCTCATCCTATCGCAACAGGCCCTACTAAACAGCCTTTCCCCATCTTTCTTGTAGGCCCCCTTGAGGTACTGGAAGACCGCTATCAGGTCTCCCCGGAGCCTTCTCTTCTGCAGGCTGAACAGCCCCAACTCTCTCAGCCTGTCCTCATAAGAGAGGTGCTCCAGCCCTTTTATCATCTTCGTGGCCCTCCTCTGGACCTTCTCCAACTAGTCCATGTCCTTCTTGTGTTGGGGGCTCCAGAGCTGGACACAGTACTCCAGGTGGGGTCTCACCAGGGCAGAGTAGAGGGGGAGAATCACCTCCCTCGACCTGCTGGCCACGCTCCTCTTGATGCAGCCCAGGATGCGGTTGGCCTTCTGGGCCGCAAGGGCGCATTGCCTGCTCATGTTAAGCTTCTCATCCACCAGCACTCCCAAGTCCTTCTCCTCAGGGCTCCCAAGTCCTCCCAAGTCCTTCTCCTCAGGGCTGCTCTCAATCCATTCCACTTGCTGAAGTGATGTTAATTCTGGATCCTCTTTTGTTTTTATTATCTTCAGGGAATGGTTTCTTTCTTTCCCTGGTTCTGGATCAATAGGTATCACTGAATATATTAGCTTAGTACAGCAAGGTATTAAACATGGAATTATTAATAATCCTCCACATATCCCCAATATAACTATTCCAATTTTCGTAAGCCAATCCGTTGGATACCTGGAGTATCAGGGACACTTAGTGAACAATCCAGACCGAATGGAATTGTTATGTTTGTGAGCAGCAGGCCTCAAGGACATCACTGAAGCCACTTGTGAGAAAGTACTGAAGCTGCCTGTAAGAAAGTACTGAAGCCACCTGTGAGAAAATAATGAGGCCGCCTGTGAGAAAATAATGAAGCTTCCTGTGAGAAAGTAAATGAAGCAACCTTGAAGAAGATCTCAAACAACTTTGAGAAAGTGAAAACATGAAAAGTATGGGACTTTCCAGGTTAACGGGACTTTCCAGATTAGCTAACTGCAAGTAGGAGGGATATGCAAATGTAACCATTAGAGCTTAAGCCAATCACGCAATGACTAGTAGGCATATTTTATCTTAGCAATATAAATATGCGCACCCAGGACTAATAAATCGAACTACGCTTATTACTCATATTGAGTCTTTGTCGTACGTTCCTCCGTCGCTCGCACCAATCACCACCCATAAAGTCTCCCATACTTCCCCTGAATTGATTCCATTCCAAGTCTGAACTGGAACATGCGCAATTTTCTTCATTTCCTTTACAAGCTCAGTTATAGCTCTTCCTTCATCATCAATTTCCAGACATCAATTACTAAGATTAAATTTTCCACAAACATCCCCTTCTTGTGCTAGCAAATAATCCAAAGCTAAGCGATTTTGATATAGGGCAGTTCTCATCTTGGTGTTCTTGCAATTAATCCAAGTGCATCTCTGGTTCTATTTACAACTACTTCTACTACAGCTTGTAACCTTATTATTCTATTAAGCATATATATTGGGGTTCTGTAGCCCCAGGACCCGTCTTCTGCCCATGTAGCTGGATCATAATAGGCAATGATTCTTTCAGGAGGCCATTCATTATCTTTCCAATTTCTAATTTGCAAGTCTCGCTTATGGCGCCTTTTTCTTAACTCTTCGGCTTCAGTATACACCTGAACCCCTAGCCGTTCTCCCCTATTTGTGGGTAACAGGAAAAAACTGGGTCTTATAGTTCCTAATACACAGGATCCCGTCCAATTCTTTGGCAAATATGCATAAGCTAATTTGCCACAAATCCAATAATATCCTTCAGGAGTTGGCCAACCATTTGGTATATTTGTTCCATTGGTCCAATTCTTAAATTGATTATTTATTTCTAGGGGGTTTCCCCACTTATCCCAATTATTCCGAGTTTCATTCCATAGGTAACCTCCTTCACACTCCAGGTTACCTACTTGACTCCCATTGTCCCTTAAATTTTGCCAACAACTTTTTCCAATTATACTTGTTTGGAGTACCCATTGTTGTTTCCTATTACCTTTTCCCATTGTTTTCCGTATTTGGGGTTCATTTATGTTGCTTTCCATAGCCTCCCACGGCCATAGTTCACCTTGATTTGTTCTACCACAAACATGAGTCAGTTACATTTAATGATTTAGCTATGTTTTCTGCAAGATTCACAAATATATTTTTAGCAGCTTTGGGAATTTCATATTTCACTCCTGTTTCCATCTCATGATAAAAAGAGTTAAACAATAGCTGGTGTTGTATTGATTCTCTAGACTTTTCTTTAATTTTTTTTTTTAAAAACAATGCCTGGGACTTCTCCTGTCCCATAGATTTCGTTTGTTCTAATTTCCGCCTAATATTGATAAGGGAGTTCTTTTGGATCATAGCATACAGTTCTGTTTCACAAGGTATACTACGTCCGGTTATTAATACAGTTTCCCAACTTCTGACCCTTACAGTCATAAACAGTATGACAGACCAAAGTCAGGGATGTTATTCTTCCCCTCCTTGTGGTCACTACACACTGACTACAGTTACTCACTGTCGTCACCAGAGTCAGGAAGCTCACCCCTAACATGGTTAGAAGAGGTCCGGTTAGGGCCATAGTGCTCGGTAGTCACGGCCCGAAGGGGTTGCAGCCCTTGGCAGACTTCTTTAAACTGCAGCACCGGTTCCCACTCCGGTCTTGCCCTCTCCTTTACCTTTGGTGTTCCAAAGGGGTGGTTCCTTTAAGGGTCAAATGGGATCAAAAAGTAATTCCTGTGCGGTTGTTAACCATCCTTTTAAAACCTGTATGCTATGTCCCAAAAGTTTATACTTCCTCTACACCAGTCTTCAATATATTTTAAAAGAACCTTTGTTATTATAATGTTTACTTAGAACCTTTTCAGATTGCTACAGGAGTTGCCACAATGAAATTTCCCAGTTACTTAGCTTATTGAGGTGTTTAATTCTGTTGTCAGCAGCCTCGATTCAGGTTCACTTTCGTTGTAACACTATTTTGGTCTCCCCTGGTCTCGAAGTCACGGTCCACTCAGAAATGGGTCCTTTAACTCGTGACACGTGAGTCCACCCCTTCTCTGCAGTCCGGATGGCAGTATCTGTTGTTAACAAGACAAGAAAAGGTCCTTCCCGTAGGGGAGATAAGGTTTCTCCTTTCCATGTTTTTATTAGAACTCTATCCCCAGGTCTAAATTGATGGATGGCAAATCCCAAGGGTGGTGTTTGAGCCATCATTCCCATTTCCCTTAGTTCCTTTAGTCTCTCCCCAATAGCAGTTATATATTTTTGCATATCATAATCTTCAACTATATTGTTTTCCAGGGGCATCCCCTGAGAATATGGCATTCCGTACAACATTTCGTATGGTGATAATCCAGTCTCACTATGAGGTTTTGTTTTTATATTTAAAAGTGCCAATGGTAAGCATTTTGTCCAAGGCATTTGGGTCTCAATCATTAGTTTAGCCAATTGTTGTTTTATTGTTTGATTCATCCTTTCTACTTTCCCTGAGCTTTGTGGATGCCATGGAGTATGGTATTCCCACTGAATACCTAGTGATTGGCATAATAGTTTTATTATCTTAGAAGTAAAGTGTGTGCCCTGATCGGAATCAATGTACTGGATTATCCCATATCTAGGTATCAAGTGTTCCAATAAATTTTTTACCACCATCTGTGCTGTGGCTCGGGCTACAGGGTAGGCTTCTACCCATTGTGTTAAATGATCCACTATTACCAATAGATATTTTATCTTCCCCACCTTGGGCAATTCAGTGAAATCCATTTGTACTTTCTCGAAAGGTCTGTAAGCTATTTTTCTCCCTCCCGCAGCCACTTGCCGAAACACTTTCTTATTTATCCTTTGACAAGTTAAGTAGCCTTGTGTAATTTGTTTTGCTATTTCAAAGATTCCAATACAGCCAAAACATTTCAGGAAATGATCACTTAATGCCTTTGCACCCCAATGCGTTTGTGCATGCAAACGTTCCAATATTTGTCTGGCATAGGCTTTTGGCAACATTTCTCGTCTCTCAGGTAAAGTCCATTGTCCCTGTTCTAACTTAGCCCCTATTTTCTCCAGTTTTATTCGTTCCTCAGGGGTAAACTTTTTCTCTCTCTCTTCCCGTTTTTCTTCGCTGGTATTTTCTTTTGTCTGTATTGCATTAATTTTAACAACCTGAGTCCTCAGGGCTGCTTCCTGAGCCTCTTTATCTGCCAAATTATTTCCTCTGGTTCGGTAATCTAATCCCTTTTGGTGTCCTTTCAGATGTACCACTGCTATCTCTTTTGGTTCTCTTAATGCCTTTGGAATTCTGACTATTAATTCTTGATGTATGAGATTCCTCCCCTGAGTATTAATTAAACCTCTTTCTTCCCAATTTTTTCCAAAAGTGTGGACTACCCCATATGCATATTTAGAATCTGTAAAGATAGTCCCACTCTTCCCTTTTAGTAACTCCAGGGCCCTGCATAGGGCGTACAGCTCACAGGCCTGAGCTGACCATGATGGACTCAAAGGTCCTGATTCTACGGGTTCCAGGTTCTTATTAATTATTGCATATCCTGATTTTCTTTTTCCTTCCACCACTCGGGAGGAGCCATCTACAAACAGTGTTTCTCCTTTTTCCAATTCAATATCCCTTAAATCTGGTCTTACCTTAGTCTGAGTCTCAGTTACTTCTAGACAGTTATGTTGTAATTTCTCTGTTGGTTCTCCAAACAAAAATTGTGCCGGACTCTGAGCAGAGGTCACCCTTAATTCTAAATCAGGGGAATCAATTAGTACTGTTTCGTATTTTAGGATCCGACTGTCTGTTAACCATTTTTCCGCTTTTTGTTGCAAAACACTTCTGACATTATGTGGAGTATACACTTTTAAAGGAGCACTAAAGATAATCTTCCTGACTTCTTCTATTATTAATGCTGTAGCAACCAAAGCTTGGAGACAAGCAGGCCATCCTCTGCTTACTGGATCAAGTAGCTTAGAATAATATCCTACGGGTTTCTTTATTCCTGCCCAATCTTGGGTTAGGATCCCATATGCTGTTTGATTCGATGTATTCACAAAGAGGTAGAAAGGTTTTTCCAGATCTGGAAGGCTCAATATAGGTGCTTGTATTAATGCCCTTTTTATTTCCTCGAATTTCTGATCATCTTCTGTAAACCATTTAAGTTGGTTATTAGTTAATTTTTCATATAGAATTTTTACCTTTTCACTGTAGCTTTCAAGCCATGGTCTACAATATCCTAATAACCCTAATACTTGCCGAATTTCCTTTTTTGTCCTTGGAGGTCCTAAAGATAGGATCCCAGATACCCTGTCAGGGTCCAATTTCTTTTTCCCTTCACTCAGCCAGTGTCCTAAGTATTTTACTTCCTGTTCTACGAACTGTAACTTTGACCAAGATAACTTTAATCCCTTCCCTCCTAGGAAATTTAGCAATTTAATGGTGGCTTCTCGGGTTCCCCCTTCAGTTCCCCCTGCTACTAATAAATCATCTACATACTGTAATAATTTTACCTCCTTGGGTAATGTGAAATCCTGTAATATTTTCTCTAAGTTTGTCCAAATAGGTTTGGTGACTTTGTGAACCCCTGTGGTAACACAATCCATCTCAATTGTTGTTTTCGTCTTGTTTCAGGGTCTTCCCACTCAAAGGCAAAATAATCTCTGGTTCCCTCATGCAGAGGGCAGGCCCAAAAGGCATCTTTTAAATCTATTACACTATACCAAGTATGTTTGGGGGATATATGACTCAGTAAAGTATAAGGATTTGCCACCACAGGGAATTTAGTAATCATTCGCTGATTCACAGCTCTCAGATCTTGTACCATTCTATATGACCCATCCAGTTTCTTTACAGGGAGGATAGGTGTATTATGGGGTGACATACATGGTTCTAAAGTTCCTTTTTCCAAAAGTCTGTCAACAGGTTTTAATCCTTTCCGACCCTCCATTGGTATAGGGTATTGCTTGACTCTAATTGGACGATACGGATCTATTATCTGAATGCTTATGGGGTCCATTTCTACCTTTCCAGTTTCCCCTTCCTTATACCATACTGAGGGGTCTATAGCCTCTTCGTCTTTTTGTGTTAGAGTGTATAGTCTAATCTGCAATTTATCCCCTTGACCCCGAATACCCAAATTTGATTTCAAAATCAGATCCCTTCCTAATAAATTGTATTCTGCCTCAGGGAGTAAAAGTAAATCATTAAGGCAAATTTTCTTCTCTGTTTCTATTTCTACATCTTTCAAAATTGGTACTTTAAAAGGCTCTCCTTTTGCCCCCACCACTGAAATACTAAAAATAAAAATAAGATTTCTTCCCCATGGGGACCAATCAATAATTCTGTCAAGGGCTCTGCTGATGCCGAAGTCCCCAGAAGACACAGCCCCTGACACCCCCACTCTTCTCTAAACACCCTCTCATCTCGCTCCCGCCCACCACCGGCTGCTCCTCATCCGCCAGATCCCCACGCTGGGAAGCAGACAAGGAACCAGCGGTGGGATCAGCCCCGAGCTCAGCTCCTCCTTTCTCTCTCCTTCCACCCAACGATTCTCCCTTGCCAGAGCGGGAGCCGAGCAGCCGGCCGGCTGAGCCGCACAGGCGCTGCCGGACCACAACCGCTCGCTCCCGCCTTGCATCCCAGCTCCCAGCGACAGGGACCCAGCGACAAAGCCAAATGTTTACAACACATTTTGTCATTCCTGGCACTCCCGGACCAAGGGAGACAGGCGCATTTGTTGCAAGGCCCCCTGGAGCAATTTGGACAGATCTGAGGCCCAGAGCCGATCCCTTTACTGCACGACGGGTCATTTCTACACCTTTTTTTTTTTTGGACCACGCGTTCCCTGCCGCAGCTTTACACCCCGCACCCACCAGCAGCTCCAAGACCCAGAACCGGGCTGGATCCGGTGCCTCCTGCAAACCCTCCAGTCTTTCCAATTTCCTTCCTCTATGTGAGATATGTTCACCTGATTCGTGTTAATGTGAAGCAATACTGACGTGCGGAAAGCAGACTCCACAATCTGTAAGATTGTAAAGTAGGTATGTTTATTCGGTGCCGGGCAGCACGGTGGGGGGGGGTAGTCCCGCCAAAATCGTGCGCACCTGGCACGGCAATTCACTTTGAATTTTATACAACCAAGTGTTACATATACATGAAGTTTAAAAACCACGCCTATACATATGCATGAGCTATCCCCGCTCCCTACTACAATTAGTTCCAAGAGGTCATTTAGGTATCAGGACTGTCCTTTGTGCGGGAGGTGCAGGACTTCTCACTTCAGATAAAGAATTCAAAGCACAAAGCAAGGCCCCTCGGTTGGGGAATGCAAGACTTCCCCCCCTCGGGTAGTTTTTAGTTAGCAAAGCATAAAGCGCCATTTGTATTAGCATGCACAGCAATAATCAATAAATGCCATATCTATTAAAGTTTCCTTAGCCCCTCTTCTCAATACTAGGGTTGCATGGTGAAATGTGACCCTCTCTGTATATGGAATCTTTAATTATCCTGTTTGTTCTTATATAGCCACAGGCTTAGGGGAAACAGCAAGATATGGACATAGTTCTATAAGTTTTGTTTAAAGTTGTAAACGTCTTTGGGAGGTTTATTTAAGTTATTAAAAATGTGTTTGGCGGGATTCACTCCTGCCTTAGTAGTTTGACATAATTAAGGCTTTTACCTGCTTAACAGCGCTGCTTTCATAAGAAGGACACTTGGCAATGGAGCGAACAAAAGGCGGGAAAGGCGGGCTGGGGCTGATGACCACGGGCACGTAAACAACCCCAAATATGGGACCCGCCGCTTCTGTACTTTTAGCCAATTAACACCTGTGTAGTGGCTAGTGATACGCTCTTGGCCAATCAGTACCTGCCGCGAACGGTGTGAGTAACCAATGGAGTGTAGATTGTGAGCTCCCCAAAAAAAGGAGACAGGCACGATGGGGGCACCGGGAGAGGTTATAAATACTGTAACTGTGAACAAAGGGGTGTGCGTCTTGGTGGAGCGAAGACTCCCGGCGCACCCAGCGCTGTTTGCTTGCCTCTATTCAATAAATTGGAAACTGTAATTGGAATCCTGTTTTGGGACTCAACTCATTTATAACAATCATAATAACCATACTCAATCTCTGGATGTGGTGGAAGATACAAACCATCACTCAACAAGTACACGTATTATGGACTGTAAATAAAATTTTGCAAAATAACTTACAATAGTTTAAAAAAAAGGGGGGATTGAATTAAGGAATTAAGTTAGCATGAGTTAAAAAGACGGGGTTATTGTTGAACTAGCATGAATTGGCAGAACAAGAGTTTTGGTTTTTAACAAAATATTCTAACTTGACTAACTGCAGACAGGCCCATAGGGGCCCAACCCTCTGCAGGGGGTTGCAGAGGGTTGGGCCTGAGACAGTTGCTTTTAGACAAGTATACCTCCTTATCTAGGAAACCAAAAATTAGCTGCAATAGACAAGATAAAGCACTAAGGTTATGTAACCTAACTGCTTGCTTATCGAGGACTGACCATAGAATGTATGGAAAGTTTGATAAAATCACTATATAAGCTGACTGAAATTTTACCTTGGCAGAGGTGCATTTTGTTGGGTGCGGACCCTGTGCTCTCCCCACCGGCGAAAATAAAGGTGCTTTGGCTTACAGTCTGTCTGTGAGTCGATTCCTTTGAATCACTATGACTGCCTGACTGGTCCCACCAGGACGCTATCGCTGAGGCAGTCATAATGGCAACTGGACCGATATGGCAAGAATGTCAGATGAGATGACAACACCGCCATGGTGGTTACGAGGGTCAAGAACATTTGGTGTTTTCAGGATAACACAATATATTTGACGTCATGAAAACTGGAACCTTATTTTTTCTTTCGTGCTATCCAATAGAGCTTCAACAAAACGTGTCATTCCTCGGACCAAACGCCAGTCTCCCACTAATTCACAGCTATTAGTCAAAACCACTAGGACACTCCATATTAAAAAAGGAAGAAGCAACACAGAATAAGATATATTAGTAGGCTTTCCACCCTTTTCCCCTCCCATAATCTTCTATTGTATTCACAGACTGTAATTTTTGTTGAAATCAAAATTTGGATTTGTAAATTGGTCCTTGGCCTGAAACAGCAGCACTACTTTTGAAATCACTGGTATTTTTGAAGGCTCAGATTTCAGAGGTACTGTCATCAGTACTGCAGAGACAGAATAATCGGTTAAAATCAACCTGGTGATTCTTATGGTGGGGGTGCAGCAAGAACAGGTTAAATCTGGTGTCTGTCTGCTTCAGAAGATACAGATAATTTCACAGAGAGGAAGAATTTGGAAGAAAAAGGATTTCCAATTAGTAGATTCTTCTCCAAAATACATAAAGCATTTTGGCTGAAAAGGACATTTAAATATAAACAAAGAATTGGGATCAGGATTTTGAGAAGTGCATTTATTCAACACATGTGAAGAGGAAAACACACATACATTGGTATTCTGCATGGAACTGGAACAGTGATGAGCAAATTTATTTTCTCTGACAGAAATTTAGAGAACTGGGAAAAAGAAGGAGAAAGGAAAAGGATGGAAGACTATTTATTTATATCCTATTCTTGCTTCCTTAAATATTTTTCTTTTTTTTTTTTTTAAATTAAATGTAGTGTAACTAAATTAGAGTGCTTGTTAATGGCATAAGCAAGCTTTTGGTGGATGATTTCTATTTCCAAAGCAGCAGCGAGGAGGTACACTCGATTATATGTTGTCTTTGGCACCGGGGTGTTCCCTTGCACCTGTGCTGACACACCACTTTGTGGGAATGCAGCCCAGAACACTAATATTCAGGTTAAAAAAAAGTCAACACAATTCTCTTCTTCATAAATTGGTTATATTCCTCAAAGAACCATCCTTTAGAAGAGCATGAGGGCAAGGACACGTAGGCAGGAATTTTTCATACTAGGAATAAAAACATAGAGCAAACTCAAAGAGCTCCACAGAATCACTACAACTAAACAGAAAAAATAAGGTCAAATACTGTGATTAAGTATTGAATTTGGAAATCCAAAGGAAGTGGTGTTGCCTCACAAAATGGTGTAAAACTTCACCACCAAGTAATTAATTTACTATGCCTTGATCTCTACTTCTGAAAACCACCTTGATAAATATCAACTTCATTTTTAAAGTATCGAAAAAGATTTAATTAAAATCCTCAAAAGGCATTTGCACGAAATTTAGCTTGTAAAAATCTTTTTATAAATCAACAAACATTGCCTTCTAAAGGAGATGTGTGGTTTTTGCAGCAGTCATGTTCAGTGTCTGTAAGGCTTTGGGTTTTATTTTGATTTTTAAGGCATTAATTATACAATTAAAAAAAGGCAACAATGTGTTACAACAAGGTTGTTCCCCTCCTCATGACAAGGTACAAGCAACAAGTGCCAATTCATGCAGAAGTGGAAATTAAGACCATCTCCCAGATTTCCTTCACGTGTCTTAGTCCCACTTTTATTTTTGCCCCACTTTTATTTTGTACCGGTGATAGAATTTTTGCTGTATTGACTTATATGGCTTGAAAAATCAAGCTGAGATCAAACTGAAAAATATGTATACTATGTAGTCACAGAGAGCAGCCTGCACAGGTTGACAAGAATACAGAGTTTTCTACCAGAACACTTTTCCTCTTTCTTCTGTTCTTCTCCATCAACTGTCAGACAGGCTACAGAGCTTGACAGCCCTTTGATCTCACCCATTATGGATGCTTTACAATAATAAAAAAATACGTTCAGAACAACGGAAATGTCTTAGTACCTCAATCCATCTCTCACTCACAGAAGTACTTATGGATCACTGTTTAGCAAGCAGAATAATAGGCTGGAACAGCAGCAAGAATGAAATAACAGTATCTATTATGGATCATCACAGAATCAGAGAATCTCAAGGTTGGAAGAGATCTCCAAGATCATCAAGTCCAATCGTCAACCTAACACCACCATGCCTACTAAACCATGTCCCAAAGTGCCACATCTACACATTCTTTGAACACCTCTGGGGTGGCGAATCCACCACTTCCCTGGGCAGTCTGTTCCAGTGCCTGACCATTCTTTCAGTAAAGAAGTGTTTCCTAATATCCAACCTAAACCTCTCCTGATGAGGCCATTTCCTTTTGTCCTATGACAATTTATTTGGGAGAATAGACCAACACCCGCCTCCCTACAACCTCCTTTCAGGTAGTTGTAGAGAGCAATGAAGTCTCCCCTCAGCCTTTTCTAGACTAAACAATCCCAGTTCCCTCAGCTGCTCCTCATAAGACTTGTGCTCCAGACCCCTCAGCAGCCTCATTGCCCTTCTCTGGACACACTCCAGCAACTCAACGTCCTTCTGGTATTGAGGGGCCCAAAACTGCACACAGTATTTGAGGTGCAGCCTCACCAGTGCCGAGTACAGGGGCACAATCACTTCCCTACTCCTGCTGGCCACACTGTTCCTGATGCAAGCCAGGATGCTGTTGGCCTTCTGGACCACCTGGGCACACTGCTGGCTCATGTTCAGCCATCTGTCTACCAGCACCCCCAGGTCCCTTTCTGCTGGACAGCTTTCCAGCCACTCTTCCCCAAGCCCGTAGCGTTGCATGGGGTTGTTGTGACCCAAGTGCAGGACCTGGCACTTGGCCTTGTGGAACCTCATACAGTTCACCTCGTCCCATCTGTCCAGCCTGTCCAGATCCCTCTGTAGAGTCTTCCTACCCTCAAGCAGATCGACACTCCTGCCCAGTTTGGTGTCATCTGCAAGCTTACTGAGGGAGCACTCAATCCCCTCATCCAGATCACTGATAAAGATATTAAACAGAACTGGCCCCAGCACTGAGCCCTGGGGAACACCACTTGTGACCGGCTGACAACTGGATTTAACTCCATTCACCACAACTCTCTGGGCTCGGCGATCCAGCCAGTTTTTAACCCATCACAGGGTGCACCTGTCCAAGTCATGAGCTGCCAGCTTCTCTAGGAGAATGCTGTGGGAAACAGTGTCAAAGGCTTTGCTAAAGCCCAGGTAGCTCACATCCACAGCCTTTCCCTCATCCACTAGGCGGGTCACCTGGTGTCCTGGTTCTGGCCAGGATAGAGTTAATATTTACCTGAGCTGGGTGGAGAACTGGAGCTGGTAGCCCCTATGGCTGGGATAGTTAACTAATTAGCTAACAGCTGGGGTTAATTTACCCAAATTAGCCAAAGGGCTATTCCATCCCATCTGACATCATGCTCAGTATATAAGTGAGGAGGGTGCTGAAGGGAGTCTTCCTGCTATTTGGAAGAGACTGGATGTGGAGATCTGTTGTGAACTATTGTACTGTATTTGTGTTCCATCACTGTTTTGTTTTCTTCTGTCATTACTGTTAAATTTACTTTTTGTTCAATCTCAACCCATGTGTTTGTTTTTTTTTTCCTTCTGGTTTTCTTTTGTTTGCCAAATCTCCTCCTATTCTCTCAGAGAGTAGGGGGAGTGAGAGAGAGACTGTGTAGTCTGGTCCCTGTCGGGGCTGAACTACGACACCTGGTCACAGAAGGAGATCAGGATGGTCAAGCAGGACCTGCCCTTCATGAACCCATGCTGGCTAGGCCTGATCCCCTAGTTGTCCTGCACATGCCAGGTGAGCGCACTCAAGATGAACTGCTCCATAATCTTCCTCAGCACCAAGGTCAGGCTGTGACAGGCCTGTAGTTCCCCGGATCCTCCTTCCGGCCCTTCTTGTGGATGGGTGTCACATGGGCAAGCCTCCAGTCATCTGGGACCTCCCCTGTTAACCAGGACTTCTGATAGATGATGGAGAGTGGCTTGGCAAGCTCCTCCGCCAGATCCCACAGTACTCTGGGGTGGATCCCATCCGGTCCCATAGACTTGTGCATGTCCAGGTGGTGTAGAAGGTCAATAACAGCTTCCACCTGGACTGTGGGGGTTTCATTCTGCTCTCTGTCCCCATCTTCCAGCTCAGGGGGCTGAACACCCTGGGGATAGCTGGTCTGACTAGTAAAGAGGGCATTAAGTACCTCAGCCTTTTTCTCATCCTTGGCGATAATGTTCCCCTCCCATGCATCCAATAAAGAATGAAGACTCTCCTTGGCTCTCTTTTTGTTGTTAAAGTATTTGTTATCCTTAACAACAGTGGCCAGATTGAGTTCTAGCTGGGCTTTTGCCTTTCTAATTTCCTCTCTACATGACCTTACGAGCTCCCTGTACTCTTCTTGAGTTGCCTGTCCCTTTTTCCAAGAGCGGTAGACTCTCCTTTTTTCCCTGAGTCCTAGCAAAAGCTCCCTGTGCAGCCAGGCCGGTCGTCTCCCCTGCCCGTTTGTCTTACGGCACATGGGGACAGCCTCCTCCTGTGCCTTTAAGACTTCCTTCTTGAAGAATGTCCAGCCTTCCTGGACCCCTTTGCCCTTCAGGACTACCTCCCAAGGGACTTTCTCAACCAGTGTCCTGAGTAGGCCAAAGTCTGCCCTCTGGAAGTCAATGGTAGCGGTTTTGCTTACCCCTCTCCAATAACTGAAACCTATCATTTCATGGTCACTGAGCCCAAGACGGCATCTGATCACCACATCTCCCACCAGCCTTCCCTTCTGTAAACAGCAGAGCGAGAGAGGCACCTCCCCTGGTAGGCTCACTCACCAGCTGTGTCAGGGAGTTATCTTCCACACACTCCAGGAACCTCCTAGACTGTTTCCTCTCTGCTGTGTTGTATTTCCAGCAGATGTCTGGTAAGTTGAAGCTCCCCACAAGAGCAAGGGCTAGCGATCGTGAGACTTCTGCCAGCTGCTTGTAGAACACCTCGTCTGCCTCTCCATCCTGGTTGAGTGGTCTATAACAGACTCCCAGCAGGACATCTGCCTCGTTGGCCTTCCCCCTCATCCTTACCCATAAGCATTCAACCTTATCATCACCATCGTTGAGCTCTATGCAATCAAAACACTCCCTGACATACAGAGCCACCCCACCGCCTCCCCTTCCTTGCCTATCCCTTCTGAAGAGCTTGTAGCCATCTATTGCAGTACTCTGGTCATGAGAGTCATCCCACTACGTTTCTGTGATGGCGACTAAGTCATAGCTATCCTGCTGCACAATGGCTTCCAGCTTCTCCTGCTTGTTGCCCATGCTGCGTGCGTTGGTGTAGATGCACTTGAGCTGGGCTATCGATTTCACCCCCAACACTGGCATGCCACCCCAAGGCTCATCTCTAGTGAGCCTGGTTGTATCCCCTTCCCTCTTTGAGCTTAGTTTAAAGCCCTCTCAATGAGCCCTGCCAACTCATGGGCGAGAATCCTTTTCCGTCTTTGAGACAGCCGAACTCCATCTGCTGCCAGCAGGCCCGGTGCCACATAAACCTGCCCATGGTCAAAAACCCAAAGTTCCAACAATGGCACCAGCCCCTGAGCTGAACATTGATCAGTTGAGTTTTCCTGTTCCTCTCAGTATACTTCCCTGCCACAGATGGGATTGAGGAGAACACAACCTGCACTCCTGATCCTTCAACCAACTGCCCCAGTGCCCTGAAGTCCCTTTTGATCGCTCCTGGACTTCTCTCTGCAACCTCATTGCTGCCAACCTGCACAACCAATAGCAGGTAATAATCAGTGGGGCAGACCAGACCAGGAAGTTTCCTAGTAATGTCTCTGACCTGGGCCCCGGGGAGGCAGCAGACTTCCCCGTGGGGTGGGTCTGGTCAGCATATGGGGCCCTCTGTTCCCTTCAGAAGGGAATTGTCTATGACAATTACCCTCTTTTTTTTTTCTTAACAGCGGCAGTCACAATGCGTGGGGCTGACTGGCTCACCCTAGGCAATCCCCTGGATTGACCTTCACCTACATCCTCATTTGCCTGGCCCTCAGGTTCCAGAGCCCCATATCTGTTGTGTCAGGGCAACTGGGGAGGTGAGGGAGGCCAGAAGGGGATTCGCCCGCTGCCCCGAGCAGGGATCTGTTTCCATTCCCCTCTGTCTCTTAGGTCCCTTCCTCCTGCATGGCAGCAAGAGGACAGGGGATCCTCTACTTCTCGTGGAGCCTCCATCTGCTGCCTTGGGCTCAGGGATGGTAGGGAGTGGCTCCACCAATCTATCTCCCTCACACTCCCTGATACTCCTTAGCCTTTCCACTTCCTCTTTCAGCTCTGCCACCAGGCTGAGCAGATCATCCACCTGGTCGCACCAAAAACAGCTGTTGTTGCTGCTGCCCTCCGGTACAAGTGACAGGCTCAGGCACTCCCTGCAGCCGGAGGCCTGGCCGGCTGCATCTTTGTGTGGGAGCGCCGTCTGGGTCGCCACATTCCTTCTGGCAATAGCTTTTGGGCGAGTGGAAACCATAGCTGGGTCCTCTCCCGGGAGGGCGGTGACCACCAGTTGGGTACCCTCTGGAGCCAGGAGAGGGGGCTGCGTCCCACCCGCGCAAACTGCCGGGCCATGCCCTGTTTGCCCGCTCTGATCGCTGCGCTCTGGGTCGCTCGCACTCCCTGGAGGCAGCTCTTGTGTGCGAGTGTGGTTAGGCCGCCGTCACTCCTGTCCACGCTGAGTCAGAGCTGCCGCTCGTCAGGGGGCTCACTCTGGCCTGCTCGGGGGTTTGGGGTGGGGGGGGGAGGGGGGTGGGGTAGCACCTCTCTCCCTGCGCTTTTGCCTTCGCGGTTTGGCCGCGGTTTTTGCCGCTTCAGGAAGGGTCCCCCGGTGCGATCCTCCGCCTCGGAGCCCTTTGCCTCAGTGGCTTTGCTGAAAATGGCTCATCAAACCACGAATGAGCTCAACGAATGAGGAAGACAAGTCTCAAGGTCTCGTATTTCTAAGTTTACAGGAATTATGAAAGCATTGGTTTCTTAACTCCGTCTACACAGACGAAGTATTTCTTTTTAATTTAATACAAGGCTGAACGTCGATCAAAAAAGAAATTATTACAGACTAAACAGTAATGCTTGCTTAAATACAAGTGATCTGATTATGTGTTATTTGCACACACAATCAAATTCAAATCAGTGATACAGGGAATTAACGGTCTGCTAAATATTGCTTGATTTAGGAGACTGTCTGCTAGAGAATGCCTAACAATCCTGTTTGCCTTGAAACTCACTTAAGCTTATCAGGGACTGGTATTTGTCAAGAAACTGGTATTTGTCAAGGACTAATATGTCTAGCAAAGGACGGAGTGTTAGTTCCACCACAAATCCGGTCAGAAGTCGGGAAACTGCTGAAATCCCCAAGGGAAAGGAGAGCATGGGTGAATGACTAAAGTTCATCCAGAGGAAGATAAGACCCCTGAAGAAGTGAACGACCATCAGAGACAGATCTGAAATGCTAACACAAGTGTTTTTTTAATAACCCTGCCTCACTTATGCATATGTATGCTTGTATTGTGCAATCCTATGAATATGTATACCTGCACCGGATAAATTTTTGGTAAAATGTGCTGTCGGTGTGCGTGCTTTTGGAGGAGCGATCCCCCATGCACCCGGCGCTGAATTTGAGAAAAGATGCAAGAGTGAGTTGACCAAAATACAAAAAATATGCACATGGAGAAAAGAAGTTGGTTTACCTTCAAGCTATCGGAAGGCAAAAATAAAAAAGTTATTGAAACAGAAACTAAAGTACCAGCTGCATGTACATAGCTCTCTTATAGAGGTGGTTGAAACCAGGCTTGAGGTGCAATAAATTCCCATTTACACTGTCAGAGCAATGGCAGAGAGGAGAGAAAAATCTGTGAGGAAAGAAGAGAACCTCAATACCAAGCATATGAGTTGAGCTTAGACTGATGCTATGACACAAAGAAAGAGATGGAATTCTGAGAGGAAGAAGCACTATCAGAGAGCAGGAGAGAAACTAAGCATATTAGCAGAGGAAGGTCAGATCCAGTTAAATGACAAAAAAAGAATAAGGATTGGACTTCTCCCAATCCAAATCACTAGTGAGCTTCTCAAGCAGAAAAGTTTTCAATTATCTGAATGTTTAGAAATACAGAATTACTTGAGGACTACAGTGCTGCTCAACATAATTTATTTGAAGCTTGGATATTCAGATGCTCTGAATCTTTTCTCCTCACTCTCCTAGTTCAGAAGTATACTGCAAATAAACCGAACAGCACACAAACACAAAACACCATCTGATGATGTAAAAAAAAAACAGTTCCAAAGATAAAAAAAAAATTGATGATGAATGTTCTCAAACAATTCAGCAACACTCCGTGCTGTTCCTTCTCTCCACTCTCATATACATGCCAAATGTACTATTGTTCTGAATTTTAAAGAATTAAATATAAGCCCTAAACACCAAAACCATGTTATGCAAATCCTCCTTAAGCAATAGGATTTTACATCTGTGTGAACACCACAAACATATTAGGAAAAAAAACCCCTCCTTTATATAGTAAGCTTTGAAAATATCTTTGTTTTCAAATGTTTTCATACCTACTTTACAATCTTACAGATTGTGGAGTCTGTTTTCCGCACGTCAGTTTGGCAAGCCAGCCAGGAGGCTCTCTGCTCGGCTGCGGGATTGACTGCGGAGCGGACGCCCCTAGGCGCGCCCTGAGCACTTTTCTCGGAGGAGCCTCCCCTGCCAGCCACTCACCGCGGGAGCAGACAACAACCTCCTGAAGCCGCGGACCAAATGGTATGTTTTACGGAGGGAGCCTGTAAGTCGTACGCGTGGCCGGGGCAGCTGGTAAATCATGCAGAGACGTCTGGCATGCAGCATAGTCCCCGTTGGGTGGGTACCCAGGTTGGTTTAGGGTGCCAAAAGGGGACTCGCTGACCGATAGAGCAGCTGCTAGCGATCTTGGGAGTAGATCGAGTGAGTCCGAGGTAACCGCTGCATCCCATTGTCGGGAGCCAGGACGGACCTGCTGATGACCGGTATATGAGAAGCAGAAGGGTAAGCGGGCCTCTTGCAATTTCGAAGGGTATATTTTGCAGCTGCTAAAAGGAATGTCAATTGGAGTGTTAATTAAGCGTCTGGACAAATTCATGTGCGTGTGTGACCTTTTATGCGGTATGCAGAACGTTCTGCTGCAGGAGTGCCTGTGTTGTGAGAGCGTGAGTGAGTCCCGAGAATTCAAGCGAGACTGCAACTGTGTGTGTGTGTGTGTGGTGTGAGAGGCTGGTCTAGCTGCCCCTAGCCGCCCAGGCTTGTCTGAGGTTGGCTAGAACGCAAGGGGGCCATCCTCTCATCCAAATTTAGTAAACGTCCTTGTATGTCAGGACGGAGAGAAACATTCCTGAGGTGGTTTGGACTTGAACCGTGGGAATACGTGTACATTACTGGATTCCCCCAAATTCCTTGGAGTGGGGGATATCTGGGGAATATCCCCTGTTTTGTCCGGAAGTTTGGGACGTGTGGGGGAAAATTGGGAGAAAACTATAGGGGTTTGCAGGAAGTGATTTGTGTGGAGAGCTTACAAGATGAGTAATGCACAAGGAGATATATTGAAGAAGAGTCCTCTGGGGTGCATACTTGCCCACTGGAAAGATACTGTTGGGACTGGAGGTACAGAAAGCAAAAAGACCCTTATCAAATATTGCAATCAGTGGTGGCCGTTGTATAAGTTAGAAGGTGAGGCTAAGTGGCCGTCTAATGGGTCAATAGATTATAATACCCTGTTACGACTAATGCTGTTTTTAAGGAGAGAAGGAAAATGGGATGAGGTTTCGTATGTAGATACATTTTTCACCCTCTGAAACCACCTGGAATGGCAAAGGGACTGTGGAATGGTACCCCCACAGGACCCTATGGTACTCGCACTTGAGCGAGAAAACAAGAAGGAGCTTAGAGGTAAACTGAGGCGGTGTTGTTCGGCATGTAGTATTGGACAAAGATGTACTAAGGCAAGTAAGATTCACCAGGCACCAGAGCAAGATTTAACTAATTTGTTTAAGCCTCCCCCTCGACCACAGGAACAGGATGCGGACTCGGACAGAGCTTCGACCCTCCTGGACAGTCCCGTATCTTCCCATACTAGGAAGAAATCCGCTCCAACAGTTTTGCAAGCACCTCTCCCGGAGGCGGTGGGGCTGGATGGTGGGACAATGTTAATCAAAGTACCCTTTTCTACTGCTGACCTAGGGGAACCACCTGGTGGGCACCAAGTTGAAAATATGCCAGCAATGCATTCTCATGGCAAAGAAAGCCAACGGCACCATGGGCTGCATTTGGGCTGGCAACGCTCTGCCTTCGAGGGAGGTGATCCTTCCTCTCTGCTCAGCACTGGGGAAGTCTTATCTTGAGTGCTGGGCTCCCCCAGTAGTAAAGACATGCACATACTGGAGTGAGTCCAGCAAAGAGCCACAAAGATGATGAGGTGATTGGAGTGTCTGACATGTAAAAAGAGGCAGAGACACCTAGGATTGATTAGTATGGAGAAGAAAAGGCTCGAGGTGATCTCAGCATGTACAATTATCTGGTGGGAGGGTTTAAAGATCATGAAGCCAGACACAGTGGTGCCCAGAGAAAGGACATGAGGAAATGAGCACAAATTGAAATATAGGAAATTGCATTTAAACATAAGAAAAAAAAAAACCAAAAAACCAACAAGTTACCCAGAGAGTCTATAGAGTCACCATCCTTATAGATATTAAAAATCAACTGAACACAGGCCTGAGCAACCAGCTCTACAATCTCCAGAGGCCCCTTCCAATCTCAGCCATTTGGTGACTCCCTGAAATCTCCATAACTAAACATTATCACAACTGCAACAAAAAATAAAACGCAAGGACAACTGCCTGCTGGAAACTAACACCACATCTATGGAGAAACTTTGGCAAAGCCACAATTGCACTATAAAGTCCTTTGGGAAATGCAGGAAACATATTTTAGGGTAAAATCCTGCAGTAGCAAGAGAATGGCTTGGTGATTAATTAGAACAATGCAGCATCAGAAAGATCTGATTTTATTTATTTATTTTTAGGGTTTTTTATAATCACCAATTTCTAATTTCTGCTAAGCGAACAACGGATTGAAAGCAACGACTTGCATCTTCTTGCACTATGGAGAAAAGTAAACTATCTACGTTGAATTTTCTTAAAACTATTCTGTAAAACTGAGGAGCAATTACAGCAGAGTTCACAGTAAAACTCTACTTTAAGACGTAAAGGGCTCCTGTCCCGCCACCCAAACTGTAGAAGGCGCAAGCAGGGACTGGGAGGATGAAGAACCGCCCACTGTACTGGAAGAGCAGGTTCGGGTTCATCTGAGGAACTTAAAGGTGCACGAGTCCATGGGACCTGATGAGATCCATCCGTGGGTCCTGAGGGAACTGGCGGATGAAGTTGCCAAGCCACTGGCCATCATATTTGAGAAATTGTGGCAGTCTGGTGAGGTCCCCGATGACTGGAAGAGAGGGAACATAACCCCAATTTTTAAAAAGGGAAACAAGGAAGACCCGGGCAACTACAGGCCGGTAGGCTTACCTCTGTGCCTGGCAAGGTCATGGAGCAGATTCTCCTGGAAACCATGCTAAGGCACATGGAGAGCAAGGAGGTGGTTGGTGAGAGCCAACATGGCTTCACCAAGGGCAGATCGTGCTTGACCAATTTGGTGGCCTTCTATGACGGGGTAACAGCATCGGTGGACATCCCACACGACATCCTTCTCTCTAAGCTAGAGAGACATGGCTTTGATGGATGGACCACTCGGTGGATAAGGAGTTGGCTGGATGGCCGCACTCAGAGAGTGGTGGTTAACGGCTCAATGTCCATGTGGAGACCGGTCACGAGTGGCGTCCCTCAAGGGTCCGTGTTGGGCCCGGCCCTGTTCAACATCTTTGTTGATGACATGGATGGTGGGATAGAGTTCACCCTCAGCAAGTTCGCCGATGACACCAAGTTGTGTGGTGCCATCGACACGCTGGAAGGGAGGGATGCCATCCAGAGGGACCTTGACAGGCTGGAGAGGTGGGCCCGTGCCAACCTCATGAAGTTCAACCAGGCCAAGTGCAAGGTCCTGCACCTGGGTCATGGCAATCCCAGGCACAAATACAGGCTGGGTGGAGAATGGATTGATAGCAGCCCTGAGGAGAAGGACTTGGGAGTGCTGGTGGATGAGAAGCTCAACATGAGCAGGCAATGTGCCCTTGCAGCCCAGAAAGCCAACCGCATCCTGGGCTGCATCAAGAGGAGTGTGGCCAGCAGGTCGAGGGAGGTGATTCTCCCCCTCTACTCTGCCCTGGTGAGACCCCACCTGGAGTACTGCATCCAGCTCTGGAGCCCCCAACATAAGAAGGACATGGACCAGCTGGAGAAGGTCCAGAGGAGGGCCACAAAGATGATAAAAGGACTGGAGCACCTCTCCTATGAGGACAGGCTGAGAGAGTTGGGGCTGTTTAGCCTGGAGAAGAGGAAGCTCCGGGGAGACCTTATGGCGGTCTTCCAGTACCTCAAGGGGGCCTACAGGAAAGATGGGGAAAGGCTGTTCAGTAGGGCCTGTTGCGATAGGACAAGGGGTAACGGTTTTAAAATAGAGGGAGGTAGATTTAGATTGGATATTAGGAAAAAATTCTTTACACTGAGGGTTGTAGAACACTGGCACAGGTTGCCCAGAGAGGTGGTGGAAGCCCCATCCCTGGAAACATTCAAGGCCAGTTTGGATGAGGCTCTGAGCAACCTGATCTAGTCGGGGATGTCCCTGCTCCTTGCAGGGGGGTTGGACTAGATGACCTTTGAAGGTCCCTTCCAACTCTAACAATTCTATGATTCTATGATTCTAAGAAAGCACAGCTCTTCGTAGGACTGTGCACTCCCAAACACATACCAAGCGCTTTAGTGGTGTCTAACAGTTGGTAGGGTTCACCTTCAGTAGGGTAGAGGTTCCTCCAAGGCTCACTTCTCAGAGGAAGACCACTAGACTGGACCGCACTTCAATCTATGCAAGCTTACAAAATATAAGGGTTGAATTTTCACCAACTGGAAGTCAAAAAACCTATCACACTATTCCTAACACTAACATTGACCTGATGGGTGACTTCTCTTAGAGGTACCTTATTTTATCCTACTAACAAAATTAGATTTTCTTCTTTCTTAGAATGTTCTGATAACTAATAAGGAACGCAGATGAGCTGTGATACTGCACGTTATGCGCCTAGAAGTATTCAAAGTAACCAAGTATGTGAGGCACGAACATTAAATGGAAACTTTAAAATCTTTTTTTCATTAGCGTACATATATTGAACTAGTTTTCAGCTAGGCTGATGCCCCAGAAAACTTTTCCAGCATTTAAAAGAAAAGCCAAACACTAATCACTGTCCTGGAGGTTACACTGGGGCTGCAGGATTAGTCATCTTTGGAAACCAGTTGTGGTTCTTATTCTCCTCTCCCACTGCTTTTTCTGATCTGCGGCTGGTGCAGTGGGAGCATTCTCATCAATGTTTTCTCACAAATTCGGTTTAAAAACATAAAAGAATAAAAACATGTAAGAAAAGCTCACAGCTCTCAACCCCTACATCCTGCTGTAGAGTGGGGATCCAAAGCCTCCTCACACAACTTAAATCAATCTTTTGGAGGATTAGAATAAAAAGCTGACTAATTTCTCTCCCCTCTTTTTTTTCTCCACCTCTGCATTTCTTGGTCAAACAGGCTATGGTGAGGAATGGCGATATCAAAATGTAAGAAGAAATTACAGTTCTTGTAGTTGGATGTTCTCATTAGAAGCTGGAAATGAAAAGAATGGAAAAAATAGTTCTTACAGTGTTACTAATTCTGCAAACCTGGAATGTTTTGGGTCATTTAGATCAGTGTGAACGGATCTGGGTGCCAGTTTCCAAGTCTTTAGCAGCAACATCTCCGTTAAGCAGGTCGGCAATGTTCCCTGTTCCCTACAGCCCTGTCCTGCCTGGGGGCTGTGCAGCCTCCGTGTCGTGTGTCATCCCGTCATCGTCGTGTCCAACCCTAACCATTCTATGATTCTATTTTCACTAAGCAGTTCTACCCTGTGGCTCCTGTGCAGAACATCTCTGCAACACATATGACAACATCTGCTTTGAGACAGTCTGGGCTTACTGGAAAAAAAAAATTAAAATCTGGATTTTACTATATAAGATTTATCTCTTTGAGTCATCACTTTGAAACTAACATACCATTAAGTACCCTGAAGTCAATCAGTACATGTAGAACAACTAGATACACTTGCACAATCAGCCCCAAATCAGCAGACTCCTCAGCCACACACCTTACGCATAATAGATCACTAACGAAACTACATTTCAAGTGAGAGTCACCTACAATGTTAAGAGTATACTGTGAGGTTTTATTTTCTCTTTTCTTTTTTAACTCCACTATTGATTGTTAGTTTTATTGACTAAAAATTACTGCTGAACTAAAATTTTCTATATTTTATGGAGTGGGATACTTTGCATCCAACCTTAAAAGGGAATGATGTCTTGTCTCCTACATTAACAACATAAATCTCTTGTTGCTTCTGTTCTTCAGAGTCCTTTGCCAAAATTTCATTCATCACCACTATTCATATGCATTATTTGAATCCTTTAATCACCTCTATCTTTGTCTCCAAGACACATCTGCAAAGATATTTGCTCCACCATTCTGCCAAGGTACTTGTGAATCATTTGTTACCCCAGGTTTGCAAAGTTCTTTGAAATATTTTAGTACTTAAGGCACTACCCAGCTCCAGGTAGACATCCAGATCTCTCTCTAGACATGCACGTGTATGGGTTAAACATTTACTTCTCAATTCATTGCAAGATGTAGATACTCCTTACTATTTAAAAGAAATAGAAAAGGATACGTTTTGATGCTTAACTTCAGGCATTCTGGTTGGAACACCTTATCAATTGTGATAATTCTAGCTGCAGGCAGTACTTTCCACTAGTCTCACCTGAACATAATGACTGCTGGAATCACAGCTACAGTCTGTTGATTTGCAATGAGAGCTCATGACAAAGAGGACTTCTGCATAAGCCAAAATGTAGCTTTGGTGAGAATCTGTGCTTTAATTTGACAAATTGGAAGATGTTTTGAATCAGTAACATATGCTTGTTATCTTCCAAGTGAATAATTTTCTATATTTAGGCAATAATTATACATTTTACTAAGTTGCCTTCACTAGCCAGAAGTTCATGCAATGCTGTCTGGGAAATCAAAACAGGTAACAGTGGATGACCTACATGGACAAAACAAAGAATATCCACACTGCACTCCATGCTGCCAGTGACAATGACTTAGTGAAGCTGCTGGAAAGGTGATGTTCTGCACCCAAGGAGAGTCAGCAGATACTACAGAGGAGCTGAACCTCAGTAAGGCTTTTTGGTCTAAGCAGAAGATGGGCTTACATGAGCATAAATCCTTTCTGCTCTCTGCTATAAACTATTAAGCTATGTTCAGTCTGACATTGATTTTATTAGCATTCTCCTGAACTCTTCAGGCAAGCTATAGAATATTTCTCTTTTTAGTCTCCAAACAATAGCTTATTTACATACTTATAAAAGAATAAGACACCCTCCTCAATCCTGATTAATTGCCAGACATTATGTATGAATGTAAAACCTCCGGACTCCAAACATACTGCTACAATGGAAACATGTGAAAGTAATTTTGTTCCAATTTCATCTCATGGGAATGTGGGCTCATAAGCATTCAATTAAAAATAATTTCGTCTGATTGAGATATGTTTTAGTTTCACATGCTAATGTGGTAGAATGTGCCTAGATCGTGTCTGTGAAATTTTTACCAGGGTGGGAGGAATAAAGACTATTATATAGAAAGAACATAGCTCTTGCAATTTTTCCTTTCCAATTTATTTTTCTGTGTGCATGAGAATGCAGGGTTTTGGCAACCTGTGCTGTTTTGTACTATTTGGGTCAGATCACCTCAGGGACAGTACCTGGGAAAATAACATTTGTAACAGGAAAATTCTGAATTAAAATGCAGTCTTTTAAAGAAATCCGTAAGACAAACAAAACAACAAAATCCTGCATGGCAATATGCCTGTAACTCTGATTTTTAATGCCATAAGAAGCCACTTTAATCAGCTTGTCTGACACAAGCCACAGGAATTCCCTCAGCTACCTCCTCCTTCAAGGTCAATAGTTGTGGCTGGACTTGGACACATCTCTTAGGAAAAAATCCTATCTCATTTAAAAATTCCAATCTTGGGAAATCCAGAGCCCTTGTTAAACTATTCCAGTGAATCATCTACCATGTGAAAAGAAGTATGAACCAGTCTCAATTGGTTTTGCTTCAATTTCCAGCTACTGGAGTGCATTATACTTTTGCATACTAAAGGGCCCCTTATTAAAGAATTTTATTTACCCTTAATCTCCCAGCTCATTTCAGAGTAAACTCATAAAACTGCCCTAGAGTACCTCCAAGTCCTTTCAAAGTCAATGCTACCTGGACCTCTTATCCCAAAAGCATCACCTACGTGCATGAAATTCTACTGGCTCTATGAAAATACACCTTGCTTATATCAGGCTTACACCATTACTTTTTGATATCAGCAATCTTTTCCCTTCATTGATCACTGCTTTCCTAAAAACTATTCTCGATACACAATTTTAAATAGGGTAGGAGGTAACAAACCAATGCATGAGGGTTTCCCCTAGATGTGCACCCGCACTTGACGAGCATCCAGTTAAACTGCATTTTGAGACCCACAAGCTAGGCATTTTATCACCCACCAAATACTCACAGCATTGATTTTTATATCTCACTGGTTTCTTGATCAATATGCTGTGCAGTACGAAGACAAATAATTTGTAATAGAATTATTTATAAACAACTCCCCTCTACCAAGTCACTCAATGTTGAGTGTAAAGTGATCCTTACATAATTAAAAATCCCAACTCTTCAATAAAATTATCAGCAGCTGACTAAAAATCATAATCAAAAAGCAACAAAACATTAAATTATATTCAGTCAACAGATGACTGACCATTTTTTTTTTTTTTGACTCTTTGAGTCATCACTTTCAAATTTAAATTCATCCAGGTGACAACCAAAGGTGTGCAGTAATGCCCTAACACAGCTTGGGCCAGTTATGTAGCTGGGTGTCTGGGTTCTGGCTAGAATACAGTTAATTTTCACCTGAGGTGGGAGAGGAGCTGGAGCTAGAGCTAGTGGCCCCTGTGACTGGGGGACACAGCTGGGGTAGTTTACTAATTGGCCAACAGCTGGGATAAGGTTATCCAAATTGGCCAAAGGGCTATTCCATCCCATGTGATGACATGCTCAGTATATCAGTGAGGACCATCCTGCTGCATGGGTGGGAGTTGGACATTAGGGTGTGCTGTGAGTTATTGTACTGTAAGTTAGATGTGTTAGTATTTTCTGTTATTTGGTTTTGGTTGTTTGTTTTCCATCTCTGGTTGTTTGGTGTTTTTTTTGTTTGTTTGTTTTTTTATATTAGTCTTTTAAACTTTTTTTCTAATCTCAACCCATGAGTTTTCTTTTCTTTACCCATTCTTCTCCATGTCCCACTGGAGGGTGGGGAGGAGTGAGCGAGAGACTGCATAGCTTGGTCCGGAGTGGGGCTAAACTATGACACTGGGCTTGGAGACAGTGTATTTGTAAATATCTTTTCCATGCACTTCAGTCTCTTTAAGTTTTAGCTTTCAAAACTTATAAAGACATAAAAAGCCTTTTCAATAAGGTCCAATTACTACACCAAAAATTATTTGCCTTCTCATAGATTTTTATCAGGTTATTTACCAAAAAGCTTTTCAATAGTTCCTGTGACTGGGACCCCATATGAGGTAAGACTCATGCATAATTTTCCTGCAGAAGTAAGATTTTTGTTACCTTTGGAAATTGTCTCATTCTCAACCAATTATTTCATCCGCCTACACCAACTTAGAACAACATTTTTGTTTTCACACACCACTTGGGATGGAAGTCTACCTGCGCTGGGAGACTTTTTTGTGGAGACAGTCCTATTTACCCAAGGTGTACTACCAAACAGAAACCTTCCCACTTAAATGATCGTTCAAGTCAAAATAATATTGCTCATCTTATTGATTTCTGTGTTTATATATTGTCCCACCTACTCGATGTTTATAATAGAACCGTTATTATTTCACAAAAATGCTTTTATTTTCTTTACATGGTGAACGCTTCCAATATCACCTCTGGTGGGTTAAGCTCCCAGTGAAGCAAGGATCAATATTTGGTACTTTGTATTTAAAATATCATACAGAACAAGTATCAGAAGTTATACATATTATTTTCAGTAACTGAGTGCTTTAACTGGAAATAGCAGGAAAATAGAAAAAGGCCAGTTTTCAGATGGCTCAAGTGGCTCTTGGTGAGAACATTCAGATCTTCCGTTTTCCAGCTAGCACTCATGTAAGGCTGATGTACTATTTTATTTGCACTAATTTAGGGTGAGCCTTCTAGATTAACTGCTTAAAAACTGAATGTAAACAAATGCTCAAGATGATCTATAGAATCAGACAAAAAAAACTGCATACCAGTCAAAATTCATTTTAAAGAATACTAATTGATGTACTTCTCCGTATTGCATTAATCCACACAAAAACCATTTAAGGTTCAAGAATAAATCTATCTGCTTTATGTTGCTCCCTGTCTTGTATTCACACACTAAAGCCAAAGAAAATACGTCAGACTTGAAACGTTCTAGCTGTTTGCAAGGATGATACTCTGACACCTTTCCTGCATGTACTGAAGGATGGGCCAGTAATCCATACCATGACAAAGAACTGTCTATACGTTCCTGGGATCCAGCCCCAATGGACAACCCTTGGACACCCCAAGGAAAAAAGAAGCTGGCAATTGGATAATGAATACAAGTTGGCTTTATGCAGTACTTCACCCTCATGTTGCAGCAACAGAAACATTTCTGGTAATTAGCAGTATTTTTCAAAGCCAAGGCCCCGATCCTGCAAAGACTGCACATTCTTAAATTAATGTAATTGCATAATTCCATAGACTTCAATGGCATGGGAGGAGTATGGTTGCAAAGTGTATCCTCTACAGGCTTCAGATAATGTGCTAGAACACTTCTGAAAGGGAGTATTAAAATCTTATTAGATACATTTTGCTCTTTAAACAAACCTAGCATTAAGTAATGAGATATGCAAAATTGGTAAACTGTGTAAATTTGACATATATTTCCTTGGGTTTTTTTTTTTCTCTGTGCAAAAAACTTAATTCAAATGAATCCATATAATTTTTCTTTTGCTCTACTGCCTCACAAACATGTTTACTCGATTTACAAGGCTCAGCAAAACCATATTTCCTGCTTTCATACATACGATGTTAAGCTAGCTATGAAAATAAAACCGTCCTTAATTTGTTCAGCATCTCAAAACAAATCATTGCTTGTTAGCTGCCTTTCACTAGTACACGCGTTAAGCCAGTTTCATTTTCAAAAACAATTTTCCTGAGATCAGCTGCGACCCAAAACGGTTTAAAATAAGAAGGGAACACACATGAGCATTAAAACATCAACACGATGAACATGCAATTCATAAAGGAAACCATAATGGTAAGAGTGGGAGAACATATTTCATATCACGAAGCCCGGTTACAGCAATAATCAATAAATAGCAGAGCCAAAACAATTATCAGACAGTAGGAATGACAGATTACAATCCCAGGCTCAGTATTTATGCTATGCTAATGCATGGCATAATAAAATAGGTATTGTGTCTCCTCTGTTTTAAAATTTAGAAAACAACACTGGCATTAAATCCCAATTAAAGCTGCCTGGAGATCAGGTGCTGCAGGTTTATTCCCCATGGGCTAGGGGAATAGATACCATTTTCCCTTCCCTCTTCCCCACTTTAACCAGTGGTAGCAGTTCAGTAAGAGTGGGATGTGGTGTGCCTATAGATTTGACAGGTCACCACCCAGTATCTTACACAAATCCATGGTAGCCTGAAAATGTGAACAACGTTGATCAGCCACCAGCATAAACACATTTTCATAAATGCTTTAGTGGAGAAAAGTGGTTATTAACTACTACTAATTAGGCAGTGCCATAATTCCAAAGCCACCTTCATCTTTTCTCCTTTGTTTTACTTCTATTAATTCCCTCCCCCCACCTCCAAATTAAAGGTACAACTGTCCACGTCCATATTCATGTTTGCACACAAAATGTACTAAAATAGTAATAAAATTTTAATTCTATGGGATGTCTAAAGAGAGGTAACATCATCTGGGGGTATCAGGACAGCATGAGAGACCAGCCATTACTCAGGGCTAAAGTCTTATATTCTTTACTAGGAGTCCTGTAAAGATGCCTGGATGGGAGGATCGTGATTTATAAATCGCTACAATTAATTATCCTCTGTCTTTAGTAATTTATGCATTCCACCTCTTCTCTAAGCAGGCTGTTCACAAGATAAAACACTGCAGTACTTAATACAGGATGGATGCACAGATTCACACAAACCTCACTTTTTTTTTTTTTTGACATCTCCATTTATGCCACTGCATTTGATGCTATTTACAGACTTCTGCAGGTAGGTTCCCTGAGCACACAGTTTTCTAATATATTACCAGAACAACAACAGAGAAGTAGCCACTAAAAACTGCTACCTATATATTTTTCTATTTCAAATACTCTGTCCTCCTATCTCAGAAAAGGACAGACTGTAATGAAAACCTGAGATTTTACAACCTTCTAGGCTGATATAATCTAATATATTTCAACTGATGCCTAACTCCCATTTCAGAAAGTAACACCAGTAAAATATTTCTCCATCAGTTTCAGTACGAGGACCAACTACATGAACTTTTTACTCTACAAGCTTGTTATATGAAAATGCGTACAGTGCTTATTTTCATCCATAAAGCCACCTGAAAGATGTAATATCCATGGAGTAGGACTTAATCTCCTGTCGTAGTTCAGCCCCAATCGGACCAGACTACGCAGTCTCTCTCTCACTCCCCCCACCCTCCGAGAGAACAGGGAGAGAAAATATAAGGAAAAACGGCTCGAGGTTTGAGATAAGGACAGGGAGAAATCCTTAAAGTTACCGTCACGGGCAAAACAGACTCGACTTGGGGAAAACTATTCATTTATTACTACAAACAGCAGGATAATGAGACAGAGAACAAGATAACCTCCCCCCACCCCTCCCTCTTCCCAAGCTTAACATTATCTCTACTACCTTACCCCCCTCCCGAGCGGCACAGGGGGGAAGAGGGAATGGGGGTTGTGGTCAGTTCATCACATGTTGTTTCATGCCGCTGCTTCATGGTCGGGGGAAGAACTCCTCGCATTCCTCCCCTGCTCCGTTGTGGGGTCCCACCCCTACGCCACAGTCCTTCGTGGAACTGCTCCGGTGTGGGTCATCTCTTCCACGGGTGCAGTCCCTTCAGAACAGCTGTCCCAGCGGGCCCTCCATGGGCCACAGCTGCCTTCAGGCATCCACCTCCCCCGGTACGGGGTCCTTCACGGGCTCCAAGTGGATCTCTGCTCCTCCGTGGACCTCCATGGGCTGCAGGGGGACAACCTGCTCCACCATGGTCATCACCACAGGCTGCAGGGGAATCTTGGCCAGGAGCACCATTACTCCTCCCCTTCCTTCGTCAATGACCTTGGCATCTGCAGCCGTTCCTCACAACAGGCTGGTAGATGTCTCTCAGGATCTTTTTTTTTACATCATCTTATTCACTTCTGATCTCCTTTCTACTTCTTGCAGCTGGGCCGGACCGAGTCGGGCCCAGTTGGCTGCCTGGCGAGAGGCCAGAGGGTGAGGCCTGCAAGGCCCATGAGGCCTCCGCCTCCCCCTCTGCACCTCTGCCCCCGCTCAGCTTCTTCACATCTTCTCTTCTCCTTTTTTTTCTGTTTTCCCATTCTTAAATACGTTATCGCAGAGGCGTTATCACGAGACATTCTGCTACCAATCGGCTCGGCCTTGGCCAGCAGTGGGTCCGCCCTAGGCCTGGCCAAGTCCCCTGAACAAAGGGGAGCGACTTCTAGCAGTTTCCTACAGAAGCTACCACCTTAGGCCCCCCCCTACTAAACAAAACCACGACATCTCCCAAGAATGATTTCACCAACTTAATGTTGTAGCGTTGCAATTGTACAGAATTTTGACAATTTCATTGAAACACGCTGGAATAATTAAGTCATTTCTTTTATGTTTTTGGGATATCATTCCTACATGTAAAACATTCCATCTTAAACAAGATTTTTGTATGGACTGCCCTCATTATTATTAATTTTATTAATTTTTAAATAAAGTACTTGAAATCAGACAAGAGTTCCTCTCCATTGTCACTGAGGGTAGAGAAGCGATGTTGCAGTGTAGAGCAGTGAGAGTGGGGGAAATACAGTTTGTCCAAGACACATACATATCTCTGCAAGTGTCGGCAGGTATAACTGAAAGACGAGGGTAAAGGGAGAAAAAACAGGAAAAAGAGGTATTTTCCTTTAAGAAAACTAAGTCATGGTTTAATGTCCTTGGTTTTTGTGCCAAGAGTCAATGGAAGATGCCAAGTAAACAAGAGAGCAGTTTGACATAAAACAACAGTCTCAAAAGGCAGATGGATCTGTTTGCCTGTGCCCATACACTAGTTCTGTCACTACCGCAAAGGCAACTCGCCAAGTCTCAGGCATTAGAGACGCAAGAATTTAGGGGGCTTTTTTTTCCTTCTCCCTCCCTTTTTTTTTTTGTTGTTGATATCATGTTAAGAAAAAGTTTTTGCCTCTCTCAAGTTGCCCTGAAAATACAAATGCATGAGTCTCAACCTGGTTTACAAAGTTCACCATTAAAAAAAAACCCCCTGAGAGTATTCACAAAATTTAACTGATTTTCATGGAAACTGACATCTCACTTTAAGGGAAAAAATTCACACATAATTGCTGATCAGTGTGAACTGCTCTCACAGGTTGGGATTCCAGTGGTAGAGTATTCCTGTGGTTAATTCCAGTTCCTCAAACATGGTGCTTTATCATAACCAAGTTACACATTTAAGATCTGGTCAGCTTTTTAATGAAAAATTACAATCAATTCCATGAAATAACTATAAAGCAATCAATAGAATATTTAGTAGTCATACTAACCAACTCTGAATGCCCTTGATAAGAGATATATTGCCTACCCCTATTCACAGGATATTCTCCCACTCCTAACAGAAAGAAGAATTAACTAAATAGAGTAGTTCACCTGCAACAAACTGCATCACTGGTAAACTATGAAGCTTATACACCATGTAACCTCAAACATCTATTATTATAGGTTTTGCACAGAAAATACTTCACCGCACCACAGTGTGCAATATGCATGCGTGATGCCTAGCGTGGGGAGTTCTGCCCAGGGTATAGAGTGTGGCAAGTTCACCAGAAAGTACCTTAAGCAGCCTGTGAGATAAATAAGACAGCTCTTCGTAAGCATCAAGATACCTCTACCAGACTGTTTGCTATCCCTACTGCAGCTTGACTCAACTAATACCTGAACTCTGGGCTGCAACCTGCTTACCAAATTAAAAAAAAAAAAAAAAAAAACAACAAAAAACCAAAACAACAAACAAAAACCCATAGTTTCATAGCTTCATAGGTTGAATAGGTTGAAGCTTGGCCAAGGGGTTATCTGCCCCAATTGCCTGCATTTCACAGGCTAGTATCCCTCTATAATACCTTTATTGGACACATGTGGCTAAAACATTCTTTCAGGAGACCAAATTATTCAAGTACCTTGGGCAAAGAACAGGACAGAACAGAGTGCCACCAAGAGTTGATTCTACTACAGTGGGTCTGTAAGTCTAAGACTTTATCAAAACTAACATCTCAGACTGCTTTAATTTAAACAGTGTTCACTGCTGGGTTGAAGTCAGTTGCCTACCTTTGTTCTGGAAGTTGAGGAACAGACAATCCCTTTGGCACTTCATTTGCAGATACACTAGTTTTCAGGGGAGGAATGAGCTGTAAGGAGGCAATTACTTAAGCCATCGTGCCTTTTTTTTTTTTTTGGACCACAGTATGCTTTGAGCAACACAGGCTATTCTCTTCACTCCACAGGCCAGGGATGGAGAAGATAAAGAATGGTATTCACAGGATCCCATACTGAGGGGAACCCTCAACATACAAGCCTGCCCTTCCAGCTACCCACAGAGGCCACAGAATTCTTTCCAAAACCAGATTAAAGAGCATCTTTTAGAATGATGCTGCTTAGAAGATTTAAATGGTCATGAAACATTCAAGGCCAAGTTGAACGGGGCTCTGAGCAACCTGATCTGGTTGGAGATGTCCCTGCTTCTTTCAGGGGGGTTGGACCAGATGACCTTTAAAGGTCCCTTCCAACCCTAACTCCATGTAATTCAAGAAGTGTACACAAGAATACAGCCACAGACTAAACAGCAAAAAATAAGAGCTAAAAAATAAGAAGTGTTGAAATTCATGATATGCTCACATAATTTTTTCATAAAAATTTTTAAGGACAGACTTTAACAAGACAACAGCACTAAGCAAAACATGCAAAGTCACTTAAAATCTCTATTTATTTAAACTAGAAAGTTGATATTTTCTCTACTGAAGTCAACTGCAACTTTAAAGTAAATATATCAATGACAAAAACAAACAGCACCAGGCCAACATCATTTTAATAACACAAAAATTAAGCAAATTGGGCAGGGTATAGAAAAGCACTATAATACCAGTAATCACAAACTTCTCTATAAATACAATCTAGTCTGAAACAGGATTCAAAAGAAAAATTCCCAGTGCTAATGTTTAAATAATTGTAGTTCATAATCTTCCTCTTCGTGCATGACATTTTACAAAGGCTATAAATCTTTAACATTATTGAGAAAAAGTAAGGTCTTGAAGTCATGCATGTCACATGTATTAACTCAGAGAAACTAGATTAATCTGCAGCAATTAAAAACAAAGTCAATTCTGCTAAGCCTAATGTTGTGGCTTTGTTCAGTGAGGGGGGGCCTAAGGTGGTAGCTTAGGTCATATTGTTTCTGTGGCAAAATTAAAAAAAATGCACAGCAAATAATATATTTCGCCAAGTTTGAAGATGAAGACTTAATCACTATACTTTCAAAAGGGAGTTATGCTACAACACGACCCTATAGGAAAGCCAATATGAAAGCCTTTTTATTAAAAAAAAAACAAAAGCCAAAACACCAATGAAAGGATAAGCTAAATAAACTAGCACATACTAGCACCCCAAACTATCTGTAGAGACGCAGGGAGAATGTTGTGACGTGCTATGAAGATTTTACTGCTGTTCACATTAGATAATTTACGTTCTAGGAAATCCTATTAGTCATGACTCTGATGTTCCCAATGACAAAACACAATCAAAACATTCTATACTCAAACATTACTGTCGTAGTTCAGCCTCAGTCAGGGCCAGACTACGCGGTCTCTCTCTCACTCCCCCCACCCTCCGAGAGAATAGGGAGAGATAATATAAGAAAAAGGCTCAAGGTTTGAGATAAGGACAGGAAGAAACCCTTAAAATTACCATTACAGGCAAAACAGACTCCACTTGGGGAAAACTATTCATTTATTATTAAAATCAAAGCAGGATAATGAGACAGAGAACAAGATAACCTCCCCCCACACCTCCCTCTTCCCAAGCTTAACATTATCTCTACTACCTTCCCCTACACTGAGCAGCACAGAGGGGAAGAGGGAATGGGGGTTACAGTCAGTTCATCACATGTTGTTTCACGCCACTGCTTCCTCCTCAGCGGAAGAACTCCTCACATTCCTCCCCTGCTCCTTTGTGGGGTCCCTCCTATGGGCCACAGTCCTTTGTGAAACTGCTCCAGCACGGGTCATTTCTTCCACGGGGTGCAGTCCCTCCAGAACAGCTGATCCAGCGGGCCCTCCACGGGCCACAGCCTCCTTCAGGCATCCGCCTGCCCCAGCGTGGGGTCCTCCACAGGCTCCAAGTGGATCTCTGCTCCTCCATGGACCTCCATGGGCTGCAGGGGGACAACCTGCTCCACCACGGTCATCACCGCAGGCTGCATGGGAATCTTGGCCAGGAGCCGCATTACTCCTCCCCCTCCTTCTTCACTGACCTTGGCGTCTGCAGCCATTCCTCTCACAAGAAATTCTTCACAACAGGCAGGCAGACGCCCCTCAGGTTCTCTTCAGATCTCCTCTCCTCTCCACTTCTTGCAGCCGGGCTGGGTCGAGTCAGGCCCACTCGGCTGCCCAGCAGGAGGCCAGCGGGTGAGGCCTGCAAGGCCCATGAGGCCTGCGCCTCCCCCTCTGCGCCTCTGCCCCCGCTCAGCTACTTCACATCATTTCTCCTTTTTTTTTTTTTTTTCTGTTTTCCCCTTCTTAAGTACGTTATCGCAGAGGCGTTATCATGAAACATTCTGCTACCAATTGGCTCGGCCTTGGCCAGCAGCGGGTCCGTCCTAGGCCCGGCCGACTCCACTGAACAAAGGGGAGCAACTTCTAGCAGTTTCCTACAGAAGCTACCACCTTAGGGCCCCCCTCACTAAACAAAATGAGAACAATTACATAAATGATAAATTAGATCACTTACTCCATTAGAATGGCTAATTTTTTCTCTGCCTAAAATATCACCTATTAAGATTATTTCATACAGTATAAACAACAGAAATACAAACCACCAAATCCTACCTACCTTCTTGCCAACAGTAAAATACATCATAGACATCATAAAATATTAGAATTTTGGGAAAAAGTTTTTATTTCTGTTTAGTACTCTGCCATTGATGATATGATGAACTGTGATACTGATAAAGCACAGTAGAAAGAATACTATGTAAGTATTTGGGTTTTAGTACCAAGACTGTTATGAAAGATCGACATGCATACATCATGCGAAAGCTGGTTTGAGATTCTTTGAGGTGGGTTTCTGCCACTGTATGTTAGCACAGTTAAGCTGCTTAAGATACAATAAAAGTCAGTACTGGGGATGCAGGAGATGGCATTGGCTTTTAATTGACCATACTAGAATACTTAAAAATTCCTCCCTTTTCAGTCAGTTTCAATATTTTTTATTATTATTCTTATCTTACAGTCATAATGAAGGTTGAAAGGGACCTTAGGAGGTCTCTTAGCTCAACCTCCTGCTCAAAGCAGGATTAACACTGAATTCAGACCAGACCAGAGTTTTGTCCAGTTGGGTCTTGAAAGCTTCCAGGGACAGAGACTCTACAACTCTTGGCTGCTATGCCATTGCTTCCCCGGCCATGAAAAATTGTCTTCTTCCATCAGGCTGGAATTTCTGACTTCAGTTTACAAACATTCCCTCTTATCTTCCTGTCACACACTTCCATGAGAAGTCTGGCTCCAACTTCGCAGTAACCTCCTCCTATGTGTGGGAAAGATGCTATCAGGCCCTATAACCCTTTCTCCAAAACTCCTGCTGCAGCCTTGCCCCGAAGCCTTCTCTTCTCCAGGCTAAACAAGCCCAGTTCCCTCAGCCCCTTCTCCTCCACCAAGTCCTCCAGCCCTCAACTATCGCAGCAGCCCTCCCCTAAACTTGCTCCAGTTTACCACCACCTTTCTTATGTCCAGGGGCCCAAAACCTAGATGCAGTTCTCCAGATGTGAACCGACGGATAGTAGTCTTGCAACAGCATGAATCAGCTCTGAGAGCACACTCAAATACGTTTCACCAGGTCCCACGGACATGTGTGTGTCAGTTCTCAAGTAACCCCCGACTTGATCCTGTTTCACTACTGGTACTCTCCCCTCCTCCTTGATCCCTGTTTAACTTCCTAATTTAAGTAATAAGGTGACTTCTCTTCACTTTCTAAAAATACTTCGTTCCTGCAGGCCTACTTTTCAGATACACAAAATTTCTATCTTAAAGCATGGAGTGATGACAGGATTTTAAATTACATTATTGCAAAACAGCAGTTTGGAGGGGAGGGGTCATTATAGGGTTAAAGGTGCCATAACAACACAGAACAGAGAAGCATGAAAATTATTTAAATACTTAAGCAGCGATTATTTGTGATAATGTGTCACAGACATAAGTTCCCATGCCCTGAAGCAGCACTCTGTCGCAGTACTGGCCAAATGTACATGACAGGCATATATTATTATGCATTAAAGGCATATATTATTATGCATTATTATGCATTAAAGTATTTATAGTAAAGGAGGGCAAGGAAATGAAAACCGAGTAAGTTTTGGAGATGTTTGATAGGCTGAAAAACCAAATGATAAATATATGGGATTCTTCTACAGAAAGGTCAAATTGCCTCTGTACAGATGAAGTTCTATCAACAAGAACAAAAGAATTTGTATATTAGAAGCAAACACAAGCAGCTAATGACTGTAAGAATAATAAGATATGAAAGAGCTGGGACGAAGTGTCTAGTCAGTACTGATGTTTCAGAGAAAGAGCGAAGGCTTTAATCACCCAGATGCACTGGTTACTTGCAAGGCACATATCCCCAGCAGCTTAAGAGATGCTACTATGGGAATGTTACTTTTAAAATCTCCTGCACTTTTATCCTTTGGCTAGACACTTGTGATAATTTACAGGCTCTGCACAGGATTACAGGAGATGCCTATGACATCCGCATTAATGCAGACATTTGCATCTCAGTCTGCATGAACCTGAAAATCCTCCGTCGGGCTACACGGAAGTTACAGATACAGCAGCATGAGAGAGGGCACCATGATGAGTTGGCAGCACTTGTCAGACCCCTTGCCCTGTTCTGCAGCAGGATTCATCCCATCTGAGCCTATGTAAATTGTGGTATTCAGAGAAAGACCTACTTGTGGACCCAAAAGCACAATTAATGAGTTACAGAACCATCTCTATATAACTTCACAACAAATTTATTTATTCCTTGCAGAACTAAACATATTTACTTTACCTAAAAGCCTGTTCTTTCCTAAACTTGCTGAAGGCTGTTACCATTAAAAAGGTTGAGTCATTCAGAAGTTATAAAGACCTGATGCACATTAAAGTTGTTAAATCCTGATTCTTTCTTCTGTACCTATAGTTTCACCCTCCATTTAAGAGTGTCAGATGTTTCAAAGTGCAATATTCTCTTTGTGAGACATGCAAACTACGGTGAAAGTATATGGCGGTGGGAAATACCTTGGCTCAAGTACTTAAGAGACTCAGAAATGTCATAAACTTATCTTGTATTCCTAAAATTAGACAGTCTGTTTGAAAATCCTCACTTAAGTGTAGGGTCTGAATGAACTCAAAATTTCCATGTGTGGTGGAAAGGAAGGTTTTCAGGAGCAATTTGGAGGGCATCAACACAGTTCAGTTCGGTGTTATCAGTAACTGCTCTGCTTTTGCCCTTGCAGTCACTCATACCTGTCCTGGCTTCACATACCTGGAGAGAGAAATTAGTTCAATGAACTGCAAAGCTAGAAAAACATTAGACATATATAACAACATCAGTTAAAATGTGAAATAAAAAGCACCCTGACAAGAAAGAAAAAAAGATTTCTAATCAATACTATATTTTTGTTTCATACTAATGCTTACTTACAGTCATAATACTATTTTAGTTTGTCAGATAAATCCTCATTAAGTTCATTATTTATTCATTTCTTTAGATCACAGTCCACATTTTTTTCCAAAGAGAAAATTTCTAAAAAGGAAAGATTACATGTTGTATCTGAATACAGTGGTTAATGAGCCAAATACTCTGCAACTGAAAATAAAAGGTTCAAGCAAGTCACTATCTTAAGTCATCTCTATTTCTGTTAAGGAACACTGTCCTATAAATGTGTTCCATTCAAAACAAAATGAGAAGACTGCAGTTTCTACGATTCTACTAGAATAGCAAATAATAGTTTCTAAAAGACTATTAGAATTCTCTTGTTTTTTTAAATCTCAGAAAATCTTACACAGGTCAATTTATTGCTATAAATCAGACTTCAAAAAATACAAAACCTGTAAGATTCACATCTTCAGTGTATTGCACATTAGACACCCAAATCCCAAATAATAATACAGTGAGATAGAACCCAGTAAACATTTTAGTGGCCTTAACCTTTGTTTCCAGGCCAGCTAAAAGAAATAAAAATTGCACTAGCAGGACTGGAATAATGCTTTCTCATTTTTTGCTTCCTTTCACTATGAAACACGCAGAAAACTTAAGTAATACGACTCAGAACCTCAGTCTACTCTCCAAATTAATATGTAAAACAACAGTTATTTCTGTACAGGTTTCCTCCAATACTTCTTCCTCTCCATCATAACAGATTCGCAAGATCAACAGTTTTAAAAGTTGTAAGGTTCCACCAAAAAAGAAAAGTTTAATTCCCCAAGTTGAAGACTATTATCAAACTGTACTGTTTCCAAAAAGCTTATGTGGCACAGTAACCATGAATGGGCCATTCATAATAATTCAAGATGGGACAATGGGACCTGCTACCTCCAAACTGCACCGCTGTGTCGCATGCAAGTATCTGTGCAATGCTCTAGATTACCTGAAACAGGTATCAAGACTTCAGTAACCTTCAGTCGAGACTCCGTGTTAATCTGCATCACGTTAATTTAATCACACATTCTGCCAAGTGATGACCTAGAGCTTGTAGGACACTGAAGTTCCTGGATGGCAGGAGACTAAGGACTTGTAGTAAGGAATTCCTCCCAGAAAATGACAGGATTATCACAATGGCTATATCTTAAAAGTCAGTAGAGATACAAAAAGTGGTCAAGGGAAGAGTAAGCCATTTTGTCCCAAGTTGAGCTTTTAGAGTGGTATGTATTTAGACATTTAAAACCTTTTAAAGCCAGGTCAGCAATCAAAGGTATTTTTAAGGAATCCAGTGCCATGATATGCAGAGGATAATATAGTTCAACCACTGCTTCATGTGAGAAGACCCTGAGACAGCAAGAAGCAACAGTTTCTCCAAGACTCCTCCATGGTTCGCACTGATCCAATCTATCTCAAAATAAAGCTGTGAGTCTGTCCATCTAGGAAATTTCCATAACTTGTGAGCTCGGGGGTCCCAGGCTCCAAACACTTCTAACGGCATGCAGGGCACTCAACTGCTCACGCCAGATGGGGGATGAGGGTATTAGCATCCCATCAGGTGCCCACTCAGGATCCCCAGCAGGTTCAACCAGGCTTAAACCAAGTTCAATGATATTTTCATGTTGGAAACAGCTGATATCAGCCTAAAACCTCACCTCCATATGTTACACACAGCCAAAAACAGGCGAGCCCACACAGAGCACTCCTCTTTCTGTTGATACAGCTAAAGTAGCATTTTAATACATTCGACCATAGCTACACTCAATGCATAGTAACAAAGGATGCTTAATTCCTTTTAAAAATTAACTTAATTACATTGACTTTGCTAAGTCATACCAGCAAGATGATATTTGCTACTAATATTCTCTTTTCCCTTATCCGAACAATTGTTGTCTCCCCTTTTGTCACAGCCTTTCCTACTAATTGTAATGACATCTTCCAATTTTGGAATAGCTGATCAGCTTATAAGCTTCCCCATAGCTTATTTAGGTCAACAAGCTACTAATAAGGCCAGTATATGTTTCTTTTATTGAACGCTATTGAGATCTTTATAAACTGCTTCTGTCTCCGAACAAAAGCCAACTCCACAGATTCAGGAACCTCTGTATGCATATAAGTGACAGAGTAGAGGATAAAGAGCGTGAAAGAGCAAGCCAAAGCTACCCAAGGTTACCAGTTGACAGAAAAATCTCTCCAGATATCCTGCTACGCACATAATTTCTACTCCTGAGAGTCCAAAGACTGAAATCAAAGTTGAGACTCAGTGGCTTGGAGCTGTTTGATCTTCCATTCCCACAATGTCCTCTTTCAAACATGGCCTGAACATGAGAATATCATGAAGGTCCTTTTCTGAGAAACCATTCATTACTTTTCACTTGACTTGGAACATCTAATAACAATGGGATTATCACTTTTGTAACATACTGCATTGCATGTGGGGTAAAAAAAAATCTCATAAAGCAGTTTCTCATAAATAGAATATAATTTTATATCCAGGTTAGATAATAAATGTTTTATCCTCTACAAAACTATTTCAGTTAAGAAGTATTAAAAGAAAAATGTCTTTGAGGTTTCTAATTCTTATTTTTGAGGCAATGTCAACCAGTCAGTTCTGTGGCCTTCCACACTGAAGAGAATTTATTGCTAAAATCTAAGGCATATAGCACATGGTAAATGGCACCAAAGTGAAGGACAGGGGAAAAAAAAAAGAAATCAACACAAATATTTTGAAATAACAAATTCATCAAAGTATATATAGCAATGAAAGTTTGCTGGGATGAACAAGTAATTTGCTGCTGGCCACAGGACATTAATTCCAAGAACATCTTTCAGAGCTTGATCTTTTATTATTGCATAATTTGACTTGTGAAGTCTCTTGATGTACACTGTTGTAAGAGCAGAAGTAGCCTCTTTTCTCTAGGGTTTGCTATTATGAACACTCCTCTATTATGATTAAGACAGCAGTAAACAGATTTAATTTAATGGTCCAATTAAGATTTGAACCCAGAATATAAGACTCATCTACTGATTGTTCTTACAGTGGCATTAAAAAGCTGCTACCGAAGGCCAGGCTTCCAGCGTGCACGGTATGATGCAAACCTGCATGTTTCAAAGCATCCTTGGAGCCACGCAGCTCTAGGCAACAGAAATCCCTTGTTACAACACTACCAACAGAAAAGTAATAAAGGAAGCAGAAACTAGATTTCATATTATGTGTTAATAAAGGTATAGGTTGGCTATTAGGTTATAACTCTATCACTGACATCTTACTTGTATTATGTTGCTCTTCGATTAGCAAAAACTGAAAGTTGCCATTTCTGAAATTAGACTATTCCAAAATAATGTTTCATAGGGTCAAAGGTTTGAACTCCCAAAATTCAGAACAATTTTAGGAAATCTATCTGAAAAGTGGCTCTAATTTAAGACAATTCATTCCCCTGTTGTAAGAAAGAAGACAGAAAAAATAGTTTAATAGAAGTATTGCATATTGTATTCACTGAATTTCTTTTCCCAATTTACAAATCTCATTCAAAGTTTGAAATGCCTACTAAGCTAAAATTTTACCCTTTAAAAGCTATATTCCTGGATGAGAAGCAACTCCTCTGTTCCTTTATTTAAGTTTTCAAATGAGAATTAAATTAAAAATCAAACATCTTTGAAGCATTGTTCTGGTTTTATTTAGTGAAGGGGCGCTAAGGTGGTAGCTTCTGTAAGAAACTGCTAGAAGTCACTCCCCTTTGTTCAGTGGACTCAGCCGGGCCTAGGGCGGATCCACTGCTGGCCAAGGCCGAGCCAATTGGTAGCAGAATGTTCCATGATAACACCTCTGCAATAACGTATTTAAGAAGGGGAAAAACAGGGAAAAAAAAGGAAAAAAAAAAAAGGAGTGAAGATATGAAGAAGCTGAGCAGGGGCAGAGAGGGGGAGGCGCGAGCCTTGTGGGCCTTGCAGGCCTCACCCGCTGGCCTCCTGCCAGGCGGCCATCTGGACCAGACTCGACCCAGCCCGGCTGCAAGAAATGGAGAGGAGATGAGATGTGAAGAGAACCTGAGAGGCATCTGCCTGCCTGTTGTGAAGATTCTCTTGTGAGAGGAATGGCTGCAGACGCCAAGGTCAGTGAAGAAGGAGGGGGAGAAGTAATGTGGCTCCTGGCCAAGATTCCCCTGCAGCCTGTGGTGATGACCATGGTGAGGCAGGCTGTGCCCCTGCAGCCCATGGAGGTCCACGGAGGAGCAGAGATCCACCTGCAGCCTGTGGAGGACCCCACGCTGGGGCAGGCGGATGCCTGAAGGAGGCTGTGGCCCATGGAGGGCCTGCTGGGGGCAGCTGTTCTGGAGGGACTGCACCCTGTGGAAGAAATGACCCACGCCAGAGCAGTTTCATGAAGGACTGTGGCATAGGGGTGGGACCCCACAACAGAGCAGGGGAGGAATGTGAGGAGTTCTTCCCCCGACCATGAAGCAGCAGTGTAAAACAATGTGTGATGAACTGACGGCAACCCCCATTCCCTCTTCCCCCCTGTGCTGCTCGGGGAGGGGGGGAAGGTAGTAGAGATAATATTAAGCCTGGGAAGAGGGAGGGGTGGAGGGAGGTTATCTTGTTCCCTGTCTCATTATCCTGCTAGTTTTAGAAATAAATGAATAGTTTTCCCCAAGCCGAGTCTGTTTTGCCCGTAACGGTAACATTAAGGATTTTCTCCCTGTCCTTATCTCAAACCTCAAGCCTTTTTTCTTATATTATCTCTCCCTATTCCCTCAGAGGGTGGGGGGAGTGAGAGAGAGACTGCGTAGTCTGGTCTCGATCGGGGCTAAACTACAACAAGCATGCATGTAGCAACTTGTCTTTTTTTTTTTTTTTCCTCTTTTCTTTTCAAGTTTTTCTCCTTAAGAAGTGTCTTTGATTTGAGTAACTCGATTACACTAGTTTTCTGCACCAACTGTCCCATTGCTATTCATCAATGAAAGAGGAAGCTATATGTTAAAGAGCTTCCCGAAAGCACTGTGGACATCAAAGGAAAAAAAAAGGCAGGAATCCCAGAATGCTCACAGAGTGTAAAGCCATATGGGAGAGAAATTTGTTTACCTTCCTATGTGAGCAGACTAACGAGTTTCGAGTCAGTAATTGCATCTCATTCTTGTCACTGTTAGATTTTTTTTTAAAAGAATTGGTAAATTGTAATTTCATCACATTCACACACTATCAATTGCAGAGTTTTCAGCTGAATGTAGCCCCCATTGAAATTTGATGATCAAAGCTACTTGCAGTTGGTAATTATAAACAAATACATTGCAGTAGCAATACAATGTTTCTACAGAAACACACATTCTAACTTAAAGATTATTTTTAATACATCATACTCTTAAATTGAGCTTTATAAGTGCATTTTAAAGCAACATCATGTACTCTTAAAGAATTATCATAAATATTTTCACTCAAGACTATCCCACCAGACTATAAGGGAAAACAATAGTAGAAAAATTAAATTACTAACATAGTAAACTAAAACAAATGGTTTGTCTGGGGAGGTGAAGCTTCTGAAATATAGCAGCACATATCAGAATGGATGGGAATTTTTCTTGGTAGCTTAAAAATATAATTGACTCTACAAAACGATGAATACACTGTTGAAGAGTGCAAAGAGAAAGAAGGGTTTCAGACTCCTCTCTTGTGGGGTAACGTTAGCAGGGCTGCATGTATGCAGGAGGGGCGGTCCGTGGCGATTCACACACTGGACGCGGATGAGTCCACAAGTGCAGGGGGCAGGTGCGTCCATGTACGTGGTAGGCACGGATAAGTCCATGAGTGTAGGGGTAGGTGCGTGGTGGGCACGGATAAGTCCATGGGCGCAGGAGGCGGGTGCGGTCGCGTGTGTATCAGGTGTGCGGGTATTTAACCCTGTGTTGCGCAGCATTAAATTGAAGGCTTGGCTTGATGGTATCCGTGTGATGCCCTGCTTTCCCCGGGGCGGGGCTCTGGTGCGTCCTGGGTTGGTTTGCTGGCAAGAGAGCCGGCACTCTCTGACAAGAGAAGGCAGACTTGGGGAACCACAACGATGCAATCATCCTTTACAAGCACGGATATTTAAGTAAACTACTTACAACTCTATTAAAAAAAAAAGAAAAAATCCAACATTGAGCTATTCCAGTGGCCAACATCATGCTTCAGGATATCCTACAGCACTCATCACCATCAGCTTCAAGGGTGTCTGACCAGTGAAAAGTAGGGATACCATCTTTGCTTCTTCCGGACAGCAACAGAATCAGTACGGCTGGCCATATGTCTCCTGCTTTGCTCTCATAACAGGTATAGCAGGGCTATGATGGCACTCGGGTACAATATACCACACCTTATAGCACGCACAAGTTACAGTCTCTGATCTGTATCCCTTTTTCTTAATTCCACCTGACTCCTCTGAGCATCAGAAGGATGACAGAAACCTCTTTCTCTGTATCAATCCCTGAATCCCACTGAACTCTCTACGATAACCAAAGAAATCAACAAAATATGACATTGATGTAATTATGTGTCATCTTTAGATACTTAAGTCATCTAACAGGGAGAAGTACAACCGACAAAGTGTTCTTAGTGGCTCACACAGCCCTGCATGTGAATAGCTGTGGTGGTAGTGTAGAAAAAAAAAAAAAAAAAAAGAAAACTGGATAGTGTTTCTAGTCCCATAAAGTCATTTAATGTTAAATGTGCATGTCTAATTAGTGAGGTGTATGGCAACCTCTAGTGGTATATGCCTGCTTAGAAAACAGCAAACATTCCAATATATGAAGCTATAGGAAAAGCATTAAGTAAACAGTCATCTTGTCACTGATTTTATTAGAATTACATGGGGATGAGATGTCAGAATACAGCTGTTCAGGAAAAGGCTCTCCTCTTTGTTTTCAAGTGTCACATGTAGTAGAACAGGCAGGCTAGCTGTAGAAAAGCTGAATATCATGAAAGCTGTTTCCAAATAGGTTAAAGGAATTAACGACAACTGACTTCCAGTTTTAAGTGACAAATCTAATATCTGCGCTAACATGCCACTTAGGTGTGTGGCTTTACTTCTTGGTAATTGTACTTGTAAAATAGAAACCAAGCAAAGGAAAAACCTACCCTCACTGTAGGTATGTAACACTCCACCTCCACTATACAGTCACCTCTGGTAGTCATTTGTGACAATAATGACATCAACACTTTTTTTAAAGTAATCAATAGTCTATCAATACAATTTAAAGATACTATGAATATCAGCACTCCACAAATATGAGAGAGACAGGGTAACACACTATCACCTTAGGCACTATGTTGATAAAATAGCTCTGTGTATTTAAAAACAAATCAGAGGTAACAGTGGATAGAGAAGGGAAGGATCTCAAATCCAGGGCAATTTACAACAGAGGACATCTAACATTAAATGAATACTGCCCTGGATCTTATTATAAAACATCTATTACATCTATTTTTACTTCTAGTTGCTGCTTGTGATAGATTTATAGAAATCTGTCAATTTTCATGCTTGCTAGAATGTGATACAAATTACCCAACATGATGAAGTTGTATTTTACTGAGCTCTTAAGTACACTATATTGAATATTCTCAGCTAATTCTTTCATAGAAAATATGTTGGATACCTGGAGTACCAGGGGCAGTTAGTGAACAATCCAGACCGAATGGAATTGTTATGTTTGTGAGCAGCAGGCCTCAAGGACATCACTGAAGCTGCTTGTGAGAAAGTACTGAAGCCACCTGTGAGAAAATAATGAGGCCGCCTGTGAGAAAGTAATGAAGCTTCCTGTGAGAAAGTAAACGAACCAACCTTGAGAAGAAGGAAAACAGCTGGCATATGTGACTGGGGGGGCTGAACGTGAAGCAGGGTGCAGGTGGAGAGAGCATGAACAAAGAGACTTAACGAATCATATTTTAGCTAGGAGCGCGTGCATGATATAGTTAACCAATTAGTAGAGAGCTTGCGCATGATACGGAATTAGAAGGGCTATATTAACCAGGATGTATCAACAATAAATTGGCATTTGCTTGATCATATTGGTCGTCAGCAGTGTCTGTGACTTCCGCGTCAGCAAAAATAGTCTTCAGAATTTAAAACAATTGGCAGTCTCTGCTCAGAATAGGATTAGGAAAAAGTCTGCATGGAAACAGAATTACTTCTCACATTAAGGAAGAAATCATTAGAGCATCTGGTGAGGCTTAAATTATGACTGTGGCACTGCTAAGCAGATTTTAGTTGTTTCACAGCTAATTATTTTCAAAACCTATAATCTAAAAGACTTTATGCAGTATGAAGTACCATCTTCGTTTTAAGCTTTTCCTTCACAAGAAAACACTTTTTCATTATGGATACTGTGGTTTATTCTCTCAGGGATGCTTACACTCTGATGGTAGAACCAGAATAGGAATTTAAATATAAATATTCTGCTTTGGCATCATAGAGCAAGCTGGGTCCATCAGTGCTGGCTACATTTAATAATAGTGGCTAACAAACTTCATAAGGTAGGAAAAGGAAGGACAATATATGTCTCAAAACATCTATCTCTTATGAAATATGCGTATTCCAAATGCTTTTCTTGATAACTGAAACTTTATAATGAATCTATATTTTGAGAAGAAATCAGGTTAAAATCCTTTATGGTGCTTAAGCCTGCCAGGGAACCCAAGGTTGTAAAGCTCCTGAGAAGAAAATGTTACCATACTAACAGTAAAGTCTATCAGGAGATAGGGCTGTCTGTGGAACTCTCTTCCTTCCAGCCTGCCCATATCCTAGCCCCACAGGACATTTTACAAGAGATTTTAATACATTTTTATAGTAGGGTCTTTGATTTAAAAGCAATCATGAACACAGTGACAAATTAAATCCCAATCTTGGTAGCCATTTTTGCCTATGTTTCAGATGAACAGTTTTCTACCTGCAGAATAAGATCTTCGGTCAATATTACACATAAAAATTGGGAGAGAGAGGGATCAAATATATTCCCTAATCCTCCTGTTGTTTTTCTGGTTCTGTTTCAAATTAAAATTCACCTCTCATTACAATTTCTACACTATAGCAGTAAGCAGCATCTGGCTACAACAAGGCAGAAGCTTAAAAATAATAGTGTGGAATAACTTTAGACTATATAAGAATATCGTATTGTATATGACATACATACCACATTGCCCTTTTGTTTTGTTTCTTCAGTTGATGAGTATGTCCATTTTCTGTACCTATCCTTACATTATTTCCAACCACTAAAATATAGCTACAACCCTGCCAGCACCCAATGGTTGGGATAACCAACATCCTTCTCAGACTGCTATCCTACCACACTCCAGTTGGCCGGATATTGTTTGGTTATTATTTGTAATACTGCCCAGCTCAGATCCCATGTGAAGTCTCTCTGATAAAAGCCACACAGAAACCAACCAAAAGTAGCTACCAAGAGCTTATATCTTTGGAAGAACCAAGAGTTTCAAATATGCCAGTGATACATGTTTGCGCTAAGGTCTCTTTTTCTATTCAGCACATTTCAAGTGTGGCTTTGTTAGTCCTTCACACAATAAGAGACAGATAATTTGACAAAATTTCAATGTGATGATTTTTTTTTCCTGTTTACTATCATTCAGCCTTATTACCTCCTTTCTGCATGTATCAGCATTAAGCAACAACAGAAGTCTGTCTGCCTTCAACATAAATATCAGCACAATTATTTTACACTTCAACTCAAGCAGCAATATTTAAGTCTCATTGTAACTATGTATGTCTAGAGAGATAACAAATAAGGCACCTAAACGCCATAGCAAATTGTTGAAGTGTTGCACACAAGGAGTGCAAGAGAATTTCTGGGTGTTGCACATCCTTCCTTGGGTCTTGAGACAAGTCAAACACCAGGAAGTCAATCTGCCTCAAAGATATCATTACAGATGGTGAAAACCGCATGGGAGAAGGCTGGAAGAGGCCGGTGCAGGGACGAGACTCACAGCACATAAAGGCTCCTTTCATGTTTCCAAGTTGAAAGGTTGTGGTGAGATGTGTGTGCAAAGGTAGTGAGGTTGCTGCCACCTCTTCTGATAAGCCAGCAGACCACATGCTTAGCCATTTCAGAACCCAGTTAAATCAAAATAATCCATCTGAGCTTACTTTGAACCACGAGTTTAAATTTTGAACAGTAGATGTCTATAAATTCAGAGCATTTTGACACAAGTCAAGCCACACAGAAATACACATGCAGTTAGGCTGGATGACTACAAGATTACCAAGTAGTGATAACAGCCAGCTGTAATGGGACTAGCAAGATAACTTTTTCCTGGCCCAAATATAACCAGAGGAACAGATCTCACTTTGGTCTGCGGAAACAGCAGTAGAATAAAATGGAACAAAACCAGAAACCAGAAATACAGGAAAAAGGTCTGAAGTGGAAAACAAAGTATCACACTAAAAACTAGACCAAGTTTCTGAATATCAAGTTAGCGTATCTCACACCACACTAGGATCTATGATTTCAGAGGCCAACATTTGCAAATGCTTGGAAAACTCAGACTCCATGTCTATGATTTGAAAAATGAAGAGAGCAGGTATTTAAGACAAAGTCTGTGATATGCAATGGGAAAATAACTCCAATTCAAATTCTGAACGCTCATTATCACTGCCAAAGATATGAAAAGAAGGCAAGTATCAAACAGAGAAAAGGTAACGGCACAATGCGTTCATCCTGGTTACTTGTCCATAATTTTACAACCAACCATTTCCTAAAGAACAGTGGTTTAAAAACAAGATGTATCTCTTGTTAACCCAGCCCTTTACAAAGTGTACAGGCACGCAATTATAATTTACTTATTTTTGGTACACTATCTGTACTTGACAAGCACTACAACATTTTATTCTAGATCGCATTAACAAGGACCTTCTTGGTTTCCCTTGGAGCGTGGAGCAGGGCTAGCTGCCAAGATGAGAAGGATGCCTGACACATGATTACCTGCCTTTACAAAGTGGTCTGCAACACAGATACAAAATAGGAAGGATCAAATTCAATATCTGCTTCTTTAAAGTTATGACTCTATTTTTAGAACCAGAGCAGAGATTGATTATTTATTACTACACAGGCTAATAAACTTTATCAGTTGAAAAGCATGGGTGTAGGTTTTATTGCCCATATTTGCAGGGTCTCATCACAAAATTATCATTGCATTATGTCTGACTTAACAAATAGATCTTTTGCCAAATATGCAGGAAGAAGTAAACTAAGTTAAAAAAACAGTCTGCATAGAACTCAAGAACCAACACACGGTGCATTTTTATGATAACATGATAGATGACTAAAGAAAGTAGAATTCACACAAATACCTGAAAACCTTCCAGTTTGAAAGCAGCTACTGAGCTGTTCTGTTAAGAGAATCAAAAATCAGAGAAAATAATAATTTTTGTGCATTCAGAACAGATTAAGGTATAAAGCAAATAAGATTTATTCTGGGATTATTTAGTTATTCAGTTATTATTTCAGCTACTTAGTTCATCAGTATCTATTAAAGCATATAAAATTCAAATTTCTCTACTCCTGAATTTCAGCAAAGATAAGTTTCAAGAGAAGTCTTTACATTTGCCTGATGGTCCTCTGAGCAGCATACTGATAAAGTGAGTGGAACTGTGCTGACATATTTGCTAAGGCTACTAGACAATCTATATAAAGATATTTGTCCTATCAGAAAGAGGAAAGAAAAAAACCACATTAAAAAAAACCCCACATGATAAAAAACCAAAACAAAACAAACTGTTCTTTTTGATATATACTGACACTCAGTCGCCGAAGCAACAGCTTCTGAGCCGGCACGATCCGCAGCGGTGCAGCGCAGCGCGGGGATTCCCGAACCAGGGAAGCTCAGGGGGGAGCCAAGAGAGGAGCCACGAGCTGCCAGGAGCCCGCAGCTCGGCAACAGCGGCTGACGAGACCTGGGCGGAGCCAGGGGGCACCGGCGGCCCAGCTCCTCTCCACGTATAAGGCAGGCCCTAGGGAGCACCAACGACCAGGGTGGGCAAAGAGGGTGTGGTGTGGTGTGGTGTGGTGTGGTGTGGTGTGGTGTGGTGTGGTGTGGTGTGGTGCGGTGCGGTGCGGTTTGCGGTGCGGTGCGGTTTGCGGTGCGGTTTGCGGTGCGGTGTGGTTTGCGGTGTGGTGTGGTTTGCGGTGTGGTTTGCGGTGCGGTTTGCGGTGCGGTTTGCGGTGCGGTTTGCGGTGTGGTTTGCGGTGCGGTGTGGTTTGCGGTGCGGTGTGGTTTGCGGTGTGGTTTGCGGTGTGGTGTGGTTTGCGGTGCGGTGTGGTTTGCGGTGTGGTTTGCGGTGCGGTGTGGTTTGCGGTGTGGTTTGCGGTGCGGTGTGGTTTGCGGTGCGGTGTGGTGTGGTGTGGTTTGCGGTGCGGTGGTTTGCGGTGCAGTTCGCGGGAGCAGGGAGGGCGCCGCCCCGGGGCATTTTCCGTACCCGACTCTCAAGGCAACATGGCAAGCAATCGCCTGAGAGCAAAGGCTCCAGCTCTGGCCGGGAGGCCTGCACCAGCTACCCCTGCGGTGGTCGATGCCTCCGTGCAGACGGAGCAGCCGAGGGGGGAGGCTGCGGTGCAGACCTCAGGCTGCAGGCAGTGCCTGGACCCTACTCCCGGGGCAGGGACAGGCGGCAGCCCTGACTGCAGAAGGTGTGCCCAGGTGGAGGAGCTCCTGCGGCAGGTGGCTGAGCTGCAGGAGGCGGTCAGGAGGCTGTGTGACATCAGGGAGGCTGAGAGGGAGTTGGATACTTGGTTCCAGGCACAGTCTGCACTGGAACCACAGTGCCTGGTTGTTGTAACTCAGCCCCAATCGGGACCAGACTACACAGTCTCTCTCTCGCTCCCCCCACCCTCCGAGAGAATAGGAGGAGATGATATAAGAAAAACGGCTCAAGGTTTGAGATAAGGACGGGGAGAAATCCTTAAAGTTACTGTCACGGGCAAAACAGACTCGACTTGGGGAAAACTATTCATTTATTTCTAAAATTAGCAGGAGAATGAGACAGGTGTTGCCTTTGTTGGCATGGCGACCTGGTTCAGGAACGGCACGGTGACCACACCCAGGCCGCTCGGTCCATCAGCTCGCAGACACCAATGTGGTGGACAGCAAATGGCATTTATTGGTAGGTAACATGGCCTTATATAGCTTGGGTTTACAACGTCACTTCTGTCTGCTTACATCATAGACTAAATGCTATTGGCTATCATAGACTAAACGCTATTGGCTATCTGGAGAGGGGTCCTATCTTCCCGTACAGCGCGATATCTTCCGGCTGCCAGACCCTAGCTGCCTACATTTCCCCCCTCCCTATGCTAATTAAATTGGCTAAAAACATAACAATCTTAAAAAAAATAAATATATCGTAATTGTGGATAAAAAACACACTAAGTGTATAACTAAATTAGCTAAAATATTCTGTTCTTGTTCTATGCTCTATAGCAATCTTAAAAATATATATATATCACAAACTTGGATAGAAAACACAGGATACACTAAGCAAGAGATAACTGAGGGGTAACTAAATGTAACGGGGTGCAACTGGGGATAACAAGGGGAAATTTTAAACAAGGACATTCTTAAAATAGTTGTTACCTTAAAAAGATCAATTAATGGCACTTTGTGAGCAGGTATAAAAGCAAAGGCAAATCTAATATTACTAATAAACTAAATTCAAAATACTATGTCATCATCTCGCGACAGCAAGCATAAGGCACACTGGGCGAATGGTAACTGGGGAATAACTAGGAGTAACAGAGTAACTGGGGATAACTGGGGTTAATTCTAAACACAAACTTAAAGCAGTTGTTGGCGTTCCACTAACATGACGTTAACCGTCTCTAACCGACTCCTGACAAACGACACAAGTCTATTCAATATACAGGGTCCAAAGATCAACGCTATCACGATCGTTGTGATCGGCCCTATCAGGGTAGATATCAGGGTGGTTAACCACGGTGAATGGCTGAACCATGACTCAAACCACCCTTGTTGGGCTTCCCTCTCCTTTTTTCTTTGAGCCAATCTTTCTCTCAGTTTGGCCATCGAGTCTCTGACCACTCCAGTGTGGTCCGCATAAAAGCAACATTTCTCTTTCAAGGTGGCACAGAGGCCTCCTTGTTGCATGAACAGGAGGTCTAATCCCCGTCTGTTTTGCAAAACAACTTCTGAGAGCGAGGAGAGGGATTGTTCCAGGAAACTTATGGATTTTTCAATTTTTTGCAGGTCCTCATCGATGGCTATTTGTAGTTGAGTTAGGCCTCGTTGCTGCGTCACCAGGGAGGTCACTCCCGTGGCCGTGCCGGCTACTCCCAAACCGAGCAACGTCACTATCGTTACTGCTGTCAGTACTTCTCTTTTTTGGAGTCTGATGTTAGCTTCTCCCCAATGATAGTACATCTCTTCTTCTGTATGATATAGCACCTTGGGAACAATCAAAACTTGTATACAAAAGTCAGCGGAATCATTAAAAAGTTCAAGGGACACACAGGGGGTTACCCCCAATTGGTGGCAGATCCACATTCCGAATGCAGATGGGATAGCCCATTTATAGGTTCTATTAATCGTAACGGTTTTTGCGCAAACAGCACTAACCCTGTTTGCCAATGAGATATTACCAAAACATACGCCTTGGCCTCTGACTTGGCTCAGGGTAATTCGTTTTCGTGGTGTGTCCCACCTACACTGGGTAGGGTTGATATCTGATGAATAGTTAAAGGAAGCATTGAGGGCAACACCCTCGTAGAAGGGGGGATTCATATCATAGCACAACCAACAAGAACTCGTAAGATTCGGGTTTGACTGATTCAGCGACCAGAAGGTAGCGTTTAACACATCGAGAAACGGCTTGTTGGGCTGGTAGTAGGGGTTTACATTTGATCTACTTAAGGGAACTACTGGTTTAGGTGATAGGGGACTGGTTGGAACGGGGGTGGATATCGGCGAAGTTTCCTTTCTTTGCTGGTTATTATTTTTGATTACAACATTGGGGCCAATTGTCGTGCTGCTTCTTACTCCCTGTTTTTTAATAAAAAACAGTCCTCCTCTATCTGTATGGGATTCCCAATATCTAAAGCCCCAGGTTTTGCTGAAAGTCCATTCCAGATCGTTACTGTTAGTTACATCTAATATAAGATATTCACACCACTTCCCTTTTGCCTCTCCTCCACGACGGGGGCCCAGCTGTGGCCGACTATCATGCCTGACGCATCCACGGGGCCCCCATTGTACCTTTAAATACTTGTCTGGTCCCGCACCTGGCGCCCAATCAGAGGCTACAGTTTCACATCCCCAATAGGAACAACAGTATTGATTAGGGGCGTTGCAATAAGATCTGCCGGGATTAGAGCTGGGGCACATGTAGTACATCATGTATTTTAAACAGGGATCAATGGGGACTAGATCACAGGGGGACACGTTAAAGCTAGGGGGTCCTGAGGTAACGATTCTTTGTAATATCCTCTGATCCTCCCATCTCACTAGCACCCATTCCCATGGTTGATGATGATATAAGCCACTAGATGATGATACAAGCCCCAAGATTAAAATCACACAAAACCGTCGCAGCCTCCACCTGTGGGGGCTATTTCGCCGTTGTTTGGAATCCGCTGATGTGGAACTTCGGGGTGCGGACGAGGTGCTTGCCGACTTGTCGTCCTCTCTTGTCACCGGGGCGTACGGATCATGGGGGTGTTCGATAATCCGATCCTGTGGACAAAAACTCGCAGTTTTCATTAGCTTTATTCTGGAGGTCCGGTTTAATTGACTTAAGTGGACACCATTTGATTCTGCCATCTTTTTTGACAGCAGCATACCCTCGCCCTGTTAGAACTAGACTCCACCCTCGTTCCCATTCTCCCAACTCATTTCTAATTGTAACCAATGGGCCTTCTTCCAGTGCTCGAGTGGCCCAATGTTTCTGGGTGGGGCTATTCACCTCTTCCCCCCTGGGGAATTGGTTTAATGCTAACAAAGCGGTCGCCAGAAGGCGTGTTTGGTCCCCTGAAGGAATGGCGTTGGTAAAACCTTCTGTTTTTGCTAGAACTTCTAATTTAGATTTTAGAGTTTGGTTTGCCCGTTCAACTATGGCTTGTCCCGTGCTGTTGTACGGGATACCGTGTATTAGAGTAATACCCCATTTCAAAGCAAATGCTTGGACTGGTTTAGAAACGAAATTCGGACCGTTGTCCGTTTTGATCTGATTAGGGACGCCAAGCCACGCCATGGCTGTCAGCCAATGTTGGATGGTCGCTTTGGAGTCAGTCTTAAGGTGTTGTGTGGCTACGATCATTCCGCTATATGTGTCCACAGTTACCGCTAGCCACGCTCGAGGATTCAGTAGCTGACACAGCGTAAAGTCCGTTTGCCACACCTCAGAGGCTTTAAGACCTCTGGGGTTGACTCCACTGGACCATAGTGGCGCTTTCTGACAGTGGGGACACGTAGCTACTACGTGTTTCGCGTCCGTGACTGAAATCCCACATGTCTTCGCTAGCGCTTTAGCTCCAATATGGAGAGACTCGTGTAGCTGACAGGCATCTCTTAGCGTCCACAGCCCTTTTGCAGCGGCGTCTGCTTTGTCGTTACCAGTTTGGAAGAATCCCTTGATTGGACTGTGACTGTTGACGTGGATGACCGATATGGTGCCCTTTCGGGAAGAAAGTGCTTCTTCTAGCATCAATGCTGTTGTGGATGTTGACACGCCAGGCCCCGACATGGCCAAGCAAAGTTTAGCCACGAACATTGAATCGGTCACAATGTTAAGGTGTTCTGTCGGGAACAGCCCGCAGGCTAGTACTACTGCCGTTGCTTCTAGCTGCTGGACTGAAAGCGCACGATCGGTCGATTTAATGCAGCGCCATTCTCCTTCCGATTGCCATACTGCTGCTGCGGTTGAGGTCGCCGAGGATGCATTTGTGAAGACCGTTGGTCCCTGTTGGGGCCGGTCCATGATTTTTCGTGGAAGGTCGATATCAACAATTGCCAGCATTTGAGTCCAAGGGGGCTTTACAGCATACTGGATTTCTCCTCCAAATCCGACGAGGGCTATGGCTAAATGTTCTGACATTGCCACTGACTGCGTTGGAAGCTGTTTGCGGAAGGGTAGGTATATTCTGGCGGGTTCGATGCCTAGATGTCTCAGGGCGAGTTTTCTGCCTTTCATGATGAGGTTGCCAAGACACTCGACTCCTGGAGAGAATGCACGCGACGGCTTTCCCAGGACTATCCATTGTATTGGCTGCACTTTTTCAGGGGGACCCTGGGCTAGTGCCCCTACTCCCCCCTTTTCCGTGAAGTGTACATACAGATCGAGCGGTGCACCTGGGTTCCATCTGGCGAGCGTGCCTGACGATACCTGTTGCTCGATGAAGTCGAGGGAGTTCATTGCTTCCGTCGTCAGAGTTTTTTGCTCCCATGGGTTTTTTCCTTTTAGAAGATCGTACAAGGGGGCCATGGTTTCTGGAGGGATCAAGACGATGTTACGAAGCCATTGCAAGGACCCCACTAGCTGTTGCATGTCATGGAGCGTTTTGATACGCCGACGGATCTTTATCTGGGGAGGGGTTATGTAAGAACCTGTAATTCCCACTCCCAAAAAACTCACACATGGTCCTCTTTTGATTTTTGCGCTCGCAATTTCGAATCCGTTAGTTTTTAAAGTTTCCGAGACCGTTGACACCAGTTGGTCCACTTGACTTCCTGACGGTGAGGCGATCAAGATATCATCCATATATTGAATGATAGTGGCGGTTGGGTCACTGCGCCGCACCGGTGCCAGCGCCCGGTCCACTGTGATCTGGCAGATAGTGGGTGAGTTGATCATTCCTTGAGGCAGCACTTTCCACTGGAAGCGTAGGTTGGGGCGTTGGCTGTTCGGGAACACGACAGAAAAAGAAAACCGCTCTTTGTCCTCTTCATGCAGGGGTATCGAAAAGAAACAGTCCTTAATGTCAAGGACAGCGCAAGGTTGTCCTTCTGGTATCATAGAGTTCATGGGCAACAGCGTTTGGACAGGACCCATTGGTTGAATTCTCTTATTTACTTCACGCAGGTCATGGAGGAGGCGAAACCCCTCGCCAGATCGTTTGGGTATTACGAAAACTGGGGTGTTCCACGGGCTAGTGGAAGGCTCTATGTGACCTCGTTGTAGTTCACGGTCAAGTAGCTCAAGAAGAGCGTCCATTCGAGGCTTTGATAGGGGCCACTGCTCGACCCACACTGGATCGGACGATTTCCATGTCAGTCTGATTGGTGGGAGTGGGTATGCGGCAGTGGCCCTTATGGTAAATTTGTCACCCTGGCTTTTAGTAGGGCTAGAGCGTCCCTTCCCAACAGGGGTGGGACTCCTGACATGACATATGGGAAGAGGGTAATAGTTTTCTCCGGTCCCTTTTCAGTGTGAAGCGTGATTGCTACCAATTGAGCACTCTTCCGGGCTTGGGTTAATCCCCCGACTCCACCCACCATGGGGGCGCCTTCCAATTTCCAATGCGGGGGCCAATTCGTCTCAGGGATAACTGTAACATCTGCTCCAGTGTCGATCAAAAAGGGGACACTAATAGTGGTGTCATTTAAGGCATTATAGAGGGAACAGATCCCCCACACCACTGGCGGGTTGTCACACTTTACTGTCAGGGCCACCCTGGGGTCCCACTCCCAAAGGGTGGTCCTTGCTGTTCCTGAGATGGGGGCAGATTCGGCTGGACTGTTGGTTGAGCCATAAAGTTGGTCGCTTCTCGAGGGGGCAGCGGGTTTGGGAGCGTTTCGCCCCATCCGGGGTTGGCACAATTGGGCCGCCTCGTGTCCCAAGTGGGAGAGGGCTGTGTGCGGCCCAGGTGCCCTCTCCCCCTCCCGTTTCCCTGGATTTTAGATCTGCATTCTTTAGCGAAATGCCCTTTCCACAGGCCCAACATGGTCCTCTGGGTCGATTTTGGCGCGGGGGGGTGCTGTTGGCAGGTTCCCCAACCGAGGGCAGTTTGCTACAACGTGGCCCACCTGGCCGCATTTAAAACATGCCATCACGTTAGCTATTGCGGTGCGGACAGCCACCTGGATCGGGGCTAAATGCTCTTCGTTTGTGACATACTTAATCGTGTCCGCGATACTCGACCCCATTGGCAGTGATCGTAGGATTTCTTTGGTTGCTGAATTACACTGCTGACGTAAGCACTCTGCTACAACCGGGCCTTTCGCTTCCGAAGGCAGGGTCGAGGAGTCGATCGCTGTCTGGAGGCGATCCACAAATTGCGCAAAGCTTTCGCTTTCTTTTTGCTTTACTGTGGACCAGGGTGACGGCTTGACAATAGCTCTAGAGGCTGTGCGAATAGCTTCTCTGGCCGCACGCGTAGTTGTCATAACTTCATGGGCCCACATGCCCTGGGCCTGCGCCTGGGGGGTAATCATTGTCGGGTCTGAACCCATCAGCCGCTGCAGGCTGGAGCCGTGTAGCGGGTGATCCGCCCCGGTTACTTGGGCTAGTTGCTTCGTACAGTTGTCCTCCCATTCTTGTTTAAAAACGATCATCCCTGCCCCGTCAAAGATCAGTCTACAAGTTTGTTTTATATCAAATGGGAGCATGTCATATCCCCCAAAGACGCCGTCTATGAGGGTGGAGACCAGGGCAGAATTGAGCCCTTTGTCCACAATTGCTTTAACAATCGCTTGTATATCCTTGGGGTTTATTGGCGAGTAGACCCTTTGTCCCCCGTCCGCCACCCGGACCGGGAACGCCAGCGTGGCCGATGGGACCCAATCGGCACAGGCAATATTTATTTTCTTCCAATCCGTGAGAGGAATTTTTTGCCTTCGCGATTCCTTTTTATTTTGGATGTGGGTATTTTTGCTTTTGACTGTATTTACCCTCATGTCCTCCTCCTCTGAGTTTGAATCAGTTGCAAGCCAGTCGTCCGAGCTGCTATCTGATCCGGAGTCGGAACTCGACTGACCGGTTTTTCTCGTTGGGCTCCGGCCCCGCCCACTTCCCTTGCGGGCGGACCGTTCCCTCCCTCTTGGCTCGCCCCTCCTTCTGCTCGGCGGGGTGTTTGCCCTATGAGGGCGTGTTTTCAGATGGGCGCTCTGATTGGCTCTCCGCCCCTCGCTCGCGCTCCTCTCCTCTTTCCGGTCGCCTCCACCACTCTTCTCCTTCTCGTTCTCCTCCCCTTCCGGTTCGTGTGCTCTTGTTAGTTCAAGCGCTTCCTCCGTTTTCCCGCCGGGGACGTCTTTGTCCCGCCCTCCCCCCTGGGGTTCAGCGCCATTTTGGGGCGCATAAGGCGGCGGTCTTTCCCGGGCTTCGGCGCCCCTGGCTTCCTCAGCTAACCCACTCCAGAAGGACAGTGTGCACTTCTGCCCCTCCGTAAGCGGGTCAGGGTTCGGAGGTTCAGGGGTCGAAGGGCTCAGGGGTAGAGGGGGTGTATTGCCCTCTCGTAAGTCTTTAGACTGCGGAATCATTGCCGTTTGGGGGGTGCGGAGTCTGCGTGGCTGCCCCGACTCCCAATTTCGGGGTGACCAACAAACAGTCCCTTGCCGCCCTCCAGGTTTCCTGCTCTTGTAAGGCCTTCTGCAGGGCCTGTACGACTTTCCCCCACGACTTAAGGTTTTTCCCACTACCCGAGGGCATAGTCTCCTCGGCTAATGCTTTAGTGCATTTATCCCACACTTCAGGGTGGAGAATATCCACTGGCTGGTCAATGGCCCCAATCTGTAAAAGCCTCGCAACTGCGAGAGTAAAATCTTGGGGCTTACAATCAATACCCCACTGCTTATGTAATTGTGATACGACCTTCACAAGGGCTTCCATCCTCCTTGTTGGTCCGGGAGCATCCTCCCCGCCGGGCTGGTCCTGCCGCTCTGGCCGCCGTTCACCCGTCCAGGCGATTTTCCCGGGTTTCGGCACCACTTGTTGCCTTTGTTGGCGTGGCGACCTGGTTCAGGAACGGCACGGCGAACACCCCCAGGCCGCTCGGTCCATCAGCTCGCAGACACCAATGTGGTGGACGGCAAATGGCATTTATTGGTAGGTAACATGGCCTTATATAGCTTGGGTTTACAACGTCACTTCCGTCTGCTTACATCATAGACTAAACGCTATTGGCTATCATAGACTAAACGCTATTGGCTATCTGGAGAGGGGTCCTATCTTCCCGTACAGCGCGATATCTTCCGGCCGCCAGACCCTAGCTGCCTACAGACAGGGAACAAGATAACCTCCCCCACCCCTCCCTCTTCCCGGGCTTAACATTATCTCTACTACCTCCCCTCCCGAGCAGCACAGGGGGGGAAAAAGGGAATGGGGTTCACAGTCAGTTCATCACGAGTTGTTTTATGCCGCTGTGTCATCGTTGGGGGAAGAACTCCTCGCATTCCTCCTCTGCTCCAGCGTGGGGTCCCTCCCATGGGCCACAGTCCTTCGTGAAACAGCTCCGGCGTGGGTCATCTCTTCCACGGGGTGCGGTCCCTCCAGAACAGCTGCCCCAGTGGGCCCTCCATGGGCCACAGCCTCCTTCAGGCCTCCACCTGCTCTGGTGTGGGGTCCTCCATGGGCTGCAGGTGGATCTCTGCTCCTCCATGGACCTCCATGGGCCGCAGGGGGACAACCTGCTCCACCATGGTCATCACCACGGGCTGCAGGGGAATCTTGGCCAGGAGCCGCATTACTCCTCCCCCTCCTTCTTCACTGACCTTGGCATCTGCAGCCGTTCCTCACAACAGGCTGGCAGACGCCTCTCAGGATCCTTTTTACATCTTATTCACTTCTCATCTCCTCTCCACTTCTTGCAGCCAGGCTGGGCCGAGTTGGGCCCAGTCTGCTGCCCGGCGGTGTTACCGAAATCCGGAATAAAACTCCTTAACAGCAATGCGAAGTTAAGAAGCAGGCACTTCTTTATTGCAGCGCTGGGCGCACGGGGGATCGCTCCACCTAGCGTGCGCACCCATTTGATCAACAGCACGGGTTAAATACACATTAATTATACATATTCATTAAATTCCAAGAAATAATATGCATAAACATAAATTTTCTGAGAAACCATTACATCATTTCCCCACCCACTCGCGCATGCCCAGTCTTTTGAGTCGAGGGTCTTTTGGTGGTCTTGGTGGTCGTCAAAACGCCCCCTCCTCGAATTCGCTGGTCAAACTCCTTGAAATCTCCATATATGGTCTTGAGAACAGGTCGCAATGCTCATTGATTTTCCTGGCTCCAAAGTGATGGCTCAGGGCCTATTTCTGCAGGTGGTGTTTGGGGGTGTTTGGGACTTACCATTGTATTAAAGATATGCTAGGCTAGCTTCTGACAAATGCGTATTATAATATCTCTAGGGTCCCACTCCCTTTAGGAACAAACAAATTTTATGAAGATTTAACCTATGTGACTACAGTTCTACAGTTAGCAAGAATCACCTCATATTGATATTTAATTTTCAACGTTTATGTCATGTAACAGCGGGAGGCCAGAGGGTGAGGCCTGCAAGGCACACAAGGCTCGCGCCTCCCCCTCTCTGCCCCCTGCTCAGCTGCTTCACATCTTCTCCTCTCCTTCTCTTTTTTTTTTTTTCTGTTTTCCCCTACTTAAATACATTATCGCAGAGGTGTTATCAGGGACATTCTGCTACCAATTGGCTCAGCCTTGGCCAGCAGCGGGTCTGCCCTAGGCCCGGCCGAGTCCACTAAACAAAGGGGAGCAACTTCTAGCAGTTTCCTACAGAAGCTACCACCTTAGGCCCCCCCCTCACTAACAAAACCAGAACACTGGTCAATCAACCAAAAACACCCCCACCAACACACAAGGTAAGTAAGCAGGCAAATGATGCAGAAGAATGGAAGCTCGCAAAGGCAAGGGGCAGCAGGAGGAAGAGGCTTCCCCTGAACCCCGAGGTGCCCCTGCAGAACCGCTTTGCTGCTCTGCAGGCTGAAAAAGTAAGACCCAGTACCTTGGGAGAAGCACTGGAGCTGAGCAAGGTAGCCTGACTGGCTCACGTGACAACCAGTGCTACCAAGAAAAGGAGGCGCGTGGTAGTAGTGGGTGACTCTCTCCTGAGAGGTACAGAGGCACCCATCTGCCGACCTGATGTGCTCTCTAGGCAGGTGTGCTGTCTCCTGGGGGCTCGTGTCAGGGATGTTACTAAGAGAGTAACAAACCTCATACAGCCCACCGACTACTATCCATTGCTGGTGTTTCACGTGGGTGCCAGCGACACAGCCAGGAGCAGCCTGAGGAGCATCAAGAGGGACTTCAGGGTCCTGGGAGCAACAGTTAAGGACTCTGGGGAGCAGGTGGTCTTCTCATCAACCCTCCCAGTGGAAGGGAATGGGCCTGAAAGGGCCAGTCGAATCTGGCAGGTCAACTCGTGGCTCAAGGAGTGGTGCCACAGCCAGGGCTTTGGCTACTTAGACCACAGGACTTGCTTTGAGAAGCCTGGCCTACTAGGGGCGGACGATGTGCACCTAACTGAGAAGGGGAAGAGTGTCCTTGGCCAAAGGCTTGCCAGGCTCCTCAAGAGGGTTTTAAACTAGCGTTGCCGGGAGAGGGGGAGCACAATCCAGCCCACCACTGTCAGTATGGCGCCAGTGCCAGCACCGAGTGCCCAGAAGCTGGGGAAGGACCGCAGGTAAGTGCGAGAGAACCTAAACTGTGGACCAGAAGAACTCCTATTGCTCCAGCCAGCAAGTTGGCTTTGTCAGGGGCCCAGCTTAAGTGTCTATATACCAATGCACGTAGCATGGGGAACAAACAGGAAGAGCTGGAGATGAGTGCACACATGCAGGGCTACGACCTTGTTGGCATCACAGAGACGTGGTGGGATGACTCCTATGACTGGAGTGTTGGGATGGAGGGATATAGGCTTTTTAGGAAAGACAGGCAGGGGAGACGAGGAGGGGGTGTCGCTCTCTATGTCAGCAACCCGCTGGAGTGCATGGAGCTCCGCCTGGGGATGGAGGAGGAGCTGACAGAGCTCCTCCTATTAGGACAGGATTAGAGGAAGGGCAGGAACAGGGGACGTTACGGTGGGGGTCTGTTACAGGCCGCCTGGCCAGGAAGACAGAGCAGACGAAGCACTCTACAGGCAAATAGGAGCAGTCTTGCGGTCGCAAGCCCTGGTCCTCATGGGGGACTTCAACCACCCTGACATCTGTTGGAGAGACAACACGGCAGGGCACAGGCAGGCCAGGAGGTTCCTGGAATGCGTGGATGACAACTTCCTCCTGCAGGCGATAGAGGAGCCGACAAGGAGGGGTGCCATGCTCGACCTTGTGCTCACCAACAGGGAGGGGCTGGTGGGGGATGTGAAACTAAAGGACAGCCTTGGCTGCAGCGACCATGACATGGTGGAGTTCAAGATCCACGGGGCAGTGAGGAAACTACACGGCAAGCTCTCAGCCCTAGACTTCAGGAAGGCGGACTTCGGCCTCTTCAGGGACCTGATGGGCCAAGTGCCATGGGAGGTGGCCCTGGAGGGAAGAGGGGCCCAGGAAAGTTGGTCCACATTCCAGGAGCACCTCCTCCAAGCTCAGCAGAGGTGCATCCCAATGAAGAGCAAGTCGGGCAAAAAGGCAATGAGGCCCACGTGGATGAGCAAGAAGCTCCTGGACCAACTGAAAGTGAAGAAGAAAGCCTGTAGAGGGTGGAAGTGGGGACAGGTAACCTGGGAGGACTACAGAGAGGCTGTGTGAGCGGCCAGGGATCAGGTGAGGCAGGCTAATGCCCTGGCAGAATTGAATCTGGCCAGGGATATAAAAAGCAACAAGAAGAGCTTCTATAGGTATGTCAGGGACAAAAGGAGGTCCAGGGAAAATGTAGGCCCCCTCTGGAAGGAAATGGGTGTCCTGGTTACCCGGGACATGGAGAAGGCTGAGGTGCTTAATGACTTTTTTGCCTCAGTCTTCACCGATAAGGGCTCTTGTCGCAACACCCAAGCTGTGGAAGGCACAAGCAGGGACTGGGAGGATGAAAAACCACCCACTGTACTGGAAGAGCAGGTTCGGGAAGATCTGAGGAACCTGAAGGTGCACAATTCCATGGGACCTGATGAGATGCATCCGTGGGTCCTGAGGGAACAGGTGGAGGAAGTTGCGAAGCTGCTAGCCACTGTATTTGAGAAGTCATGGTGAGGTCCCCGATGACTGGAAGAGGGGGAACATAACCCCCATTTTTAAAAAGGGAAACAAGGAAGACCCGGGCAACTACAGGCCGGTCAGCCTCACCTCTGTGCCTGGCAAGGTCATGGAGCAGATTCTCCTGGAAACCATGCTAAGGTACATGGAGAGCAAGGAGGTGGTTGGTGACAGCCAACATGGCTTCACCAAGGGCAGATCGTGCCTGACCAATTTGGTGGCCTTCTATGACGGGGTGACAGCATCAGTGGACAAGGGACAACCAACTGATGTCATCTACCTGGACTTGTGCAAAGCATTTGACACTGTCCCGCACGACATCCTTCTCTCTAAACTAGAGAGACATGGGTTTGATGGACGGACCACTCGGTGGATAAGGAGTTGGCTGGATGGCCGCACTCAGAGAGTGGTGGTCAACGGCTCAATGTCCATGTGGAGAGTAGTGACGAGTGGCATCCTTCAGGGGTCTGTGTTGGGACCAGCCCTGTTCAACGTCTTTGTCAGCAACATGGACAGTGGGATAGAGTGCACCCTCGGCCAGTTGGTCAATGACACCAAGCTTGGTAATGCAGTTGACATGCTGGAGGGGAGGGATGCCATCCAGAGGGACCTTGACAGGCTGGAGAGGTGGGCCCATGCCAACCTCATGAAGTTCAACCAGGCCAAGTGCAAGGTCCTGCACCTGGGTCATGGCAATCCCAGGCACAAATATAGGCTGGGCAGAGAATGGACCAAGACCAACCCTGAGGAGAGGGACTTGGGAGTGCTGGTGGATGAGAAGCTCAACATGAGCCGGCAATGTGCCCTTACAGCCCAGAAGGCCAACCACATCCTGGGCTGCATCAAGAGGAGCGCGGCCAGCAGGTCGAGTGAGGTGATTCTCCCCCTCTACTCTGCCCTGGTGAGACCCCACCTGGAGTACTGTGTCCATTTCTGGAGCCCCCAACACAAGAAGGACATGGACCAGTTGGAGAAGGTCCAGAGGAGGGCCACGAAGATGCTCAGAGGCCTGGAGCACCTCTCCTATGAGTTCAGGCTGAGAGAGTTGGGGCTGTTCAGCCTGGAGAAGAGGAGGCTCCGGGGAGACCTTATAGCAGTCTTCCAGTACCTAAAGGGGGCTCACAGGAAAGACAGGGAGAGACTGTTCAGTAGGGCCTGTTGTGAGAAGATGAGTGGTAATGGTTTTAAAATAGAGGGAGGTAGATTCAGATTAGATATTAGGAAAAATTTTTTTTAAATGAGGGTTATAGAACACTGGCACAGGTTGCCCAGAGAGGTGGTGGATGCCCCACCCCTGGAAACATTCAAGGCCAGGCTGGATGAGGCTCTGAGCAACCTGATCTAGTCGGGGATGTCCCTGCTCCTTGCAGTGGGGTTGGACTAGATGACCTTTGAAGGTCCCTTCCAACCCTAACCATTCTATGATTTTAAAAGTGTGATTGTTTCATACAGATTTCAGAGTGTCTATATGTACATGTATACACACATCTATGTCTTCCCATCTTCAGCCATGTTGATTTACAATTATATCATCCATGTAACAAATACTTAAAAATATTCTCCTCCTCTTTTTTTTTTTTGTTTTATCCTAAAATTTTCTGCTTCTTAACTTATCTCCCTTTGGACTCTTTCAAACTCTTCTTTATATCCCACAACTACAACCCTACAATACTTCAAAGATCTGATCACCTTTTTAGTATCTCTGAAACCATTTGACCAGATAAGCATGTAAATGATTGCCTTAAAATCAGGTTCTGTAAAAACCCTTAACTTCTCCTTTTGTCCAATCCCATAAGATTTATTTTCCCTATTCAAGTCTACCATACTCATTTACAGAACAGATTGGTAATCCTACAAACATATGCCAAGAATGTCCTTGTTTCTTCCAATTCTTTTGATCATAAAAGTGAAATTCTTAAGTTTTCCAATTTAAAATGCAGTTCAATTTTTTTTTTTTGCTACTTTTTAATGTGAAAACTGCTGTGCCTTTAATTGTTGAAAATATTCATAAGTGTATGGTACCATACTCATACATTTGAGGTAAGGTATAGAATCAAATGCTTGAAAAGGTGTACAAAACCAATCTGATCTGAAGCTATATAAGTGAAGCAGTTTCGCTTTCCTAGAGCTCAAAGAGATTTCATGGCACAGTCACTACCCTACTTTCTGAAAATACTAACAATAAACAGACTTGCAATTCCAACTTCTGTCCTGGTTTCAGCAGGGATGGAGTTAATTTTCCTCTCAGTAGCCGGTGTGTTTTGGATTTTGTGTGTGAAAAATGTTGATAAAAACACCCTGATGATATGAGTTGTTGTTAATGAGACCAAGGACACTGTCTGACTTTCCAAGTCTCTTTGAAGTCTCGTTAACGTGCAGATGCGGGAAGCTGGGCAAAAGACAGACAGAATAATTGATCCAAACTGGCCAAAGAGAGCACTCCATGCCATAAACATCATGCTCAGTATATAAGTGGAGGTTGCCCATGGGAGGGTGTTGGATACCTGGAGTATCAGGGACACTTAGTGAACAATCCAGACCGAATAGAATTGTTATGTTTGTGAGCAGCAGGCCTCAAGGACATCACTGAAGCCACCTGTAAGAAAGTACTGAAGCCACCTGTGAGAAAATAATGAGGCCGCCTGTGAGAAAATAATGAAGCTTCCTGTGAGAAAGTAAACGAAGCAACCTTGAAGAAGCTCTCAAACAACTTTGAGAAAGTGAAAACATGAAAAGTACGGGACTTTCCAGGTTAACGGACTTTCCAGATTAGCTAACTGCAAGTAGGAGGGATATGCAAATGTAACCATTAGAGCTTAAGCCAATCACGCAATGACTAGTAGGCATATTTTATCTTAGCAATATAAATATGCGCACCCGGGACTAATAAATCGAACTACGCTTATTACTCATATTGAGTCTTTGTCGTACGTTCCTCCGTCGCTCCCAAATGGCGCCTGAACAGGGACATAGTAGAAGACACTGCTATCGGAGCAGCGGAGGCAGAGAAGCACCGGGAGCAGTGACCGGGGGGCAAGATCGACTACGCATTTGTCCTTCAGATGCGACGATCCGGAGCCTGAACCGTTGAAACAGGGGTTCGGCGTCTGCCGGGGCTACAGGACAAGCTGCAAAAAAGGGGTGCCATAATCAGGGAGCACCAATTGTGAGTACTTAATCAGGGAAAAAGGGGTGCCTTAATCAGGGAGCGCCAATTGTGAAACTGCCGGCAATAATGGAAAAGGAGGTAGCCCTAGAATTATTATGCTCTCTATGAGAGGACTGAGTTATGACTCGGCCGTCCTAGAAGCTTTGCTGCAGTGGGCAAAGAAAAGGGAATTAATCCCCACAGTTGATGATCCTTTTGAGCTCTCGACATGGGAAAAGATAAGAAAAAAGCTGTGGGATGAAATAAGTAAGGGATCTCCACTGTGTGGAAGCTAATTAATGAAACATTGATAAGCATGAAAGCTGAGCGTTCAGTTGCCGCATCTGCTTTTGCGGCCTTAACTCCAGCCGACGGGTCCACCTCCGCTACCAGCATGCTGTTCTTGGGTTTAACGAGCCCTGCCGCTGCCCCGGCTCGTGCTGAGGGTGGGGGGGTTCGAGCCCCAGCAAGGACTCCAGGAAATGCAGCCACAGCCCCTATAACTATAGATATGCGGGCACCAGAGGGAAAAACTGCCAAAGACTTTTCACCACCATCGGACATACCACCACCAGGCACCCCGCCACGCTGTGCCAGTGCAGGCTCAGAGTCACGAGCCTTTTCGCCGGCACCAACAGCTCCGGTTTATCCCCCGTTACCACCTTCTTCCCCGCCACCACGGTAGGAGGAAGAGAGGGATGAACATTCATCCGGCTTGAAGGACGCACAGCTGCAAGAGACACTAAAAAGGCTAGAAGCCCTAGAGGTTCGCCTAGAAGCGTCGCTGGGAAACTCGTCAACTCCTTCGCCTGTGCCACATCGAGACCTGCCAGCGTCCAACCTATTCGTTCCGAACGGAGCATCGGGTGAGATCAGTCTTTTTGCACCTTTGCAAGGGATGCCGGCGGGAGGGGCCGGGGATCCGAATCCAACAGCGCAGTGGAAAGGGGTGATTCGAGATGCCGTGATAGAAGGAGAGCCTTTGCCCATGGCATTTCCAGTTGTGACTGATAATACTGGGAAAAGTGTGTGGAAAGCATTAGACTGGAAAATATTGAAGGAAGCTAAAAGCGCAGTTACTCAGTATGGGCTAAAATCATCATATACTCAATCTGTGTTGCAGCATATTTTTTTGTCACAGTTGTTGGCTCCTTATGATATTAGAATGATTGTCCAGATGCTTTTGCTACCGTCGCAGCAGCTGCAGTTCTTTCAGTACTGGCAGGCTGCTTGTGATAGGGCAGCTGCATCGCCTCGACAACAGCGTGATCCATTATTCGGGATGCAAACTCAAATGCTGATGGGAGCGGGACCCTACACACGATCTGATTGGCAAGCGCAATTTGCTACCGAAGTGTTACAACTGGGCCAAGATTTGGCTTATAGAGCGCTTGCTAGGGTGTACGATGAAAAGTCCGGACCTGCCTTTACGTCAATAAGACAAGGTCCCACAGAACCATATGGGAAATTTATTGATCGGTTGCACACTGCAATTATGGCTCACCCTGATCCGGATGATGACATGAAAGCAAAGTTCTTAGATATGCTTGCCTTTAATAATGCTAATGAAAAAAAAACAAAACTAAGAGAGCCCTTAGTGTGCTGCCAAAAGGATCTAGTACAGGGCAACTGCTGGAAGCTGCCGAGTGAATGTTAGAACAAGAAAAGGCTACAGTCATGGCTGCTGCTGTAGGTGCAGCAGTTAAACCGTTGATATCAATAAAGCGGCGCGTGATTAACTGTCTGTAACCCCCATTCCCTCTTCCTGCCCCCCCGCCCCCCATCCCTGTCCCGCTCAGGGGGCAGGGGAGGGAGGTGGAGATGGTGTTAAGCCCGGGAAGAGGGAGGGGTGGGGGGAGGTTGTCTTGTTCCCTTTTTCCTTATCCTGCTTTGGTTTTAGTGATGGTCTGTTTTGCTTGTAGCGGTGGCTTTAAGGATCTCTCCCTATTCTTGTCTTAAACCTCAGATTTTAGTTTTCTTTCCTCTTATATGTCTGGGGCCACGGCCGCCGCCAGGCGCCCCCACCCCCCCGCCCCTGACATGGTTAACAGATACTCCTGTCTGAGTCAAGCTTTGTACAAGTGGAAGGACCGTTCCCTCTTATAACATGGGGGAAGGGATACGCTCATGTCTATACAGGAGCAGTAAACAAGTGGATCCCTGTCTGTATCATCTGCGGGTAAGCCTTTCAGAACATGTTTGGTTGACCTGCCAGATACCGGTAGGACGGCAACTCTGTGTAAAACAGCAGCAGCCACAAGTGCTGAGTGCTAAAACTACAAAAGATGGAACTTTTTTTGATCAGTAAAGATGGACTTCTGTCTATTTTTTTTAACTATTCAAGAGCTAATGTTTCTAGAGGGGTAATGATTGTAAATGCTTTAAGACCTATACATTGCAACGACACAGCATGACGTAATCATGCGAACACATATCAAAATCCAGACAGCATAAAAGACCTAAACGAAGCATACATAGCATTGAATCTGGTTGCCAAGATAATACAGGGTTTTGGAAACTAAGTAAAATTATTGCTGCTTCAGTCTTTACACCTGGTGTGGCAAGTGCCTAGGCATTAGCTACGCTAAATAAATTGGACTGTTGGCTTGCTAAGCAAATAAATACAACTGCATCGGCACTATCAACGCTGTTAACTGATGTAGATTCTATATACTATGCTACTTTACAAAACAGAACCGCTGTTAGCCTGCAGAGCACATATTTGACAGGCCTTGTTGCATGTGCTGGCCACACATGCAGCAACGTCTGGTCAGTACTCTTTCACTGAATCTGCTGAGGGTATAAACAGAGGTGGCTCGGAGCGAAGGGGAGAGGACGGACCCAGAGCACACGTTATTAACAACAGGGGACGCCCTGAAGGTGCTGCGCCTGTCTCCCTTCTCTGCTCTGACCCGGCTGATAACCATCCTCTTGCTCAGCGGTGTCTTTGGCGTAGTTGGGTTAGTAACAGAATAGATCAGCAATAGATTTTTTTTATTATTAGCACAAAATCATGATTGTCAGGATTTTGATGGGCTTTGCTGCATGAATCTGTCTGATCGTTCGGAATCTATTCACAAAAGTATTCAAAACTTGCAAAAAGGAGTACAAAAACAGCAACAAAGTGATGGTTTTGATATATTCAGAAATCTTTTGGTGACTTGATATAAGCTTGTTACTAATAGCTGTAGGATGCTTATTCATTCCTTTTATATATGTATTTTGATCTGTATTCTGTGTCTTAAAATGTGTGCAGACTTTAATAGATAAAGCGTTGAAACAAGCCTCTTCTCATAAACAAAGGGGGAGATGTGGTATTTCGCTGAGTCAGTACGGTGTCAGTGAAAGCACACCGACCTTGGGGGAGGAATGCAATCATGCTCTCAGGAAGAAAGCCATGGAATGAGAAGGGAAGCTTTAAGATACAAACCATTGTTAGCAGAATTTATGGCTTGTTTCGACAGAGGCCTGCAGAAAACTAGTCATTGCTCTTATAGATAAGAAAGTTACTGGAGTTGTTATATCTATAATAGTAGAAAAATGTTATAGTAGAAAATTACTAGAAGGTAGTGAAACTTAGCTTTGCTTCGTAATCATGAATATGTATAACGTGTGATCAGTAATTTTATTAACTAAGCTTGTGTGTGGCATAACTGGGTGGTTGCTGTCCTTGGTTAAAATCGGAATTGTGATACTAGGCATCATACTAGGCATAATCATTAACATACCATGCTTGCAAAAAATGATTAACAACTCAATACAGACAATCTGGCTCAAAAAAAAAAAAAAAAAAAAAAAAAAGAGAAGATGTGAAGCAGCTGAGCAGGGGGCAGAGAGGGGGAGGTGCGAGCCTTGTGGGCCTTGCAGGCCTCACCCTCTGGCCTCTCGCCGGGCAGCAGAGTGGGCCCAACTCGGCCTAGCCCGGCTGCAAGAAGTGGAGAGGAGATGAGAAGTGAATAAGATGTAAAAAGGATCCTGAGAAGCGTCTGTCAACCTGTTGTGAGGAACGGCTGCAGACACCAAGATCAGTGAAGAAGGAGGGGGAGGAGTAACATGGCTCCTGGCCAAGATTCCCCTGCAGGTGGTGGTGAAGACCATGGTGGAGCAGGTTGTCCCCCTGCAGCCCATGGAGGTCCATGGAGGGGCAGAGATCCACCTGCAGCCCATGGAGGACCCCACACCAGAGCAGGTGGAGGCCTGAAGGAGGCTGTGGTCCGTGGAGGGCCCGCTGGATCAGCTGTTCTAGAGGGACTGCACTCCATGGAAGAAATAACCTACGCCGGAGCAGTTTCAAGGACTGTTGCCCATGGGAGGGACCCCACGCTGGAGCAGAGGTGGAATGCGAGGATTTCTTCCCCTGACGATGACACAGCGGCGTAAAACAACTCGTGATGAACTGACCGCGACCCCCATTCCCTTTTTCCCCCCTGTGCTGCTCGGGAGGGGAGGTAGTAGAGATAATGTTAAGCCCGGGAAGAGGGAGTGGTGGGGGAGGTTATCTTGTTCCCTGTCTCATTCTCCTGCTAGTTTTAGAAATAAGTGAATAGTTTTCCCCAAGTCGAGTCTGTTTTGCCCATAACGGTAACTTTAAGGATTTCTCCCTGTCCTTATCTCAAACCTTGAGCCGTTTTTCTTATATCATCTCCTCCTATTCTCTCGGAGGGTGGGGGGAGCGAGAGAGAGAGACTGCGTAGTCTGGTCCCGATCGGGGCTGAACTACGGCAGCCCCCTTTAGGTATTGGAAGACCGCTATAAGGTCTCCCAGGAGCCTCCTCTTCCCCAGGCTGAACAGCCCCAACTCTCTCAGCCTGTCCTCATAGGAGGGGTGCTCCAGCCCTTTTATCATCTTTGTGGCCCTCCTCTGGACCTTCTCCAGCTGGTCCATGTCCTTCTTATGTTGGGGGCTCCAGAGCTGTGTGCAGTACTCCAGGTGGGGTCTCACCAGGGCAGAGTAGAGGGGGAGAATCACCTCCCTCGACCTGCTGGCCGCGCTCCTCTTGATGCAGCCCAGGATGCGGTTGGCCTTCTGGGCTGCAAGGGTACATTGCCTGCTCATGTTGAGCTTCTCATCCCCCAGCACTCCCAAGTCCCTCTCGTCAGGGCTGGTCTCGCTGATCTTCCCCTTTCCTTCCATCCTGTAAATTCAGATGCCAACTGGTTGCAACAGAATGAATAAAATCCTACACCCTGTTTGAAATTGAATTCATGCTCATCAAATTAGAAATCCACACTATGTGCTTAAGTGCTACAGGTAACTCTTAACCTTGTCCATGTCATATTTTACTGGATGGTTCTTATCATGACTAGTATCAGGAGACTCCCAAGTGAGATCTCTGTTAAGACACACTCAGCGTACCACGTGATATTTTAATATCTGAAAAAAACCACAAACCCAAAAAACCAAAAAGACAAAAGAAAGCCCCGAAGTTCTTCAGGACCTAGGTCTGAATAAGAACACAAGGAATGTGAGAGACCAGACAACTTCAAGATTGGCAAATTAGCTTTCAGCCCCAAATGTGACCAAAATCTGTTGTATTCTAAAGCTCAAATAAAAAAATTAAAAGAGAAAATAAAAAGATAGACTTCGGCAGTATTATCACCTAGTAGATCTCATCAACTTTATTTTAAGTTGTTTATTATAAGTTGTGTGGAAAGACATTAAGCGTAGGAAGATGATAAAATTTGGCAATTCCATAATTTCTATACCCTGTACCATCACACTCCTATATTTTTTCCATCTTACCCTTTACACTTTATAATGCCTCCAGTTCCACCCTAGACATCTGAATAACATTGCCAATTCCCTCCCATTTTCCCTCATTACACATTGGGCAAGAGGCAGCACATACGAGCTCTGACTGATCGGCAAGAGTGCGCATGCTGGACACCGGGCAGATCAACAGGTTAACTGTTGACTTCACACTCAAGCCCTTCTCTTGCCAGAGCTGAGGTCCCTTCCCTTAATAGGTTAGAGAAAGTAATCAGCTATATTAAGAGCTTCACATCTTCCAGTGCTCTCCACTATGGGGGGGGGGGGATATGAAGTTTACTACCATGTCGGAATTTATTGTAGGAGAAGACTCAATCCACTCTTTTCTCTTAGCATGCTCAGTTGACCGATGTGGTGTGATATAGTGAACACCAAAACACAAGCATAAAAAAAAAAATCTCTGCTTTAAAGAACTGGTAAAATTGAGTCAACTGCCCTAAAAACATGGAGAAGATCCTCCATTAATTCAGGTTTATTCTGCATCAAAACAAAAGTTTGCTTAACAAGGAGTATTCCACACAAAGCTATCACTCTGTTTAACTTTGATATATTAACTACATTGCATTGAAACTTCATGCTCAAACTAATACAGATATCTTAAAAAATCCAAACCTCAACCACCTCACCAATCAACTTTAATGATTAACCGCTTTCTCAAAAAGTTAAATAAAACCACTTCTGACTATATTCCCTCTTCCCCTGATGTCTACTGCTCATCCCTTGTCCACTGACACTGTAACCCCATCATAGAAGGCCACCAAATTGGTCAGGCATGATCTGCCATTTGTGAAGCCATGTTGGCTGTCACCAACCACCTCCTTGTTCTCCATGTGCCACTGAATGACTTCCAGAAGACAAAGGAAAAGGCAATGCTGGGAACTACTCCAAGCTGCTGCTGGTTTTATACCATTTACTCTTTCTGAGACATATATATTCATATAAACACTGCTGGAAACCACAATTCTATTTGTGAAAAAGAACAGGTATCTAGAAAGAAAAATTAAAATCATATGTATATATTATTTTAGTGAAAGTCTAAGATATTTTTAAAAATACAGCACTTGGAGATAGTGCTTGCAGAATCTAAAGCCTCATACAACAAATGATGTAGCCACTTGGTTGCTAATCACTAAAAGAACACAGAATTGGAATTCATAAAGGTCATCCCAAATTCTTAGTTTCCACAGTTGTAAATTTGTCATTTGAAATTCTGCATGTTATATACTTAAGGGGATGAGTAGTTACAGTCATGGACACTGTTCATCTCACAGGCAGTATGTTAAGCAATCTTTTTCTCTTCACCCAGATTTGAGAAGGAAACCAGAGACCCAAGAGCTATTGTACTAACACAGCTTCTTCTATTCAGCCCAGAGCCTGCATCTATGAAAAACTTTCTGAATTACTCGTATTCAATTTACATATTGGCAGATTACTATATTTTGAGAAGGAATAGAAACTGTGGGGTAACGTTAGCAGGGCTGCATGTATGCAGGAGGGGCGGTCCGTGGCAATTCACGCACTGGACGCAGATGAGTCCATGAGTGCAGGGGGCAGGTGTGTCCACGTACGTGGTGGGCACGGATAAGTCCATGAGTGTAGGGGTAGGTGCGTGGTGGGCATGGATGGGTCCATGGGTGCAGGGGGGCGGGTGCATTCTCGTGCGTAGCGGGTGTGCGGGTATTTAACCCTGTGTTGCGCAGCATTAAATTGAAGGCTTGGCTTGATGGTATCCGTGTGATGCCCTGCTTTCCCCGGAGCGGGGCTTTGGTGCGTGCAGGGTAGGTGAGCAGGAACAGGATCTATGGTTTTGATCATATTTTCCAGGCAGTTAAAACCACATTCATTTTAAACAAAAAAAAAAAATGCTTCAGCAGTCAAAAAGAGTTTCTGTGGTTTCCCTAGCTCTTTAAAATTCTATATAATAACAAGATTTATACAACTGGGCTTACTAAAATTAATCTTAACAATCAATAAATAAATGTGGGTTAAAGGATGAGTGATAATGGTTTCAAAATAGAGGGAGGTAGATTCAGATTAGATATTAGGAAAAAACTTTTTACACTGAGGATGGTGAAACACTGAAACAGGTTGCCCAGAGAGGTGGTAGATGCCCCATCCCTGGAAACATTCAAGGCCAGGCTGGATGAGGCTCTGAGCAACCTGATCTGGTTGGAGATGTCCCTGTTCCTTGCAGGGTGGTTGGACTAGATGACCTTTAAAAAGGTCCCTTCCAACCCCAACCATTCTGTGATCCTAAATACCACAAAGGAAAATAACCCATAAATGGACTGTACAGTCATGCAGCTTATAAGAAGACTACACAGGATGTACAGCAGCAGAGAGAAAAACAGCTTGATCTAAAAATATTTCAAATCCTTTTTTTCTTCATACTTCACCCAAGTAATGGGGGAAAAGTTAATCCTGCTTTAATTGCTTAAATTTGATAAATATTTGCAGTGAATAAGAGTTTCATTCCAGTTGTATAACTGATGCTAGATGTTCCCATTTTACAGAAATATCTATACAGCTTTCCTGACTCCTTTCTTTTTGCTACCCTGTAACACCCTCTCAGCAGTTAGAAGACATTGAGTTAATATTTAAGAACATATGAGACTGATTTCTTACTTTATACTGTAGTTTTTGAACAGTAACTTGGTCATTCATACCTGGAAACACCCATTTAAGTAATTCTAAAAGATGGGTGAGGGGAAGTGATTTATCAGTATGATTTTGAATCCTTTTCCCACAAAGTGAGGTGCTAGCTACAGTTATTCCCCATCATGGGATCTGCAGGAACCCACTACCCATATATCCATATCCCAACAGTTCACAAGATGCAATGCTCACATTTCTATTTGGATATCCACATCCCTCTAATGTTCAGGAATGCTATAGATCAAGTAGATGAAGTAGGTAACTTCAAAAAAAAAAAAAAAAGCATAACAGATTTCTCCATAAGATAAGTATTCCTTATACAAAAGATTCCTTAAGAGTTGGAATCACAGTCAACTCTTGTCTATATCATAGTTTATTTACATGACTTTGAGTGCACAGTTCAAGTTTTGAAGATGGGAAGATGACCTCTTTCTCCAACCCATCTATATAATATCAAGATTAAGAGCATGGGGTAGGAAAGTCTTCATATTCAATAAGAAATGCACTGCAGAGGTGGAAAAGAATTCTGCTTTGCCTATCTTTTGGCATGAAACATGCTCCATCCATCAAAGAGTGGACGAAAGACTAAGAGGAAACACAATCATAGAGTAAAAGAAAGAAGCAGTTAGTGAAAATTTGAATTAAAAATAAAGTATTAGATTGAGAAGACGACAGAAAAAGCAAAGGCAGGACTGAAAAAAAAATCAGTGCAGAGTAAAAGGAACAAGGTCAGGTTTGTTTTTGTTTTTATTATAGAATCATAGAATGGTTAGGGTTGGAAGGGACCTTCAAAGGTCATCTAGTCCAACCCCCCTGCAAGGAGCAGGGACATCCCTGACTAGGTCAGGTTGCTCAGAGCCTCATCCAGCCTGGCCTTGAACGTTTCCAGAGATGAGGCCTCCACCACCTTTCTGGGCAACCTGTTCCAGTGTTCTATAACTCGCATTGTAAAAAATTTTTTCCTAATATCCAATCTAAATCTACCCCCCTCTATTTTAAAACCATTACCCCTCGTCCTATCGCAACAGGCCCTACTGAACAGTCTCTCCCCATCTTTCTTGTAGGCCCCCTTGAGGTACTGGAAGACCGCTATCAGGTCTCCCCGGAGCCTCCTCTTCTCCAGGCTGAACAGCCCCAACTCTCTCAGCCTGTCCTCATAAGAGAGGTGCTCCAGCCCTCTGATCATCTTCGTGGCCCTCCTCTGGACCTTCTCCAACTGGTCCATGTCCTTCTTGTGCTGGGGGCTCCAGAACTGGACACAGTACTCCAGGTGGGGTCTCACCAGGGCAGAGTAGAGGGGGAGAATCACCTCCCTCGACCTGCTGGCCACGCTTCTCTTGATGCAGCCCAGGATGCGGTTGGCCTTCTGGGCCGCATGGGTGCATTGCCTGCTCATGTTGAGCTTCTCATCCACCAGCACTCCCAAGTCCTTCTCCTCAGGGCTGCTCTCAATCCATTCCCCGCCCAGCCTGTATTTGTGCCTGGGATTGCCATGACCCAGGTGCAGGACCTTGCACTTGGCCTGGTTGAACTTCATGAGGTTGGCACGGGCCCACCTCTCCAGCCTGTCAAGGTCCCTCTGGATGGCATCCCTCCCTTCCAGCGTGTCGACGGCACCACACAACTTGGTGTCGTCAGTGAACTTGCTGAGGGTGCACTCTATCCCACTGTCCATGTCATCAACAAAGATGTTGAACAGGGCCGGGCCCAGCACGGACCCCTGAGGGACGCCACTCGTGACCGGTCTCCACATGGACATTGAGCCGTTGACCACCACTCTCTGAGTGCGGCCATCCAGCCAACTCCTTATCCACCGAGTGGTCTGTCCATCAAACCCATGTCTCTCTAGTTTAGAGAGAAGAATGTCGTGCGGGACAGTGTCAAAAGCTTTGCACAAGTCCAGGTAGATGATATCCGTTGCTCGTCCCTTGTCCACCAATGCTGTCACCCCGTCATAGAAGGCCACCAAATTGGTCAGGCACGATCTGCCCTTGGTGAAGCCATGTTGGCTGTCACCAACCACCTCCTTGCTCTCCATGTGCCTCAGCATGGTTTCCAGGAGAATCTGCTCCATGACCTTGCCAGGCACAGAGGTGAGGCTGACCAGCCTGGAGTTACCTGGGTCTTCCTTATTCCCCTTTTTAAAAATTGGGGTTATGTTCCCTCTCTTCCAGTCATCGGGGACCTCACCAGACCGCCACGACTTCTCAAATACGATAGCCAGTGGCTTGGCAACTTCATCCGCCAGTTCCCTCAGGACCCGCGGATGGATCTCATCAGGTCCCATGGACTTGTGCACCTTTAGGTTCCTTAGATGATCCCAAACCTGCTCTTCGAGTACAATGGGCAGTTCTTCATCCTCCCAGTCCCTGCTTGCACCTTCTACAGCTTGGGTGGTGGGACAGGAACTCTTGTCGGTGAAGACTGAGGCAAAAAAGTCATTGAGCACCTCAGTCTTCTCCATGTCCTGGGTAACCAGGACACCAGTTCCCTTCTGGAGGGGGCCTACATTTTCCCTGGACTTTCTTTTGTCCCCTATGTACCTATAAAAGCTCTTCTTGTTGCATTTTATATCCCTGGCCAGATTCAGTTCTGCCAGGGCTTTGGCCTTCCTTACCTTATCCCTGGCCACTCCCGCAGCCTCTTTGTAGTCCTCCCAGGCTACCTATCCCCACTTCCACCCTCTATAGGCTTCCTTTTTCACTTTCAGTTGGTCCAGGAGCTCCTTGCTCATCCACGCCAGCCTCCTGGCCTTTTTGTCCAACTTGTTCTTCATCAGGATGCACCTCTACTGAGCTTGGAGGAGGTGCTCCTTGAATATGGACCAACTTTCCTGGGCCCCTCTTCCCTCCAAGGCCGCCTCCCATGGCACTTGGCCCATCAGGTCCCTGAAGAGGCCGAAGTTGCCTTCCTGAAGTCTAGGGCAGAGAGCTTGCCATGTAGTTTCCTTGCTGCTCCGTGGATCTTGAACTCCACCATGTCATGGTCACTGCAGCCAAGGCTGTCCTTTAGTTTCACATCCCCCACCAGCCCCTCCCTGTTGGTGAGCACAAGGTCGAGCATGGCACCCCTCCTTGTCGGCTCCTCTATCGCCTGCAGGAGGAAGTTGTCGTCCACGCATTCCAGGAACCTCCTGGACTGCCTGTGCCCTGCCGTGTTGTCTCTCCAACAGATGTCAGGGTGGTTCAAGTCCCCCATGAGGACCAGGGCCTGTGACCGTGAGGCTGCTCCTATCTGCCTATAGAGCACTTCATCTGCTCTATCCTCCTGGCCAGGCGGCCTGTAACAGACCCCCACCATAACGTCCCCTGTCCGTCCCCATCCTCTAATCTTGACCCATAAGCTCTCTGTCAGCTCCTCCTCCATCCCCAGGCGGAGCTCCACGCACTCCAGCTGGTTGCTGAGATAGAGAGCGACACCCCCTCCTCGTCTCCCCTTCCTGTCTTTTCTAAAAAGCCTATACCCCTCCATGTTGACGCTCCAGTCATATGTGTCATCCCACCACGTCTCTGTGATGCCAACAAGGTCGTAGCCCTGCTCGTGTGCACGCATCTCCAGCTCTTCCTGTTTATTCCCCATGCTGCGTGCATTGGTATAGAGACACTTCAGCTGGGCCCCCGACAAAGCCAACTTGCTGGCTGGAGCGACAGGGGTGCTATTGCACCGCAGTTTAGGTTTATTTGCACTTATCTGTGATCCCTCCTCACCTTCTGGACCCTCGGTGCTGGCACTGGCGCCACGCTGACAGCAGTGGGCTGAACTGTGCTCCCCCTCCCCCAGCAACACTAGTTTAAAGCCCTCCGGACGAGCCTGGCAAGTCTTTGTCCAAGCACACTCTTCCCCCTCTTGGTTAGGTGCACGCCATCCGCCCCTAGCAGCCCGGGCTTCTCAAAGCACACCCCGTGGTCGAGATACCCAAAGCCCTGGCTGTAGCACTACTCCCTGAGCCACGAGTTAACCTGCCAGATACCTCTGGCCCTTTCAGGTCCCTGCCCTTCGACCGGGAGGATTGACGAGAAGACCACCTGCGCCCCAGAGCCTTTGACTGTTGAACCCAGAGCCCTGAAATCCCTTTTGATGTTTTTTAGACTGCTGCCAGCTGTGTACCCGTGGGCAGTGTCTTAGTTTAGCCCCCGATAGGGGCCAGACTACACAGTCTTTCTCTCACTCCCCCCACCCTCCAGTGGGACAGAAGGGAGAACCGGCAAACAAAAGGCACCAAAAACACATGGGTTGAGATGAAACAAAAAAATAAATTTAACAGCAATAACAGAAGAAAACAAAACAGTAATGGAATACAAACACAGTATAGTGGCTTACAACAAATCTCAACACCCAGGTTCCTCCCACAGAGCAGAAAGAGACTCCCCTCAGCACCCTCCCCACTTATATACTGAGCATGATGTCACATGGGATGGAAGAGCCCTTTGGCTAATTTGGGTAAATTAACCCCAGGTGTTGGCTAATTAGTAACCTATCCCAGCTGGGTGCCCCAGCCATAGGGGCCACCAGCTCCAGTTCTCCACCCAGCTCAGGTGAATATTAACTCTATCCTAGCCAGAACCAGGACAGGCAGCAACCATCAGCCAACACAAATTTGGCTTTTAAATGAATACTCCCATGGTTTCTTACCAAACTTCTCCACTTTTTTTGAGAAATCTCTACACTGGTAGGGACTGATAATACAAACTCTCCTTACATCCACCAAGATGTGGATATCTCCCTTTTTAGCCTGTATTGCTACCAAAATTTCTAAACAGTTTTCAGCATGGAAGAATTTGTTAGCTGTCACTTATTTTGAACATCTCCACCCTATTTGGAAGGAAAAAGTGCTTTTAAGACTTGAAGGAGTCCCACAGGAGCCCTGGCTCCCACCAGGTTTCTAGGGGCTTGGCAGAGACAGACTGAGCAGCTCTGTGCATGCTGTCAACCTGGGCAGAGCCAAAAAAAAAAAAGTAAAGCTCACTAGCTAAAACTTAAAGAGACTGAAGTGCATGGAAAAGATATTTACAAATACACTGTCTCCAAGCCCAGTGTCATAGTTTAGCCCCACTCCAGACCAAGCTATGCAGTCTCTCGCTCACTCCTCCCCACCCTCCAGTGGGACATGGAGAAGAATGGGTAAAGAAAAGAAAACTCATGGGTTGAGATTAGAAAAAAAGTTTAAAAGACTAATATAAAAAAACAAACAAACAAAAAAAACACCAAACAACCAGAGATGGAAAACAAACAACCAAAACCAAATAACAGAAAATACTAACACATCTAACTTACAGTACAATAACTCACAGCACACCCTAATGTCCAACTCCCACCCATGCAGCAGGATGGTCCTCACTGATATACTGAGCATGTCATCACATGGGATGGAATAGCCCTTTGGCCAATTTGGATAACCTTATCCCAGCTGTTGGCCAATTAGTAAACTACCCCAGCTGTGTCCCCCAGTCACAGGGGCCACTAGCTCTAGCTCCAGCTCCTCTCCCACCTCAGGTGAAAATTAACTGTATTCTAGCCAGAACCCAGACACCCAGCTACATAACTGGCCCAAGCTGTGTTAGGGCATTACTGCACACCTTTGGTTGTCACCTGGATGAATTTAAATTTGAAAGTGATGACTCAAAGAGTCAAAAAAAAAAAAAATGGTCAGTCATCTGTTGACTGAATATAATTTAATGTTTTGTTGCTTTTTGATTATGATTTTTAGTCAGCTGCTGATAATTTTATTGAAGAGTTGGGATTTTTAATTATGTAAGGATCACTTTACACTCAACATTGAGTGACTTGGTAGAGGGGAGTTGTTTATAAATAATTCTATTACAAATTATTTGTCTTCGTACTGCACAGCATATTGATCAAGAAACCAGTGAGATATAAAAATCAATGCTGTGAGTATTTGGTGGGTGATAAAATGCCTAGCTTGTGGGTCTCAAAATGCAGTTTAACTGGATGCTCGTCAAGTGCGGGTGCACATCTAGGGGAAACCCTCATGCATTGGTTTGTTACCTCCTACCCTATTTAAAATTGTGTATCGAGAATAGTTTTTAGGAAAGCAGTGATCAATGAAGGGAAAAGATTGCTGATATCAAAAAGTAATGGTGTAAGCCTGATATAAGCAAGGTGTATTTTCATAGAGCCAGTAGAATTTCATGCACGTAGGTGATGCTTTTGGGATAAGAGGTCCAGGTAGCATTGACTTTGAAAGGACTTGGAGGTACTCTAGGGCAGTTTTATGAGTTTACTCTGAAATGAGCTGGGAGATTAAGGGTAAATAAAATTCTTTAATAAGGGGCCCTTTAGTATGCAAAAGTATAATGCACTCCAGTAGCTGGAAATTGAAGCAAAACCAATTGAGACTGGTTCATACTTCTTTTCACATGGTAGATGATTCACTGGAATAGTTTAACAAGGGCTCTGGATTTCCCAAGATTGGAATTTTTAAATGAGATAGGATTTTTTCCTAAGAGATGTGTCCAAGTCCAGCCACAACTATTGACCTTGAAGGAGGAGGTAGCTGAGGGAATTCCTGTGGCTTGTGTCAGACAAGCTGATTAAAGTGGCTTCTTATGGCATTAAAAATCAGAGTTACAGGCATATTGCCATGCAGGATTTTGTTGTTTTGTTTGTCTTACGGATTTCTTTAAAAGACTGCATTTTAATTCAGAATTTTCCTGTTACAAATGTTATTTTCCCAGGTACTGTCCCTGAGGTGATCTGACCCAAATAGTACAAAACAGCACAGGTTGCCAAAACCCTGCATTCTCATGCACACAGAAAAATAAATTGGAAAGGAAAAATTGCAAGAGCTATGTTCTTTCTATATAATAGTCTTTATTCCTCCCACCCTGGTAAAAATTTCACAGACACGATCTAGGCACATTCTACCACATTAGCATGTGAAACTAAAACATATCTCAATCAGACGAAATTATTTTTAATTGAATGCTTATGAGCCCACATTCCCATGAGATGAAATTGGAACAAAATTACTTTCACATGTTTCCATTGTAGCAGTATGTTTGGAGTCCGGAGGTTTTACATTCATACATAATGTCTGGCAATTAATCAGGATTGAGGAGGGTGTCTTATTCTTTTATAAGTATGTAAATAAGCTATTGTTTGGAGACTAAAAAGAGAAATATTCTATAGCTTGCCTGAAGAGTTCAGGAGAATGCTAATAAAATCAATGTCAGACTGAACATAGCTTAATAGTTTATAGCAGAGAGCAGAAAGGATTTATGCTCATGTAAGCCCATCTTCTGCTTAGACCAAAAAGCCTTACTGAGGTTCAGCTCCTCTGTAGTATCTGCTGACTCTCCTTGGGTGCAGAACATCACCTTTCCAGCAGCTTCACTAAGTCATTGTCACTGGCAGCATGGAGTGCAGTGTGGATATTCTTTGTTTTGTCCATGTAGGTCATCCACTGTTACCTGTTTTGATTTCCCAGACAGCATTGCATGAACTTCTGGCTAGTGAAGGCAACTTAGTAAAATGTATAATTATTGCCTAAATATAGAAAATTATTCACTTGGAAGATAACAAGCATATGTTACTGATTCAAAACATCTTCCAATTTGTCAAATTAAAGCACAGATTCTCACCAAAGCTACATTTTGGCTTATGCAGAAGTCCTCTTTGTCATGAGCTCTCATTGCAAATCAACAGACTGTAGCTGTGATTCCAGCAGTCATTATGTTCAGGTGAGACTAGTGGAAAGTACTGCCTGCAGCTAGAATTATCACAATTGATAAGGTGTTCCAACCAGAATGCCTGAAGTTAAGCATCAAAACGTATCCTTTTCTATTTCTTTTAAATAGTAAGGAGTATCTACATCTTGCAATGAATTGAGAAGTAAATGTTTAACCCATACACGTGCATGTCTAGAGAGAGATCTGGATGTCTACCTGGAGCTGGGTAGTGCCTTAAGTACTAAAATATTTCAAAGAACTTTGCAAACCTGGGGTAACAAATGATTCACAAGTACCTTGGCAGAATGGTGGAGCAAATATCTTTGCAGATGTGTCTTGGAGACAAAGATAGAGGTGATTAAAGGATTCAAATAATGCATATGAATAGTGGTGATGAATGAAATTTTGGCAAAGGACTCTGAAGAACAGAAGCAACAAGAGATTTATGTTGTTAATGTAGGAGACAAGACATCATTCCCTTTTAAGGTTGGATGCAAAGTATCCCACTCCATAAAATATAGAAAATTTTAGTTCAGCAGTAATTTTTAGTCAATAAAACTAACAATCAATAGTGGAGTTAAAAAAGAAAAGAGAAAATAAAACCTCACAGTATACTCTTAACATTGTAGGTGACTCTCACTTGAAATGTAGTTTCGTTAGTGATCTATTATGCGTAAGGTGTGTGGCTGAGGAGTCTGCTGATTTGGGGCTGATTGTGCAAGTGTATCTAGTTGTTCTACATGTACTGATTGACTTCAGGGTACTTAATGGTATGTTAGTTTCAAAGTGATGACTCAAAGAGATAAATCTTATATAGTAAAATCCAGATTTTAATTTTTTTTTTCCAGTAAGCCCAGACTGTCTCAAAGCAGATGTTGTCATATGTGTTGCAGAGATGTTCTGCACAGGAGCCACAGGGTAGAACTGCTTAGTGAAAATAGAATCATAGAATGGTTAGGGTTGGACACGACGATGACGGGATGACACACGACACGGAGGCTGCACAGCCCCCAGGCAGGACAGGGCTGTAGGGAACAGGGAACATTGCCGACCTGCTTAACGGAGATGTTGCTGCTAAAGACTTGGAAACTGGCACCCAGATCCGTTCACACTGATCTAAATGACCCAAAACATTCCAGGTTTGCAGAATTAGTAACACTGTAAGAACTATTTTTTCCATTCTTTTCATTTCCAGCTTCTAATGAGAACATCCAACTACAAGAACTGTAATTTCTTCTTACATTTTGATATCGCCATTCCTCACCATAGCCTGTTTGACCAAGAAATGCAGAGGTGGAGAAAAAAAAGAGGGGAGAGAAATTAGTCAGCTTTTATTCTAATCCTCCAAAAGATTGATTTAAGTTGTGTGAGGAGGCTTTGGATCCCCACTCTACAGCAGGATGTAGGGGTTGAGAGCTGTGAGCTTTTCTTACATGTTTTTATTCTTTTATGTTTTTAAACCGAATTTGTGAGAAAACATTGATGAGAATGCTCCCACTGCACCAGCCGCAGATCAGAAAAAGCAGTGGGAGAGGAGAATAAGAACCACAACTGGTTTCCAAAGATGACTAATCCTGCAGCCCCAGTGTAACCTCCAGGACAGTGATTAGTGTTTGGCTTTTCTTTTAAATGCTGGAAAAGTTTTCTGGGGCATCAGCCTAGCTGAAAACTAGTTCAATATATGTACGCTAATGAAAAAAAGATTTTAAAGTTTCCATTTAATGTTCGTGCCTCACATACTTGGTTACTTTGAATACTTCTAGGCGCATAACGTGCAGTATCACAGCTCATCTGCGTTCCTTATTAGTTATCAGAACATTCTAAGAAAGAAGAAAATCTAATTTTGTTAGTAGGATAAAATAAGGTACCTCTAAGAGAAGTCACCCATCAGGTCAATGTTAGTGTTAGGAATAGTGTGATAGGTTTTTTGACTTCCAGTTGGTGAAAATTCAACCCTTATATTTTGTAAGCTTGCATAGATTGAAGTGCGGTCCAGTCTAGTGGTCTTCCTCTGAGAAGTGAGCCTTGGAGGAACCTCTACCCTACTGAAGGTGAACCCTACCAACTGTTAGACACCACTAAAGCGCTTGGTATGTGTTTGGGAGTGCACAGTCCTACGAAGAGCTGTGCTTTCTTAGAATCATAGAATCATAGAATTGTTAGAGTTGGAAGGGACCTTCAAAGGTCATCTAGTCCAACCCCCCTGCAAGGAGCAGGGACATCCCCGACTAGATCAGGTTGCTCAGAGCCTCATCCAAACTGGCCTTGAATGTTTCCAGGGATGGGGCTTCCACCACCTCTCTGGGCAACCTGTGCCAGTGTTCTACAACCCTCAGTGTAAAGAATTTTTTCCTAATATCCAATCTAAATCTACCTCCCTCTATTTTAAAACCGTTACCCCTTGTCCTATCGCAACAGGCCCTACTGAACAGCCTTTCCCCATCTTTCCTGTAGGCCCCCTTGAGGTACTGGAAGACCGCCATAAGGTCTCCCCGGAGCTTCCTCTTCTCCAGGCTAAACAGCCCCAACTCTCTCAGCCTGTCCTCATAGGAGAGGTGCTCCAGCCCTTTTATCATCTTTGTGGCCCTCCTCTGGACCTTCTCCAGCTGGTCCATGTCCTTCTTATGTTGGGGGCTCCAGAGCTGGACGCAGTACTCCAGGTGGGGTCTCACCAGGGCAGAGTAGAGGGGGAGAATCACCTCCCTCGACCTGCTGGCCACACTCCTCTTGATGCAGCCCAGGATGCGGTTGGCTTTCTGGGCTGCAAGGGCACATTGCCTGCTCATGTTGAGCTTCTCATCCACCAGCACTCCCAAGTCCTTCTCCTCAGGGCTGCTATCAATCCATTCTCCACCCAGCCTGTATTTGTGCCTGGGATTGCCATGACCCAGGTGCAGGACCTTGCACTTGGCCTGGTTGAACTTCATGAGGTTGGCACGGGCCCACCTCTCCAGCCTGTCAAGGTCCCTCTGGATGGCATCCCTCCCTTCCAGCGTGTCGACGGCACCACACAACTTGGTGTCATCGGCAAACTTGCTGAGGGTGAACTCTATCCCACCATCCATGTCATCAACAAAGATGTTGAACAGGGCCGGGCCCAACACGGACCCTTGAGGGACGCCACTCGTGACCGGTCTCCACATGGACATTGAGCCGTTAACCACCACTCTCTGAGTGCGGCCATCCAGCCAACTCCTTATCCACCGAGTGGTCCATCCATCAAAGCCATGTCTCTCTAGCTTAGAGAGAAGGATGTCGTGTGGGATGTCCACCGATGCTGTTACCCCGTCATAGAAGGCCACCAAATTGGTCAAGCACGATCTGCCCTTGGTGAAGCCATGTTGGCTCTCACCAACCACCTCCTTGCTCTCCATGTGCCTTAGCATGGTTTCCAGGAGAATCTGCTCCATGACCTTGCCAGGCACAGAGGTAAGCCTACCGGCCTGTAGTTGCCCGGGTCTTCCTTGTTTCCCTTTTTAAAAATTGGGGTTATGTTCCCTCTCTTCCAGTCATCGGGGACCTCACCAGACTGCCACAATTTCTCAAATATGATGGCCAGTGGCTTGGCAACTTCATCCGCCAGTTCCCTCAGGACCCACGGATGGATCTCATCAGGTCCCATGGACTCGTGCACCTTTAAGTTCCTCAGATGAACCCGAACCTGCTCTTCCAGTACAGTGGGCGGTTCTTCATCCTCCCAGTCCCTGCTTGCGCCTTCTACAGTTTGGGTGGCGGGACAGGAGCCCTTTACGTCTTAAAGTAGAGTTTTACTGTGAACTCTGCTGTAATTGCTCCTCAGTTTTACAGAATAGTTTTAAGAAAATTCAACGTAGATAGTTTACTTTTCTCCATAGTGCAAGAAGATGCAAGTCGTTGCTTTCAATCCGTTGTTCGCTTAGCAGAAATTAGAAATTGGTGATTATAAAAAACCCTAAAAATAAATAAATAAAATCAGATCTTTCTGATGCTGCATTGTTCTAATTAATCACCAAGCCATTCTCTTGCTACTGCAGGATTTTACCCTAAAATATGTTTCCTGCATTTCCCAAAGGACTTTATAGTGCAATTGTGGCTTTGCCAAAGTTTCTCCATAGATGTGGTGTTAGTTTCCAGCAGGCAGTTGTCCTTGCGTTTTATTTTTTGTTGCAGTTGTGATAATGTTTAGTTATGGAGATTTCAGGGAGTCACCAAATGGCTGAGATTGGAAGGGGCCTCTGGAGATTGTAGAGCTGGTTGCTCAGGCCTGTGTTCAGTTGATTTTTAATATCTATAAGGATGGTGACTCTATAGACTCTCTGGGTAACTTGTTGGTTTTTTGGTTTTTTTTTTTTCTTATGTTTAAATGCAATTTCCTATATTTCAATTTGTGCTCATTTCCTCATGTCCTTTCTCTGGGCACCACTGTGTCTGGCTTCATGATCTTTAAACCCTCCCACCAGATAATTGTACATGCTGAGATCACCTCGAGCCTTTTCTTCTCCATACTAATCAATCCTAGGTGTCTCTGCCTCTTTTTACATGTCAGACGCTCCAATCACCTCATCATCTTTGTGGCTCTTTGCTGGACTCACTCCAGTATGTGCATGTCTTTACTACTGGGGGAGCCCAGCACTCAAGATAAGACTTCCCCAGTGCTGAGCAGAGAGGAAGGATCACCTCCCTCGAAGGCAGAGCGTTGCCAGCCCAAATGCAGCCCATGGTGCCGTTGGCTTTCTTTGCCATGAGAATGCATTGCTGGCATATTTTCAACTTGGTGCCCACCAGAACCCTTAGGCCCTGCTGGTCAGCCCTCACCGTGCAAGATCTGATATTTCCCTTTGTTGAGCTTAATGAGGTTTTTGTTGGCCTGTTTCTCCAGCCTGTCCAGGTCCTCCTGAATAGCAGCAAAACCATCTTGTGTGTCAACCTCTCCTCCCAATCTGTATCACCTGCAAATTTGCTGAGGGTGCACTCGGCCCCACCAGCCAGGTCGTTAATGAAGATGTTAGAGTGTTGGCCCCAGAATCAACACATGGGGTACACCACACACGACTGGCCTCCGTCTGGCCTTCGTGCTGCTGACTGCAGCTCTCTGAGCCCATCTGTTCAGCCAGTTTTCTGTCTGCCTCCCTGTCCACTTATCGAGCCACTGCTTCATCAGTTTGTCACAACTTGGCTCAATTTGAAAATGCTACCATTACCATGATTCTTCTTCTGAGAGCCATTATGTTGGATACCTGGAGTATCAGGGGCACTTAGTGAACAATCCAGACCGAATGGAATTGTTATGTTTGTGAGCAGCAGGCCTCAAGGACATCACTGAAGCCACTTGTGAGAAAGTACTGAAGCTGCCTGTAAGAAAGTACTGAAGCCACCTGTGAGAAAATAATGAGGCCGCCTGTGAGAAAGTAAATGAAGCAACCTTGAAGAAGATCGCAAACAACTTTGAGAAAGTGAAAACATGAAAAGTACGGGACTTTCCAGGTTAACGGACTTTCCAGATTAGCTAACTGCAAGTAGGAGGGATATGCAAATGTAACCATTAGAGCTTAAGCCAATCACGCAATGACTAGTAGGCATATTTTATCTTAGCAATATAAATATGCGCACCCGGGACTAATAAATCGAACTACGCTTATTACTCATATTGAGTCTTTTGTCTTACGTTCCTCCGTCGCTCGCAAATGGCGCCCGAACAGGGACCTAGTAGAAGACACTGCTATCGGAGCGGCGGAGGCAGAGAAGCACCGGGAGCAGTGACCGAGGGGCAAGATTGACTACGCATTTGTCCTTCAGATGCGACGATCCGGAGCCTGAACCGCTGAAACAGGGGTTCGCCATCTGCCAGGGCTACAGGACAAGCTGCAAAAAAGGGGTGCCTTAATCAGGGAGCACCAATCGTGAGTACTTAATCAGGGAAAAAGGGGTGCCTTAATCAGGGAGCACCAATTGTGAGCACTTAATCAGGGAAAAAGGGGTGCCTTAATCAGGGAGCACCAATTGTGAGCACTTAATCAGGGAATAAAAGGGGTGCCTTAATCAGGGAGCACCAATTGTGAAACTGCCGGCAATAATGGAAAAGGAGGTAGCCCTAGAATTATTATGCTCTCTATGAGAGGACTGAGTTATGACTCGGCCGTCCTAGAAGCTTTGCTGCAGTGGGCAAAGAAAAGGGAATTAATCCCCACAGTTGATGATCCTTTTGAGCTCTCGACATGGGAAAAGATAAGAAAAAAGCTGTGGGATGAAATAAGTAAGGGATCTCCACCGTGTGGAAGCTAATTAATGAAACATTGATAAGCATGAAAGCCGAACGTTCAGTTGCCGCATCTGCTTTTGCGGCCTTAACTCCAGCCGACGGGTCCACCTCCGCTACCAGCATGCTGTTCTTGGGTTTAACGAGCCCTGCCGCTGCCCCGGCTCGTGCTGAGGGTGGGGGGGGTTCGAGCCCCAGCAAGGACTCCAGGAAATGCAGCCACAGCCCCTATAACTATAGATATGCGGGCACCAGAGGGAAAAACTGCCAAAGACTTTTCACCACCATCGGACATACCACCACCAGGCACCCCGCCACGCTGTGCCAGTGCAGGCTCAGAGTCACGAGCCTTTTCGCCGGCACCAACAGCTCCGGTTTATCCCCCGTTACCACCTTCTTCCCCGCCACCACGGTAGGAGGAAGAGAGGGATGAACATTCATCCGGCTTGAAGGACGCACAGCTGCAAGAGACACTAAAAAGGCTGGAAGCCCTAGAGGTTCGCCTAGAAGCGTCGCTGGGAAACTCGTCAACTCCTTCGCCTGTGCCACATCGAGACCTGCCAGCGTCCAACCTATTCGTTCCGAACGGAGCATCGGGTGAGATCAGTCTTTTTGCACCTTTGCAAGGGATGCCGGCGGGAGGGGCCGGGGATCCGAATCCAACAGCGCAGTGGAAAGGGGTGATTCGAGATGCCGTGATAGAAGGAGAGCCTTTGCCCATGGCATTTCCAGTTGTGACTGATAATACTGGGAGAAGTGTGTGGCAAGCATTAGACTGGAAAATATTGAAGGAAGCTAAAAGCGCAGTTACTCAGTATGGGCTAAAATCATCATATACTCAATCTGTGTTGCAGCATATTTTTTTGTCACAGTTGTTGGCTCCTTATGATATTAGAGTGATTGTCCAGATGCTTTTGCTACCGTCGCAGCAGCTGCAGTTCTTTCAGTACTGGCAGGCTGCTTGTGATAGGGCAGCTGCATCGCCTCGACAACAGCGTGATCCATTATTCGGGGTGCAAACTCAAATGCTGATGGGAGCGGGACCCTACACACGATCTGATTGGCAAGCGCAATTTGCTACCGAAGTGTTACAACTGGGCCAAGATTTGGCTTATAGAGCGCTTGCTAGGGTGTACGATGAAAAGTCCGGACCTGCCTTTACGTCAATAAGACAAGGTCCCACAGAACCATATGGGAAATTTATTGATCGGTTGCACACTGCAATTATGGCTCACCCTGATCCGGATGATGACATGAAAGCAAAGTTCTTAGATATGCTTGCCTTTAATAATGCTAATGAAAAAAAAACAAAACTAAGAGAGCCCTTAGTGTGCTGCCAAAAGGATCTAGTACAGGGCAACTGCTGGAAGCTGTCGAGTGAATGTTAGAACAAGAAAAGGCTCCGGTCATGGTTGCTGCTGTAGGTGCAGCAGTTAAACCGTTGATATCAATAAAGTGGCGCGTGATTAACTGTCTGTAACCCCCATTCCCTCTTCCTGCCCCCCCGCCCCCCATCCCTGTCCCGCTCAGGGGGCAGGGGAGGGAGGTGGAGATGGTGTTAAGCCCGGGAAGAGGGAGGGGTGGGGGGAGGTTGTCTTGTTCCCTTTTTCCTTATCCTGCTTTGGTTTTAGTGATGGTCTGTTTTGCTTGTAGCGGTGGCTTTAAGGATCTCTCCCTATTCTTGTCTTAAACCTCAGATTTTAGTTTTCTTTCCTCTTATATGTCCGGGGCCACGGCCGCCGCCAGGCGCCCCCACCCCCCCGCCCCTGACATGGTTAACAGATGCTCCTGTCTGAGTCAAGCTTTGTACAAGTGGAAGGACCGTTCCCTCTTATAACATGGGGGAAGGGATACGCTCATGTCTATACAGGAGCAGTAAACAAGTGGATCCCTGTCTGTATCATCTGCGGGTAAGCCTTTCAGAACATGTTTGGTTGACCTGCCAGATACCAGTAGGACGGCAGCTCTGTGTAAAACAGCAGCAGCCACAAGTGCTGAGTGCTAAAACTACAAAAGATGGAACTTTTTTTGATCAGTAAAGATGGACTTCTGTCTATTTTTTTTAACTATTCAAGAGCTAATGTTTCTAGAGGGGTAATGATTGTAAATGCTTTAAGACCTATACATTGCAACGACACAGCATGACGTAATCATGCGAACACATATCAAAATCCAGACAGCATAAAAGACCTAAACGAAGCATACATAGCATTGAATCTGGTTGCCAAGATAATACAGGGTTTTGGAAACTAAGTAAAATTATTGCTGCTTCAGTCTTTACACCTGGTGTGGCAAGTGCCTAGGCATTAACTACGCTAAATAAATTGGACTGTTGGCTTGCTAAGCAAATAAATACAACTGCATCGGCACTATCAACGCTGTTAACTGATGTAGATTCTATATACTATGCTACTTTACAAAACAGAACCGCTGTTAGCCTGCAGAGCACATATTTGACAGGCCTTGTTGCATGTGCTGGCCACACATGCAGCAACGTCTGGTCAGTACTCTTTCACTGAATCTGCTGAGGGTATAAACAGAGGTGGCTCGGAGCGAAGGGGAGAGGACGGACCCAGAGCACACGTTATTAACAACAGGGGACGCCCTGAAGGTGCTGCGCCTGTCTCCCTTCTCTGCTCTGACCCGGCTGATAACCATCCTCTTGCTCAGCGGTGTCTTTGGCGTAGTTGGGTTAGTAACAGAATAGATCAGCAATAGATTTTTTTTTTATTATTAGCACAAAATCATGATTGTCAGGATTTTGATGGGCTTTGCTGCATGAATCTGTCTGATCGTTCGGAATCTATTCACAAAAGTATTCAAAACTTGCAAAAAGGAGTACAAAAACAGCAACAAAGTGATGGTTTTGATATATTCAGAAATCTTTTGGTGACTTGATATAAGCTTGTTACTAATAGCTGTAGGATGCTTATTCATTCCTTTTATATATGTATTTTGATCTGTATTCTGTGTCTTAAAATGTGTGCAGACTTTAATAGATAAAGCGTTGAAACAAGCCTCTTCTCATAAACAAAGAAGGGGGAGATGTGGTATTTCGCTGAGTCAGTACGGTGTCAGTGAAAGCACACCGACCTTGGGGGAGGAATGCAATCATGCTCTCAGGAAGAAAGCCATGGAATGAGAAGGGAAGCTTTAAGATACAAAACATTGTTAACAGAATTTATGGCTTGTTTCGACAGAGGCCTGCAGAAAACTAGTCATTGCTCTTATAGATAAGAAAGTTACTGGAGTTGTTATATCTATAATAGTAGAAGCATGTTATAGTAGAAAATTACTAGAAGGTAGTGAAACTTAGCTTTGCTTCGTAATCATGAATATGTATAACGTGTGATCAGTAATTTTATTAACTAAGCTTGTGTGTGGCATAACTGGGTGGTTGCTGTCCTTGGTTAAAATCGGAATTGTGATACTAGGCATCATACTAGGCATAATCATTAACATACCATGCTTGCAAAAAATGATTAACAACTCAATACAGACAATCTGGCTCAAAAAAAAAACAAAAAAAACCCAAAAACCAAAAAACAAAAAACAAACAAACAAAAAAAAAACAAAAAAAAACCCCCAAACAACCATGAACCTAGTTGATATTGTAGTAAAATAAGGTCAGGAGTACGAAGAAGGGCCATAGGAGGACCATGTTATTTTGGAAAATTGATAATGTTTGCTCCACCTATGAGAACATTATGGAATCATACTCGAGCAAGAAGATCGCTAAAAGTATTGACTCCTCATTGTGACGGCAATTTAACCCTGTTGGGTACGCTGAGCGGATAGCATTATTTTTATTTGTTCCTTGGGCAGCAACTGCAAAAAGCTTTAGCTAACTTAAATAAATTAGCTTGTTGGGCACAAAAGCAAATAAATTTAACCTCTAGCATGTTATCAGGATTATTAGAAGACATGGATAGTATGCGTCATGATATTTTTGCAGAATCTATCAGCCATTGATTTTTTGTTATTAGCGCATAAGTGGGTCTGGATTGTTCAAAACAAAAAGGGGGATTTGTTGGATACCTGGAGTATCAGGGACACTTAGTGAACAATCCAGACCGAATGGAATTGTTATGTTTGTGAGCAGCAGGCCTCAAGGACATCACTGAAGCTGCTTGTGAGAAAGTACTGAAGCTGCCTGTAAGAAAGTACTGAAGCCACCTGTGAGAAAATAATGAGGCCGCCTGTGAGAAAGTAATGAAGCTTCCTGTGAGAAAGTAAATGAAGCAACCTTGAAGAAGATCGCAAACAACTTTGAGAAAGTGAAAACATGAAAAGTACGGGACTTTCCAGGTTAATGGGACTTTCCAGATTAGCTAACTGCAAGTAGGAGGGATATGCAAATGTAACCATTAGAGCTTAAGCCAATCACGCAATGACTAGTAGGCATATTTTATCTTAGCAATATAAATATGCGCACCCGGGACTAATAAATCGAACTACGCTTATTACTCATATTGAGTCTTTTGTCGTACGTTCCTCCGTCGCTCGCACACTCCTGTTTCCATCTCATGATAAAAAGAGTTAAACAATAGCTGGTGTTGTATTGATTCTCTAGACTTTTCTTTAATTTTTTTTTTTTTAAAACAATGCCTGGGACTTCTCCTGTCCCATAGATTTCGTTTGTTCTAATTTCCGCCTAATATTGATAAGGGAGTTCTTTTGGATCATAGCATACAGTTCTGTTTCACAAGGTATACTACGTCCGGTTATTAATACAGTTTCCCAACTTCTGACCCTTACAGTCATAAACAGTATGACAGACCAAAGTCAGGGATGTTATTCTTCCCCTCCTTGTGGTCACTACACACTGACTACAGTTACTCACTGTCGTCACCAGAGTCAGGAAGCTCACCCCTAACACGGTTAAAAGAGGTCCGGTTAGGGCCATAGTGCTCGGTAGTCACGGCCCGAAGGGGTTGCAGCCCTTGGCAGACTTCTTTAAACTGCAGCACCGGTTCCCACTCCGGTCTTGCCCTCTCCTTTACCTTTGGTGTTCCAAAGGGGTGGTTCCTTTAAGGGTCAAATGGGATCAAAAAGTAATTCCTGTGCGGTTGTTAACCATCCTTTTAAAACCTGTATGCTATGTCCCAAAAGTTTATACTTCCTCTACACCAGTCTTCAATATATTTTAAAAGAACCTTTGTTATTATAATGTTTACTTAGAACCTTTTCAGATTGCTACAGGAGTTGCCACAATGAAATTTCCCAGTTACTTAGCTTATTGAGGTGTTTAATTCTGTTGTCAGCAGCCTCGATTCAGGTTCACTTTCGTTGTAACACTATTTTGGTCTCCCCTGGTCTCGAAGTCACGGTCCACTCAGAAATGGGTCCTTTAACTCGTGACACGTGAGTCCACCCCTTCTCTGCAGTCCGGATGGCAGTATCTGTTGTTAACAAGACAAGAAAAGGTCCTTCCCGTAGGGGAGATAAGGTTTCTCCTTTCCATGTTTTTATTAGAACTCTATCCCCAGGTCTAAATTGATGGATGGCAAATCCCAAGGGTGGTGTTTGAGCCATCATTCCCATTTCCCTTAGTTCCTTTAGTCTCTCCCCAATAGCAGTTATATATTTTTGCATATCATAATCTTCAACTATATTGTTTTCCAGGGGCATCCCCTGAGAATATGGCATTCCGTACAACATTTCGTATGGTGATAATCCAGTCTCACTATGAGGTTTTGTTTTTATATTTAAAAGTGCCAATGGTAAGCATTTTGTCCAAGGCATTTGGGTCTCAATCATTAGTTTAGCCAATTGTTGTTTTATTGTTTGATTCATCCTTTCTACTTTCCCTGAGCTTTGTGGATGCCATGGAGTATGGTATTCCCACTGAATACCTAGTGATTGGCATAATAGTTTTATTATCTTAGAAGTAAAGTGTGTGCCCTGATCGGAATCAATGTACTGGATTATCCCATATCTAGGTATCAAGTGTTCCAATAAATTTTTTACCACCATCTGTGCTGTGGCTCGGGCTACAGGGTAGGCTTCTACCCATTGTGTTAAATGATCCACTATTACCAATAGATATTTTATCCTCCCCACCTTGGGCAATTCAGTGAAATCCATTTGTACTTGAACTTTTAATTTGGTTCATCCCATTAATCAATGCTTATAATTTGGTCCATCCCATTAAATGTAATGTATGACTACCATTTGCAGTGGTTTGCATTTATGTTTGCATGTTTGTATATTCTGGAATTTTACAAAGGAAGCAGTGAAAAAGGCTAACTCATGATCCCAATTAGCTGTCCCAGAATATGTTTTTGAATGAGTTTTGAGCTCTCCAGACATGTCAGTTCCTTCTGTAAAAGGAAGTTAAGCCATCTTCCCCATGGGCTTGGCTCAGCAAATGATACGTGTTTGCCAAAGCAACTCTTCAGAGTCTGAACGAAGTGAAGGGATTTGGAAATAGGCAGGTCTTTGAAATAAGATTTTAAAAATTAGTAGCTATTAATATTCTCACTTGAACTATAAGCATTTTTTATATAGAGAGGTGCTGGACAAAGTTAGTACATCCTTGAACAACCACCTGAACTAAGTACAGTATATAAATTAGAGGATTGTTATGGGCAAAATGTACAAGGCCCTAAACCTAGACTCGAAATAGCACCATAACAAATGACCTCAATTCTGTCAAGTGCACCTACTTAATAAAAGTTTCAGAACAAGGCACAATACAGTTGAAAAAATCTATTGCACTTTAGGAGATTTTCACCATTTTCTTTGCCACTGTAGATTAGTTGTTAACTGCTCTGGCCACAAAGTCAGCACAGAAATTCCAAGTGGCAGAGGCATTTTTCTGGTGGACAATACTTATCTTTGGCCAAATTTAGCATAAACAGACTATAAATACAATGGAAACCTATCCCAAAATTTTCCAAAAGTGTGGACTACCCCATATGCATATTTAGAATCTGTAAATATAGTCCCCTTGACTCCAAATACTCAAGTTTAATTCCAAAATCAGGTCCCTTCCTAATAAATTGTATTCTGCCTTAGGGAGTAAAAGTAAATCATTAAGGCAAATTTTCTTTTCTGTTTCCACTTCCACTTCCTTCAAAACAGGCACTTTAAAAGGCTTTCCCTTTGCCCCCACCACTGAAATACTAAAAATAAAAATAATAAAAATTTCTTCCCCATGGGGACCAATCAATAGTTCTATCAAGGGCTCTGCTGATGCCGAAGTCCCCAGAAGACACAGCCCCCAACACCCCCACTCTTCTCTAAACACCCTCCCATCTCGCTCCCGCCCACCACCGGCTGCTCCTCATCCGCCAGATCCCCACGCTGGGAAGCAGACAAGAAACCAGCGGTGGGATCAGCCCCGAGCTCAGCTCCTCCTTTCTCTCTCCTTCCACCCAACGATTCTCCCTTGCCAGAGCGGGAGCCGAGCAGCCGGCCGGCTGAGCTGCACAGGCGCTGCCGGACCACAACCGCTCGCTCCCGCCTCGCATCCCAGCTCCCAGCGACAGGGACCCAGCGACAAAGCCAAATGTTTACAACACATTTTGTCATTCCTGGCACTCCCGGACCAAGGGAGACAGGCGCATTTGTTGCAAAGCCCCCTGGAGCAATTTGGACAGATCTGAGGCCCAGAGCCGATCCCTTTACTGCACGACGGGTCATTTCTACACCTTTTTTTTTTTTTGGACCACGCGTTCCCTGCCGCAGCTTTACACCCCGCACCCACCAGCAGCTCCAAGACCCAGAACCGGGCTGGATCCGGTGCCTCCTGCAAACCCTCCAGTCTTTCCAGTTTCCTTCCTATATTCCCCCAGGATTTAGCCACAAACTGTGCTCTAAGAAGTGCGGTCCCAGCCACTGTATTTGGCGCCACCGGAGGTGGGGGGGAAGCCGCCGCCTCAAGGGGGGGGAAACTGCCGCCGCAAGGAGGGGGGAGCCGCCGGAGATGGAAATCACCAGAAGACATAGTGCCTGACACCCCTGTTTTTCTTTATGCATTTTCTCATCTCGTTTCCGCTTACGGCAGCTCCTTTGAACATGTCCCTTCTTATTAGAGTAGTAACAAACAGGGATTGTAAACCTTTCTCGATATGGTTGTTCCTGGGGTGTTTGTTCTACTTCTTTTTCCTTTTTCTCTCCAGACGGAGTCTTATCCTCCAAACTTTCTTTTACTGCTGCTACAAAAATTCTTGTTCTAGTTTTCTGTTTTCCCTCGTCTCTCAAATCCAGTTTTTCAAAAGAATAGGCCAAAAGACAAACGGTTTTGGAGGTTCCTTTGGCCATTTTAATTTATCTTTTTCTTTTACGGGGCCCCTTTTATCCCAATTTCTAATTATTATTATTCCAAATGAACTTTTTACCGGTATATCTGATAATTTGCTCCCTTTTTCTCCTGGTCCTTGGTCTTCGATTTTGTCTGACCCATCTAGGAATTTTGCTGTGGCAATTCCTACAGCCCTTGGTTACCGGTAAGAGTGTCTTGCAGGGGGTTTAGGACCTATCACCCACCCACGACTCCTATAGGAATCGCTTCGGTCCTTCACTGGCCAAGTCCCTTGTGGGAGATTGGAACCGCAATTAGAAGACCTCCGCACTCGCTTCGGAACCAGGTTCCGTCTCAGTCACACTCTTACACACACAGGCAACCGACTCCCACCCAACCAAACAGTATACACTTCGTTCGGATCCAACCGAACGGTGCTCAGTCGTCTTTGTTTGGATCTTCGCGCGCAGAATTACGGGCAAAACAAACTGCTGCAGCCGGCAAGGGAGCTCATAAAAATCAAATTCTTTGCTTGCTTCTATTCAGGTTCAGGATGGTGTCAGTCCTGACCCAACCTGACTAGGAGCCACCAATCAAACAAAAAAACGGTGGGGCGTCCCTCCTAGATCAAGTCAGAATTCAGGAACTAAGACCATCCCGGACGAGCCCCCAAATTGTTATAAATGAGTTGAGTCCCAAAACAGGATTCCAATTATAGTTTCCAATTTATTGAATAGAGGCAAGCAAACGGCGCTGGGTGCGCCGGGAGTCTCCGCTCCACCAAGACGCACACCCCTTTGTTCACAGTTACAGTATTTATAACCTCTCCCGGTGCCCCCATCGTGCCTGTCTCCTTTTTTTGGGGAGCTCACAATCTACACTCCATTGGTTACTCACACCGTTCGCGGCAGGTACTGATTGGCCAAGAGCGTATCACTAGCCACTACACAGGTGTTAATTGGCTAAAAGTACAGAAGCGGCGGGTCCCATATTTGGGGTTGTTTACGTGCCCGTGGTCATCAGCCCCAGCCCGCCTTTCCCGCCTTTTGTTCGCTCCATTGCCAAGTGTCCTTCTTATGCAAGCAGCGCTGTTAAGCAGGTAAAAGCCTTAATTATGTCAAACTACTAAGGCAGGAGTGAATCCCGCCAAACACATTTTTAATAACTTAAATAAACCTCCCAAAGACGTTTATAACTTTAAACAAAACTTATAGAACTATGTCCATATCTTGCTGTTTCCCCTAAGCCTGTGGCTATATAAGAACAAACAGGATAATTAAAGATTCCATATACAGAGAGGGTCACATTTCACCATGCAACCCTAGTATTGCTTCACATTAACACGAATCAGGTGAACATATCTCACAGGCCATGTAGGGCCACTGTGGGAAATTACAAGCTGCACACAGCTGTGAGAATGCGACTTTGGAGAGAGGAGCTAGGAAGGTTGTTATCTCAGAGAGGGGAGCTAGGAGGGTTGTTATTGAGCAGTATGGGAACCGCTGTTAGCCAGCAGGGCACGTACTTGGCAGGCCTTGCTGCATGCGCTGGCCACGCGTGCATCAACGCCTGGTCAGTACTCTGCCACTGAATCTGCTGAGGGGATAAACAGAGGTGGCTCAGAGCAGAGGGAGAGAGAAAGGACCCAGAGCACACTCTACAAACAACAGGGGACGCCCTGAGGGTGCTGCACCTACCTCCCTTCTCTGCTCTGACCCCGCTGATCATCATCCTCCTGCTCGGCGGTGTCTCCGGCTTAGTCGGGGTGGTAAGACTCTCACAAAGGGAAAACAATACACTGGTACCTGCTTATGCTAGGAACTGTGACTGCTTATGCTGGTAACTGCTTATGCAAGGCTATAAGAGAGCAATAAATACTGTTGTGCTTTTAAATATCATATGCTGGGTGAACTTTGTGCATAGGAATCCTACGAACCGGTCACAGGGAGACCTCATTGCTCTCTACAGCTACCGGAAAGGAGGCAAGTATTGGTCTCTTCTCCCAAGTAACTAGTGATAGGACAAGAGGAAATGGCCTCAAATTGCGGCAGGGGAGGTTTAGATTGGATATTAGGAAACACTTCTTTACTGAAAGAGTGGTCAGGCTGAGAAGAGGGGCTAAGGAAACTTTAATAGATATGGCATTTATTGATTATTGCTGTGCATGCTAATATAAATGGCGCTTTATGCTTTGCTAACTAGCTATTGTAAAAACTACCCGAGGGGGGGGGGAGTCTTGCATTCCCCAACCGAGAGGCCTTGCTTTGCGCTTTGAACTCTTTATCTGAAGTGAGAAGTCCTGCACCTCCCGCACAAGGACAGTCCTGATAAGAACCAAGGGGCCTCCTTCAGGAGCCAACTAAAACTGGCCAAATGACTTCTTGGAACTAATTGTAATACCTAAATGACCTCTTGGAACTAATTTTAATATGGAGCAGGGATAGCTCATGCATATGTATAGGCGTGTTTTTTTAACTTCATGTATATGTAACACTTGGTTGTATAAAATTCAAAGTGAATTGGCACGCCAGGCGCGCACGATTTTGGCGGGACTACCCCCCGTGCTGCCCGGCGCCGAATAAACATACCTACTTTACAATCTTACAGATTGTGGAGTCTGTTTTCCGCACGTCAGTTTGGCGAGCCAGCCAGGAGGCTCTCTGCTTGGCTGCGGGATCGACTGCGGAGCGGACTCTCCTAGGTGCGCCCCGAGCACTTTCCTCGGAGGAGCCTCCGCTCCCAGCCGCTCACCACGGGAGCAGACAACAACCTCCTGAAGCCGCGGACCAAACAGTATGTTTAACGATAGGGGCCTGTAAGTCGTACGCGTGGCCGGGGCAGCTGGTAAATCGCGCAGAGACGTCTGGCGTGCAGCATAGTCCCCTTTGGGTGGGTACCCAGGTTGGTTTGGGGCTCCAGTTGGGGACTCACTGACCGATAGAGTGACCACTAGTGATCCTGGGAATAGATCAAATTAGTCTGTGTTTTGCTGGTATCGATTTTTGGTTCTTGTAATAAGGCATTTTGTGTTGGCTACTGATTTGGACTTGCTGAACCATAGTGTCTGCGCGAAGGATTCTTGTGTGTGATCTATGTTGCATGGTAAAAATTCTATGTTGCGTGCAGGACCTTCTATGGTGTAAACGCCTGTGTTGTGAAAGCGTGAGTGAGTCTCGGGAATCCCAGCAAAGCTGTGACTGTGTGTGTGGCACGAGGTCTGTCCAGCCGCCCCTAGCCACCCAGAGTCTTCTGAGGTGGGCTAGAAAGCAAGGGGACTTTCCTCTTTCCGAAGTTTATGGTGTAAACGCCTGTGTTGTGAAAGCGTGAGTGAGTCTCGGGAATCCCAGCAAAGCTGTGACTGTGTGTGGCGTGAGGTCTGTCCAGCCGCCCCTAGCCACCCAGAGTCTTCTGAGGTGGGCTAGAAAGCAAGGGGACTTTCCTCTTTCCCAAGTTTCTTGTATGATTGTGTGACCACTATGAGTGTGTGGACGTTCACGAGAGTGTGAACACTGTGAGTCTATGTAAATTGTATTGTTTGTGTGCAAAGATTGAATTGGATCCAAAGTGTGTGTTTGTAACCACGGTAGTAGTTTATTGTGTTCTGTCATTGTAGATTCCTTTCTTCCCTTGTGGTGGGACCCTGACGGTCCTGAATAGTGTCCTTTACATCACGGTAACTCTCATAAACCTATATTTTGTTCTAGAGTGTAAGTGTTGTGGTGAAAAGTTGTAGGTAGAGTTTGGCTGGAATTTCGAGCATCCTAAGTGTAAAATTTAGACTGGGATAAGAAAGAAAGGGCTGTGTTTGTGTACAAAAGAAGGATAAATAATAAATCAATAAATATGGGAGGGGGTCAGAGTGGAGGAATAATAAAGAAAAGTCCTCTGGGTTGCATACTTGCTCACTGGAAAGATATTGCTGGGACTGGAAGTACGGAAAGTAAAAAAAACCCCTTATCAAATGTTGCAATCAATGGTGGCCGTTGTATAAGCTAGAAGGTGAGGCTAAGTGGCCATCTAATGGGTCAATAGATTATAACACCCTTTTACAACTAATATTGTTTTTAAGAAGAGAAAGAAAATGGGATGAGGTTTCGTATGCAGATATGTTTTTCACCCTCCGAAACCACCCGGAATGGCAAAGGGGCTGTGGAATGGTGCCCCCACAGGACCCTATGGTACTCGCGCTTGAGCGAGAAAACAACAAGGAGCTCAGAGGTAAACTGAGGCGGTGTTGTTCGGCATGTAGTATCGGACAAAGATGTACTAAGGCAAGTAAGATTCATCAGGCACCAGAACAAGATTTAACTGATTTGTTTAAGCCTCCCCCTCGACCACAGGAACAGGATGCGGACTCGGACAGAGCTTCGACTCCCCCGGACAGTCCCGTATCTTCCCGTACTAGGAAGAAATCCGCTCCAACAGTTTTTCAAGCACCTCTCCGGGATGCGGTGGGACCAGATGGTGGGACGATGTTAATTAAAGTACCCTTTTCTACTGCTGACCTAGGGGAGTGGAAAAAGATTGCAAAAGATTATAGGAGCGACCCGGTAAGTGTAACTAAGCATTTCCAATTTATTATAAAGCAACATAATCCTGATTGGAAGGATACCATTATAAAGTTACAGGAGGGAACGTTAAGGAACATTTCCCCCTCCAAGATCCAAAGTGGGATGTTAATAGATCTACACATATGGAAAAATTGCAGGAGTACCAGGAATGGATTTTAAAGGGAATGGAGAAGGCAATCCCCAAAACTATAAATTGGTCAGCTTTGTATGCAATCGGACAGAGCCCTTCCGAGTCCCCATCTGAATTCCTGGATCGATTGAGGGACGTGATGCGCCGTAGCACACCGCTGGATCCTGGGTCAGAGGTAGGAATACAACAATTAATCTCCCTATTCTTGGGTCAATCCACAGGAGATATAAGACGCAAACTTCAGAAATTACGCCCCACAGAAAGCAGGAATTTAGAAGTGCTGCTGGATGAAGCATGGAGAGTGTTTAGTAACAGAGAGGAAGAATATAGGCAAGGGCAAAAGAAGCTGATAGCTGTCATGCGGGAGGAAAGGGAAAAAGGGATTAAATGGAACCTGCCTCGTGTGGGTAAAAATCAGTGTGCTTTCTGTAAGAATTTTGGTCACTGGAAGAGGGAATGCCCAAAGAATAAGAAAGGGGGCCAAAGGGCTCACACAGGAAGAACAATAGCCCACGTAGGGAAAGACTGACGGGAACCTGGGGAATCTACCCTAGCGGATCTACTGGTTATAATTAAGCTAGGGGAAAAACAAGAAAAAGTAGAATTCTTAATAGATACAGGGGCAACATACTCGGTTTTGAATCAAGCCTTGATGCCCCTAGGGAATGATTATGTTATGATAAAAGGGGCGACTGGCCAAAGTGAAAAGGCATATTTTTGTAAGCCTCTAAAATACAAATTGGGAAAACAATGGGGCATCCACAAGTTTTTATATATGCCCAACTCCCCAAAAGCACTTTTGGGAAGAGATTTGTTAGAACAGTTGGGAGCAAAAATCACATTTGAAAAAGGAGAAATTACTCTGGAGGTAAAAGATCAACAATACGTTCAAATATTGAGTCTAACCTTAACCAGTCTTCCCTCAGAAGAAAAAATTAACGAGGAAATCCTAAACCAAGTGTACCCAGGGGTATGGGCTACCGACGTACCGGGAAGAGCGAAAAAAGACCTCTACCCAGTAGTGGCGAATCCATATACCCTGCTGACTGCGTTAACACCTGATCTAATTTGGTTTACTGTCTTAGATTTGAAGGATGCTTTCTTTTGCCTCCCTCTCCATGAAGCCAGTCAAAAATTGTTTGCATTCGAATGGGAAAATCCTAAGAGTGGTCGGAAGACCCAGCTCACTTGGACGGTGTTGCCGCAAGGATTTACCTAGAATCCTGGGAAACCCCGTCTGAGAAAGGGAAATTGTTGCAGTATGTGGATGATATCCTGATCGCCACCAGGACAGAGGAAGACTGTATGGCATGGACGGTGAGTCTGTTAAACTTCTTAGGACTCCAAGGATACCGGGTGTCCAAGAAGAAGGCCCAGGTAATGCAACGTAAAGTGAATTATTTGGGCTATGAAATTAGTGCGGGGCAGAGAACTTTGGGGCAGGCCCGCAAAGAGGTGATATGCCAAACTCAGAAACCCCAGACAGTAAAGGAGTTGCGAACCTTTCTGGGAATGACAGGGTGGTGTCGATTGTGGATTTACAATTATGGACTTCTTGTTAAACCACTGTATGCACTGACAGCGACTGAGCAGAAACACCTTGAATGGAATAAGGAAGCTGAACAAGCTTTTGAGCTACTGAAAAAGACTCTGATGTCAGCCCCGGCCTTAGGACTCCCAGATGTGAGTAAGCCGTTTCTTCTTTTCTCTCATGAAAAGCAGGGCATTGCCCTAGGAATATTGGTACAGGATCTGGGTCCACATCGACGGGCAGTTGCCTACCTCTCTAAGCAGTTAGATGTGACTGCAAAGGGCTGGCCTGGATGCCTACAGGCGGTTGCAGCTGTGATACTGAACATACAGGAAGCCCGAAAGTTTACTCTGGGCCAGAAAATGACTGTTTTGGTGTCCCATGCAGTGTCAGCAGTACTGGAAGCAAAGGGTGGGCACTGGCTCTCTCCACAAAGATTCCTGCGATATCAAGCTGTGATAGTGGAACAGGATGATGTGGAAATCGTGGTCACTAACATTGTCAACCCAGCTTCTTTTCTCAGTGGGAACACAGGAGAACCGGTGCATCATGACTGTTTGGAAACCATCGAAGCAACATACGCAAGCCGCCCAGACCTGAAGGATAGCCCCATAAAAAATGGGGAAAACTGGTTCACAGATGGGAGCAGCTATGCCTTGAATGGCAATCGATATGCAGGATACGCCATCACCACCAGTCAAGAGGTAATAGAATCAGGGCCTTTGCCCATGAACACCTCTGCACAGAAGGCAGAAATAATTGCCCTAACCCGAGCCCTGGAGTTGGCCCAGGGCAAAACTGTGAACATTTACACGGACTCAAAATATGCCTTCGGAGTTGTGCATGCACATGGAGCAATTTGGAAAGAAAGAGGCTTATTGAACTCCCAAGGGAAAAATATCAAACATGCAGAAGAAATTCTGAAGCTACTAGAAGCTGTCCAACTCCCTGAGAAAGTGGCAATTATGCATATTAAGGCACACCAGAAAGTGAGCTCAGATTTGGAAAAAGGGAATGAGCTGGCGGACAGAGAGGCAAAACAAGTGGCCAAAACAGAGGTAAAAATAGAAGGGGCTCTAATTCCTGATAGGGAAGTCTCCCTACAAGGTAAGCCAAAATATACCAAAGAAGATCAGAAACTTATTACAGACTTAGAAGGGTCATATAATGAAGAGGGGTGGGCTCATACCCCACAGGGAAGACTAATTATTCCCTCTTGTTTACTGTGGCACTTGATACGGGAGGAACATAGAAAAAGGCATTGGGGAACAGAGGCTCTGTATAAACATTTGATAAGAGAAATCGTGGCTAGAAACTTATATACCACAGTGAGACAGGTGACTCAACAGTGTGACCTTTGCCTCCAGACTAATCCAAAAAATACTCCCAAACCAGAAATGGGCCAGATTGGGAAGGGCAGTGGGCCTGGACAACAATGGCAGGTTGATTTTACAGAACTTCCAAGAAAAGGGGGGTACCGATATTTACTGGTATTAACTGACACCTTTTCAGGTTGGCCAGAAGCGTTCCCAACTAGGACAGCCAAGGCTCAGGAGGTAACTAAAGTATTGGTACAAGAGATAATACCACGTTTTGGGGTTCCGGCAACCATATCCTCTGACAGAGGACCACACTTTGTCTCAAAAGTAGTACAACAAATCAGCCACCATTTAGGTATAGATTGGCAACTTCATACCCCATACCGCCCTCAGTCGAGTGGCCAAGTGGAGAAAATGAACCACTTAATCAAACAGCAAATTGTAAAATTGAAACAAGAAGCAAACCTGACATGGCCTCAGTCTCTCCCTTTAGCCCTTTTGCATATACAAACAAGACCAAGGGCAAGGGAAGGACTGAGCCCCTTTGAAATTTTGTATGGACGACCCTATGGAATACAAAAAGGGATATCTATGCAAATTGGGGACGAAATTATGACTTCCTACATGGTGGCATTGAGCAAACAGCTCCATAAAATTAGAAAGCATGTAATTGGGACCCGGGGAAGAGGTCTAGATGAACCTGTACATGATATACAACCTGGAGATTATGTATATGTAAAGTCTCTTGCAGAAAAAACCCTGGAACCACAGTGGGAAGGACCGTACCAGGTACTCCTCACCTCCTTCACAGCAATCAAGATCAGAGAACAGAGTGCCTGGATACACCACACCAGGGTAAAAAGAGCACCGAAGTCTACATGGAGGGTCACACAAGTACAGCCTCAAAAACTTATACGCTAGTCGTTATCCTGACAAGTAAAGTCGGGGCATGGGAAAGTAACACATTTCTGCAGAACAATTATAATTATAGCTTTGTTCATAATCCTTTTTATAACAGTTCGGTATGGCTTCTGGTGTTTCCAGAGCACGGGAAATTCCTATAGTAATTGGAAGAAAAACCAATTACGACCGAGGCTTGAGTCTAATCAATACTTTGAGAAAGTGCTAAATAAATAAACATTGTGCCAGAATTAGGTATAGTAAAAGAATTTACTAATTCTCTAGAAAAGGGGGGAATGAGAAGAGGGGCTAAGGAAACTTTAATAGATATGGCATTTATTGATTATTGCTGTGCATGCTAATATAAATGGCGCTTTATGCTTTGCTAACTAGCTATTGTAAAAACTACCCGAGGGGGGGGGGGAAGTCTTGCATTCCCCAACCGAGGGGCCTTGCTTTGTGCTTTGAACTCTTTATCTGAAGTGAGAAGTCCTGCACCTCCCGCACAAGGACAGTCCTGATAAGAACCAAGGGGCCTCCTTCAGGAGCCAACTAAAACTGGCCAAATGACTTCTTGGAACTAATTGTAATACCTAAATGACCTCTTGGAACTAATTTTAATACGGAGCGGGGATAGCTCATGCATATGTATAGGCGTGTTTTTTTAACTTCATGTATATGTAACACTTGGTTGTATAAAATTCAAAGTGAATTGGCACTCCAGGCGCACACGATTTTGGCGGGACTACCCCCCGTGCTGCCCGGCGCCGAATAAACATACCTACTTTACAATCTTACAGATTGTGGAGTCTGCTTTCCGCACGTCAAGGCACTGGAACAGACTGCCCAAGGAAGTGGTGGACTCACCATCCCTGGAGGTGTTCAAAAAACGTGTAGACATGGCACTTCGGGACATGATTTAGTAGGCATGGTGGTGTTAGGTTGATGGTTGGACTTGATGATCTTGGAGGTCTTTTCCAACCTTAAAGATTCTATGATTCTATGAAATCAACTGAGATCTTGTGTGTTCCTGGTCCTGCTATTTGTACTAGTCCATTTGTTGTCATGTTTCTGAATTGTTTTCTGATTCAAAGTGTAGTCCAGAGAGGTACATAAACTCAAGCTTGAGCTGTCTCAACAGTCATACTTGGAGCCATAAATACACAATGTTTGTTTATTGCTCTAAGTGTTGGCTAATTTTCCTTTCCTGCTGTCCCCACAATCTTTTTGTTGATAACAAGTAATGTGTCTTGGTGGCACTCTCCTCTATTCAGATTGGTAATGTGACTCAAACTCTTAACTACTGTAAGGCTGACTTTTGGGAAGAACTGTTCTTAAGTGTGACAGAGTCACGTCCATATTTATATCTAGTAAATCCTGTACCTTTCTGATTAAGTTTTCCATTCAGCTGAGGGACTGTTTATATGGGAAGGAACAGACAATAATGTAAGGTTCAGACTCCTTATATGAATTAATTGTTTACCATGTGTATCTTTACTTAGCCCTAGGTGTCCAGGCTATAGGAAAACTAACAAACACTTCAGGAAAATTGAGTGCTTCAGGTTTAGAAATTGTAAATAGTATTACAGTTTTCTCCTTCAAATAGACTTAAAAAATAACAAAAAGCAGCTCCTATAAAACTTAATTAATACAAATTCAACAATACTTGGAAGGGGCATCTTTTCTACTCTATTGTGTTGTAAGAGGATTTCAATCTAGTTTAGCTGTCCAATACTGCACCCCAGAGGTAAGAGAACATTGCTGGCTTTCTAACATGAAAGAAACCGAAGCATAATGCTTTGATGTCCTTTTGGCCTTCAGTGATCATTTTAAGCACCATCTAGAATTCTGACCTTTCATAACCACTCTTTGTATTGCCATTGAATGTCTTGGTTTTGCATTTGAGAATTACTTTAAGTAGTGTGCTTTGGCCCAGGACAAAGGACTTAATTGCTTTAAGTGTCATTTAACTGCTAGTGAAACCATCACTAGTTGGTGCCTGATGATTAAAAGTGAGAAAGTAGTTGGATGACATTGCAGTATTGTTGTCCCAAATCTGGGTTTATTTACCCATTGTGCAGTACGTCAATCTTACACACAGAGCAGAGGTATTTATTTCATTTCTGCGCAGAGATGGGTGCTAGGTGGTAAACCCACAAAGCTAGCACACCTGGTTACAATCACATTACATATTTATACAATTTAGAATAAGTTACACATTTCAGTCACACCTGCTTAACTACAATTGGTTAGTTCTTTTCTTAGGTTAGTTTAAAGACACAATACTTCTTAAACTTACTACACATGCTCAGTGAGTAGGGGTCTTTATCTGAGGAGGGGGCAATTTTAGCACTAGAGGTGTGGTTTTCATATTACAATGAGAGAGTTCACTTTGAGGACATTAATTAGTGGGATTTCACTGACCATTCACTGGTCATCAATGTTATGCACCTGCGAGTGCCCCTTAGTTTAATAAATGTTTTGATGCTCTGGATCCCTCCTTATTTGTTTGGGCTTCTCTAGCAGGTCTGCTCTCCTTGAGCCTGTCTTGATGTTTCTTTGTTCTGGCAGATTTACGGCATAATCCTGCTCTTTCAGGGCCGTGTCTGCCCTGTTGCTCTTTGCTTATCTTGGTTCTCCCTTTCCCATGCAGATCCTTGCTGACTTCATGCTCCTTTGACAATCATCCAGCTTTTGACATCTTCTGGAACTGGATGTTTCTTTTTTATTAGTCTTTCGTTTCTCTTCAAGGATATAGTCGTTAGCAGGGTATGCATCATTTATGCAAAGTAACTTGGCTTGCTCAAGTAAGATTATGTTTCACAAGATATTAATTGTCTTTACCTGATGGAAAATTTCATAAAAACTCATTCATGTAAATTTCATAAAAATTTCATTCATGTATGTTGGTAATGAGCCATATTTTGACACATATTGTTTCTTTCTTGCTTATGCTATGAAAAGAGAAAGTCAACACTGGCTGCTGTGCAGAGATTCTCCTGGGACAGGCAGATGAGTCTGTCAAGCTCCTGCTTTGGATGTAGAGAAGCAATTCAGTGGCTCTTGCCTCTTCTTCTCCTGCTGTGTTACCTGTCTCTTGCACAGTTATAGTGCAGCACCACTCTTTCCTCCCCTGCTGCTTCCGGCAGGGCTGTGAGCTGTGGACCTACTGTACTGTCATAGTTTAACCCCGCTCGGGACCAGACTACGCAGTCTCTCTCTCACTTCCCCCACCCTCCAAGGGAATAGGGAGAGATAATATAAGAAAAAGGCTCGAGGTTTGAGATAAGGACAGGGAGAAAATCCTTAAAGTTACTGTTACAGGCAAAACAGACTCAACTTGGGGAAAACTATTTGTTTATCATTAAAACCAAAGCAGGAGAATGAGACAGAGAACAAGATAACTTCCCTCCACCCCTGCCTCTTCCTGGGCTTAACATTATCTCTACCTCCTTCCTCCCCCCCGAGAAGCACAGAGGGGAAGAGGGAATGGAGGTTATGGTCAGTTCATCACACGTCGCTTTACGCCACTCCTTCCTCCTCAGGGGAAGAACTCCTCACAGTCCTCCCCTGCTCCATTGTGGGGTCCCTCCCATGGGCTACAGTCCTTCATGAACTGCTCTGGCGTGGGTCGTTTTTTCCAAGGGGTGCAGTCCCTCCGGAGTGGCTGCTGCAGTGTGGGCCCTCCACGGGACACAGCCTCCTTCAGGCATCTGCCTGCCCCAGCATGGGGTTCTCCATGGGCTGCAGGTGGATCTCTGCTCCTCCGTGGACCTCCATGGGCTGCAGGGGCACAGCCTGCTCCACCATGGTCATCACCACAGGCTGCAGGGGAATCTCTGCCGGGAGCAGTGTTACTCCTCCCCCTCCTTCTTCACTGACCTTGGCATCTGCAGCCGTTCCTCTCACAAGAAATTCTTCACAATCAGCAGGAAGACACCTCTCAGGTTCTCTTCACATCTCATCTCCTCTCCACTTCTTGCAGCTGGGCTGGGCTGAGTTGGGCCCAGTTGGCCACCCAGCAGGAGGCCAGAGAGTGAGGCCTGCAAGGCCCACTAGGCTCATGCCTCCCTCTCTCTGCTTCAGCTTCTTCACATCATCTTCGTGGGTTTTTTTTTTTTTCTTCTTAAATATGTTATCACAGAGGCATTATCAGGGAACATTCTGCTACCAATTGGCTTGGCCCTGGCTAGCAGCAGGTCTGCTCTAGGCCCAACTGAGTCCACTGGACAAAGGGGAAACAACTTGTAGCAGCTTCTTGCAGAAGCTGCCACTGTAGCCCCCCCTCACTAAATAAAACCAGGACATGTGCCTAACACAGAGGTCCTTCACAGGGGACAGGCAGTGTGCAAGACAGTGCACTTGCTTCCTCCTTTTCCACCATACCTCTTTGCCTGATTCAGATCAGGCAAAGTTGCATCCATCACATGACATCCTGTGACCTGTTTTGTGAGCTTGGGATGCAAGCAGTCTTTTACGAGATCTCCATGTTTTTTAGCTACAAGCAATGTGTGACCATTAGAGACGGAACATCACTTGACTACTGGCTATACCTTCTAGGTAAAAGTGGACATGCTCACAGGGCATTTCAGGTCCATTTTATTATTCTCCTTTCCAAAGAGGGAGAGGTATATAGCATGATCACTGGGAAATCAGAGCACAAGGCACCAAGAGGAAAACATGCTGCAGTCCCAATGGTTGGTGCTGTAAGGGAAAGACTAGATCTGGCTTCTATAGTATGACTTCCTCTCCCACAGGACACTTTTCTGACCTATATCCGCCTCTCCAGTTCCTCCTTGGAAGGGAAGGGAAAAAGAGAAAGAGGAGAAAGAGGAGGAGAGGGGAGGAGAGGGAAAAAAGAAATTCCACACTGAGCTTTTAATTACACCTGAAATGAGTGGTTGTGTAAGTAGGTAAGGGCAGAGTGTGACCCACAGTGATATCAAACCCAGCAATAGTACTCAGAAAATGAGTGGATAAAAGCAGCTGAAATCTCTGTTGGCTTTTTGCAAGAAGATACTTTCAAGTAGGACAGATTGTGAAATAATTCTAAGTAACACAGACGTTCCATTGCCTGCACAAGACAGAAGTTTTCCTTCTGTGTTGCTGTGCAAGCCCAGGCTTCTATAACCCTTTGAGAAATACTGTCACGGATTAGCATAGAGCATCAGAAAGCCAGAAACTTGGAAAGCTATCTGGGACTGGAACACACCTGTGATTATAAAACCTGTGGTTGCTGCAGTACAACATCCTTTCCAGCTCATTTCATTTAAGCACAGGTCAGCAGAAGGTGAGATGAGAGCAAGTCATTGAAAGTGCTACTGCCAAAATCAGCATAGTGAGCAGCAGAGGAGACTACCGGTGGGGATTGCAACATTCTCTGAGACAGATAAACAGAGGAGTTCATGTTAAGATGTGGTTAATCAGGTACAGTTGCCACTTGGGGACTGTACTCTTGCATCAGATACTTGGGCACTTTCATCATGATTGTTCTGACAACAAGACTGGAATTCAAGCCTGTAAACTGATGCAACAGTGCTTACAGAGCCGACAGCAAGGGATTA